>NC_066862.1:16138029-17338029 GCF_025177605.1 Cucumis melo
TAGCCTCCCTCCTCGTACTTGAGAAAATGTTTTTATAAAACGAGAAAGAGAAATTAAATAGTTGAAAACATCATAAAGAAAGCATTGAAGACTGTCAATTGCAAAGTAAATAGCTTAACTTGCAAAGAGTGCGACAAGGGTTGGGCGGGGTCGGACTAGTCATGTACCCCCTATAGTACATATTGAGATTTTTGGCCTTGGCACGCTTGCATATGAAAAAGCCGAAATGTCACACTGTGACTCGGCGACACCTAAACGAAAGAATTAACCTAAACTACTTTCAAGACATAAAGATAAAGCGATTTAGGAGTATTCGGGCATACGGCCATCGGTAAATAATACCTTGGACGATTATGTCCTTGACATTAAGCACCCATTCCCGAGCCACGTGAAGTGCGAGCCGTGCACGCGCCGATCCGAGCCACCTGTCTTGAGCCAGCCCTACTCGAGCTGTGACTGCGTCCAGCCGAGCCGCCTTCTTCTTCAGCCGAGCCGCTAGCCAATTTCTCCTCTTCAACCGAGCCGTTTGAGCTGTCAAGCCTCTTTTTAACCCTATTGACCCATTTTTGGTAAGTTTGATTGGGTTTTTGGCATACCCATCAAAGATTAATTTTGGACTTTAAATAATTTAATTTTGGATTAAATTAAATTATTTTTCTTAAAGGGCCGTTTGGATCGTTTAGAGGTGGAACTGAAGAATTCTCACAGTTGAGGCTAGGTTGATCTCAACAGATCTTGGGTAAGTTACTTCGAAAGGATTTTTGGACCATTATTTCTTTGAGGGTGAAGTTATTAAATTTGGGGTTTTTTAACTATCTAGGAACTTCGCTGCTTGGAAAGCATGTTTTTGCTGTTAGAATTCGATTAAGCTAATCTACAGGTAAGAGACTCTGCTACTAGACTTTCGATTGAAATTGAGAGATCACATGTGTATATGGTTATGCATAGACGATAGCTAAATTGCATAACTCGATGTTACTGATAATAACTGTCATTGTAATGATAATTGACGCTAATGACTGATGTTATGATATGACTAGTGATATGTTGATGAGGACGACTGTGTTATATTTATGATTAGGGTATTTCGGATAAGTATGCTATGATTGTTTTGATATGTCATGTTTGTGAAAATGTTATGACATGTTACATGCTACGGTTAGGGTGTACTGTTAGCTTTTTCTATTAGAGTCGTACCCACATGGGTGTCCCTCGGGATCACCACTTTTGTGACTGTATAGTCCGACGGGATCACCAGTCCAGTATGATATTGACATTGACATAGACATGATTATGAGTGATTTAACGGGCTCACTCACAACCCGATTGTCTTAGTGTTTCCTCTGGGTACACTACATACCAGTTTGTCTTAGGTGTCCCTTTGGGTCACCGAAGACCAGACATGTTCCTAGGGGATCACAGATTGCACGTGTACGGGGACGTGCTAGTTCAGGGGTACCACCTTACAGGACTCTAACAGATAGTTAACAGGCACCTAGCAGGACTAGTAGTGGGTCCCTTACTGAGTATATTTTTATACTCACTCTTTCATGTTTAATTTTTCAGGCAGAGGTAGAGGTAAGAGCAAAGGCAAGCTGGCGACTGACAGGAAGTGACCAGGGCGAGCCATAGGGACCATTTTACTTCCGCTTTATGTCATTGTTTGGATTCCAGTATTTGCATTTTTATTGTATTTTTTATTGTTATTTTATTTCTTTAAAACTAGATAACGCCCGAGTTAGGATTTTATTTTAGACTTATTTCCATATACATTTGTTTATGCTTTTAAATGAGAAATTTGAGGTTTTGTTTTATTTTTTCTATTTTAAAATTTATAAATTTTATTTATTTTTTAAAATAGTAATGACTTCGGCTTAGTATAAGAAGTTTGGTCGTTACATTTACTAATGGCTAGTATCTAAAATTTCTCAATTTAACTTGTCCAAAAATTTAAGGTTGAAACAATTCAACATTGATTGGAAAAATCCAAGATTAAATCTAAAAATTTAGCCAATTGAACCTTTAAAGAAACCATAATTAGATCCAAAATTAAATTAACGATTTATTAATTTAATTACTTTGGCTTACCTACCTTAATCAAACGAAGGTTGAAAAATCATCTAAACCTTGATGAGAAAATTCATTACTTAAATTTCAAGTTTTGCCAAAGGGATTAATCATAACTAAAACTGGTGAGACGACGACGACAGAAGGTTTCTTAGTGAAGAAGATAAAGAACCTTTCTCTTTTTCCTTTTCTTTTCAACTTAAGCATTATAATCTTATTTGTAAACTCAAATAATGAAAATAATATTTATTATTATTATTTCTTTTCCCTTTTAAGATATATATATAATACCAAAATATACATATATCTTTATTCTCATTATCTTTCTTCAAAATAATTAATTATCTTCCATAATAATTATTTATTATTTATCTTTCTCCAAAATAATTAATTATCTTCCACAATAATTAATTATTATTTATCTTTCTCCAAAATAATTAATTATCTTCCACAATAATTTATTATTATTTATCTTTCTCCAAAATAATTAATTATCTTCCACAATAATTAATTATTGTTTATATTTCTTCAAAATAATTAATTATCTTCCATAAATAATTAATTATTGTTTATATTTCTTCAAAATAATTTATTATCTTCCACAATAATTAATTATTATTTATCTTTCTTCAAAATAATTAATTATCTTCTATAATAATTAATTATTATTTATCTTTCTTAAAATAAATATCCTTTTATAAATAATTATATTTTCCCAAAATATAATTATTTTCATTTTTCTCCCTAAATAAATATCTTTTTTCTAAAATACAAATTATCTTTTTCTTAAATAATTATATTTCAACAAATATAATTATCTTTTCCTTTCTCGTAATAATTATATATATATTTCCACATATACATATATATAATTATCAAATCTCCAACAAAATTTCCACTCTACAAATTAATTAAATAACATTCATAATTATTTAATTTAATTCAATCTCAACCACCACATGCCAAAACCTCTAAATTAATTAAATATTCATCCAACAAATATTTAATTAATCTCAATTCCCACAAAATCAGATAATTCTTATTAAATGAATTCAAAATAACGTCCAATAAATTAAATCTAATTAAACAAAACTAAGATAGTTAATTCCAAAATTATCTTAATTTTGAGGACGTTACACGTCCAATCCTACGTCATTTTGGCCCAAGTGATAAGGTCATTTTCAAACGTAATACAACAAAAATCAAAACAATTTACTGATTATAGTAAAATTTATCAAATTCTCTTTCTAAACTATTTAAGTTATTCTTTTTGCTATGTTTTTCTAAATGGTCTCAACTTTTTGCTCCTATCCATAAACAACTTCTCTAAATAAAATTGGTAAAAATTATAATAGAGTTCCACCATGAATTCAACTCATACTTTATTCTTTCTAAATCTATTATGAAATCTAAATCCCAATAGAATATGAATATAAAAAATTTTGAAATAGGGTAAAAATAAAAAATGAAAAATTCTTGATCTAATTTGCAAATTTAATTACAATAGATTTTTACTACACTTTCTTCCGTATTTACCGCTACCTATAAAATCAACATCCTCATATTAATTAGATTTTATTTAATAATGTTGGTATAATTTTAGTATTTTTTGGTCTTTTTAGTGGCATTCAACTAGGAGTAATTTAGTGTTCTACAATGAAGTAGGGTCTGATTGTAAGGCTATTTAAGCCTTTGTTTCATGTAGTTTATGACAATGAATCAAATTTAGTCTTTATGCTTGTGTCAAGTTTAGTCGAGAGCTTTTTGAATTTGCAATTCATGAGTGTTCGAATTTTGGGTGAAAATTTGTTCTTATCTAAAATATTATTGGATCTTAAAGGATCAATCTGTCGTCTAACCCAATTTCTAGAGTTGAATTCATATTGATTAGGGGTTTGTAATTAAGAATTAGGGTTTCACACACTAAAAATGTTCTAATTCTAATTCGTTAGTGTTTTTGTATCATTTAGTATCAAAGCTAAAGTGGTCTGGATCGAATAGTTTTGTTGTTGGCTTGCGAAAGAAGAAAAAGAACTTGGCGAAAGGAAAACTGGAAATAAAAAATTAAGAAAAAAAAAAAAAGAAAACTGTGGTTAGAAAGTTGAATTGAGGATGTAATGCGTTGGTGATAGAAGAAAAATCGATTGAGATCCGAAACTTGGGGCGGCTGAAATTGGAAGGAAAAAGAAAACAAAGAAAAAGAAACATTAAAGAATGGGTCTAATGTGAGAAAAGAATTAAGCAAGTAATGTATATATACAGAATTTTTACAAGTAATGTATACAGAAGTTTGAAAAATAGTTACCATGTTTGATCGAGTCATGTTTCCTTTATTCTTTGAAAGTTTTTCAAATCCATCTATATATCTTTTATGAGAGGAGAAAATTGATGTTGATATCATATATTTGAATATCACCATTACAGTGAAAAGGGAAGGTAAAACTTGGGAAGGTAAAACTTGTTGTATCAGTATTTGAAAATATGCACTAACGTGGTAGAGGTATTTATTGTCAAAAAGAAGAAGTGAGAATTCATATAACAGTCTCTTAGAAAGAAATCAATGTGCTAATGAGAAAGCATTTTGTTCCTAATAGTTACCACAAATTGCAAGCTTGGAAGCGAGTAAAAGTGTGAACACTTACTATGAGGAGTTGTTACTACTTGAGGAGGTTAATGTATATGAGGAAGAGGAAACTACTCTGGATTGATTCTATAATGGACTTAATGAGAAAATTGTTGATATGTTTGTTGACCGAGAAGAACTTCGACCTTGTGAGGGCTTGGAAGAAATGATACACGTTGTCATCAAGATAGAAAGGGCTACTCCAAAGGAAATCTAAGCTCTATTTTAATGCCACCATTAGTATAAAGAAATGTAATAATTTTGTGCCGATGCATGATCATGATGTTTTGTTTGGTAAGTTGTTAGATTGCAAGGACTCACACGACTGTAATCTTGATATTGTTGTTGAACCACTTATTACTACAAAAGCATGTATTAATGATAGTGAGGTAGATGAAGTAGATGGCAGTGAACTTGAAATTGGAATACTTTCTAATCCATTAGAGTCCAAAGTAATATTTGGTCCTACTCTTGTATCATTACTTCCAAGAGAAGAAAAACTTATTGTGTGTGAGTTGGATGACAAAAGACATGAGATTGAGACAAAAACATTAGAAATAAATGAAGAAGAAAAGTGTGCAGACATTGATGAGAGAAAAGCAAAAAAAAAAAAATATGAGTTTAGAAATTTGAGAATGACAAAGGAGCCTGTTTTGTGACAGGTGAATTTCCACAAAGTTTGTCTACTTTTTCTTTTGAATTTTTGCAGGAAGTAAAAGTATTAAAACAAAGCTTCATGAATGGCCTAAGTTCTTTTGATGGTCACAAACTGAATGGAGATTGAAAACACCAATATTCTTCCAAAACTAGGAATAATACAAGACGATGTCTACCTTTGACATCTCATGAATCCAAGAATGCTTTTATGGAAGCCATCCAAGAGGAGAAGTGCTTGGGAATTGACTTCTCATGACTTCAAGACTGCCTTGCAAGACTTTGATTTGGATTCGAGGATGAATCGTTAATTTAAAAGAATGAGAGAATGATATGAATTGACAAGTATCAAATTATTAGTTAGATTTTATTTAATAATTTTGGCTGTAATTTTAGTATTTTTCCAATTTTATTATTTTTAATGGCATTCAAGTAGGGGCAGTTTAGTCTTTCTGCAATGAATTATAGTTTTATTGGGAGACTATTTAAGCCTTGCTATTAGGTTGCTTTATGTGGTTTATGACGATGAATCAAATTTAGCATTTATGCTTGTTTTAAGTTTAGCCAAAGAACTTGAATTTGCAATTCATGTTTGAGTTGCATGTCATATCATTCAAGTAATTAAGTCTGATCATCCTATCTTGTAGAGTATTCGAACCTTAAGTAAGGAAACTGTTTTGGTATAAGATATTTGATTTTAAGGCAGTTCATGTCTAACTCAATATTAGGGTTGAAATCATATTGATTCAGAGTTTTAGTGATTGAGAATTAGGGATTTTCATCCCAAAAAGGTTTCTAATTCAAATTCGCTAAGGTTTTCATATCACATCCTCCATTTATAATTGTAAATCTTTTAGACTCTCCATTCTACGTGTCAAATGAGACATCTTCAAATGTAGTTAAAATGAATCAAAATATTTATGAAACATAACAAAATTTCAAATTCTATCAATGATAGAAACTGGACAATAATAGAGTTGTATGTCAATGTGGTGGGTAGTTTATCAGACTCTCTCATTAACATAATCTAACATTTTGTTATACTTTATAATTATTTTAAGTAAATTTGTTATGTATAATAATCTTTGTTTTTAATTTTTGTATTATTCATTTTAAAACTATTAAGTCCTTCTTGTTAACCATTTTGTTTTTATTTTTGAAAATTAAGCCTATTTCTTTCCAATTTCTTACAATAATTTGTATCTTTCTTAATTTTTAACCAAATTCCATAACACAAAAACAAATTCTAAAAAACTACTTTTGTTAGTTTTCAAAATATGACTTGATTTTTTAAACAATCGGTAAAAAGTAGATTGAACATATTAAAAAAAAAACCAAAGATGAACTAGATTTTTAGATTTTTTTTTAGTTCATAAATTAAATCTCAACAATATCATCCAAATTTTGCAATTATTTTATTGCCAATTTTCTAACCATTTGATTTGTAAAGATGAAGGCATAGTTTGTTAACCATTGATATTTAGTTTTTAGATTTTAAAAATTATGTCTATTTTTACAAAAAAAAAAAAAAAAATTACGATAGTCAGCTTACTTCTTAAATAAAAGAGCTACGTTCTTAAATAAAATTCCAAATTCTAAGAACAAATTTTAAACACCACTTTTCTTAGTTTTCATAACTTTAGCTTAGTTTTTTCATATATATAATATTGGATAAAAGGAGGGTCTAAACGTTTAATTTTTAAAAACTAAACATTAAATGGTTATTAGATGAGACATGAGTTTTTCTTTTGGAAACTTTATGTAATAAAACACCAAAGTATTTACAACAAAATCCATAAAATTAGTCATTTCTTAAATATTTCAGGTTTGCCCTTCCATCTTTCTTCTCTTCATTGCGATTTCTTTCCATCATATTTCTTCTTTTCCTTTTTTTTTTCTGCTGCGATTTCTTTCCATCGTCTTTTTTCTTTTCTTTTCTGATTCTTTTTTTACCTTCTTTGATCTTTTCATCGTCTTTCTTCTTTTCCTCTTTTTTTAGTTCGTTTAAATTTGGGTAATCAAATCTAAACAACCCCCAAATTTAAACGACCGTATACAAAAAATAGCAAAATTTAAAAGATCATGTACAAAAAATTTTGAAAAAAAATCATTTAGATTGGAGTAGTCAAATGTTGTTAAAAAAGTAAATGATTGTGTAAAAAAAAGGATCGTGTAAAAAGAATCTTGAAAATTTCATTTAGATTTGAGTAAGCAAATGTAAACGTTCGTGTAAAAAAAGTAAACGATTGTGTAAAAAAATAAATTATCGTTTAGAGAAATAACTAAATTTAAACGATCGTGTAACCAAATTTAAACATAACTAAATTAAATGATCGTGTAACAAAATTAAACAATAGAATTGAAAAGATAAATTGTAGTCATATCTAAACGATCACGTACCAAACAATAACTAAATCTAAACGATTGCAAATATATTACGAACACGCTGTTGATGGCGTGGTTGACGGAACATTTTTGGTATTTTACACGGCAGGTCTCTGGGTTTTTGCCGTTTTTAGAATTATTCTATATAGTATAAATACTTTTGCCGCTTTGTTATATTTATGAAAAAACCCTTCTTTTTTTTCTTTCAAAATTTTATGTTTTGTCCATCAACTTTTAACATTTGTTTTAAAAATATTAATTAGAGGTTTGAAAACTTTAAAGGCACTGCTTGATAACTCATTTAAAATAGAGCTTATAAATACTTCTTATGCCATAGTTTATTTGCTGTGTTATCAACTAAATAAGTTATTGAGTCACAAGTGGGTGTTGTCAACCACATAGAGGGTATCACAAAGAGATATTCTCTCATAAAAATGCTGAAATTTTACCAAAAACCATTGAAGCTAAGAAATGAGTTTTGAAGCTCTGATACTGCTGAGAAATTCCTCCATAATTACCACAATGTAGACATTGTTGTGGGCATCCTTATATGGGAAGAAACAAAAGGAAAAAAAAAAAAAAAAACCCAGTGGAGTTAATATTGGGAAATTGATCAAAAGAAACTTACAAGAGATAACACTTCTTTTGCAAAAAAGTATGATCATTTAGGGATGTTTGAGGTAATGAGTTGAATAATGAAAATTAAAGAGCTATGAAGTCTAAGGAGCTGTGAACTCCTAGAGCCTACAGTCAAATGAGTTAATAAAATATAAAATTTATTTTTTTTAATGGTAGGACCCACAAACTCATTGGACCAAACAAGAAGTGAAGTTCATAATTTCGTACTTTCCTGAGCCTACTTCTAAAATCCTTGGGGAAAACACATTCATATGGAGCGTAAGAGATACTTAGAGTACTCATGATGTAACAACCCAACTCTTTATACTGAGCCGAAGTTATTACTAAAGGTAAAACACATGATTTAAGCCATAAAGTTTAGTTAAAACGAATCAAACTTCAAAATTTTATTTATGAAAATCAAATCAGGATAATATGAAAAATGTAAAAATGTTAAAATCCTACTCGGGCGCTATCTACTTTTAAAGAAATGAAATAGTAAATAAGAAGGAAAATAAAACTCAAGTACAAAAGGTCTAAAAAAACGGGGTAAGCGGAAGCAGAAATCTCTATGGCTCGCCACGGTCACTTCTAGTCGCTCGCCAGCTTGCCCTTGCCCCTACCTCGGCCTCTACCTGAAAACATGTCATGGAAAGAGTGAGTATAAAAGACTCAGTAAGGGACCCACTACTAGTCCCACTAGGTGCCTGTTAACTTCCTATTAGAGTCCTGAAACTGGTATCCCATAACTGGCACGTCCCCAAACACGTGCAACACGCGCCCCTGTAGGGACAAGCTGGTCCTTGGTAATTCCCAAGGGAATACCTAAGACGCTCGGGCTGTGAGCGGTCCCGTCGGATCACTCACATCATATCTGTGTCAATGTCAATGTCAGACTGGTAATCCCGTCAGACTACGCAGTCATAAGTGGGAGCGACCCCGTCGGGTCTCTCCATCATGTCTATGTCATAAAGGTGGTGATTCTGAAGGACACCCATGTGGGTACGACTCTA
The DNA here is from genome assembly GCF_025177605.1 of Cucumis melo. NCBI lineage: Eukaryota > Viridiplantae > Streptophyta > Magnoliopsida > Cucurbitales > Cucurbitaceae > Cucumis > Cucumis melo. The sequence goes on from NC_066862.1 coordinate 16,147,390, forward strand.
ATAAGGAGCTAACATACACCCTAACCACAGCATACATATACATAACATCATCATGCAATCATATCACATCTCATCACCACAACCAAACATAAAGTCATAATCAGCCGTCACACATTAACCATGTCATTATAATAAGTCACATCATGCCCTCATTAATTATACTATCGTTATGCAATGTAGTCCTCAAGTGCATAACTAGGAATGCATACAGTCTCATAATTCTAATCGTAGGGCTAGTAGCAGAAATCTCTTACCTAGAGATTTGGTTGACGAATCCTAATAGTAAGAAAAGATGTGCTTTCCAAGCAGCGGGGCCCTAAATGATTAGAAACAACAATTAAAACCTAACATTCATGGAACAGAGGTCCAAGAGTCGTTTGAAGCAACTTACCCCAAAATCAAGGTTGCGCTAACTCCCTTTAAGTCGAGAAAATCTCACGCTCCAACACCAATTTGTCCAACCGGCCCCTTTCAGAAAAATAATTTAATTCAATCCAAAAATTAAATTATTTAAAAAAATAAAATTTCTCTTCGTTGGGTATGCCAAATCCCAACTAACTTCCAAAACTTACCAAGGAAACGTGGGGAAAGGCCAAAATTAGATGGCTCCAAAAAGGTAGGGATAGGCTCGGCTTGATTGGCTGGAAGAGCAAGGATCGGCTCGTGCGCAGGCGCGGCTCGGCTCGGGCGCAGGAGCTGCGTGCGTGCGGCTCTGCTTGCGGGTGCACGCGGCGCGGCTCGGCTATGCGGAGCGGCTGCGCGGGTCGGTCAGGTCGCGGGGCGGGAGCTTCGGCCAGGTCAGATTTTTGTGCAGACAAGGCGCTGACTTCCGGACTCGGGCGGTGCGACGGTTTGCGGGTGGTCCGACTAAAACCACGGCTTCGGCAGGAGGGCTTTAGCGGCGCTCGGCGACGGCTGCAGACGGAGGCTTCGGCTGCTCTGGGTCGGACCGAAGCGGCGCGACGCGGCTGGGAGAGTGGATGTCGGCGAGACAGATGCGGCTACGGCTGGCAGACGCGGGCGCGGCGTGCGCGGCTGTTGCTTGGCGCGCGGCGGCTCGACTTGGACGGCTCTCCGACGCGGCTGGGAGAATGGATGTCGGCTCGGGTGGCCTGCGGCAGTCGATCGGCGGCGGCGGTCCGAGGAGGGTGGCGGCGGCTAGGGTGGAGGAATTTTGGGATTAGGGTTTTCTTGGGGAGATGATGAACTTCACGCTTTCCAATGCCCCTTTTTAATGAGAGAAATAATAATAAAATAATAATTATTACTTTCTTTTAAATTTTTTCCCTACTTTAATCCAATAACAACCATCCACTCTCTCTCTTCAATTAAACCAACAATGTTACCTTTCAAAAAAAACAATAATTAATTTTGTTACCTTCACAAATAAATATCTTAACCTTACCTCGTTAATTTAGTATCCAACCAATAAGTAGCTCTAAACCTTAATTAATTATAAGGTCAAAATAATCCAATTCCATAAAAATTTCGAAATTTACAAAATTACTCTTGAGATGAATAATTGAAAAAAAATCCAATCTGTTGGGACGTTACACATGAGCACACCTAGTAAAAACTCAGATGATCGATGAGGGAGCCTTGGATTTAAAGGACCAATGTCACTTAGTAATACCCGTGAAGGAGCTGGGAATCACATGGAAGACATTTGCAAGACTCATCGAGGATTTGGAGGACCGACGAAAGATCTATGGTGGTAGTTACCTGCCCAATGAATATTAACTCAACGGTTTTGAAAAAGAAGCTGAGAAGTCATGAACTCGAACTTCTGCAGCAAATTACTATCCTATATAAATAACCAAAGTCATTGATCAAATATATGCCTAAAATTATGACATATTTTTTCCTATCAAGTTATTCACAAATTCATGACTAACTGGAGTGTCGAAGTGTGTGCAACTTGAAAGTAATAAAATGTTCAGTTTCTTTTATCTTTCGAGCGGTTCGACTATTTTTCTTCAAAATAGAAATGGACAATTGATCCATTTCTTTAGATAAAAAAACCGCTAATTAAATATAGTACTCATCTACATTACTACCCCTTATTTTAACCTTTTAAATTAAGATTTTTGATATAGGGTTTTAAGGTAGAAAATAAATAAATTGATTTGAAAATCCACAAAATTTGTTGAGCAAAATATTACGTTTACAAATATAAGTATTGCTATATTATTAATTACATGTACATCAACCATTCAAATGGTTTATAATTTATTTTTATTGTATGCTGTTTAACCTTGAAGGGTCAATTTCTAAAAGCATCTAAACTTATTAATTTGAGAGGAGAATGGTGACCAAAGATCATATTCCATCAAATCTAAGATTAAGAAAATATTTCTAACTTTACATTATGGTCCTTTCCTTTGCACAAATAAATAATAATTAGAACTTTATACTATGGTGGGATAAATATTTCTAAAAGGTTGTAATCAGAAAAGTAAGAGATCATAAATTAAGGAATTCACACTTTGGGTAAAGAGTTTTTCATAAATATTCCAATTGCATTTACTTTAATGTGTTGTCATAATGGAATTGGGGCAGACTAAAAACAGGACAAAATTGAAACGAGTGTGGAGTCAATGAGTTTCTTTCTACATTTATAGGATTGTTGAATTTAATTTGGATCCATTTGGTCAATTTTGGCGACTTTGGTAGGTTTCCCCTCCTCATTTGAAATGGACCAAACTTTTTTGTTTTCAAATAATCATATATTGTATTGTTAATTTCGTTCTCAAAGTTGGAAATTCCAATTGCTAATTTCCAACTTTAAGAATTGTATTAGGAAGGAGACTAATCAAAAAGACTTTTAGTATCTTATTATATTTGATTTGTTTTCTTTTCTACTGTGTGTCACACCTACAACAAGATTCAAATTAAAAGTAGTCAAATGTGAGAAGGGAAGAAATAGCAATAAAATAGAGATAAAATCAAAGGATAATAGAAACCCATCCTATTATTTTATTCCTTTCATACAGAAATGGAGCAATGGGGAAGTGGCAAACAGCTTGCCCTTGGAAAACCTCAAATGGAAGGCTAAAAATCACAATAATACAAAAGGATGAGAATATCAACTGCGAACGTAATAAAAACAAAGAAGGATTCTTATCTAATCAAACACCCACTTCCCCCTTTTAAATTTCAGTATCCCATTTGAAATTGAAAGTCATAATTTGGAAGATTATTCATCCTCTTCCCTTCCCTTCCTCCCCTCATGGCTTCCACAAGATGGTGGTTTCAGCGACCATGGAAGTTACAACATATGGGTCCATGTTTGACGCAGGTCTCCGGTCCTCAAAGTATCCCTTTCCTTCTTTCTCGGTATCTCGTCCTACTCTAACAGATGCACCGCGATTTGCAACACCCTGTCAGGTTTATTTATCCAAACATATAGATATTTACACCTCCACATGATGATCAGAATAAGCATATATATCAAAGATGTAGAAGAGGGAATGGGTTTATACCCAAGAGAAGGTGTTGATGTCAGCTGTTTCATGCCGTCCCGTGAGACGACGCTCATTGCCTTCTCCATATGCAGCAATGTGTTCTTTGTGCCTAAGCTTCAACTTCTCAATTGCTTTTTTGATCACCTCATAACCTCCTTCTTCCCTCATCGACTTCGTACTGGAAAATTATTACCAAATATTTTAGTTTAATGCCTCATCAAAGTATATGGTTCAAAAAGGATATAAAGAAAGTGTTTCATTACCTGTAGTTTGTGTGAGCACCTGCTCCATTCCAGTCTCCCTGGTGTAGTTGAGAAAGAAAAAGAAGACCAAAATAAACACACACACAAAAAAAAAATGACAAACAAGAAAGAAAGGTCTGAATGATTTTTACTTAAAAAGTACACTCCCTCCAAAAGAAAAGATGAAGAAAAGAGACCTTTTAGGATTCTTTTACCTGGATTGGTTTTGGATCAAAAGAAAGGACTACTCCAGCAATCTCTGTTATCCTCTGTTAATACAAAATGGAAACCATAAAAACCAACTAATGTCTTAAAAATTAGGTGTTTGAAAGCAATCTTTTAGAACCTAGGTTACCTCTAAGATGTAACGAGCAACCCATAATTCATCCCCAGCAGAAATACCAACTGAAGGACCAACTTGAAATTCCCACTATGTTGGTTCAAGAAAAAGCACACAAGTTAACACAAGAACATAATCTAATCACACACACTGCAAAGCCAGGAAAAACAAAAAGGAGCTGTACCTGCCCTGGCATCACTTCTCCGTTAATACCACTGATGTTAACCCCGGCATATAAACAGGCTTTGTAATGGGCATCAACAATGTCACGACCAAAGGCTTTGTCAACACCAACACCACAATAGTACGGTCCCTATTGACAATCAAAATTCATAATTATATACTACTTATAGCTTTGATTAAGGAACTAACTCTACTTTCAACTAATAAACTAAGAACTTTAAGAAGAAAGAGTAAGTTTCTATTACCTGTGGCCCAGGGAAACCACCAATTGGCCACCCAATTGGCCATTTTACATCCTTCTGCAGCAAGGTGTACTCTTGCTCAATACCATACCTGTGTTTTCAAAACAAACGAGCCAAGTCAAGGTGGAGATTCCAAGTAGAGTAAAATTGTAAGTATCTTCCATTATATAATATCAACATGTATTTTGATGTTCCCATCAATATTTTTCTTTAGGTGAAAGGTCACTTTCAATGATGTTATTAGTGGACATCAACATTCTTCATCATTTAATAGAGTTTAATCTCATAATCATAAATATGAAGCGAAAATTCAATAATCACCATGGTACTTCAGCAACAACATCAGGATGGCTGAAGATCTTGGCAGCAGCATGTCTCTTGTTTGTGGGGATCGGCTCACCAGCTGGTGTGTAAGCATCACATATAACCTAACCAATCAAAATTATCAGTGTGAAGCTCAATCCATCTCAAGATAAGTATATAACAACAGCTGACAGAAGCTTGCGATCCAAATGAATTCAATTGACAACTTAATGAACTTACAAGAATATTGTTGCCTCTCCTGAATGGGTCCCTAAAAATTGCTTGTGGGCTGTGTTTCATCGTCATTCAACAACAAAAAATGGTGTTAAGATCCAATCAGTGGTTCAACTCTATGCAGAATATTGGGAAAATAGAAGATATAAAGAACTCACTAAAGGATCACTTCACTGTCTTCTCCTGGGGCTTGGCCTGTACTAGATCCATCATAATTCCATTTGGGAAGCTTAGAAGGATCGCTTACAGGGCCAGAAAGGGTCTTCGAATGCAAAAGAAACACCAACGTTTATAATTAAAAGAGAGAACAAAAACCAATAAAGATAATCATGATCTTAAAATAGCTTCTTCTTCACAATAAAGAGAAATTACCCTCGCTTTGCTTCTGAGATCCATGCCTGATCCACCAATCCTATTCAAATGGAACAATAAACAGACCAATAATCAAAGGCAGAGCAACAATAAAAACAGAAGAAATCCCAGTAAATATGATAACCCTTCTTCAACTTCAACGATTTGCATCATTAAAAAAGAAGAAGAAGAAGAAGAAGAAGAAACACAGCCAGAACACTTGAGCAGCGCAGAAATTTACACAATCATCGAAGAACGGTTTCAGAAACAAAAGTTCAATAAGGAAGAACAAGAAACGTACTCAATGTACTAAAGAAGAGGGAAAACCCCCACAAAATCCCACAAATAATAATCACTCAACTTCAACCCATTTCCCAAAAACGCTAGAAATAAACAGAGCACACAAAATCCTCACGAAAATTCCCTCAAAGTGAAGTTTTTAAAGTCCAAACAACAGAACCACACAACTTCAACCCATTTCCCAAGATCTTTCATGGGAAACAAACAGTAAAAAAAGAGCAAGAAAACGGATTAAAAAGAAAGAAAAAGAAAGTCAAGCAGCTGTAAGAGCAAGAGGAGGGAACTTGCAGCCTCATAGAGAGAAACCCAGAAAGAAAATCGGGGAAAAGAGTGGAAAAACAGAAGTGGGAGGATGAAAATTTGAAAAGGAACAAACCATATGTACTCTGCAATGATCTTCTCGGTGGAGTCAGAGAGGTTGAGGTTGATGAGATCGGAGAGCAGAGACATAGTTTCTTGCAAGGAAATCGAAAGAGAAAAGCACACAAATCAATGAGTTTTCAGAGAGGGAATGATTTGATTCCCGCTCTTCTTGCCGACGTTGAAGTTTTGCAGAGAAATTATGAGCAAAGGCGTGGCTTTTATAGAAACAGTTTGTAGGAAAAAAGGCATTGCCATTCCTTTGGAACTATTTCTCAAAAGTCTACTTTTCAAAAATAAATTATAATAATTTGCTTAATATACTTTTAATAATCTACCTATTTTTAAATATAGCATAGTTAGCCAAAATATTTAGCATGATAGATTATCGGTGCATTTAATAAACTTCTATCCATGTCTATTGGTATTGAATATGATATTTTGTTTTTTATAAATATTTCAAGGAGTTTTGTGATTTTCAATAATTTTCCTTAAATAATTCTCAAATTTAAACCACTTTTTCTATCCAGCCATTTCTTCCTTATATTTTAAATTTTGTAAGGATTTAATTTGTATTTTAGAAATTAATATGACCGGTTCATGACATCTTTTACCTATTTAAATTGACCATTAATTAGAGGCTCGATAATTTCATGAGACACACAATCTGCATCATACAATAATAAAAATTAACATCAAATTTGATGAATCATTTTATGTTGGGACTAAATTGTTATAAATATAAATATCATGATTAGATGTTTTTAATATAAGTTAGGGTGAAAATATTTGAATTCAAGACTTTTTGATCCTTAGACACGTATATATGTCAGTTGAACTAAATTATTGTTAGCTAATAACTTGATTGTTGCATACTAAAGTTCAAAAAGTAAATTGATAAAAAAAAATTGAAAGTAAAAAGATTAATTCGTTACAAATCAAAGTTTAGAAATTAAATTGTTATTCTCGTGAAAATCAACAACGAAAAGTATTCTTTAATCTGAATCTTAATTTTTTTTTTTTTAATTTTGTCCATAATTTTGAGATATACATTGTATGCCTTTGAAGAATATTGTTGTTATTCAGCAAATTATGATAAAAATTTTAGTTTGAGGGAGTAAGTGTAAGATGAAAATTTATGGAAATTACATAGACTACAATTGGTTTTATCATATGTATGATGAGAAAATTAAAACTTGGTTGTTGTCTCGTTTTCTTTTCACCCTTAACTTATTTTAATCTATAGCCATGATGGGTCATTTAAGGTTCAATGTAATTTTTTTTAAAAGAAAATACTTAAAAATATCAGTTTGCTTTTCTTTCACTACCTTAAAATAATTTTCAATTATATATATACAAAATGTTAATTTATATCTTAATTTCAACTAGTTAACACGTTATTTAATTTCAAACAAGTTTAATCACTTACGTATGTTATAAAGTCTTGATTCTTCCTCACATGTTCATATATAATACATACATATTATTAGGATTTGATTTGAATCCTCGATAGAACTTCTTAATTATGTTATTTTTTTTTTCTTAAAAAATACTCTTTAAGAATTTAAACGGGTATGAATTTGAGAGTTTTCAAAAAAAATGAATGAGAGATAATTAAAACCCTATGATAATGGTTTGATTTTTAGTTTTTTAGTTTTGAAAAAGAAACTTATAAACATTTTTTTTCTCCATAAATTTCTTTAATTTCCTTTGCGGTCAACTTTGAACTAATGTTTAAAAAGTCAATTGAATTTAGGGAAGCTACAAATTTTAGTTAATTGAAAACTTTTTTTAAGAATAATTTAGCTAAAATTCAACTCTCCTTCCTTTAAAAGAAAATTCATCCTGAAAACATAGAAAAAAAAAGCTTGATTTAAAAATTTTGAAAAACGAAAAATTAAATCGTCATCTAAGGAGGCTTAAAAATTAGAAGCATGTATTATTAAATTACTCGCTTAACATATTTGCATATATAGACATTGCACTAGAACGATGATTATACTGTAATGGTCCCCCTGCTACAAATTTTATTTTCTACATATTTATTAGTATTTTATGATAAATAAATTCATATAGTCTTGAAATAAATAAATAAAAATTATTATAAATGGCAAAATATTTGAAAATATTTACAAATAATATAGAATTTCAAATTCTATTCCTTATAAATACAAATAGATGATGATGTTATTGATAAGCACTATCACTTATAAAAGGCTATCACCACATATAAAATTTAAAATTTTATTATACTTTGTCAATATTTTGATTTAATTTTTTTTATATTTAAAAACAAGTAAAATGAATAGAATACAGTGATTAAATATCAATAATATGTTGTTTAAGAAAGAAGATGAATTGATTGGGAATATGGAAATTTGACAAGTGAAAATTGATTGAGACCATATCGTGTGGATGTATATAGACGATTAATACTTAATTAGTCAATCATTAAAAGACTAATTGAGAATTATTCTCTATTTTGTTTTTTTTTTTTTTAACAAAAGTATGTTCTGCCTCAGTTTCTTGCAAAATCTTTTAAAATTTTAAAAACAAAAAAAATATTTTATTTAAGTTTTTTTTTTTTTTTGTAATTATTTCGTTTTTCTTTTTTATTTTCTTTTTGTTTCCTCAATTTATTATCATAGTTTGCACTTTTGTTTTTTACCATAGTTGAATTTTAAACTATATCAGAAGCAAAAACAAAAATAAATTAAAAAAAGTTACTACAGATTGAAAAAAAAATTATTTATAGAATATAGTAAAAAAAATTTAAAATAAATAATAGAAAATTTGATGAATTTTGCTATATTTTATAAAAAGATTCAATATTTTACCACTTTTAAAAATATAGGAAGATAAGTCAAATTATTTATAAATATAATAATTATCATAGTTTATAGATAAATGTTCGTTAAATTTTATTTTAATAGTTTTGTCATGTATATGGATTATATTTTTAAATATTTAATTTAAAAAATAAATTATTTTGAAAAAAAATTGAAGTTAAAAGTCACTAAAATTTTTTAACCAATTTTAGAAAAGATAAAAGTAAAAATGAATTTATTGAAAAATATATTTTTTTTTTAAGTAATTCTAAACGAATTCTTAAACACAAACAAACGAATTATGATATAAAAAAAAATCAAAAAAAATCAAAAGAATCTTAGGGGTTCTTTTTTTGTTATATTTAAAACACATAAAACCCTTTTAAATTATTTATTTATTTTGGTGGATGAAATAAAAAAAGAATTAAAAATGGAAGAGAATCTGTTTTTGTGCATAAATATCTGTGTCCATCGGTAACTGCCACGTATCCTACTATTAGGATACATGTCATTCGTCACATGGTTGAGATCGTTTTTCCTTTTAATCATCTCATAAACTTTATAATTTATTTTCATAGAACAAAATCACAAATTTTTTATTTTTACTGTCAATTTTGAATATTTTATCAAATCTTTTATTTTTATATATATATATTTTTTATAATTTCTTTTAAAATTGTTAAGACTCGTTTTCTTTATTTCTAAATTTTAAAACATTACCTATTCAATTTTTTACTTTTCCTTGCTTAAAAGTTTCGAATTAAGACAATTTTATTTTTTATTTTTGATTTTTTAAGTATTATTGTCTTGGTTGACTAGTTTTATTAAAAGTAAAACAAAGGAGTTTGTGTAGGTGATTTTGACTAATTTATTCCACCAAACACACTGCTCCAAGATGTACGTAGGTGATTTTGCACAAAACTAGATTATTAATTTTTGTGTCATGCCAACATGAACTCAAGGATAGGAGATCTCGAGTTCAAATCTTCACCCCAAGTTATATTACGATACCTTAAAAATAAAATAAATATTCTAGTGCATGTTTTCGTAATGGACAATTTATCTGCTATATTGTTGTGACATCGTGTGTATTTGTGCCTTTATTAGATTCACCTACTATTTTTTCGTTAAGATATATATTTGATTTTATTTTATTTTATTTCAACGTCAACTTTATTCAATCAATTTGAATGTTAATGTTTATTAATTAATTTAAAGATCTATTTTCATAGTTACTTAAAATTAACCGTGGAAGAAATTAGTTAAAAGATTTAGGTGAAAATGGTAGGTTTAATATAGTGAGTTTAAGGTAAAACAAAAACTTAAAAAGAATAAAATTAAAACTTTTAGTAAGAGCTTTTAGAATCCCAACTTCCAACTTTATGTTGGCAGAGCAAATTATGAGCTCACCAAATCAATCTTATCAAAACGTTTTAAAACTAAATGCTTCCTAACAAACATTTTTCATTTTTTTTAAAAAAGTAATTCTAAAATCACTTTTCTGTTTTAAATGTTCTATCTCCCACCTTTCTTTTTTCTTTTTTCTTTTTTCTTTTTTCTTTTTTCTTTTTTCTTTTTTCTTCTTAGAACCCACTGTCTCAAAAATTTAATTCTTTTTCTATGGTTTATTAATTGAAAATTATTTTTAAGTTTAAATACATATCTTTTCAAAAATATAACAAACGGTTTAAATATTTACAAATAATTCTAAAAACGTAAGAAACTCAACGAGGCGCCTAATATATTTTGTACAATTTGACTATTTGGTACACAATTTCGTTTAGATTTCACTATCAATTATATGTTTAATTTGATTTTTAATTAATTAGGTTATTTTAAATTTGATCACACCATCTTTAGATTTGGTTGTTTTTTTTTGTTGTTGTTTAGATTTGACTGTACCATTTTTTTCAAGATTTCTTTTATGGGTAAGATTTTTTACCTTGGCCATAAAAATATTAGAGTAGTTTGTTATATTCATGAAGTTTTCTCTATTAAATATTCTATATCTCACGTTTTTATTTTTGAAAAATAGCCTTTAATTTAACCAAGCTTTTGTAATTACTTTTTATTTATAAATTAAAAGGCACTTTGATAATAAAAAATGAATACTTTGTAGTCTTTAAAAAAACACTTTAAATTTTGAAAGTAATATAAAAATAAAATTTTGTTTATTTATTTATTATTTTCAAATATGTTCTATAAATGCTCTAATAATGGCAATAACGTAAAACATATATTTGATATACCGTATTTGGTTTCTCTAAGTTTTAAAGTGTTTTTCAGTACTTCAAATGGGGAATTTAATTTTTATTGGAGCTTCGTAGTTTTAATCAAAGATGTTTAAATATGAATTCTAAATTAGTCTACAATGTTTGAAATTGTAAAAAAAAAAATTATTACACATGATTGTTCTATAAATATTTAGTCTTACTTATCTGTTTTTGATAAAAAAAAAAAATTAAAATGAGGTATTTTGAATAATTGAAGTTGTATACTAAAATGATAAAAAGTTGGAAAAGAAAATACACCACTCTAATAGATCATAAAAATTTCAAAGAGGCCAATCTCAATCAATTTAGTCTGTTTGAATAAAAAATCACACCCTAATTTTTTCCCTTATTTTGAAAAACCAAAGATAGTGTTGTTATGTTGTTATCCCATTTTTATGATATTAAATTAGGTTGAAATACCAATTTGGAATTGGTATTTGTTCCATGTTGGCCTACTTTCCAAATATATTCCATTTACATTTATTGCTAGTTTATGGTTTATGGGCAAAAACACAAATAACAAATTTATTTGTATTAAAAGAATTAAAACCTTGTTTGAAAGTATACAATGATTAAGATCCAACAAATTTATAAATTTACATCAAAAGAAATATAGTGTTTTAATACTCCTTACCCTACTAACGTTAATTTATATAAATGTAAAAAAATAAAAGCTCTTGAAGTCGGACAACAAATTTTCATTCCATGCTTGCCTTTGCCTCACCTCTCTTTCTTCTTCTCCTTTCTTTGCAATTTCTTCTCTTTTAGATTTATTTATCTTCTCTTCCCTATTTTATTTCTTCCATTTTTAAACAATTAATTCTTCTATTTAAATCTTATATTTTATCTTTACAATTTTCAGCAAGATTCTTTGAAGCTACTTCAAATTTCTCATATTCGAGAATATCAAAATCATTTAGATATCATTTTGGCATGATCTAAACGATCATTTACTATTGCCAACACGATCGTTTATCATGGTCAACATGATTGTTTAAATGTGAAATTTTTTTCCCATAGTTTAAAAAGAACTACATGATCATGTTGATATAATCTTAGCATAGTCAATACGTTCGTTTAGCATGGTCAACACGATTGTTTAGATTTGAAACTCTTTTCTCATTGTTTTCCATGGTTAACATGATAGTTTAACATGATCAATTTTCCATTGTGTGCCTGTGATTTTTTTTGTTCTCGAAATTGTTTTATAAAGTGTAAATATTTTATCAATTTGTTGTATTTTTTAAAAAACTACTTTGTATTTTTGAAAAAAACCACTTAGAGATTTTTAAAAAATATAGCAAACCGTGTTTTTTTCAAAGTACAACAAATCAGCAAAATATTTATACTGTATAGAACAATTTTGAAAACAGAAAAAGCTCATATGCCCACAATGAAAAATACTGAAAATGCTCAAGTCAACACGCGATTAATTGGCTATTTGTGCACGTCATATATGTAACGCCCTCAAAATTAAGATAATTTTGGAGTTAATTAACTTAGTTTTGTTTAATTAGATTCAATTTATTGGACATTATTTTTTAATTCATTTAATGAGAATTATTTGATTTGGTAGGAATTGAAATTAATTAAATATTTGTTGGATGAATATTTAATTAATTGGTTGTTTTAGCATGTGATGTTTGTTGAGATTTTGATTAAATGATATGTTAAAAGTTTAAGTAAAGTTGTGGATTTTTAGTTGAAATTGAATTAAATTAAATAATTACTGGTGTTATTTAATTAAATTGTAGAGTGAAAATTTTTGTTAGAGATTTGATAATTATATGTATATGTGGAAATATTTTATATATATATATATATATATATATATATATATATATATATAATTATTATGGAAAAAGAAAAAATAATTATATTTTTGAAATACAATTATTTAAGGAAAAAATAATTTGATTTTAAAGAAGAGGTGTTTATTAAGAGAGAAAAAGGAAAATAATTATATTTTGGAAAAATAAAACTATTTGTAAAAGGATAATTACTTTAGAAAATGATAAATAATAATTAATTATTGTATAAGATAATTAATTATTTTGGAGAACGATAAATAATAATTAATTATTTTGAAAAAAAGATAAATATTGATTATGGAAAGAAGTTGATATGATTGGGTAAATAAGGTAAGAGAAGGAATTAGATTATTTAAAAAAAATGATTATATATTGAAATATAATTATTGGGAAATGGAATGTAACATTCCAAATCTTTTAAAGAGTTTTTATTAATTATATTGAATTATTTGGGTGTTATATTAAATATTGGAGCTAAAATTTAATTGTTGGGTTAAGATAATTGAGGTTGAAAATTATGAGTGATTTATTGGAAAATATTTGATTGATTAAAAGAACTGAGAATTTAAGTTAATTTGAGATCTTGGAGTGAAAAGTTGGTTTTGTTGGAATTATATTTAATTGAATATATGTATCGATATATATATTTAATTAATAATTTGGATTTTTGGTGGAATAGGATATTAATTATTTGGTTTTGTGTAAATAATTAATATGGAAAAGTAAAATTAATTATATGACGAAATATAATTATATTTGTTTGGAAAAAAAAGATAATCCATGAGAAGAGAGATAATTGATTTGATTGGAAGAAAAAGATGATATATTTATTAGGAGAGAGAACGATGGTTTAAATAAATATGTATATTTATTATATATTTTGGTGAGATAATAATAATAATAATAATAATAATAATAATAATAATAATAATAATAATAATAATAATAATAATAATAATAATAATAATAATAAAGAATTATTATTATTATTATTAATGGTTATAAAGGTGTAAGATTTTGAGCATATTAATTGGGGAAAGATAATTGGAAATAAAATATACGTATGGTATTATACATATTTTCTAAAAGGAAATAATAATAATAATAATAATAATAATAAATATTATTGTTATTATTTGAATTTATAAATAGCAGTATAATGCTTAAGTCGAAAAGAAAAGGAAAAAAGAAAAAAGTTCTTCATCTTCTCTATTAAGATAACCTTCTGTCCTAGGCGTTCGTCTGGGTTCACTGAAGACTAGATGTGTTTCTACGGAATCACTAGATTGCGTGTGTTTCTACGAAATCACTAGATTGCGTGTGTTCGGGAATGCACCAGTTTAGGGGTATTTTCTTACAAGACTCTAATGGGAAGTTAACAAACACCTAGTGAGACTAGTAGTGAGTTTCTTAACGAGTATATGTTTATACTCACTTTTTCTATTTTTTAACATTTCACGCAAAGGTAAAGGTAGAGGAAAGTTGACGAGCGACATAGAAGGATTCGTGACATGCCATATCGAGACTCAGTTTTGCTTCTGCGTCTATGTATCAATGTTTTAGTATTATGTTTTTAATGAAAATTTAATCTTCCTCTTTTCAAAAAAGTGTCTATTGTTATGTTTCTTTTTAGTAATTACTTTAACTTAGTATAAAAAGTTGGTTGTTACAATATATTTGGCACATGATCTTGTACCAAGATCTACAAAATTGTTTTAATTCGGTACATGATTTTGTACCAAGATCTACAAGATCGTGTAGTCAAATCTAAATGATCGTGTACGATTTTTTTAAGATCTTTTATATTTGGTACACGATCTTGTACCAATATCTTTTAGATTTGGCTACACGATAATATACCAATATCCAGATGATTTTTGTTCAAGATTGCATACCAAAATCTATACCAATATCCCAACGATTTTGTTCAAAATCGTGTACTAAGATATTTTGTATTTGGTATACGATCTTGAACCAAATAATACCTTGAAAAAAATACAAAATTTACGACTGATTGAAAAAATGCATAAGAATAAGAGAAAAAAAGAAGTTGGAAAAGAAAAGAAAAATTGTAGAAGAAAAGAAGAAAAAAAGTGAAAAAGAAAGGCAAACCTCAAATATATATATATATATATAAAAGTTAGCTTTATGGGATTTTTGATTTTGTTACATGGTCCATAAATATTTTTGTATTTTATTATATTTATGAAAATTAACCATACATTTATTTAATTTTTAATTTAAAAATAAAAGAAATTAAATTAAAAAAGAAAAGAAAATGAAAAAAGTAAAGAAAGGAATTTATAAATAACCTTTTGAAACAAAATCAAGTATGAAACGATAATGATGGAGGATGATAAGCGCTCAATTTTCCAAATAGGAACAATTAATTAATTTGTAAGTAATATGTCAACAAAAAGAAAAAAAGAAAAAAAGAAAAGAAAAGAAAAGAAAAGAAAAGAAAAGAAAGAAAGAAGAAATCGTAATTTTTCATAACTTTAGTTCCAAGCGACACAATTTAGTCTCTAATTATAATTGGTAAAACTTTATATTATTGGTATTATTTTTGAAGGAAGTATATTTTGATTTGGTATAGAATACATTTTTTTATCTCTAAGATTTGGGATTTGGGATTTGGGATTTGGGATTTTGGTGAGGTATATTAAGTTAATAAAATTTAAAAAAGTTTTAAAAGATGGATTGGAATGTAATAAAATAAGAAGTGAATATGAATAAAAATTGATAGGTAGATGAGGGGCAATGGTGATGGTGAGGAAAGTGTAAATTGGTTGGGAGTAGAGTAGTAAAGTAAAGATGGGGTTAGGTGGATGAATAAAATAGAAAAGAGGGAATGAATTAGGAAAAGAAAGGAATAGGGTAAATAAAAAAGTGAAGTTGGGAAAAGAAAGTGGAGATTCACGTGGTGGTCGTACGGTGGAGGACAAAAGAAGCGGATCTGTATATCACTCCTCAAATCTCCATTTCTTTCGTGAGGGAGAAATGTAAGAATATCTAACAATTAAAGTCATTGTATAGTGGAGGCAGGAGGGTTTCTGAAGTTGTGGCTAATTAATTACTGATCTATTATATTGGTTGAAGTAAATGAATGACGACACTATTGATTCACTAATTATATTTTTGAAGTGTTTGATTTGTAGAAGCTAAGTTTCCATATTTTTCCAATTATAAATTAAAACCACAACTTTCAAGATTCTCATTTTCAGCTTTTGTGACATCATTCTTGTGTTTTTTTTTTTTTTAAAAAAATATCTAAAATGAATAAAACAGGCCTCTCCTTCCATTCCATTCTAAAAAGACTTTCTTTTTCTCCCCCTCATAATTACTTTCTTTCTTTCTTTCTTTCTTATAATTAGGTCAAATTACAATTTTTGCCCTCTTCAAAAATAATTTTTAAACTTTAACTCTATCATTTTACATCCTCCCATCTTCAAAAACAAACCTATAACTT
Organism: Cucumis melo; assembly: GCF_025177605.1. Taxonomy (NCBI): domain Eukaryota; kingdom Viridiplantae; phylum Streptophyta; class Magnoliopsida; order Cucurbitales; family Cucurbitaceae; genus Cucumis; species Cucumis melo. Next base: position 16,163,790 of record NC_066862.1, read on the forward strand.
TAATTAAAGCTGAACTCAAATTCTAAGTAAACAATATTCACTTTTTTTTTTTTTTTTTTTAAAAAAAAATTCTTTTGTTGTTGTTCGAATTGCATATAGGAATGAGATCTACAGAAAAATTTGTTGTCGCGTAATAGGAGTACATATGATACGATAAATTGTAGCCTTAAAATTTTAGACGGAGTAGTTTGATTCGTTTTTTTTTTTTTTTTGTAATTTTTGTTCATAAAAACATAAAATCAAAAATAAATTACAAACCCACGAATCTTTTTTTTTTTTTAAATACTGAATTTTGTTTCACTTTGATTTAATTCTTGGAAATTAATTTTTATTGCACATTTGGTTAAATAATAATAATGTTAATTTTCATGGAACAAAAGATAACAAAAGGTAAGTTCTCGCAATCATATAGATATTTTTTTTGAAAAATTAAACAGCAACAAACTTAATTTTAATATTTATTAAAAATATATAGAGCATAATTAGACAATTATAAGTATAGAAATCGAACTAAAACAAAAGTTTAAAATATAGCGGTGGATCAAGATGGTACTTTAATCCAAAAAAAAAAAAAAATGCCAATAACTCATTGTTAAATGATATTTTTTTAAAATTTTTAATTCTTTTGTACACATTGTTTAAATTTCTTTACACGATCGTTTACATTTGGCTACTTTAATCCAAATGATTTTTTTAAAAGGTTTTTTATACACGATCGTTTACTTTTTTAAATGATCGTTTACATTTGACTACTCCAATCTAAATGATTTTTTTTCAAGATTCTTTGTCTTATACACAGTCGTTTAGATTTGGTTACCCAAATGTAAACGCATAAAAGAAAAGAAAAGAAGAAAGACGATGAAAAGATTAAATGATGTAAAAAAGGATTAGAAAAGAAGAAGATGTAAATATTGAACGTTGTAAAAAGAATAAAAAAAGAAGAAAGACGGTTGAAAGAAATCACAAAATTAGAAAAGAAGAAATACGATGGAAAGAAATCGCAGTGAAAAAAAGAAGAAATATGATGGAAAGATTTAACGATGTAAAAAACAATTGAAAAATAAGAAAGATGATGGAAAAAAATAGCAGAAAAGAAAAGAAAAAGAAGGAAAACGATGAAAGAAATCGAAGAGGAAGACGATGAAAGAAACTGCAGAAAAATCGCGAGAAAGAGAAGAGTAAATTTGGAATATTTAAAAAATGACTAATTTTATGAGTTTTGTTACACGAGCAGTAAATAATTTGGTGTTTTGTTACATTTAAAGTTTTCGTTTAAGTTTCTATACTTTGCAAGTAGTTTTATTTTTTTTTTTCATCCATACCAATTTTTGTAATTTTAATTTTAATTTTAATTTTATTCTATTAAAAGGTCATTTTAATAGAACATTGCATATATTATTTTAATAAGCAGAGGAAGATACGAAAGTTGAAAAAAAATGAGGCTAAGAAAAGTTGCATTATTAATGTGTCACCCACTGTTTCCCATTGAAACTCATTAAAACCAACATTATTATATATTTTAGCTTATGCTTTGCTTATGTAATATGGTATGCTTTTCTGGTTTTATCGTTATAGTTGCCTTTAAAGAAATATAATAATATCAACCATTAATATTGATTTATATTAATTATGCTTTTGTTAATAATGTCTTCAACTACGTAATAATTTATAGTTAATAGTACTCTTGACTTTAAAGGGAAAAAAAAAAAAAAAAAAAAACAAACATTATATTAATCTTGTTGACTCGTTTGTCCTTTGCCAAACAAAGGGACATATCACTGCAATGTCCTCCTTATTCAAACTTACTTAGTTTTACATCAATTTTGAAATTTATATCTATTTTTATTTTTATTAAGTTTGTCTGATCATTAGTACAGTTTCAACCCTTTTATCGTCCTGTTATATTTTATATATTGAAAAGCTAAGAATTTTAACTTGATCATTATATTGGAGTTTTTTTTTTCCTAAATTCAAATTTGTTATGATATTAGTGAGAAATTCTCTATTTCGTTGAATTTGTAAGATGACTACAAAACAAATCTTCCAGGACCTCAAAGTTAAGAGACGCATGATGCCCATTCTTCGATTTATTCCACTTATTCTTCTAATTAAGAATCCTTATTTCCTTCATCATAGTGATACGTCAAACCCGATATTCATCTTTGAGTTGCTTATTACATATGGGAATTATGTTACTTGGAGTTAGATCAATCACTTCACCACTCTTCATTTGTAATAAATTTGGCTTTATAGATGAAATTACAATTACAAAACCTTTAATTGGTGCTTTAATCCTTGTTTAGATTTGTAGTGAATGATTTCAAAGCCTACGTAACCAACATGTTTGAATTTCATTGAAATATTTGAAATTTTAAAAATTTCGTTATATAATTTAAATTTTTATATGTTCAATTAAATAAACTGACATTCAATTTTATGTATAGATATATAATTTTAAAAAGTTTGAAGTTAAGAATTTGGTTTGATTACTATTTAGTTTTTAATTTTTTATATTAAAATTTAAGCCTTTTTTTTTTAATTTTTTCCATGATTTCATATTTGCTTAAGTAGTAGAGGTAAAAATTAAATCAAATAAAAAAAGAAAAACTAAATATATGCACGTCTGGTTATAGTTTTTGAAATTTGACTTAACTTTTGAAAATATTGGTTGGAAGTAGATAATAAAATAAAAAATTTAGGTGAAATCAGTATTTATAAACTTAATTTTCAAAAATTAAAACAAAAAAATCACACGGTTAAAAATGAGTTCTATAAAGTTAAATTTGTAATTTTGAAAGATTATGGACTAAATTTACCGCTAATGTAAAAATAGACATTTAAAATGGAATTTTGTTTTTCATGAACTCACATGTATATATCACATTAAATCAGTACTTTAATAATCAGTAGAAATAAATAATAAGGATGCTATAAGTTGAAAACTTAAGAAGAAACTAAAATAGAGTAGTTGAGTTATTGAGAAGTGATGGAGTGATTAGTAACATTTTATTATTATGTTTGATATTTGTAATTTTGTCATTTGTGCATTGTTCCTTTGGATCCATAAAGGTCACTCCAACTTGACATTATTGTTGGTTGAAAGGACAAGTCTTAATAAAAGAGATTAAAATGGACAAAATGAAATAAAATGAAAAAAAAAGACATGTTATATATTTATAATTAATTTGACTTTAGCCCATTATTATTCTTGTGGTCCATTACTATTAATTTCTTTCTTTTTATAGCTTAAATAATAATCACGATTAGCTTATTAATTACAGGTTATTATCATAATTTAAAACTCTAAAAAAAAGAAAAAGAAAAAAGAAAAAAGATCCCTTTCAAAACTTGCTGTTTCTGATCCTAACTTCACATGCCTTGTCTTCCTCAATATAAACACATATAATTCACTTAAACACACATTTTATTTCTTTTTATAATTTTCAACTCCATAAATTTTAAACAATACCTTTACCAAAACTTGCTGTTTCATGTCCTAGCTTCACATACCTAAAATGTTTCGACTATTTTATTACTATTATTTCTTCCATTAATACATGATATTACAATACGCACCTTAACTCAATAGAAACTCTAGAGTGTTAAACATACTTAGCTTGGAGCAATTTTATATTATGTGACAATTAACATGAGAATTTTCTTGAATGCATCTGAGTGAGCACAAAACATATTGAAAAACCCAAATGTCGAATCCAAAATCCAGATACCAATACGAACCTTAAGGCCTAGGGTGTTATAATATGATTTTTTTTTTGTTGAGATTAAACAAATTAGACAAAAAAGTAAAATCAACTACATAATTAACATACAACGAGTGAGGACAAAGATTTGAACGTACGACCTACAAAAAGTAGTATGTGTGCCCTTAACCATAAAATCATAACTCATGTAGGTGGTTATAGTTTTTTTGTATGGTTCAAACTTCATCTCATTTATATAAGTAGTTTTACAATTTTATAACTACCGATTATTGAACTAAAGAAAATTGAGTACAATAGAAATTGATAATATACAATACATCCGTTGAAGACATTTTGTATAATTTAGTATACAATTATTTACGGTTTGGGGGGAGAGTACTAAATTTGAACAACTTTCTTTTTGACAAACAAAAAATGGAGGGATGTATATCTCAACTTTCGAACTTCAAGAAAAGTGTAGATGCTTTCATTGTTATTGACTTGTCTAACATATGACTTATACAAAAACTTTTATTAATATCTTAACCAAATTAAATTATACTATATTCAAATTGGTATATATTTTTTATTAAACAATATAGATAATACCGTCATCCACATCACCAATAGTCATAACAAAACTCTCAAATATAGTTTAACAATAACTATAATCGATGATGACGACGATGGTGATGGAAGAGATATTAAAGTTGATTTAAATTGATGTGGACCAATAAGTTGAGTATAGGTCGATATTAATAATGCGTTATTGAGATCCAACTTGTTGTTATTCATTACATTGTTGTTGTCCATACGATAGGTTAAAGGAACATGTCCAACTTTTGTCCAAAGCAAGAATTCTTTTCTAATTGGGTCAACTTCTCTTTTAACAAAGCTAGGTATTTACAAGTCCATATTATAAATTCTATTGTTTCTGATTGTATCTGTATTTTGAGAAAAATATATTGTGTCCTTTTTGTTTAATATTTCATTCATAATATATTATTAAGATTGGTCAGAAAAAAAGTGTATTTCAAAAAGTAATTCTCATTTTATAAAAAACGATAAATAATCTTTTAAAATGTGAGAAAAATGACCAAACACTTGAATTTATTTAAGTGAAACCATCAAAAAATTACATCAACAGCACATTTTCAATTCCTAGAAACAACCTGAAATATATATCTAATTTTTAATGATAAGAGTGATATAGATATAAAACTAAATATAATAGATGTTGCGGTGTAGATATGCTTCAACTTTCTACACATGCCTAATCAAACTAACATATCATGAGTTACATGTTAAAGAGTTTTACATTAATTAATAGATGTTTATTCCAATTGAAGTACTTAAACAAAGTCTCACATCTTTTAATTTTTAAAAATAATATATGAGATGAGAATCAAAATTTTGACAAAGAAAAATGTTATTGCAATTTTTGGTTCTCTATAATTTTCACCAAGCAAATTGTTGTTTAAAGTTTCAAGCATTATGTGCTAATTTGACCAGGGTTACACAATTTGATATACATACATCTCAACAAAACAACGGATAAAAATAACTAAAATAAACATTTTTCAACTTATTAAAATTTGTACTACTGACTTTGAGGTCACTTGATAATTTTTTCGAGTTCTATCGATTCTATGTTAAACCTTAAAGTTAATGATCTTTTTTCATGAATTTGAAGTTAATTTTTATCAAACTCTACAAAATAATAACAATAACAATTATCCATTACAAAATGTACTATGCTATTGTGTTTATAAAAATGAAAGCGATGTTTGAGAAATAGATTAACCTAAACTAACATTATCGAAATCTATATTAGAGGTATATGAAGGCTAATTTAAAGAGTACTAAGGAGGATATTTAGGATAATAAGTGAGTTATTATAAACCAATTTATTATATTTGAGTTATAATAGTTAGTGTTTGTGGGGTAGATAATTTTAATTTGGATTATAATAGTATGTGTTTATGAGGTAGATTATTTGCAAACAATAAAAAAATGATGAATGTGAAAGAATAAAACTACAGCAAATAGTAAACACTATAACAAACGGAAAGTTTTGGCATAGTGCTTACCGTAGCTAATTGAGAAATTTTGAATAATAGTTATTACAGTTAGATATGATTATTATAAGGTTGCACAACTTTCGTTCAAATTGTCAGTAAACCTTTAGAATAGAAGGAAAGGCTTTAAAGAAGCAAAAAGTATTTGTGAAATTTGGAGGTATTAATGGGATGGAGGTAAGTTGTTAAATTTAAATAGTTGATAATGTTGATAAACTAAAAAAAATAAAAATAAAAATAAAAATAAAATAGAGGTTGGTGGGACAATGAGGGAAGGTCATAAATAATATTTATGAAATGACATAGAAATTAGAATACAAACAATATAATAATGCCAGCTTTGTACGTCGTCTTTGGTTGGTGATGAAACTTAAGGCATACCTTTCATTTGGGACTTTCTTCAAACACTTTGGATGCTCTCCTCTTCTTCTATGTTGCTTATTTTATGCTTAAACTACTTATTTCATTTGTTATTTATTTGTTTGTTTGTTTTTTAATCGACTAATCCATTATGCACCTATAGTAAGGTTTGATTCGTGAACGTTTTAAGTATAGAGTGAAAATTAGTAAATTCGTATTTTTAAGTGCGTAGTCTAAAGAGTTGATAATGACCTAAGATATAAAATTGATGATTTTTTAATAGTAGAACCTACGCACCCCTCTTGTACCAAACAAAAAAGTGGAGTTTACAACTACTTTATGAGGTAGTCAAACTAACTTGTAAGAAAGTAATTTCAAACAAAAATAAGTTTTGAAGTTGTTTATAGTTTTGTTTTATTTTATTTGAAGTTATTATCATATTGTATACTATTTGCATAAGTTCCACAATCTTCTTTTTATCCAAAGTGATAACAACTTTTTTCATGATTGCAACTTTACTTTAAATTGTGGATGCCAACTGGGAGATGCATACGATGAAACAACTTAACCTTCTTAGTTGGTTCATGAATGATCCTATCACACACATATAATTTTTTTTTTTAATATGAACATTCTTTTTTTATTTAAAACATCAATTATATGGAACATTTTAATAAATACAAATATATAGTCAATTAAGTATACTCACGATACAATCATTTTTTAGTACAACACTTGTGAAAATAGAAGATTGAACCTTTCACCTTCAAGATGTAAGGTCATTTTGAGATTACTACATGTTGAACTGAGGTGGTTAAATAAAATTATGTTAATTAAGCTACTTGTTCGTTAGGTAATGTTAGCTAGTCCAGTCATATTATGCCTCATGGCAATTTAATCCGAATCAAAGTTTCCCTAAGACTTGTGAAATGAAACCTATTAAAATGTATTAGATTAGCCCAAACCCAAAAAATGGACCTAAAGTTAATGAAGGCCTAACCTACATTGGGCCTTCTAAAACTCTATAAATTAGAGGAGGTCACCCTTCATTTACGATAATCAATTAGAGGTTGAGGAGCTTAACATTTAGACATTCATTAATGAGTCATTGTCATTCTTGAAGGATTAGAAGCCAATGTCTTCAGTTAGAATCTACAATTAGAAAATTTCAACAAATTGATAGTCTCTTTACCAATTTACTAGTTGAAGATTCAAACTCAAGAAATTAAAACTTAGAAGCCTATCCAAACCATTCTAAAAGTGAATGATTCTGGTTGATCAACAAGGCAAAAGTTGATCCATGCATACGAACAAGTTAGGGGCTGACCAAATCAATCAACAAGCCAACAATCAACTCAAAGAAATCAACAAACTAAATGCTAATCCAAATCGAGATCAACAAAAGTAGAAATCAATCCAAACTAGTCAACAAGTGTCTTAGGTCAAATCCAATTTGAGATAATTAAGTCCAAAGGCCTATCATCCAAATGATGGTTTCATCAAGGCCAAAGTCGATCATCCAATAATACCAATAATTTGAAAATTAAATCAACCAATAAGATGGACAAGTCTAAAGATTAAGGCTAAAACTTATACATTCGAGAGAAAGAGTCCAAAGATAAAAAATTAAAGACCGGAACACTTCTACTCAAATTAATATGTCCATTTCTAGAAATTAAATTTTAACGTGGGCGTACACTTACCAACTCTACAAAAACGATATATACGAATCAAATCTCATCATCAACTTTCACAAAGGTAGGTCACATGAAAATAAACTTTTAAATTACTCTTTCAATCTAAATTGTTAGAAGATAATTACATGGTACATTACGTCTCATAATCTAAAACGTTTCTTAATAAATAAATAAAGAAACTACTTTTTTAAAATAAAAATTCAAGTTAGTCGGATATTTACAAATTACAGAAACTCTATTCCATAGTTAAATCCATCACAGACAAAAGGGTGAGTGTAGAAGAACCAAAATGATGATACTGTTTGGAACAGAATTAATTCTCTTTCTCAATATGTAGAAGTGGATGAAGTAGTTCATAAAGAGAATTTTACATGAATAATATCTTACACCATATATTTATATTTCATAAATGACCTAAATCTCCAATTATTTTCATGAAAATTTTAGCATTCATTTTGGTCCCATGTAACGTACGTTTTCTTTATTAAATTCAAAATTTCAATTTTTATAATTACTTATATCTTACTTACCTAATTTCGAATCTAATCTGACCTTTTCTTTTTTAAGAAAAAAATTAGTGAGTTCTGGTTACTTAGCTTTTAGGTTAATTGTTGTAGATGAGAAACATCTATTGAGACTATTTTCAAATTAAGCAAAATGTCACTGTCTATTAGTGATAGACATAGATAGATGTGATTTATTTGTCACACCTCCATTCTCAGAGCACCTCCTCACTAGGCCAGAGATGTGGGTGAAGCCAACCAGCATCGTTCTTCTTCTAATGACACATGTTGACCTTGCTTAACCTGTAACTCTTATCTAGATCTTTTATGATTTTAAATATAAAATGTGGAAGAAAAAGTCTATACTTGAAAACAATAGTTTAAAATCTTTGTAAAATATCCTTGAGTTTATCCAACCAATGAACAACTTGCTAAACATTCATATATAGACAAAATAAAATTCAGAATTCCAACTAAAGCAAAACCAAAATGAAACTCAACAATCTCAAACCCTCATATAGTCTATTACAAACAACGACAACTAAGTCCTCTCTTAGCTTAATTACAAATTATCATGCATGCATGGAATGAGTCGTACAAAAATCAAATCAAACTTCTAGCAAAGTAGGCGGATGCTTTAACCAGCGTTGGAACCATGATCTCTACCTGTAAGAAAATTAAACATTGAAAGGATGAACTATAAAGCCTTGTGAGTGGCAACTTTTAAAACAAAGCATGATAACGAAACTTTGAGCAAAATAATGTATATAAACTTAGCAAAACAACTTTCTTTTCAAATTTAAGTTTTTAAGTCTCTTTTCTTTCTTTCTTACTATAGACCTTGAATTCTTTGTATCTACGGAACGAAACTCAAGGCATGGAAGCCCTATCCCTCGATAGAATATGTTCCAATTCGCTCTATGTGACAGAACATAGACACCACTGTCTAGGCTTTTTATGCGATATTCTTGGCAAAATAACGCGCCAAATGCCTAGTGAGCAGAATTGAAATAATCACAAAGAAATTTAACACGAAAAATGAGACTTTGTTGAACTTCAAGGTTCTCATTGATAATTCAATTCTAAGTATTCTTAGTACTATTGACAACCTTTAGTACAAACCATTAAAACCCAATACAAAACAATACATGGACCTTCTTGCTTAACTACTATATGCTATACAAACAGACAGTGACCACTACCAAGATGATATGATCAAGAGGCACAATGCGCGATCAAGGTTGTAAGTTTAATGTTAGATATCCTTCGCTACCTAAGAGGAAGGGGGGGGGGGGGGGGGAAGGAGAATAAAACATAACATTTGAAAGGTTAGACAAAAATGTCTAGTGAGTGTGGTCTTTTATGAACACCTTAAATAAATCAAGTTCATCTCAATGCACCATAAACATTTTGTCAAATCATGTGATATGAATAACATGTGAGTTAACCATTACATTTTTTGGGCTTAAACAAAGTGTTCGGTTCGGTGCATTGAGCAATTCTCGATTCTTTCATTTTATCAACAATTCAAGATCCATGAGGAAAATTGTGTCTTTTTAATTATTTCACTATGAATTCTATTGTGTTATATGCCTTTTGCATATCAAATTATCACCTCACAGGATCATTCTACATGTTCAATTACTTCTTTGTACCCCTTTCCTCAGCTCAAGCATTTACCACACTCTTTTGTCAAGTTGTAGCCATGCAGAGTACTCTCGACATATTCAGTGAATCCCATCAATTCCATTATGTATAACGCATCTTCCAGTGCCAGTTCACACAACAAGTAAAGAGCATCCCATACTAGATCACACAAGTACGAGTCATCCTAATCAAGATCACACAGCATGAATAAGGCATCTTATTTAAGATCACATAGCATGAATAAGGGCAGTCTATTCCAAATCACACGGTAGGAAGGAATAAATCATCACATCCCAGATCACACAGCAAGGATAAGACATCCCACACCAGAACACACAACAAGTGTGAGACATATATCGCATAGGGTACAAAGATTATCTCATTTCAGTTTTCAAGATTTTCGTACATTCTTTATCACATCATTCTAGTGTACAAATAACCTTTTCGTCTATAATTCATATGCATTTTGAGAATTTGAAAGCATAGGGGAAATCATGTAAATTCATGGTCATAATAGAAATATATTTTTAAAATCCTTTTAAATTTGAAAATATTTTATAAGAACTACCACTAACAGTTGCAGTCAACTAGTTCTTTAGCCTAGCTTCCTTGGCCAAGAGTTTTCTTGGAATGTTAACTATTGTTGTAAGCGAAGTCGACCAAGGATAAGCACTCGTCCCATCTTCCTTTGGATTGTAGGGTGCATGCCCTCAAAATATCTTCTAATGTTTGAATGGTTCTTTCAAATTGTTCATCCATCTGTAGGTGGAATGTGGTATCGAAATGGAACTTAGTTCCCAACACATCTTGCAATTTTGATAAAAACTTATAAGTGAATCGCGAGTCTCGATCCAAAACTATAGACAGAGTTTTATATTGGCTTATAATTTTGTCAATATACAACTTAGCAAATTTTTCCAATGGAAAGGTTTGCTTGATAGGGATGAAACGCATGGTCGTGGTGAATCTATCCACGACTACCCAAATTCCATTGTAGCCGCTTGGCGTTTTGGGTAACCCAAATAAGAAATCCAATGGTTATATGTTCTCACTTTCATTTAGGGCTTGGCAAAGGACATGACAACCCACTGGTCTTTTATTGCTGAGGTTTGACTTGTTGAAAAATTAAACACTTGGCTACAAATTTGACTGTATCCCGCTGCATGCTTGGCCATTAGTAATAGGTCTTCAAAGTCTTGTACATCTTAGTACTCCCAGGGTGCATTGCATAGGCTGAACTATGAGCTTTCTCTAGGATGTTATCCTTTAAAGCCTTATTTTGTGGGACATATAGTCTTTTGTCTTTTAACAACACACCATCTTTTCTTAACACGTAGTCTGATCGTCTTTTGCACCTCACCTTTTTCGCCAATCTCCTTAGTTCTGGGTCTTCAAGTTGCGATCTAACAATTTCTTCTTCAAATTTGGGCTTCACCAAAAAGCGTGCCATCAAGTTTCCAGTTAACCCTGTGTTTAGAATTTCCTTGAGGCCCTTTAATTCTTTTAGTAGAGTTATTCTTCCTTAGTTATTTGAGCTAGGGCTCTTTTTACTCAATGTGTTGGATACAACATTGGTCTTTCCAGGGTGGTATGCTATGGTGTAATCATTATCTTTAATAAGTTCCATCCAATGCTTTTGTCTTAGGTTTAATTCCCTTTGGTTGAATACATATCACAGACTTTTGTGACTTGTGAAGATGTTACACTTTTCTCCCATTAGGTAGTGTCACCAATTTTTTAATGCATGGACAATGGCCGCCAATTCTAAGTTATGTGTTGGGAGTTACGCTCATGCGATCTCAGTTGTCTGGACGGGCAGGCTATTGCTTTTCCTTTTTGCATCAAAATGCATCATAAGCCTTGGTGGGATGCGTCGTAAAAGACTTCATATTCTGGGCATAGGCAATGCGAGAATGAGTGTAGTAGTAAGTTTGTGTTTTAATTTTTGAAAACTTCTTTCGCAGTCATGTGAACACTCAAACTTGGTTGCTTTCTTCGTTAGCATTGTTAAAGGATGAGCTAACCTGGAAAATCCTTCCACGAATCACCTGTAGTAGCTCGCCTAGCCAAGAAAGCTTCTAACTTTAGAAATCGTTTTGAGGTGTACCCAAGTTTCAATCGCCTCGATCTGTTGTGTGTCCCACCTTCAATCCTTTTGAGGATATAATATGTCCAAGGAACACTTGATTCAGCAAGAACTCACTCTTATTGAACTTTGTAAATAGTTTTTCTTCTCATAGGTTTGGAATACGATCCTTAGGTGTTTTGAGTGTTTTTCTGCATTTAAGGAGTAGACTAGAATGTCATCAATGAAGACGATGACAAACTGATTCAAATAGCGATGAAATACTCTATTCATTAGGTCCATAAAAGCTGCTGGACATTGGTCAATCCAAAAGCCATTTCCAAAAATTCATAATGTCCACAACGTGTCCTGAATGTCGTCTTAGTTACGTTTGGCTCCTTAATTCTTAATTGGTGATAGCCTGAATGTAAGTCTATCTTGGAGAATACTGGGGCTCCCTTTAATTGATCAAAGAGGTCATCTATTCACGGCAAAGTGTACTTATTCTTGATTGTCACTCTGTTCAATTGTCGGTAATTGATGCACAGCCTCATTGATCTATCCTTATTCCTTACAAACTGAACATGGGGCTCCCCATGGTGAAGTACTGGGCCAAAATTTTCCATTTTCTACCAATTCCTCTAATTTTTTTCAATTCTTTTAATTCACTTGGTGCTATACGATAAGGGGTTTCATAAATTAGTGTAGTCCCTGGTGCCACTTCAATTGTGTACTCAATCTCTCTCTTTGGCGGCAATCCACTCAGTTTTTCTTGAAACACATCTAAGTACTCGCAAACTATAGGCACTTTACTTGGATCAGTCTGCGGGGCGTTAGTGTTTACCACTTGTGTCAAATAGGCGGCATGCCGTTTCTTTATTAACTTCCCCGCCTTTGGTACATATATGGTTCTCGCCAATTTAACCTTCTTGTCGCCTATAAATTTGATTTTGAATTTTTTGGGATCTCTTTGTACTACATCCTTATTGGAGTAGTCCAATACTACATTGTACTTGATAAGGAAATCCATTCCCAATATTACATCCAGCTTAATTAGAATCAGGTCAACCTTCATTATGACATTTCTAATCTTTACATACTAGTTCTACTAGAAACACTTCGCCTAAAGGGGTGGCTAATCAGTAATCTGGCTTCTAAAGGTTCTACCTTGTGATCTAAGGTCTTAGCATGTGATAGAGAAATAAAAGAATGTGTAGCTCCAGAATCAAATAACACTAGATTAGAAGAATTACAAATCATCAACGAACCTATGATCACGTGAGAGCTATTTCTAGCCTCGCTTTGCGTCATAGCACAAACCTTTCCTTGTGACTTGGGCCTTCAAGGTTCTCTAATTCGCTAAGCCCAACTTCAGTTTTATCTTGTCGATATAGTTGGTTGGTTGATTGAGACAAGGTTCATGGGTTATTTTGAAGTCGTATGTTTGGACAATATTTGGTGAAATGCCCTGGTTGTCGCAACTAAAATAGTTCTTTGGATAACAAACCATTTCCATGAAATTTAGGTTCTGCCCCTTTGTTGGCTTTCGTTGAGGCACATTCTCTGTCCACAATAAAGTACTTCCTTTATTTTGACTTTAGTTTTGCCTCTAAAATCCCCCTCCATAGCTAGTTTTGGAATTGGAGGGATGAGGAAAACAAGTCTTGAAACTTTTTCATTTTTAGACGCCTGGCGCTTGGCATCTAGTCATGTCATGTCATTTATCACCCCTAAAGCTGCTAAAGCATGACCACAAGAGTTCTTTTTCAATTTTTTTTCTTATTGAAAACTTGTAGAAGTACAAGTTATTATGGCCTTTTAGGTAGAATAACAGAACCAAAACGCATGATAATGTGTCAAAACGCGTAGTTTCTTCTGAAAATACATAAATACAAGAGAGTACAATTTGCACAAGTCTTCATGCCTGTTTTATCTTGTTTTCTAGTGTTTTGTCGTAGGATAATAGAGAAAAAAGAAAGTCAGTGAGTCGTAAAGGAGTCCGAGCTACGCCATAAGAAGCTTGTCTGACGATCAAACATCCCTAGGTTAGGAACCACATCAGCACATGATGAAGATTCATTAGAAGACAAGAATGATAGTTGGAGTTGATGTGACTTAACAAAGGTTGCAATCGACGCTGACATGATTAGAAGAATAGAAGATTTTCGTTGAAAGTAGCCTATATAAAGCGTCCTTCTACACAAAGTGAAGAAGTCGGCCTGAATGGGCCAAACCCTAGAAAGCTCCATGGGAGCCGGGGGAAAGGACTAGCCTTTCTACCTCTGTAAAAGATTCTTCTTCTTCTTCGATCAATCTTGTAAGTGAGAGCTTTAATAGAAACTATAAAATGATCCATCATCTTTTTCCCCCTAATTTATAATATCTATCATTTATTTACTTTTCAATTTTTATTTCTTTGTAATGTATGATGTTCATTTTGTATAGTGGCCTAAGACCTACATTCTTTAATACATTTCACATTTATCGCGTTAGTTTAGCTATAATCACCGCTTGGCTAACATCTATCGCCAACTATTCGATAGAGCAAGTAGTAAGGATATAGCTAACGCGTGTAAGGAGAAGTTTGGAGACAAACTCCAGCTTAGCGATTAAACCTCCATTACTTGTGTTCCGAAAGGAGAACAAGTGTGGTGACTTGGCACCGAGAGGTTGCCACCCTTAAAAGAGAGGTAATATAAGACTTATAAGTAACCACTTCTTGATAGCTATCGCTTAACCAAGCTTTATCATTTGCATCTGAGAGGCGACTAAGTGTGGCGTTTAAGGCACTAAGAGGTACTCAATTTAATTAGAAGCTTGTTAAGTGATCTTTATCGCATCAGGATCGCTACATGGCTTAATCACCCAACATCTTGGAGACATTCCTTCACTTTTCCCTGATATAAGTTAGTTTATTTCCCCATCTTCTCACTATTCTTACCACCTTTTACAAAAGCTCTAGTGTAAATACTTAGACACAATTTTGCTTTGTACAATATAGATAGTGTATACCACCTAGATGAAGAAATGAGCTTTATAACTAAGTTTTGATATCAATTCCTTGTGTTCGACACTATCTTATGCATGAAACCTATCATTTCGCTTATACTTGGGCAAGCGATAGGAAAACTTGTACTAAACGAGGATTTAGTAGCTATGCAAGGATTAGAGATATAGTGAGCATCTTGCATGCAATGACCATGACTCACTGCGTAGAGAGGTTTACGATATGAATTTAACTTACATATTCCAATCGCGAAAACTTATACATTAATACTATAAATGGAACACACACTAAATCCTTGAACTAAATCTAAATTCAACAAGAAAGTTTTTTGGCGCCGTTGCCGGGGAATTGATTTTTCAAAATTAGAGATAAGGTTTTGCTTTGATTCTGGAAAAACACTCAATTCTGGTGAATCACGCGTTCAGTCGAAGATCGTGTGAAAAGGTCTATGGTACTAGAGTAATCTGTGATGCATGGACTCACCTCAAAGATTGAGTGCATTTTTCGGTGATGGCAAAAGGAACATTAGTTGATGCAATTGAAAGCAAATGAAACTAAGTATGCCAAACGTACAGAGCCAAAATTTCCTAATCCCCTTTTGTGGAGAATTTATCCTAAGGCATCAAAGAAATTGTCTACGTGTTAAGTTCAGCTAGACATCTTGTCTTAACTAGTGATGCGACAAAAGGACCAAAAGATCATTTGTAGCATTAGGATGAACGATTGCGAGTAGAAACTCATTGCAATGAGCAATCACATAGCTTAGAGTCATGTAGCAAAGGAGTAAAGTCGTTTAGAAGGGGAACCACGTTTAAGGTGATTGTGTAGGATGCTGATTGCGAGAAGACACCAATCACCTACATCGAGGAGTCTAAATGCATGGATGCTTTTGTAACGTATAACTCTCTCTATCTTCATTACAAAATGCATGAACAATTTTGTGTTTATTCCCTTTCATATAGCTTTCTTTTGTTTGTCTTTTATAGTTTTATTTATTTTCTTTTTAGTTTAGGAATTTTTTTGACAAGTTAGGAAAGTGCGAGTTCTAGTGCGTGAAAGTTAGGTGATAAGAGTAGGGTTCTATTTGATAAGACTACTTTGTGAGATGGTTTTCATAGCAAAGCCTGTCACACATTATAGTTATCTCGTGGGGCTTATCGGATAGAAGGGAAATGAATGTTTATGGTTTTAGGAATGCAAAGCGTCAAATTCAAAATTCAAATTAATAATAATGATTAGCCGCTGCCTCGAGAAACTAAACATCTGTATCAAAACGTCACTTTGTCACTAAAACACATAACAGACCGATGCGGTAACCCAACCCTAACCATGGTTAAACTCTCTTCTTTAAAAACCCTTATAAAATTGTAGAATTAAGTTTTTCGCAGCATGAACTATCTGAAGTTCCGGAGCTTTTCAAAGTAATTTCCGATTATCCCTTCCGACGAATCAAGTAATTCTTCCTTTTCCATATTTTACATGTCATCTATTTCATCCCTTTTCTGTCCCAATGTCTGGAAAGAAAACATTAGCCAAAACCCTTAAGAAATTCATGTTAACCAAGCAAAGTGCATCCAACGATGAATATGAGAAAGTCTATTTCGACGATCCTGTATCGTAAAAAGCTCAACTCAACCTTATGACCCATAATTTCGAAGGAACTAGTTCAAGCCAAAGGGTTGAGATAGGAAAGAACCAAGAAGCAGAGTCTGAAATTATTGATGATTAATGGAATAGAGATACAACTTTCTGAAGACAACATAGATGTTTTGCTCACAATGGTCTAGGAAGAAAAGATGAGAAGAGAAAAGGAAAAGGAAGAAAAATAAAGGGTAGAGAAAGAAAAAAGAGAAAATAAGGAGGAGAAGGTGAGAAAGGAAAGATGGGAGAAGGAAGAGGAAGAAGAAAAGAGGGAAAGAAATGGGGAAAGAAGAGGAAGCATAGTGAGAACAAGATGTAATGGAGGAACAAGGCAAAAAAGAAAAAGAAACTACCTCTTCGCCTATTGCCTTAACATAACTTGAGAGGGTGGCAAAGAAAGCCCAAGAAAAGCATGAAAAAGGTTAAATATGGGCTATTGAAAATTAAAGTGAAGGTACAAGGCATAAAGACATTGCCAGAGGAAAAGAAAGAAACCAAGTTGAGAGAGTGGAAAGAGCTCCGTAACAAAGTTAAAAATGGCAGTCCTCTCTGCGAAGAATGGTAAAGCGAAAAAGCTTCCGAGCGAACTCTTTTCGTACTAACCTTAATTTTTTCAAATAAAGGAAACTTCTTGAACTTCTTACCTTTAACCCTTCCCTCTCAAGCTTGCTCAAGACAGATTCCTTAAGCTTGCTCTAGCTCAGCACGAGCTCCTAATAGATTTTTAAAGCCCAAAATAACAAGTCCTAACTTAGTAAACTTGCTCTTAAACTTCTTAAAAAAGAAAGAAGAAACTTAAACTTACTTGGATCTATCCTCAAGGTATACTCTTTACCTTTTTAGCTCAACTAGCCAACACTCTTGCCTTTCTCAGGTGTCTCTAAATCGAACACCCAACTGAGTCTTGGTGTTGAACTATCCTCTTACGTTGACTTCACTCTTACAAGGAAACTAAACTTATCTCTACTTCTTGTTGAAGTGAAAATGATGAGAAATGAGAGAAATGAGAGTCTATTGTCTTTAAAAACACTCATTGCATCTGAAAAATGCTAACCTCAGGCAATAAAAGTTCTCGAAGATCTATTTGTCACACACCTTTAAGTGGTCTCGATCGAGATTGACGCAAGATCCATTGAGATCTACACTTTTCTTGGCTAGACATGTCCGAGACCATGCGTGAGAACCCTAATATTTCCTTTTTTGCTTCCAGTCTCGATCGAACACTACATCGAGATGGCCCGAGATTCATCTCTACAACCTTTTTGTTTTCCATCTTAGGCTGCCATAACCTAGAGATAGCTCGAGAGCATATCTTTAAACCTTATTGTCTTTCAACTCGGTAGTCCAGCATCGAGATGCTCCTGCCATAACACTGAGATCTGCTCTCTTTTTTCTATCTCACTCGAGATTTCTCAAAGCTGGTATGAGATTCTCACTTTTTCCTTTCTCTGCCCTTTCTCTCGGCCAAACAAGACTGAGATTGAATACTTTTTCCCTGAGATTTTTTTGCTTTAGCTCGAGACTCTTGGACAACTTAAAAGCTTGACTTCTTAACTTCTAGCAACTAATGGGATAGAAGATATGGGTATTACACTATTAGTGTCTATCATTAATTATTATCAAAATTTTGTTATATTTGTACGTAAATAAGTTAACTCATTTTGCTGTATTTGAAAAGAATAGTGGACTTTGAATCATCGTCACCTTCTTACATAAAAGGATTAGTTAGAGCGAAGACAACATGCATTAGTTTGAATTTTAAGGTGCTTGGGGGCATAGGAGGGAGTTCAAAAGCAATCCTTCGTGCTTTTTGAATGTCGCTAAATGAGTTATTCTGAATGATCCATTTGATAACGTTTTTCTTTTCCATTTTTGATTTCTTGTTTCTCGCTTCTTATGTTTTAAGAGTTTTCTAAATAGGAATGTGTTTGATAACTATTCTTGTTTCTTAAAAAATAGAACAAAAAACAGAAATTCGTTTGATAACTATTTCTTAATTTTCGTTCCTCAATTTTTCTTTGTTTTGTAATAATATAATATATATTAAAAAATTAGCAAAACTTATATCAATTAATATAAATAAGTCTCAGGAGCTAAAATAGTACAAAAACAAAGTCACATCTATTTTTGAAATGTTGGCAATCTTTGCTAACGATGTTATCTCTCACTAGAGCAATTGTTTTAAAATAATTTAAATTTACATATTAAAAATTTTAAAATTGAGAATTAAAATAATATATAAATTTAAATATTGTAATGGTTATAATTAGAGGTTAAATATAAAAACTAAAATAAATATAATAATAAAAAAGAGGAAAGAAAGAAAAAAATCATAGGCATTTGAAGTTGGTGAATGGGAGATTGAAAAAGGATGAGCCCTTGCACCGGTGAGCGAGGGAGAAGAAAAATTGGCAAAGAAGAGGAGTGGCTAAGAATTGAGAAAAACAAAATTCGAATTTCTATTAGATTTTTGTAGAAACTACACATCCTTTCCCTGTTTTCTCTATCTCTAAATTTTAATTAAATAGTTTTTGAAGGTTGAAATATAAATGTTCTATAACATTTATTATGTAAAATAATAGCTTTAATTATTAGACTATTCATGTGAAAAAAATTAGAAAAGATGTATGTGTGTGTACAAATTTAAAACCCTAAAATAAATTGTTGGTTTTTTGAGGAAATGAGTTTAATGAGAAAAGGGAGCTAAGAAATGGATAATAATGAATCTAAATTTAGAGCCACAAGTTTGTAGTCCAAACTTCTCTGATCTCTCTTTGGGAAATTATAAGAAATGTCTACCTAAAATATTCAATGTTGAGATACAAATAGCTAGATTGTAAATGATAGTGGAGATTTCTTTTCTCAATTATACCTCATATATCTAGTTATCTACAAATGTACAATAGCAACAAAAATACTATTGTTTTTCCAATAGGGTTTTGGCAAGTAAATACATACATATTATTTCAATTGTCTGTATTTTAGGGTTGAGGTTTCTCGTTTTAATTCTTCTTCCTCTTCTTCTTTTTTTATTTTTATTTTTATTTTTTTTATGGTAAGTTCATCTTCTTACTATAACACAAGATTCCTTCATTGATAGCAACATGATACATGTCATGTAACACATATTTTAGAACAATATTTATCTATGATTATTTAGTGATAAAAAAGTTCATTTGCATATGTTTTGTCCAATACATGATCTTAAATGGATAAAATAAAGTTAGGTATGTTCTTTTAGACTAAAAAGTGGATTTTTATTGATTTTGAGGAAATTTGTGAACTTTGGCATTTGTAATTTTGGCTGATTTGAAGAAGTCGAGTCAATGTGATTGGAATGGCTGAATTCAATGCAGCAGCATAAAAAATCTTGAATTTTTAATTGTTAACCAATTGTTCGTGGTTACTATTATTTCGACCTAAAATTGTTCTACGGCTTCTAAAATGTCTAACAACTACAAAAAGTAATAGTTTTGGCCTCTTCCTATCTGATTGAGGCCTAAAAAAGGAGGGAGACTCCTTGTTCAAGCATCATTCAAACTATCCACGATTTATAGCACTCTAAAGGAAAGATCTCACTCTTCATCTTGTACACATGATTTTTGAATCAATAATAATAATAATAAAAAAATCACGTTTTCATCCTTAATAATGAGCTAAATTCTCTAAGCTAAGAGCTTCAACAACGAGGATACCTTAGGATTTTATGCCTTAAGCAGTATTGACAATTCATATCACTTGTCTTTGACACATTTTCTTTTTTGAATTTAATGATAAAAATTGTTAAGTTAAATAAGCCATTTAATATAACAATCTAATGCAATTCTAATGCCAAGAATGTTAGGTATGAATTGAGGTCACTAGTAAATATGAGACTAAAAGTTGAGTAATAAAACAGTTCCCATCACTTTAGGAATGAGGGGAACCATAAGATAAAAGAATCTATATGTAAATTAATCCAAGATCCAACTAACCATAGATATATAGGCATTAGTTGTTTAGAAGTACTTCAAAAAGAAGTTGGTACAAAACCAAATAGGATAAGGTTTCTATCCATGTCTAAATCATTGTTCTGATATGATGCGGTCACGTTGTTGAAAGCATGACCCTTAAAAGGTTATTGAAACACTGCTGTTGATGGAAAACACATCAAGAGGCATGCTGCAGTGGAATAATAAGGATCATGCTTTAGTCTAAATTATTAAAAATCAACATGCATATGCTATGCGATGGACCTAAACGAAGAGCATAAAAGGTAAACAATGAACTTACCTTTTATAGTTTTGAACTTCTTTTTTGATCCAAAGCTTTTTCTTTGCCAGAAAATCACGAGCAAGGACAACCATTAAGTTGACCTACTAATCTCAGGACCAAGAACGGAGTTGTGGGACTCGGTTTTGTGAAGTAAAACTTAGAGAGAAAAGAAGGAGGTGTATCGTTTAGGTGACTTTTTTTAGCAAAAACATCATCCTTTCTCATTCTGTAATGAGAAGTTTATATATGAAATTTTACATGCAAATTGCATGCAAATTATTTCATATATTCTCAACACCTAATTAATCCATTAACTCTTAATAGAATTAGTGGCTTCTATTTCACAATAGGCTGCCATATTGCCCATTAACTTTTAATTAATTAAATAATTAGTCAAAGGGGCATTTTGGTCATTTGACCAATTATGTCAAAGTCAAACTTTGACTTTCCATATTTAAAAGTCAACCTTTTGACTTTTTACTATTTTCCGCTCTTGACTAATTTTAACCTTCCGAGTATGAATCCGCATTCATTTTTCTCCAAAGGTCAAATCCCACGAGACTAATTTTACTCCAAAGGTCAAATCCCACGAGACTAGTATTAAAGTAAACTCAAGACCATTATTATCTATAGTTTTACCTCTTATACATATATTGTTGATCACAATAAAAACAGAAATAGAGGTGCGATAGACGATGGAGAAGGAATTGTTGTGAATAACTCTCATTGTACTAATTTATAATTAATGTTTCAATTGGAAATTAATAATAATAATTCTTATAATTTTGATGGTTATAAATATTGTAACCTTTTTATGGTTATAATGGTATATTTAATACATTTTATAATTAAAAAAATTAATCTTGATTACACGCTTGAGTTGGGAAGTAGTGTTAACCTTGGAGAGCAACCAATATATGCGATTTAGTATCGAGGTTGCACCAAATTTTGCTTTCAAGATAGTGGTTTGACACGTCACAACAACAATCATGTTTGTTTTTAGCAATTTGAAAGAAAAATTTTAATATATTTATTCTCCTTTTCAAATGTTGATCATTTCCCTCGATACATGGCTCTTATTATTGCCGAAGTAATTTCCAGCAAAAGATATCCGTTGATGAAGAACCTTACCTTGCCGCAAAAACTAGGTTTAAATTTCCATTTTGGTACTCATTCGAAAAATTCAAGTTCACTATTTCCAAGCCGTAAGATCATATCCTTCCTCCACCACCACTGATTTCTTATCCTTTCCCTTTGCGAGATTGGAATCAGGAGCAGAAACATCTTGGAATGTCTTTAAATTCTACAAGGCACTGCGTGTGAGGCCCTGATCGCGTATTGTCGATGCGATAAAGACCCTGCAACAAGGATACTGAACGAAGAGATTCTTGACCGCAGAATATATTCCACAAAAGGAATATGTGTGAGGCCTTGATCTAAAGAAAGGGAGTCCGAGTGAAGAGGAGTATAGGACATTCCACGAGGGAACATGAAAAAGGGAAGAATGTGATGCGGAAAGAGGTACTTAAGTCTAAATTCCATTGCGAGAAGGCAATAGACGTGATAAGAATAAGCCGACGAGGAAGAAGGGTGCGTTAGACGTCAAGAGTTAGGCGTTTAGCATAGTAACACAAGAAGAAGTACCTACGTCTAAGAAAGGAGGTGAGGAAGTATCTTGTCAAGATGACTTGACCACTCGTTGAGAGGAAGTAAATGTCTACTGCTTCTTAGGAGGGTATAAGGGTTAGGTGATTTAAGAGTTTGGCTTCCCAAAGAGATAAAGTGTGCGTCTCGAAGGAAAAGTCCAATCGTCGCTGATGGATAGCCCATGTGTTGAGTTTGGATTGGCTGCATGGCATGACGAGTTGGTAAGAAGACACGTGTAAAGTGTTAAAACGACCCTTGGATATGGAAGGTCACTATAAAAAAGGCAAAAGGCCAAGAGGAAAGGGAAGTTGTTGTTTGGAATAGTTAGAATTTATGATGAAACTGACAAGAAAAGTTCGGAGAGCTGAACAATAGATGAGAAAATCGCGAGGCGAGAAGAGAAATCCATTGGCAAAAAAGGAAGGGTTATGGTTGAAGTATATTTGCGAGTGATGAAGCAATATTTGATGTGATTATTAAACTATTATTTATTGTCGATCATTTTTTGTTTTGTTTATGAGTTATAAATAAATATTGTGAGTAGTTCCTCCTAGACAGAGAAGTATCATTGTAACAATATTTATTTTTTAGTATTTCTTATAAGTAGAATGACTATGTATCTTCCATCAATAGAAGAAAGGCCTTATGAGTAACCTACATAAATAGTTGATATTATGATTGTGTTCTTGTGTGTGGAACAAGTATTTTATTGATAATCATCTGAAAGTATTCTTTTGTGATTCTTGTTGTATAAAATGGTCACTATGGGAATATTGTGTAAGGATAGTAAACTGAGTACTAACCATTCTGTTTACTGTTTGTAATTGTTGTTTATCGAGAGAAGATGAAATCTATCACAAGACGATTCTTGGATATCCTAGAAAACTCGCACAACGTTGGTTGAGTATGAAACCCAGGTCCAGGCGAGGGGAGATTCCTAAGTCTTAAAACAAGCTTGTCGTAAACTGATTGCAGCGTATGACATTATAGCACTCGTTGTGGGAATGATATTGATGAGATGCTAATGGAGTGTAACTCCCAGGTATAAGAATGAGAATGTGGCAAGATGCTGTTGAATATCCTAGGTAACTTCTGCGATACTGGTGAGAACGAATTCTCAGGTCAGCGAGGGGAGATTTCCAGGTCTTTGAATGATCCTACGTCGGTGATGGTGGTATAATTGTTAACTTGTTAAGTAGTTATTTGAGTTATGATGGTTATGCGATTTGTATTAACAGTTCGCTGCGTCAAACTTCATGTGTTATGACTTACTGTTTATTTTATCGTGAATTTATTTGTGACTATATTTCTCAAAAGGTTTTCTCAAACCCTTCACTTACCAAGTCCATTTGACTTATATTTTAATTTTCCATTCTCTAGGTTGTTAGGTGTTGAAGCTACGCGAATGATGGATTTTAGGCGTTGTAGCCTGGTAAAGGAGAGAAGACAGAGTTACTCTATAACCTTATGCGACATGACAGCCGTGTCATCTTATCTCGCATTTAAGGAGTCGGTTAGTAAGGTTGCCACTTCTTAATACCTAAGTCTCAGCTAAGTAGGGTAGAGAGACGTGAGAACCTAGAATATTTGAGGCAGGTATTCAAGGTTGCGAGGTTATGGGAAAAAATAAGAAGAAAGAGAAAGAGAAGCTTTACACCTCTAAGTGCCTGCCTCGAAGAGGCAATTGAAGAGGCAAAGAAGGGAAAGGGGTAGGAACTAGAGGACTGAGTACCAGTACCAAGAGAGTTACACTAGGACTTTCCCACCGTGACGCAGAGAGCTGCACCTTAGTGGCAAAGAGGGAACAAGATGTATTGCTCCACGATAAGGCAAGCAAACTAAAACTAAAGTGGAAAAGCTGAGCTAGGAAAAGAGAGGTTTAAAGATTATATTTAAGTCTTGTTGTAAGGAAAAGCCTAAGTTCTATTTGAATATTGTAAAAGTGTTAAGTTAATAAAGAAAAATTTTATACTTATTCCGCTGCATTATCTTGTGTCTGTCTTGTAAATAGTGAAAGGTATTGTTAAGTATTAAAGGCTTGACGATAAGGCTAAGTTAATGAGATTTGAGTTGTTGTATTCCAGTGCTGCATTAAGAAAGCTTGACGTTAAAGCCTTACGTTAAGGTTGAAAAAGAGAAGTTTTTCTTACTGGGAGTTTGGTGTTCACTACGAGTGTGGTAAGCATTAAAGGTCTTGACGACACGTTGATAACTTGTAGAAATACAAGTTATTGTAGCCTTTTATGTAAAATAATGAGGTCTAATAGCATGAGAATAGAAGAAAACAAGGGAAAAAGTAGGCTATTTGATTAATCTGTGAATAATGTGATACAAAAGAACCTCATCCTTGTTTTATTGTGTTTTAGTACTTTAATCATAGGATTTTAGACAAAAAAGTGAAGCTCGACGATATAACGTTTACATGAGAAAATGCGTCCAGCTGATGTGTCGACAAGCAAGCAAGCTAGGCGATCTGAGGTACAAATTTGGTTGCGGGAATGTTAGAAAAAGGACAAAAGTACATCTACGTGGCCCTGATATAGCTTTTTAGAAGCATTAATGACACGTGGGATGTCCTGTCAACATCAGTCCTTGAATATTAATAGAGCCTCTCACTTCAGAACAGAGTGTGCACATTTTTGCCGGAGAGCAAGCTGAAACATCATCCATCTTCTTCCTTTCCTTGATTTTTAGGTGAGAGCTTAAAACGAAAAAGAGAGAGAGAGTTCATCCCCTCCATTTTACCCTCACCAATAGGAAAAATTAGAGTCAAAGAGTATGAAAAATCATACTCTGCGGTATAACACCGTCTCATGTATTCCATTTTATATTTTTCTTGTATTATTTTTGTAAGATGTACATCATGGCCGGGAGGCCTAAAGTTATTTTTATGAAAGCAATGCAGTTGAGCATTCATAGATCCATTTAGATACCTAAGATGCTTCCCAATGCCTTTTACCTAGGTTAGCCATGTACCTACTTATCCGACTAGATGAATAAGATAGGTCAGGTCTAGTGGAAATTATTAGGTACATTATGCTACTTACTACTTGTGAGTAAGGGATGTTTCCCATGTACTTAACATGATTGGGGTCTTCTGGGTTTGGATAGTTAGCAGCTGATAGTTTAAAGTGTTGTGAAAGGGGAATTACTACTTGGTTTGCATTTAACATATCAAACCTTTTAAGTACCTTATAGGATAGTTACTTTGGTCTATAGTCAGAGTCCTTTTTGTTCTTTCTCTAGTGATGTCAATTCCTAGAATTCTTTTAGATTCTTAAAGTTAATTTTTCTTCAAGATTGTCTTTACTCTTTTGATATCAGATTTAGATTTTTTTGCAAGTAACATATCATATACATACAGAGTAAATGGACCTTAGAAGAATAGGAATTTGAATTTATATATGCACAACTGTCATAGGAACTTTTGTTAAAACCAAGTTTAGAGATAAAATCATCAAACCTTTTGTACCAATACCTTGGTGATTGTTTTAGACCATGTATGGATGTTTTAAGATAACATACTTGATATTCCTTATATTTTTCAATGTATCCTTGTGGTTGGTTCATGTATATGTCTTCTGTCAAATTCTCATGTAAGAATACTGTTTTAATATCTAGTTGTTCAAGTTCTAAATCTTCTTGAACAAGTAATGAGAGAAGCATTCATTGTAATTGTATCCTTGTGGTTGGTTCATGTATATGTCTTCTGTCAAATTCTCATGTAAGAATACTGTTTTAATATCTAGTTGTTCAAGTTCTAAATCTTCTTGAACAAGTAATGAGAGAAGCATTCATTGTAATTAATTCTCTCCCTTTATGTAAAGTCTTTGGCAACATGCCTAGCTTTATATCTTAAAGATTGAAGACCGAGAATTCCTTCTTTAAGTTTATAAATCCACTTGCAAGACATGGTATTACAATCTCTAGGTAGCTTTACCAGAGTCCATGTAT
Source organism: Cucumis melo (assembly GCF_025177605.1). Lineage (NCBI taxonomy): Eukaryota > Viridiplantae > Streptophyta > Magnoliopsida > Cucurbitales > Cucurbitaceae > Cucumis > Cucumis melo. The sequence continues at coordinate 16,190,344 of NC_066862.1, forward strand.
CATTAATAGTGAGAAATTCCATTTCATTATTCATGGCATTTATTCAATGTCTAGCATTAGGGCAGCTTACTACCTCATCAAATATTTTTGGTTCATCATTATTTAGATGATTCATAGAATTTAGGGCAAAGCTTACATAGTATGCCTCACTGTATCTAGAAGGAGGAATAATAGTTCTTCTTTGTCTATCTTTAGCCAAAGGATAGTTTGATACGTCTTTTTCTTCTTGAGAACCTTTTTCTCCATCTTCTAGGTAGGTTGTAGAAAGCTACTCGATCTTGTTTCTTCCAATGTGGTACTAGGAAGTTCATTTGATTCATGGTTTGGTGGGTGATCCACCTCAATCTCATTTGGTTTATGATCATATGTTTCAATGGGTTTATCAAACATAAACATAATATCTTCCTTAAAAACCTCATCTCTTCTAGTTATACACCTTTTTGCATAACTATCGTTGTCAATTTCTCCATCCATTTCCTATTTAATTATGCAATTAATATTTTCATATTATATTGCTTGACATTGATTTCAATTTGTATTTTTTGAAAATAACTTCTCATATTGATGGGTAGCGTTCTTAAAAATCCATATAATTTACTAGTCTTGTTATTGGAATTAAATAGGGTGCTTAAAAGTATTAGCTAGTTTTATTTTTTATTGGTTACTTTGGTTATAATTAACTTGTATAAAATTATTGATAAATTATTTATGAACAAAAAGTTTGTTAGTTTTCTTAATTAGATCCACTTAGAGAAAAAAAAATGTTCCATTGGTTTGAATAAACCATATTCACTCCATCTAAGGTTACCATATTGATCATACACGTAGACTTTTAAGATCAATTTGCAAGTGTACACTGTTAGCAATAGTAAAAATGAAACATGCCAATTATTGATTATCATGAGACTAATAAACAATTCAAATCTTCTAAGAAATGATTTTTCAATATAAACCAAGGGATAAATCATAAATAATTGAGATTGGGGTTTAATTGTGAATATCAAAAGAAACCAATAATAAGAAACAAGGATTGTAGGTCAAGCTCCAACCCGTAGGTAAGTTGTTTTTTGTATACAATTGGATCACAATTAGATCACTATCCTATGAACTGAGAACATCATTTATTCAATACTGTTTTACAAGATCCTTTAGAAGTCTAAGGTAGTTAGTCCTATATTTCTGTAGCTAATTAAATCTTAGATGAACTCATGCAATCTCTTAATCCTAAAAGGTTGTGTGCTCTTAAATGGCTATTCACCTAAAGAAAGAGGAAGTTTGATTTTTAAGCAAATGTTGTTGTTGAAAGGTTGAAAGTAGTTAAACGAGAATGAGATGGTCTCAACCCAATTAGTGGTTAAATATAATGCGTTGAAGATAATTATAAATCTCATCAATGATGTGAGCATCTTTCTTTAATACTTAGATGTCTTTGAAGACATTAATTTTTTTTGGAAAGGTTTTTGATACCTCTTGCTTTTGTCAAGTTCCTCGAGAGGAGAGCAAAGTGACTTATGATTTCATTACCTTGATATTCTCTTTATGTTGCTCTTTGATCTGGAATTATATTTTTATTGATTGTATTTTCTCCATTATCGATATTGAGGTGTATGTTGTAATTGTCCATATGTTATTTGATAGTTTTTCCCAAAAATTACTTGAAACATATATTTCCATTATACTAAATTACAACTTTAACTAAAGTTTCAGAATTATGTTCATCTAGTTCATGTACTTTATCTGTAATAGAGTTTCAAGATTTAACAAGCCTTTGACTTATTCGACAATTTTTTAAACTTATGAAGTGATTTACATTCAGCCTAAAAGATCTCCACGTGTGTGCTTAAACTTGAAACATATATAGCTTATTCGTTTAGGACTAGTTGAATTTCTCCATTTTTTATAGGAGTCTAGCCTTAGTAGTTTCATTTAGGTACCTTGAAATTCAATTAATTGCTTTCCAATGTCTTCTCCTAGGTTTAGTAATATACCAAATAACATGGTTGGCTTCATAGGCTATGTTTGGTATTGCAGAGACCATTAAATACACCAAGCTTCCTACTGCTTTGGGAATAGGGAATTTTAGACATATAGACAATATATTCGGCTTCATCTTCTTTAGAAGAGTTGGTGGAAGATAATTTGAAATGATGAGCAATTGATTTGGCAAATGGTTTTTGCTACTTCTTTGTTGAATTTTTTTAGCATTTTCTCACAATAACTATGTTGGCTGATAGTGAGTTTATTCTTCTTCCTATTTCTAACTATTTCAACATCAAGTATCTTCTTGGATTTTCATAAGTCTTTCATATCAAATTCCTTCTTTAGCATAGCTTTAACTTTGCTTATGTCACCTTTAGAGTTACAAGGAGCATATCATCCATATATAGTAGTAGGTAGACCTTATCTTTAAAGCAATTTGAATTAACATGAACACAACCATCAAAGTTTCTTCTTCCGAACCTAATTTTTAGATTGAACTCAACGAATCGCTGGTACCATCACTTAAGAGTTGTTTAAAACCATAAATTGATTTGTGTTGTTGACAAACTAAGTCCTCCTTACGTTTATTGATCTAGCCTAAGGGTTGTTGCACATAGATCTTCTCTAATAGAAACTCATGTAAAAATGATGTTTTCACATCGAGTTGATCTAACTCTAGGTTGTTTTGAACCATAATAGGTAGTAACATTCTTATGGAAGTCTGTATAGCTACAGAGGAAAACAATTTCAGTCTAAACAGTACTTTCCTTTTATGAATAGCTCTTTGCAACTAGCCTCACTTTGAACATAGGTTGTTCAACTCCTAGTATGCATTTTTTATATTTATTTATCCATATAAAAGCTATAGGCTTGTAGCCTTTAAGAAGAGTGGTTAGAGTCCATGTCTCATTTACATTCAAAGAGTGTATTTCATCATCCATGGCTTCTATCAATATATGAGTTTCTAAACCACTGGTAGATAGCTTCCTCAAAGGCGATTCCATTTTAAAGAGTCATCTGCTATACAAGTCTACTTCTCCATATGAAAAAAACAACTTGATTACACCTCGTGAGAGGTATGTTTGTTCTTATTTGTCTATCCTTGGCCAAGAAATAACTCTGTAAGTTATTTATTTTTATAACCTCTTCAAATTCTTCTTTAATGAGTTGAGTAGGTGACTCATCTTCATGATTATCTTAAGTCATAGAAACTTATTCATTTAGGGGTAGTTCCACTTCAAAACTAGAGTTCTTATTTTGAGAAATGTTTTATGAGTTCGTATCTTTTAGCATGAACATCTCATCTTCTTTAAAGATCACATCCCTGTTATGGACACACTTCTCAGTAGGATACTAAAGTTTGAAGCTCTTAATGCCTTTTGTGAAACCTACAAACATACACTTAATAACTCTAGACTTTAGTTTTCCTTTAGACTGGTGTACATAACTGATAACTTGTAAAGATACAAGTTATTATGCCCTTTTGGGTAAAACAATGGAGTTTAAATGCAGGATAGAGTGTCAAACGCGTAGCTTCCACTGCAAATTCATAGAGATAAAAGAATACAACTTAGATAAGTCTCCAAGCCTGTTTTACCAAGCTTTTAGTCTTTTTATCATAGGATAATTAGGAAAAGAAGAATTATAGTGAATTGCTAAAGGAACGCGTGTGAAAGATGATGTGATAAGAAGATTGCCTAGGAGATTAACTTTACTAGGCAATATACCATATCATCACGAAAGAGATCCACTAGAAGACAAGGTATTTGGAGTTGATGTGATTTGACAACGTTGCTTTTTGGCTTTGGCATATGTAGAAGAATAAAAGCTTCCCGTCCAAAGTTTCCAATACCAGACCTTCATCTTCGCCATGTAAAGGAGGTCTGAACGGACCCAATACTAGATAGCACTGTGGAAGCCTATCTCCCTAAGGGTCGATAGATAGGAATAATCTTTTCCCTTTTGTAGAAGTTATTTCCCTCTTTCCCCTCTTCTCTTTCTCTAGTCAACCTCTGAGTGAGAGCTTAGGGTGAGACTAGAGAGAGAACTCACAATTTTCCCCTAACTTGTAAAAGAGCCAAGAAATGCTCACAAGGCATTCCACAGCTGAACTCGCTTTTGTACTTTTTAGTTTTGTGTTTTTAATGTAACATTTCACTTTTACATTTCTATGGCCAACAGACATACATTAATCAATACATTGCATCTTTACTCATTGTCTTTTTGTCATTTCTTTACTGTTCATCTTGTTGAAGTGTTATTAGTAGTTTAAGTTCATGATAAGTGCTTGATTAGGAGTCTTTACTTATAAGGTTCATTGCATCCAACGTTTATCGCCAACTGCTCGAGAAAGTAAGTAGAAAGGACATAGCTAAACACGCACAGAATGATGTTTGGAAACAATCTCTATTCTGGCGCTTCAATATTTGTGTCCCGAGAGGAGAACAAGTGTGGTATCTTGACGTTGAGAGGTTGTCCACCTTAAAAAGAGGTAATATGACTCTTATAAATAAGGAAACCTAGATTGCTATCACATAGTTCATCTTTATCATTTGAATCCCGAGAGGTGAACAAGTGTGATGTATAAGCATCGAAAGGTGCTTGCCTTACTTAGAAGATGGTTAGGTAATCACTATCGCATCAAGGACCGTCGTAGGCCTTATCACCTACAACACAAAGACATTCCTTCACATTTCTTTAACATAAGATAGTTCACTCCTCATATTCACACCATTCCATGACACCTTCTACAGAATCTTTAGTGTAAGTAGGAGATTGGTTACACACATATACATTTACACTTTATACAGTATAGATACTTATACCGCCTGGAAAGAAGTAAACATTATAACTAAGTTTTATAGTAGTTCCCTGTGTTTGACCCTGAATTACCTAGAAAACCTATCGCTTTGCTTACACTTGGGTAAGCGATAAGAAAACTTGTACTCAACACTGAAGTAGTAGTCACACGTGGAAAGGATGTGTACCTTTTATTGCACAATTCTTGCTTAAAGACATAGCGAGCATAGTGTATGCGATGACCATGTCTTATTGCGTAGCGTAGTCACAGACATAGAGCCTCAATGACATATTAATGAATTTATTATTAAACAAGTCGAGTCATGAGTCCAACAAGTTTTTGGCACTGTTGTCGAGAATTTTCTTTTCAAAACTAGTCGTAATGCTTTACTTTGATTTCAGGAAAACATTCAATTTGTGTTATATCCCGTGTTTAACTGAAGAATGCGTGAACAAGTCTGTGGTACTAGAGAAGGTTACGATGCATGGACTTGATCCAGAAGTTGAGTGCATATCTCAACGATGATAAGAGCAACCTTGATAAAGTCGATTAAAGCAAGATATAGAAGGTCCCTCAATCACTTAAAGCTAAAATGTTCCATTCTCTTCTGTGGAGGATTTTACCTTGAGGCGATTAATTGAAAAAGGTCTATGCAATGATGTTGTGAAATACCTGGTCTTCACTAGCTTTGCAAAAAATAGACTAAGCAATCATTTACCACACAAGTCAAACTCATCAAACTCCTCTAACTCCTCTTTGGGGATCAATGCGATGAAATGATCATGTAAGCAATCGTTTACCAATGAGCATTTGTGTAGCAAGTAATTCAAGTAATTCAGAAAGAAGCAACACGTCTAGGATGGATATCTGTGGTATTGATCATGATAAGGCCCCAGTCATCAACATTCAGAAATCTGGACGACAAGATGCATTTGTAATGTATCACTTTCTTTAACTTTATCACAAATGCATCATTTTTGTATTTATTGCTTTCATGTATAGAGTTCTTTCAATTTTTTCTTTTATTGTTTTCTTTATTGCTTTATAGTTTAGAAAATTTTGACAAGTTAGGGAAAGAGTGTGTGAGCTTTATCGAATGCAAGTTAGGCAAAGAAAGAATAGGGTTTACGCGATAAGATCACTGGGCAAGCTAGGTTTAATGTAAAACCACATCATGCGTTTGGTGTGTCTTGCAAAGCTTATTGGGTAAAAAAAAGCCCATGGGCTTTTTAGGATTTTAGGGAATTCAGAACGTCAAATTCTAAATTAAAAAAGAAGGAGCGATTAAGCGCCTCGAAAGTCCAAAAGATGCTATTTAACGTCCCATCATAATTAAAACGCAATTGATGCTAACTCAATGATTGTGTAAAAAAAGTAAATTATCGTTTAGAGAAATCTAAACGATAATGTACCAAAAGAATTAAAAAACCGTGTACCAAATTTAAAAAAAAAAATCGTTTAGATTTGGGTTCCAAAATCTAAACGATCGTGTAACTAAATTTAAACGTAACCAAATTAAACGATCGTGTAACAAAATTAAACGATAGAATTGAGAAGATAAATTGTAGCTATATCTAAACGATCGTGTACCAAACAATAATCTTTTATAAAAGAAAACTAACATGTTAGTGTTAATGAGACCATTTAACAAAATGTTGGATTTTTCCACTAACTCTAGTCAAAGGACAATATGGTCATTTGACCATTCAAATCAAAGTCAAACAATGACTTTTTCAAGTCAAAAGTCAAATTTTTGAATTTTTATTATTTTGTTCATCTTGACTAATTTTGACCTTCCAATTATGAATCCGCATTCATTTTTTCGAAATTCAAATCATATTTGATATAAAGCTAGTCAAAGTTTAACTTTTCAAAGTGGAAAGTCAACATTTTGACTTTTTCAACTTTGATCATTTCCATCAATTTCGAGCTTTCAAGTATGAATCCATATTCATATTTTTAATATTTATATCACATTTAAACGTAAAGCTCTATCTGATAACCAACCGCTATATCACATATACTTGTCGGTTTCTCTCTCCTTACTTAATTTGAACTTTTTGAACTAATCACTATATCAAGTATGAAATGAGTTTTGAGAAAGAACAAACCTCCCAAACATAGCCTTACGGCGGTGTGAGTTATTGCGCGGAAAAATACCCTAAACTTCAATGAACAGCACCCTGACAACTTTTTAAAATCAAAATCTACCATCCAATACCATCGATTAATCAAAATTAGTACAAAAGCTCAAAGAGTACTCAAAACGCTTAGATTCTTACCCAAATTGTGCTAAAGACGCCCAAATTCCACATCTTGTCGGCCGGACAACAATCAATATCTTTCGAAAAACTGAAATTTATCACTTAATCTGATGGTTATCAACTAATTTGAGTCAAAAGCCTATTTGTATAAAAAAATTCAGAGAAAACCATAAATACTCATCAAAACATACCATTAACCAACGACAGATGACAGGTTGAGCTTCATAGACGACAGATCTAAACACGAGGGAGATTGACATTGGGGTTCAACTTTTGGTGATAAAAAAACTAAGAACCAGTAAAGAAAATGCAGTTTCTCCACAGAATTTAGGTGCGGCTTGGCGTGCATTCATCGTCCGACAAGTTGAACGACAAGGGGGTGGTTGGGTGGTAACATTCTCAGGGTATCAACAACAAGGGTTCCTCGTCAACGTGATGGTCGATCGTGGCATGATAAACGATAAAAGAGAGAGATGGTGAATGGCAGAGACATAGGAAGAGATGATGACAAGAGGAGGGAGTCGATCGGGAAATTTCCAGAAATGGGTTTCTGAAATTTGAGAGGGGAATGAAAGGAGGGAAAGACATTGGTGAAATTTTGGAGCACATTTTTGGTAATCTTTTAGAATGAAAGGGGGGAAAGGAGGAAAACCCTTTTAGTTTTAAATTTAAGTATTTTCTCCTCTCATCTTTCAATAGCCCTATCTAAAATAGGCTATCTTCAAGGGTTATTACAAAGTCCATTTCTTATAGTGAATCCAACATATTATTCTAAGTAAATTCCAACGATCATGGACTCCAATGATCCAAGATTAACTGGCTAAACTCTTTTAGACCAAGCTAACCAACATTCGTCAACTAACTGATCATTCCACTAAAGTTTCGTAGTTGAACTTCCCTCACTAATAGATATATTTGTGTCCATCTAATATAATCATGACCAGTAAGTTAATCCTTCGTAGGTTGTTCATAACATTAAATAGGTTAAAATATTGTTTTGCCCTCGAGATTACATTTTGCTCCTTAAGTCCTATAGATCCATATTAAACAATTAGTTTAAGATCCAACCTATAAATTGAAACCTTCTCGGACCAATGAGAGGGTGCGACCACTTGTTCAAGACTTGGATTCAGTTAATAAGGAAACAACCTATCTACGACTAACCATAAATCGGGTAGGAGTGAATTTCGTTTTTCACCTTATGTCTATAGCTATCCACCCGATTTTACCCTTGAAATGGGAGGCTTATTGAGCAATCGTTGATGAGCTGCCCTCACCTATCCAGACCTAAGGATAATTCTATGTTAACAAAAATTTATAGTTAACTCAAAATCAATATTAAGTTACTTAGGTCATTAATAATTGAAATAGTCAGTTTTATACGGTCAACATATTATAACTAAAAAGTGACTATTTCATGGTTTCAGTCTTATGTAAACTCTTTACATAGGATGGTCCCACTTCCATGTCTCTACATGAACAATTTAGGATCACATCATTTATACTAACTACAGAGTGGGTCGTATCCATAGTGTTCAAGAATAAGGCTTCCAACCTTATTTATACACTATAGACTATTTGGGTTATATACTAGAACTTGATCCACGTTAATGTCTTTACATAAAGTTCAAATTTATACTAGATAGCCTTGGGACCTTAGTTTATTGGATTCATGATTTTAGCATTCAAATTTCACTAACAATTCCTTAACAATCACTTTATTGAATAGAATATAATTTAAAACTACAAACTACGAGCTTTAGGACATAAATTCCAACATTAAGGACTTGTGCGCGCGCTACTGCCTGGCGCCCATGCCTAGCGACCAGCCCTGCCATGACACTAGTCTTGGACAGTTTTGGGTTTTTTTTTTAGCTAAGTCTTGATATTTTCTAATTTTAGAGGTTTAAAATGCTTTTAAATTCTTTAATTTCATGGCAAGAAGATGAAAACTCTAGAAGTTGAGGAATTAGCTACCATTTGTGAGTGACAAAAATAAATTTAAAAGTCATTTATAAACGTGATTTGCTAACTTTATGTTTAAAGCATGCTTAAGTTAACTTATTTGAGAACTATACTTGATATATACAGTTGATTTCCAAAGCATGAATTCCAAGATTAGAAAAGTTTGAAAAGCATGTATTTAACTGATGAGTTTTTTTAGAATGTTTCTTGATACATTAATTTATAAGCAAGCATATGAATACTGAACTTATGAAAGTATTTAAGTTAGATGTTTAGGCAAAGCTTGTTTAACAAATTTAAGGCTTGCTGAATTCAAGAGATATTTATAACATGTTGTTTAAATTTGAAATAATGATTTAAAGCATGAGATTGTTTTTAGCATGTTTTAGTCTAATTTTGAGAGTTATCCAGTTATTTGTGGCAATTCTACGAGGGAGTATTACTTGTGCACAAAGGTTTTGTGATGAAAGTATTCCGTAGATATCTAGAGTTCCATCGCTCTGACTAGGTAGAGATGAGGGTCTCTACAGATCCCTAAATTTTCCATCTCATAGTAGTCATCACAAGATGGGGCACTACTAATGCCTAGATTTTTGTCTCGTAAAGTACAAAGATTCAGGGTAGAGCAAATAAAAGAGAAATGTTTGAGACTGCTGTTTTAAGTTCAAGAATTATGTATTTTCCTTCCTTTGCTTAAACATTATTTGTTTAAGCTATTTACTACTCAATGATTTATTAAGCAAGTTTGATTTTAAAACTAGTCACTCATTATGTTTTAGCTCACTCTTTCCAAAAATATTTTCTTACTTTTCAAGTAGAGATCCTGGACCCAACGTTTAACTTCATCCACCAATATGCTAGTGCATTTTGAGTTTCATACTAGTACGTGTTGTTTCAGTTGTGTATTCTTGTCTGTATATAAGTTTGGTTCAGTAATGCTAGTTGTAGGTTATTTAGGATTTTAGTATGAATTGTATGAACCTAGTATGTAATGTTGTGTATATATATATATATATATATATGTCTATATTAGACTTGTTTTGGCTATTGTAAAGTTTGGGTTACACTTCGTGTTTAAGTAGAGTTTATTTATATTTTCGCTTTATTGTATATTCTATGTTATTTCAGTTTCAGTTTTAAAAGGATCAGCGTGTATCGTTAGAAGGAAAACGATATTTATTGACTCCACGCCATCTCTTAGACTAAGAGTAGGTGGTTTGGGAGGGGTGTGACATTATGTGAGACAACCTTTTATGCTGCAATTCATCTTCGGTCAACTTTTCATTTGAGACAACTAGATCAGCATGAGGTATTACATCTTTGATGATATGAACCTTATTTCTCCTCCGTCATGTTAGAATCACTTTAGAGTCCTGGATAATTTGAAGGATGCCTTCAGCTTTTTTGAACTCACAGCCTAATGCTTCCAGCATACCCAATGAGAGAAGGTTCCTATTCAAAGTGAGAACATATCTTACGTATCTAATCAATTATTTTTATCCATCTTTCGATTTTGACATAATAGAACCTATAACTATAGTCTTGCAAGTATTATTGTTTCTCGTATAGAAAAATCCACCATCATATGATTTGTAGATTGTAAATCAGCCCTAAGAAAGTGTCATATGGAATGATCCCCCTAAATCAAGGACCCATTCTTGAACTCATTCATCAATTTCTTAAGTTCCTTTCTTACCAGAGGTAGTTAGAGCATCTCTCATGGGCAAATCGGTGTACATGTCCTTGATTTTTTAATTTGTTTTTTTATAGATTCCAACAGTCTTTCTTATTGTGACCGTCTTTCTTGCAGTAGGAACATTTGTGAAGCCTGGCCCCAAAGTTACTCTATGCGACCAAGTGGGACATGACCGCCTAAACACTCAACGCTTATCTCCCTGCGAGCTAGCATGATGAACTCCTAGTAAGCGAAATTACTTCAACATTCAACCTCAACGCAACTTGAACCTTTGCTTTATATATCACCTAGTTCAACGTAAACTCTTTAACTTCTAAGTGATAAGGATAACACAATGCAACGGAAAATAACAAACAACTTCTCTTCATTAACTTGACAACCTGCACTCTATATACTATACAATTAATCAAGCTTTCTTTGTACGACAAGGACTTTAACAAAGCTTTCAGACCTTAAACAACTACAACACATGACTTGAGAACTTGGCCTCAACGTCTTGAAAACCTGGGGAATGGGAACTTAAACCATAAGTTAAATACTTAATGAGTGAGGCTTTAGAAATTCTTTTGGGAATACAATGCAATCACATAAATTCATTTTCATTTTCATAAACAGGCCCTTAACGTCTCATTTCAATAAAACATATAAATCACAATTCACACATTAGCTTTCATTCAATCCTTTCCACCGAGAACATTTACCACTTCCATGCCCAGACCTGAGATTCAATTCATCAACATCCTTTAAATACTTTTCAGTTCATTTCTCGTTGCTTAAGTTGTTGACTCAAATTCATTTGACCAACTTATCAACGTCATGTGATCTTGTACCACCATGGTTGCCTTTATTCATTATATGCACATAATAGCTAGTTCATTGATAAGAATAATACTAAAGGTTTATTCGCATACAAGCATCACAATCATCTCATAAAAACTTTAGTTTTTCTTTCAAATAACAACATCAACATAAAAAATAATACAACACATTAAGTATTTACAACAACATAAAGACTCAGAAAGAATGCGTTCAAAATGCTTCTTTCATTTAGAAAATTACTCGTAAAATACTTAGTTTCCTTCCTTTCAGAATGCTCAACTTCAGGCCCTTCTTCTCGCCTAGCACTTTCCTTAGCAGCTTAACAGTTAGGAAATTCTCAGAATAACATCACCTTCTTTAATCTTTTCAAACTTATTTATACTAATTCTTTAGCCTGATTAGTCATCCTTTAGCCTCTCTTAGCTTGTCATCTCCTACTTAAAACTTTACACATATCATCTTATAACTCATCAAGCGATGAATTAAGCTTAAGCTTAACACGTAACCAGCTGTCAACTCAAATTAAACATTTTCTTTGAAATGCTAAATCTTCAACACTGACTTTCTGAACACATTGCACTAAAATGCTTAACTCTTCTAATATCAAAACGCCTACTTCCCTGCGCCCTTACTTAAACATGTACTTTCTTCTCATCGTGTCGCCTCACTTCAATGCAAACCTTAGGATGCCAAATCTACTAAAACACCTTCAAAGATCAAAGCCTTTTTATTCTAGACTTGGGCCTCACAACATTTAATTTTTTTTCCCTTTACTGTGATTTATGATATTTCTTTGATTTTCATTTAGAAAATAAGCCTTCTACACCTTGATTCTCATTTTTTATGGGCATTTACTCAAGTTCTCTTGTTCTCAATGTTGAAAATATAGCATTTTTATGACGCCTTCATTTCTCTCACCAATTTTGTCTCCAGTTTTCTTGAATTCTGTAGATATTCTTCTAATCATCTAAAGTTTTAGAGAGAGTTTTTGAGTCATCCATCTTGTAGGTAGAGAAACATTATTTCCTTAGGAAAGCCTTATTAAGTAAGTCTTTAGATTGATCAAAGGATTCAAGCTTTACCCATATGGCATAAAGAGTTTTCTATATGACTTGTCTAAGGACATTCCTACTTAGATTCAAGATCATTGTTCCATAGGCAGCTTCCTTCATTGTTTCCTTTTGATCTACTGTAAGTTCTAGTGGGAGTTACTTAGGATCCAAAATTGCTTTGGTTGCCTTTTCTTGACCAAGTATCGATTTGATCTTTGCCTTCCAAAGCTCAAAATCTCTCTTGCCATCAAACTTTTCAATGTTAAATTATATTACTGCCATCTTCAAGTAAAGAACCTGAATCTTAAACTTTCAAGAATCGATTTCTTGAATACGATGAAGCTTTAATACCAATTTAAAGTGATTTACACTTGGCACAAAAGATCTTCACGTGCGTGTGCCTTGAAGAGTGACAATGCACAAAGCACTTATAGCAAGGGTTTTTAACTTTTCTCAGTTTTATTATCTTTCTTAGTTTCAAAGAAATGGAAGAGAGGTCTGAGGGTTGTCAAATGAAGAACACGATGGAAGCTCATAGGAGATTGCACGAGGAAGAATAAACCAAAAGCTCAAGCACTGCTACAAATGGGCCTTCTTCGACCTACAAAATAAGATAGTAAGCAAACATCACGACAGCCCTACCATCAACAAAAACTAGTTCTCTAGATGCCAAAACATGTCATCAAAAATCCTTCTACGAGTTTATTGGAAAGTTATAAATTTAAAGATATTTTTCTCATTTTTTTTTTAACTTTTTCAAGAATTTACAAACCTTCTAAACACAAAATTAATGTTTAGGATCATATTAAGCATAAAACTAAATTTTATTTGTTAATAGTTCGGTTAGCTCTTAACATATTTTAACATGCCAAAGATCTATTAGACCTAAATTGATGGTTTTTGGATACATTTTTAATCTTCGATGAGATATTAAACAAAATTAAAATTGAAGAGATGTCTAAATAAGTTTTAAGGTTCAACCACTTCTTAAACACAAATTTAAAAGTTCAATTATAACTACTAAACTTAGAAATTAACCTTTTAATTATATGATGAAGAAAAACAAAATAATTTGATTCCCTTTGGCATAGGTACCTGTATGAAAATGATATCTCCTCTACTATTAAAAAAAAAAAAATGATTGAGATTAGGTAGAAAATTCAAAGGCAAGAGATCATCACCTCCAATTAACTTTTTATCATGTATAACCAAAAAAAAAAAGAAAAAAGAAAAAAGAAGAAGTTTAGAAAATTTGTTCTTTTAATTGCAATGAAAGCAAAAACAGAGGGTTTTGATTAACCCCCCTCTTTAACTAACAAATTATGCTTACAAAATTGATATTTTACCTAATGAAGGCGGAATAAAAAGCATATGCATGAAGTTTCAACAAACTAAATTATTTTTATATTTCGTAACGGTTTGTTTTGAATACTTTTTTATTCTCTTTCTTTATTAGAGTTAAAAGTTGGAACATTCCAAGTCATGTCTTATGAATAATACTAATATGTATATCAATTGAGAAATGTTGGACTCGATAAATACCTCTTTAATCAATCACTTTTAAAAATATATGTATCTTTTCAATAAAAAGGTTTCAGCATGTATATTTTCTATAAACGAAATTGCTTTAATTATCTTTTTCTGTTGCAATATATTCAAAGAATCAAAATTGACTTTAATAATTCTATGAAACAATTTTCTTAAGATATAAATTAAATGCTACACTTAAAAACGTTCTAAAAATATTGATCCAATAAAAGAAGTTCCACAATTGTATTCAACATGTTTCAAACATTGTACTTCAAATACAATAATCTACTTGAACTCCCCTAACAAATCTCCTACGGGACATCCGGTTAATGATAAGAAAAAGTTGAACTGAGTTGAGTTTGTAATATAATAATTATACAAATATTATTGGGGCAGTTGACACAAATGACTATATGAAAAATGTGCTTATTTCAATGAAAATGTGAATAATAAAGTAGTAAACCTCTTTAATTATCGATGAACCAAATAGGGATTGTTTTTTTACCCGCCCAATTCAACTCTCCCAAATTATTCAAGTTGCAAAACACTCCCTTCAACTCTTTTGGATTTGATTATCTCACTTTTACTTTTTAATTTAAAAAATTTCCCGTTGGTAACTCACATAAGTTATTAGGGGTGAGCATTGACACCCACAGAACCGATCTAAACGACCGAAATCAACTCAACCGGCACCCAATAGTCGATTTTATTAAAAATACGGTCGGTGGTCGCTTTAATTAAAAAATTTCGAAAAACCGACACAAACCGACCTAAATCGACCCAAACCGACCTGCTAAACATCATTATTGGTTTTCCTTAGTATAAATTAACTAGGTGATTTTTCGATCTTGATTTTTATACAAAACCGACCTTGCCCGATTGTTGATCGCCCCTATGAGTTATGTACTTCGACTTAGAGGTTAAAAAATTGAATCTTTCACCTCACCTTGCAATATTATTAAACTCAAAAAGTAATATTAATTTTAACTATTTTTATTTAGTTTGATATAATGAAACTTTTGATTGCCAAGCTTTTATTCTTGAGGTGTTGGAATCCTTCATAATTTTAAAAAAAGAAGAAGTTTTTTTTTTTATAAAAAGCAAACTTTTGATTATTGTTTTCTAAAATAAATGTCCGAGAAGTTCTCTAATTAAGAAGTTTAGAACGTTTTTTTTTTCTAAATGTTTAATAACGTTTTCTTGAATTATACGTTTAAATATAATGTGTATGGATTATATTTATTTAGGTTTAGATTAATTAAATATGCTTTTTTTTTGTTCTTAAGAAAAAAATCTAATCAAGAATTTTATAATGTTTCCGTAACATATAATTCACAATAACAATCAAATAACCTATTTTGGGCCCTTTATTCTTCATAAATGTGACTAACATTTTTATGTGGTAAAGGTGTTGAATTGCTACCAGAAGAATACTCTTACAAAGCTTTCCATGTAAAAGAGAGAAAAATGAAGTCAAAAAAAAAAAAAAAAAGTTACACGTATAAGACTTACAAGTATAATATAAGAGAAAAATGAAAGAGGAATTATACGAAAAAAAAAAGAAAGAAATAAACCCAATAATGATAATGAAAAAACAAATAACTATTATATATCTAGATTTGCTATCTTCAGTCTTACTTCATCCCTACTCTGCAGATGGTGGATGAGGTGAGCTTAGTGAATGAAACTGTGAGGAAATACCATTATTTCCATCATTCTCAATCCCCTCGCTCTGCTTTTGCAAGGTCGTCCGACAAAGTTCTTCAATGCGTCCAACAATCTCATCCATTCCAGGACGATTATCTGGATACGGGACAGTGCATTGCAATGCAAGTTCCAAGAGTTGTACCATTTCCTCTTCAACATTTTGGTACCTTAGAAGTTGTTCATCAAACACTTCAGCCGTCCATTCCTCTTGAACCACAGATTGAACCCATCTAGGAAGATCCACGGCTTCCTCATGGAAAATAGAATGTGTAGGAGATTTTCCTGTTAGCATCTCCAGTAACAACACTCCAAAGCTATAAACATCTGCTTTATGTGATACCTTTCGAGAATCGGTAACCTCTGGGGCTCGATACCCAGCAACACGACTTGGAGTCGAGGGGGCCATGGCTAGTTGTGCAAGGCCGTAGTCGGATACGCACGCTTCGTATGATCTGGTGAGGAGAATGTTTGAGGACTTAATGTTGCCGTGAGAGATGGTAGGGCCTTGAGAGTGAAGGTAATGAATCCCTCGGCCGACTCCGAGGGCTATGCCACACCTTGCTTCCCAATTCAAAGGAGTCCTTCCCGACTCTCTACTACCTATTTCAAATTCAAACATTCAATTATTTAGATTAAAACTTAATTGATTGACCGGACTTTTCATGTTATCGAATTTTAGTATACGTGAAGGACTTGTAAAAGAACTCACCATGTAAAAGTGCAGACAAGCTTCCCATTGGCATGTAATCATAAACCAAAAGCTTTTCCTCTCTGCTGTAATAATAAGCTCTAAAAGGGACCAAATTCTCATTCTTCATCCTCCCCGCCTCCTCCATTTTCTCCCTGAATTCCTTCTCCGCTGCCGTCATCTCCTTCAACCGCTTCACGGCCACCACCATCCCCGTCTCCAATGTCGCCTTATATGCGGTCCCAAACGTCCCCTTCCCAAGGACTTCTGCCGATGCCCTCAACAAATCCTCCAAATCAAACACATTTCCCACATTCCCAAAGAACACCAATTTCTTATCTCTTTCGCTTCCCTTTGTCGATGATTTTGGTGCAATCAAATGATCTATGTTTATTCTTTCGCTACTCCCTTCCACTGTCGTAGTCTTCTCTCCCGGCACCTCAACCTCACCTCTCGACCGAACCACCTCTTTCGTCTCCGATTTCTCCTTACTCTTTCTTTGACACACAAGAATCAAAACAACCAAAATCAACGCCAAAACAAACAAGCCACCAATCACAATTCCAGCAATCGCCCCACCGGAGAGCTTCGACTTTGGACTGGGCTCGGTCGCTGTTGAGTTACAGAGTAACAATGGCGCCCCACAGAGAAAATTCCCCTCGAAAGAACTAGCCGGAAAACTAGAGAGCTTCGTTGGAATCGAACCGTTCAATTGGTTAAACGAGACATTAAATTGCTCAAGAGTGAGATTTAACTCAGGAACAACTCCAGTAAACCGATTGTTCTGTAAATACAGAGTAGCCAAACGGGACAAATTGTTGAACCCAGATGAAATCTCACCTGTAAAGTTGTTGTCCGCCATGTTCAACCGAACCAAATTCTGCAAATCAAACAGAAACGGCGGAATCTCCCCAGAAAACAAGTTCCCCTGCAAGTAAAGATTCCTCAACCCACGAAGATTCTCAAAATCCGCCGGAATCCGTCCAGACAGAGCATTAAACCTTAGAGAAAGAGTTTGCAACTGCGTCAAATTCCCAAGCCCCATCGGAAGCTCACCGGAAAGCCCCATAGCGGGAAGCCGGAGCTCAAAAACCCCATTCCTGTCACAGTTAACACCAGCCCAAGAACAGGGAGATACATCGGAGAGATTCCACTCTAATCGGGGCCGGCCACCCATCGCCGCCCGAAAACCCACCAACGCCGCCCTATCAGATGCCAGATCCGTCCGGACAAAACCCAGAAAGGCGAAACCCAGAACCGCCGCCGTTAAAAACCAATGTGGAAACTCCATATTTTGGTTTTGTTGTCCAGAAATTGAGGGGAAAAAAGCTAACAAAGCCACATGGGTATTGTGAAATGGCTCCAATGGAGGAGGAATAAAACGAAGTGGGTTTGTTTGTTGAGCTGGATGGATTGTTGAAGGGAAATGTTTAATATACAAGCGAATTCAATGTGGGTTCAATGAGCTCGCGATACAAAATGGAAATACACATTGCTATTTTTTGAAAACAGAGGAGGGAGCTTTGTAGTTAAGTTTTCAAATGGATGCTTGCCACGTGGAACATCTTTTTAAGCTTTTTTATCGATGCTTTTTTTCTTTCTTCTCCTTTTAAATGGATTTTGCTTTTTCCTACGTGGATTGCTCTTTATGTTCATTAAAATCCACATGGATTAAAATATAAAAAAAGTGACCACCTTTTTTCATTTTTTAAATTTAAACGAGGGGATCAATCAACCAAACTAGTTCATAAATAAATATGGTAAAGAAATGTTTTTAATTTTGTAAATTGTTACATTTTTATATATAGAATTTTACCTATTAAATTTTATTAATAAAAAGTAGTTGTAGTCCTTTCTTTTCTTTTCTTTTCTTTTCTTTGATTTATTAAAATATATCATTTTTGAAAACTTAATACTAAAATAAGGTAGTTTTAAAACTTATTAGAAATCTAATGCTAGAGAGTGGGACGAGTGTTCAATACTCGCCCTATGAGAAGTTAAGATTTTTTCTCCCCTTTCTCTTTTCATTTATTTCCTTTTTTATTTTTTATTTTTTATCTTATTTTTTAATTTTATTTTATTTTCATTTAAGATACAAATATTTTATTTAAAATTTAAATAAGAAAAGTAATCATTAGATACACAAGATTTAAAAAAAAAACGAAAAGAAAAAACAATGAGTAAAAATGTGATTCATAGCAATAATTCAATATAACACATTAGATATATTCATAATATACTTGAAGTTTTAACTTTTATAGATATATATATTGAAACTAATACGAAACTAAACGAACGCGAAAGATACGATTTTTTTATTAGTTTTTTATACCTAAGAGGATTGGTATACAATTTTAGGGTTTTTTTTATTTAATTTTTTTTATATTTGATTTGATAAGTATTAGTTTTTTAAATTAAAAATATTGATTTTTTTAACGACCCAACTCTTTATACTAAGCTGAGGTCATTACTAAAAAGAAACCATGATAAGAGACACTCAATTAGATCCAAATAAATATAATTATATTCCATAATATAATTAACTTCACTTTTCTAAATTATTAATTAAATATATATATCCACATGTATATACTCAATTAAATCCAATTCCACCAAAACTAACTTTTGCCTCCAAAATATCAAATTAACTTAAATCCTCAATTAATTTAATCAGTCAAATCTTTTCCAATAAATCACTTACTTTCAACATAAATTAGCTTAACCCAACCATAACAACTCCACTTCATAATCAATATTTATGTTTCTGCAGAATAATTAATTATCTTCCACAATAATTAATTATTATTCATTTTTCTCCAAAATAATTAATTATCTTCCACAATAATTAACTATTATTTATCTTTCTCCAAAATAATTATCCTTTTACAAATAATTATATTTTCCCAAAATATAATTATTTTACTTTTTCTCCCTTACTAAATATCTTTTCTCCAAAATACAATTTATCTTTTCCTTAAATAATTATATTTCAACAAATATAATTATCTTTTCCTTTAACGTAATAATTATATATATATTTCCGCGTATACGTATAATTATTAAATCTCCAACAAACTTTTCACCCCACAATTTAATTAAATAACATCCATAATTATTTAATTAAATTCAACTTCAACAACACTAAAAATCCACAACTTTACTTAATCCTCTTAACCTACCATTTAATCAAAAATTCAACAAACTCCACGTGCCAAAACCTCTAATTAATTAAATATTCATCCAAGAAATATTTAATTAATTTCAATTCCCACATAAATCAAATAATTCTCATTAAATGAATTCTAAATAGCGCCCAATAAATTAAATCTAATTAAACAAAATTAAGATAATTAACTCCAAAATTATCTTAATTTTTGGGGCGTTACAGTTTTGTTATTTGATTTTTCTAAAGTGAACAATCAAATGATACAACATATGGTAGGATGTTTAGCATAAAGAGTCATGCATCATATAAAGTAGCAGTATTTGTTTTAATATAATATGTTATGTTTCACATTATTTTGTGCCATACGAAACTATCATAGATAGTTTGCCCAAACATATGAAAAAAATGTAAGAACGATCAAGTTATATGATAAACTAGAGTTTTCTCATATGTTTACACGTTGTAATGATATAAAAAAAATATAATTTACGGCCTTCAACTATTTTTCAATTATAAACAATTACTAAACATACAATTGTAGATTTTTATAAGAAATGATTTTAATATACTATCTAGTATTTACTTTTATGCATCTTGTCTATCCACACAAAACTATCAATTAACATTTTAATTAGAAAATTAACTTGGTGAAACAAATATCTATATATTTAGTAATACTCTACCCACGTAATATGAAATTCAAGATATTTTACGATGATATACATTATTGGAAGATTAACTATTTGGGTTTAGTTGTGATTTCTAAAATTTTTATTTTTGTTTTTATTATTTTTTTTAATTTGTTAAACAATATTTTTATTTGCTTAACTGATACATGGCTAGAACCTATTTATATTTACAAATACAGCTTACAATTCATAAATATAAGTGTATCTAAGATATATGCAATGATAACGAGTAGTACATCGATAACGAGCAGTACATCGATAACATACACTATATGTATGGTGTACCTATTATACTTGCTCCAGTTCAAAGGAGACGTGCTCTAGTGCAAGAGCTTGATGAATTGGAAGAAGTTGACCAACACGTGGAAGAAGTGCCTCCTGTCACACAAACACAGAGCGAGACTGGTTACGTTAGTCCAGTGATGATGATGTTGGCATTTGGAACGGGATATTATGATTCAGGAGTCAATCGTTAGACTTCGGAATAGGATATTACAATTCAGAGGCAGGTCCATCATCATCAAACTTTGGACAAGAATACTATGATTTAGGGACCAGTTCATCATCTTCATACATGCATGGTCACGGACGCAGTCATGGAGAACATAACAAATATTTATACTACGAAGCGCCCGTAGCAGTACCTGAGGAACCAAATGAGCAACAACAACAAGAGAATCAAGAGGAACTAAAACAACAAAGAGTGCAAAGTCGATGACGACAACCAGCTAGAAATCGTCGACGTCCAAGTTGTGGAACACATTGATTTTTTTCATTAAATAAAAATTGTTAAATTATTCTATTAGACATTCTACTTTATTTTTTATTATTATCCAATTACAAGCAATTACTAAAAATTTACGGTCTTCAATTAATACAAGACGAATGAAATATCCATATATTAAAAAAATCATGAAAACATAAATTTTCAAATTAAAAAATTGAAAGAAATTTCTTCAATTTAAAAATACAAAGAACACAGTTTTAACAAGTTTCAATGACAATAAAATTAAATTTCATAAAAAAAAATAGTTTTTTCAGAAGAGAGAAAAATAAATTAATATTAAATTTAAAATTAAGAGTTTAACTTTTAAGAACGAAAAATAAAATTTAAAATTGATTAAAGATAACAAATCATATAAAAAATAAAAAAGGAGTAGAATTTAGTTTTTAAGAACGAAAAATCAAATTCGAATTGTATAAAGATAAAAACTTATATGAAAAATAAAAAAGAAGTAACGACAAATAAAATTCAAATTAAATAAATTTAATCAAAAATAAAATTTAAATTGAATGAAGATGAAATATTATAATTAAAATTTTTCAAATTTATTAGAATTGATTTTTTAATAAAAAAAATTCAAATGGAATAAATTTTAAGAAAAAAGAAAAATTCATATGAAAAATTAAAAAAAAAAAGGATGGGCGAGTCATGGAAAGAGACAGTAAAAAGATAAAAAATAACAGTATTTTACTAAATAATTTGGAAAGAGCTTTATTTTTCTAAATAGTTTTAAAAACTACATTATTAATAAATTATTTCAGTAAAATAAATTGAATTTTTATAATATCTATTTATAATGAAATGTGATAGTTTGGATGAGCATGATAGACCAAAAAACAAGAGGGATCGATTGGAGTCAATTTCAGAAAGTTGCAAATAAAAAATTTCTAAAATGCATTTTTAGTGTTAAATCGACCCTACTGACCGATCGAACCTTACTCATCGACGTTGAGATTGGTTTGAACATTTACTAAACCGACTATGATCGGTTCGGTGACAGTTTTGTCAAAAAAAAAAACAACTCCAACCAATCAATGATCAATCCTAGCAATAACTCAAGATAGACTATTATCCATATTTATGTGTATTATGATAAACACGAAAGATAGTCTTGTAACGACCCAACTCCTTATACTAAGCCGAGGTGATTACTAATTAAAAAATGAATAAACTTTCTTAAATTAAAAAGAGAAAATAAAACAAAACCTCAAATTACTCATTAAAATCATAAACAAATGTATGTAAAAATAATTTAAATAAAATCCTAACTCGGGCCCTATCTAGTTTTAAATGAAAAAAGTAAATAAAAAAACTCATAAATACTGAAATCTAAACAAATAACAAAAGGCGGAAGCAAAAGTGTTCCTTATGGCTCGCCACGTCTTGTCATTCGCCAGTTTCTCTCTGCCCTTACCTTTACCCCTGCCTATAAAATTAAACAAGAAAGAGTGAGTATAAAAATATACTCAGTAAAGGACTCACTACTAGTCCCGCTAGGTACATGTTAGCTTACTATTAGAGTCCTGAAAAGTGGTACCCCTAAACTGGCACGTTCCCAAACTTGTGCAATCTGTGATTCCGTAAGAACATATCTGGTCTTCCACGAACCCAAAGGGACACCTTGGACAAACTGGTCTTTAATGTACCCGAAGGAAACACTAAGACAATCGAGCTGTAAGTAACCCCGTCGAATCACTCATAATCATGTCTATATCATACTTGACAGGTGATCTCGTTGGACTACACAATCATAAAGAGGTGGTAATCCCGAGGGATATCCACGTGGATACGACTCTAATAGATAAAGACAACAGTACACCCTATCCATATCATGAGCATATCATCACATCATCATAAACATGGCATAAGAATCAATAATAGCATTCGTGTTCAAATATTATCATTATAACATATCTCAAACAAATCTATCGGTCATCATAATCATAGAATATTCCTGACTACCAATCACCATACACATGATCATATTATGCATACTAGCTACATCAAAGCATAATAGAAGAATTTCATGCAAGCTCTCGCTTCAATACGAAGGTTTAGTAGGAGAATCTCTTATATATAGATTAGCTCAAATAAAAATTATCCTAATAGTCACGGTCAAGCTTCCCAACAGTTAAGTTCTAAACACAAGGGAACCCAATAACTAAAATTAATAAATTAGTTAATAGTCGCTTAAGTATCAATTTTCAATTATTTCAACTTACCCAAAGCTGAGGATGAATCCAAATTTTATCCTTGGTTTAGGAAAATTCTACAGTACAATTCCCAATTGATCTATCATGAAATATAATTCAATTAAATCCATAATTAAATTATTTACTGTCCAACTAATTCTTTCTTGGGCATTAACCGAAACCTAACTCAAACTTACCTAAAAATATAGGTGAAAATGCCAAAATAGGCTTGGCGACTAAAAAATGGTTAGGCAGCTCGGCTCGGCTCAGGCTAAGGCACGTAGACAACTCGACGGCTCGTACAGGCGCGCACGACTGGAACACTTGCTCGGATTTAAGCGGATGGCTCAGCGTCTCGCACAGGCGCGCGCAGCTCGGACTTCACGACTGAAGGACGAAACGCGGCTCGGATTCACGCGGGTGGCTGGCGCGGCTCGGGTTCGGCTTCAGACGACTCAGGCAAAGGTGTGGCTCGGATAAGCGACGTTCTGCGACGCGACTGCATAAAGCTCTGACGACAGATGGAGACGGCTCGATGGCGGTGATGTTGCACGACGGGCGACAACGTGGGGCAGACGGTTGGTAGAACTGGGCTTCGACAGCGACACACGAAATGCTAAGGCGAGGACAGAGGAGATCGAACGGAGACGAAGACGACTCGGCTTCAGTCGACGACAGAGATGCTGACGGATGAAAGGGGATGGCTTGGGGGTGGGTCAGGCGATCGGCTGGCTTACGAAAGAAAAAGCGGCAACGCATGGTGGAGGCAAGTGGCGGGAGCGGCGCAAGGGGGTGGCTAAGGTTTTGTGAGATTATGGTTTTTTCCCTTTTTTTTCTCAATGAAGGAGATGACACAACTCCTCATGCCAAATTTGGACAAAATATTATTATTATTATTATTATTATTATTATTATTATTATTATTATTATTATTATATTTTTAACTTATCCTTTTTCTTTTTCTTCTTTTCCCAAATAAACCAACCATATCTTTTCTCACTTCATTTAAAACCTATCAAATCCCTATTTTAAATCAAATATTCTCCCTTTCTCCAATCACATCACTTTGTCTTCCCAAACAATACAATAACCTTAAATAATTACATTATCTTTATAATATAATTATTTTATCCTCACTTCAATTAATTATATACTCAACATATAATTAATTAAAATTATTTTAAAGACAACATAAACCCTTAAATAATTATATTATCCTTATAATATAATTATTTTAACTTCATAATCAATTAATTATATAATCAAATGTACAATTGATCAAATTTCCACAAATACAACAATTAGATATTTTTCAGCTAATATGTTTCAATTTCTACCAAACAAATATTTCAACAATTAAATAATACCCAAAATTCAAAAATTAAACTTAAGATAATTACAAATAAATTACCTAAAATTTGGGGCGTTACAATCTTCCCTCATTTGAGAAACTTTTGTCCTCGAAAGTTCTAATCCACGAACAGCTCAGGGTACTGGGCTCTCATATCATCCTCCCTCTCCCATGTGGCCTCTTCAGCTCCGTGGTTTCGTCAAAGAACTTTGACCAGTGCGATTCCTCTATTATGGAGCATCTTGACCTCTCTTGCCAAAATCTCAACGGTTGCTCCTCATAGCTCAAGTTCTCATTTATGTGCAACGACTCAAAGTCGACTACATATGTCGGGTCTGCGATATACTTTCTCAGCGTAGAGACATGGAATCATCATGAACTGCAAAAAATGCTGGGGGCAACGTCAAAGATAAGGTACGAGGCCAATCCACTCCAGTATCTCAAACGACCCTACAAAACGTGGACTTAGCTTCCCCTTCTTCTCAAACCTCAGAACACCCTTCATAGGTGCTACCTTCAGAAATACCATGTCTCCCACATCAAACTTGAGATCCTTACGCCGTTCATCGGCATAACTCTTCTGTTTGCTCCGTGTTGTCAACATACAAGCTCTTATCTTCTATATGGTTGCATTGGTAGTTTGAACTAACTCCCAGCCTAACATTCTCTGCTCACCAACCTCACCCCAACATACAGGAGATCTACAACACCTACCATATAGAGCCTCAAACGGTGTCATGCCAATGGTAGCCTGGTAACTGTTATTATAGGCGAACTCCATCAAATGCAAATGAGAGTCCCAACTCTCTGAAAACTCCAAAACAAAAGCTCCCAGCATATCCTCCAAAATCTGGTTCAGCCTTTCTGTTTGAGCATCAGTTTGAGGATGAAAGGTTGTGCTGAAATCTAACCTCGTGCCTAAAGCAAGCTAAAGTCTTTTCCAGAACTTTGATTTGAAACGAGCATCTCTATCAGAAACGATAGATACAGGCACTCCATGCAGTCTCACTATCTCGGTCATATATAACTATCTCCACTTACTAGTAGTGTAACTGGATTTCCCTAGAATAAAGTGAGCTTACTTCGTAAGCCTGTCAACAACAACCCAAATCACCGTATAGCCCTTCAAAGTTCTAGACAGTCCTGTAATGAAGTCCATCAATACACTCTCCCACTTCCACTTTGGCATACCTAAGGGTTGCAACAAACCTGTTGGCTTCTGCTTTGGTCCCTTCACCTGCTGGGATACCAAGCATCTACTAACGAAGCCTGCCACTTCTCTCTTCATATTTCGCCATCAGTAGACTCGCTTCAAGTCCTGGTACATCTTCATACTGCCAGGATGAATAGAGAATTGGGAACTATAGGCATTAGTCAAAAGCTCAGTCTTAACTGCACTATCTTCTGGGACGCATAAACGCCTCTCAAACATAAGTTCATCATCAGAGGATATGGAAAACTCCTCATCCTGCCCTGCTTTTACCAGGTGACGCTTCTCAACCAAATATGGATCATTTAGCTGAGCAACAATAATCCTCTGTCTTAAGGTCGGCTGAACTGACAATTGAGCCAACTGTGAGGTAACTTCTAATACTAAAACAATAATCTCAGCTCTCTCAAAATCTCTAAGCAAAGGAGCTTGCTTGGTGATAAGCACTGCTGAATGTGACACCTTCCTACTAAGCGCATCAGCTATCACGTTCGCCTTACCTGGGTGATACAGAATTTCGCAGTCATAATCCTTTACTAACTCAAGTCATCTTCTCTGTCTCATGTTCAACTCCTTCTAGGTGAAGAAGTATTCCAGGCTCTGATGGTCAGTAAAAATCTGTATCTTCTCACCATACAAGTAGTGTTTCCATATCTTCAGTGCAAATATCATTGCTGCCAACTATAGATCATGGGTAGGGTAGTTCAACTCATGAATCTTCAACTGACGAGAGGCATAAGCAACTACCTTACCTTGCTGCATCAGAATACAACCCAGTCCCTTCTTGGAGGCATCACTGTAAATCATAAAACTTTCAGACCCATCTAGCACTATAAGGACTGGTGCAATCACAAGCTTCTGCTTAAGCTCTTGGAAATTATTCTCATGGGCTCCAAACAAAAGGAGTCCCCTTCCTGGTCAACTGAGTCAACGGACTGGCGATACAAGAGAAATCTTCCACGAACCTTCTTCAAGAACCTACTAGACCTAGGAAACTATGAACTTCGCTGACTGTAAATGGTCGAGGCCAACTAGTAACAGCTTCAATCTTCGCTGGGTTTACCAAAACTCCCTCACTGGATACTACATGGCCAAAGAAAGACACCTTCTTCAGCCAAAAGTCGCACTTAGAAAACTTAGCGTATAGCTTATTGGCTCGAAGAGTCTCCAAAACCTGATGCAAATGCTCCTCATGCTAAGCCTCTGTCTTGAAGTAAACCAAGATGTCATCGATAAAAACTATAACAAAAGTGTCTAAGAAATCCTTAAACACCCTGTTCATTAGATCCATAAACACAACATGAGCATTGGTCAAACCAAAAGACATTATAATGAACTCGTAATGTCTATATCTGGAACGAAAAGCAGTCTTAGGAATATCACTGTCTCTAATCCTCAACTGGTGATTGCCTGAGCGTAAATCAACTTAGAGAAAACAGTGGCTCCTTGCAACTGGTCAAACAAGTCGTCAATTCTAGGCAAAGGATAGCGGTTCTTGATTGTCATCTTATTCAGCTCCCTGTAATCAATGCAAAGACGCATTGATCCATCTTTCTTCTTCACAAACAATACTGGTGCTCCTCAAGATGACACACTAGGTCGAATAAAACCCTTGTCTAACAACTCCTGCAACTAGACCTTCAACTCTTTCAGCTCTGTTGGGACCATTCTGTAAGGAGCTCTAGATATTAAAGTAGTACCTGGCTCCAACTCAATAGCAAAATCGATCTTTCTGGGTGGTGGAAGTCCTAGAAGTTCATCAGGAAAAATGTCGAGGTATCCTCTCACCATCGACTCAGATGACAAGGAAACTTATGGTTCTCTAGTGTCCACTACGCTGGCCAAGATACTCCAAGTACCCTGGTTGAGTAGCTTACTGGCTTTTATGGCTGAGATAACTTTGGGTAGTACCAAAGTCCCTACCCCCTTAAACTTGAAACTAGCCTCTAAAGAAGGGTTAAAGACTACCTCCTTGCGGGAACGACCTATACTTGCATGGTTGGCAGACAAGCAATCCATGCCTAGAATTACATCAAAATCTCGCATTTCCAAAACTAGCAAAGTTACATCTAACACTTGGTTTGCTATCTGTACTTGACATGCCTTTATTTTATCTTTAGACAACATAACTTCTCTCGATGAAGTAGAAACAAATAGTATACTACCCAACGGTTCTACTTCTAAACACATTTGCCGAATAAAAACTGAGGATATGAAAGAATGGGATGACCTAGAGTCAAACAACACAAATGTGAAGTGCCCCAAGATTGGGAGCGTGCCTGTCACCACAGTACCAGCTTGCTCGGCCTCCTGACGAATAGTGGCAAAAACTCTTCCCTACTGGGAAGTGGGAGTGGTTCGACGTAGTCTCAAGCAATTTCTAAGGACAGAAGTCAGCTATATGCCCTGGTTGCTTGCACCTAAAACAAACTCCACTTCCTGCCAAGCAACGGCCTCCATGAGATCTCCCACAGCTACGACAAGTAGGTAGCTCTTTCAAAGTCTTTCTTGCAATAGCAAGCTCTTGGCGATGTCGATAAAAATATCTCCTGACATTAGGTTCCTCTGCGACACTATAGCAAGCTGCAACTCAGCCTTCCTCTTCTGACCTGGGGTTGATCCTCTTTCTACTGCCTTGGATGGATTAGCTCTCTCGTACAGACTCATATCCACTGTCAGACGTAGTGCATCAGCATGAGTGGTTGGCCAGAAGGCTCGAATGAAACCCTGAAGGTCTAGTCTAAGACCTCTAACGACCTTCTCGATCCTAGCAACCTCATCCCTCACTACATCAAGAGCAAAATGGGATAACATATTGAACCCTGGAGGTCTAGATTAGTCATGTCGCCTTGCTCCAAGTTCAGGAACTCTTTCTACTTAGCGTACCTCAGGTTGGCAGAGAAGAATTTAGCATAGAAGCTCTCCTTGAACTGCTCCTAGATTATCTTGTTGACATCACCACCCAACATCCTCTCAACAGTCTCCCACAAAGCAGTACCTCTATCTTCCAAGAAGAAAACTGCGCACTGAACCTTCTGGTCATTAGAGCACTTCATGTAGCGGAAGATGGTCTCTATAGAAGTCAACCACATTTGAGCCTTGGTAAGGTTAACCATGGACCCGTCAAATGTCTTAGGATTGTACTTCCTAAAGTCTCTCACATGCTTGGCCTCTGCTGATAGCTGGTTCGGCACGACCTAAGATTCAACCAGGGTTGGAGGAAGAGTGGTCGGGGTCTGCTGGACAACATGAAATAGTGCTAAAGCATCTCTCAGCATATCTTGATATCTCTACTCCATGGCAGCGATATTTGTCTGAGTGATAGGTGTGGTAGGGTTAGTCGTTTGCACAATAGGCTGCTCTTCAGGCTAGGTACGTCCAGCTCCTCTACTTCCCCTACCACCTTTACGTGCTCCTCTACGTGGCGACATTTTTCCTAAATTCCATAAGCATAAGTTTTTTCACAATACAGTCATAACATTGATACATTATCTACCTTAATTCAGGCAAGGTTAAAAACATAGCATCATCTTAACCATAAAACATACCTAGCGAGTGAAGAAGGATCGTATTAGCCATAGAGGTAAAAATAAAAACAAAGGCTCACATCGTAAGTCAGCCTGCAGAACCTAAAAACTTGGCTCTAATACCAACTGTAACGACCCAACTCCTTATACTAAGTCGAGGTCATTACTAATTAAAAGATGAATAAAATTTCTTAAATCAAAATAGAAAATAAAACAAAATCTCAAATTACTCATCAAAATCATAAACAAATGTATGTAGAAATAATTTAAATAAAATCCTAACTCGGACCCTATCTAGTTTTAAAGAAGAAAGTAAATAAAACAAACTCATAAATACTGAAATTTGAACAAATAACATAAGGCGGAAGCAAAAGTATTCCCTATGGCTCACAACGGTCACTTCTTGTCATTCGCCAGTTCCTCTCTGCCCTTACCTTTACCCCTGCCTGTAAAATTAAACAAGAAAGAGTGAGTATAAAAATATACTCAGTAAGAGACCCACTACTAGTCCCGCTAGGTGTTTGTTAGCTTACTATTAGAGTCCTGAAAATTGGTACCCCTAAACTGGCACATTCCAAACATGTGCAATCTAGGATTCCGTAAGAACATATCTAGTCTTCGGTGAACCCAAAGGGACACTTAGGACAAACTAGTCTTCAGTGTACCCGAAGGAAACGCTAAGACAATCGGGCTGTGAGTGACCCTGTCGAATCACTCATAATCATGTCTATGTCATACTAGACTGGTGATCCCGTTGGATTACACAGACATAAAAAGGTGGTAATCTCGAGGGACATCCATGTGGATACGAATCTAATAGATAAAGATAACAGTACACCCTATCCATACCATGAACATATCATCACATCATCATAAACATGACATAAGAATCAATAATAGCATTCGTGTTCAAATATTATCATTATAACATATCTCAAACTTATCTATCAGTCATCATAATCATGGAATATTCCTGACTACCAATCACCATACACATGATCATATTATGCATAGTAGCTACATCAAAGCATAATAGGACAATTTCATACAAGCTCTCGCTTTAATACGAAGGTCTAGTAGGAGAATCTCGTACTTGGAGATTAGCTCAAACCAAAATTATCACAAAGGTCTAGTAGGAGAATCTCGTACTTGGAGATTAGCTCAAACCAAAATTATCCTAATAGTTACGTTCAAGCTTCCAAACCGTCAAGTCCTAAAAACAAAGGAACCCAATAACTAAAATTAATAAATTAGTTAATAGTCGCTTAAGTATCAAATTTCAATTATTTCAACTTACCCAAAGTTGAGGATGAATCCAAATTTTATCATTAGTTTAGAAAAATTCTACAGTACAACTCCCAATTGATCTATCATGAAAAATAATTCAATTAAATCCATAATTAAATTATTTAGGGTCCAACTAATTCTTTTTTGGGCATTAACCAAAATCCAACTCAAACTTACCAAAAAATATAGGCAAAAAGGCCAAAATAGGCTTGGCGGCTAAAAAAAGGTTAGGCGGCTTGGCTCGGCTCAAGCTAAGGCACGCGGATGACTCGACGGCTCGTACAGACGTGCACGACTCGAACACTAGCTCGGGTTCAAGCGGATGGCTCGGTGGCTCTCACAGGCGCGCGCGGCTCGAACTTTACGGTTGGAGGATGAAACGCGTCTCAGATTCACGCGAGTGGCTGGCGTGGCTT
This sequence comes from Cucumis melo, assembly GCF_025177605.1. Taxonomy (NCBI): domain Eukaryota; kingdom Viridiplantae; phylum Streptophyta; class Magnoliopsida; order Cucurbitales; family Cucurbitaceae; genus Cucumis; species Cucumis melo. The sequence goes on from NC_066862.1 coordinate 16,221,467, forward strand.
AGGTACAGCTTCAGACGACTTGGGCGAAGGTGTGGATTGGGTTCGCGACATTCTCCGTCGCGATTGGATGAAGCTCCAACGACGGACGAAGACGGCTCGATGGTGGTGCTGCTGCACGGCGGATGACGATGCGATGCAGATGGTTGGCGCGACTTCGATGGCGATGCACGAAACGTTAAGGCGAGGACGAAGGAGATCGGACGGAGATGGAGATGGTTGGACTTCGATCGACGTCTAAGACGTTGATGGACGAAAGGGACAGCTCGGGTTTCGATCGACGATGGAGACGCTGACGGACGAAAGGGGATGGCTCAAGTGTGGGTCGGGCGATTGGCGCAAAGAGGTGGCTAAGGTTTTGTGAGATTAGGGTTTTTCCCTTTTTTTTTTCTCAATGAAGGAGATGACACAACTACTCATGCCAAATTTAACAAAATGATAATAATAATAATATTATTATTTTATTTTTTACTTATTCTTTTTCTTTTCCTTCTTTTCCCAAATAAACCAACCATATTTTCTCTCACTTCATTTAAAACCTATCAAATCCTCCTTTTAAATAAAATATTCTCTCTCTCTCCGATCACATCACTTTTATCTTCCCAAAAATATAATAACCTTAAATAATTACATTATCTTTATAATATAATTATTTTATCCTCACTTCAATTAATTATATACTCAATATATAATTAATTAAAATTCTTTCAAAGAAAACGTAAACTCTTAAATAATTATATTATCCTTATAATATAATTATTTTAACTTCACAATCAATTAATTATACAATAAAATGTACAATTAACCAAATTTCTACAAATACAACAATTAGATATTTTTCAGCTAATAAGTTTCAATTTCTACCAAACAAATATTTCAACAATTAAATAATACCCAAAATTTAAAAATTAAACTTAAGATAATTACAAATAAATTACCTTAAATTTGGGGCATTAGAAGTCTATGTTGACTTATTGTAGTTTATCTCAAGTAGATTGCGATATTTTATTCTATTGGTAAATATTTCCAATAGTTTTTTCATTGAAAATAATTTCTCTATTATTTGTCATTGTTATAATTTCATTATTAAACATCTAAAATTGTGACAAAATTTCTGATTAACTTTACCTTTTAATAAAATGTTGCTTTTAAACATATATGTCCTCTATTGTTGTAATTTCATAATTAAATATCTAAAGATATAAATATAAAAATGTTAGATGTTTTGGACACAAATTCTAATTTGTCCATAAGTAGAATTTAACATGCGTATAAAATTCATTTATTTCAAGTGGCATTACCCATGTGCTAAAGTATATTAATAAAACATAAGCTTTTGTCTACAAATTTTAATATATTATATTTTAAACAATATTCCCCTCAAATTATATATATTATGTTAAACAACATGATCGAAAATATTTTTTTTAACATAGTTAACTTTTATACATATAACAAACCACTAAAATATTTATGGTTCGGGTAAGAAAACCCAAAAAGTTGTAGTCATTTTTTAAATATTTCAAGTTTGTCATTCTATCGTTATCCTCTTCCTCGCTGTGATTTCTTTTTAGCGTATTTCTTCTTTTTCTCTTTCTTTTTTCTTATTTCTTTCCGTCGTCTGTTTTTTTTTTTTTTTGCTGTGATTTCTTTCCATCATCTTTTTTTCCACTGCAATTTCTTTCCATCGTGTTTCTTCTTTCCTTTTTTTTTACTTCACCAAACAACCATGTACAAAAAAATAGCCAAATCTAAATAATTCGTGTATAAAGAATCTTGAAAAAAATCGTTTAGATTAGGATAGCCAAATCTAAATGATTGTGTAAAAACAATAAACAATTGTGTAGACAATCTAAACGATCATATACTAAAAGAATTTAAAATAAAATCATTTAGTCAAATCTAAACAATTGTTTACTAAAGAATCTTGAAAAAATAAATGATTGTGTAGACAAGTCTAAACGATCGTGTACTAAACAAAATTTTAAAAAATCGTTTAGCCAAATCTAAACGATCGTGTAACCAAATTTAAACGATTGTAATGAAATTAAGCGATTGTGTAATCAAATTAAACGATAGAATTGAAAATATAAATCGTTTAGATTTGACAAATCTAAACGATTGTGGACCAAACAATAGCCAAATCTAAATGATCGTATACCAAATATATTATGCTCGTGTTGAAGGGGCACTTTTGATATTTTCCATTGTGGGTCTGTAGACTTTTTTTGTTTTTAGAATTATTTTATACAGTATAAATATTTTGTTGCTTTATCGTTATATTTTTGAAAAGACTCCTTTTAATATAGTACAAATAATATAGAAAAACCAAGAGTCAACCAAATATGTTTTTCTTAGCCTATATTTAAACTTGTGAAATTTGATCAAAAGTTTCCATATTGTTATTACACTTATCCATGAGTAAATAGTATTTGAAGTTTCACCAAAACTATACACAAATTTTTCACATCAACATTTTGTTAACAATGTTAACGATTGAAACTAAACAATTATATAGTACCAACATTAGATCAAAATAATAGAAAAAATCCATTAATCTTTTGACACTTGATTTTCGTCATTTATAAAATTTAACTATTATGGATTATTATATTTAGGTTTGATAAACATATGTATATATTTAGTGTGTATGTTTAATTATTTTAAAGATGAAATAATGATAGATAAATGACCGTTTATGGCATCTTTAACAAAGCAAAAGCTATGATTCTAAGGAGTGGAATGAACCAAAGGTTTCCCTAATCATCCCATCGGTACACCCATTGATTGCGGTTTTAACTCAAAGATTCTACCAGAAATAAATTGGCATTAAATTAATTTTCATAAATATAATAAACTACTTAAATATTTATATAACAAAATCCATAAAATTAGTCTTTTTTTCAAATATTTCAAGTTTGCTCTCTCATCTTTTCTCTTCCAATTTTTTTTCTATTATCTTTCTTCCTTTCCTCTTTTTTTCGTTGCAATTTCTTTCCATTGTCTTTCTTCTTTTACTCATCTTTTTTTACATCGTTTAGACTAGGATAACCAAATCTAAAATATCGTGTATAAAAAATATTGAAAAAAATCGCTTAGATTGAAGTATCCAAATATAAACAATCATGTACAAAAAGAAGCTTGAAAATTTTAGTTTAGCCAAATATAAACGAACGAGTATCAAATTTTGAAAAAAAAATCATTTAAATTTGGGATAGCTAAATCTAAACGATACTGTAGCCAAATCTAAACGACCAAATCTAAAAGCAAATTAAACGATAGAATTGAAAAAAATAAATCGTTTAGATTATCCAAATCTAAATGATAAAATCTAAACGATCGTGTACCAAATCTAAATGTTCGTGTACCACATCTAAATGTTCGTGTACCACATCTAAATGTTCGTGTACCACATCTAAACGATCGTGTAACCAAATTAAACGATAGAATTGAAAAATAAATCGTTTAGATTTGGCTATTCAAATTTAAACGACCAAATCTAAACAATTGTGTACCAAACAATACCCAAATCTAAACAATCGTGTACCAAATACATTACTCGCGTTGTTGACGAGACATTTTTGGTATTTTTCATTGTGGGCCTGTAGGTTTTTTTTGCTTTTGAAATTGTTTTATACGGTGTAAATATTTTGTCGATTTGTTATATTTTTGAAAAGACCACTTATCATTATTATTATTATTATTATTATTAGATTTTTCTAATTTATTTTTTGTTTAGGAAAATTGCTTCGGGTGTCACCCAATTTTATAAATGGCAAAAATGGTAATATTTTTAATTAATTTATTTAATTTTGTTAAATATTTTAAAAATGGAAAAACTACACATTTCCATATTAATCCTTTCTGTTTGCTAATTTTCCTTTTCTTTTCCGAAATTCCAATGTTCTTTCTTTTGTTTCCAAATTTCCGAATTTTTAGTCTTCCGTTTCTGAATTTTCCAATTTCCTGTCCCTTCTTCAATTGATTTCACAGTCTACTTCTGGTCTATTTCACGATCTCCTTCTTCTTCAATCGTATCGAAGATAGGATTTTTCAACTTCACTAGAAAACCACCGGCTTCCGGTCAACGACAACGTGTCCTTAACTTTGACATGCGGGATGAAGTGTGATTTGAGCAATCTTGACACCCCTAACACTCTTAAACGATAATAAACACAACCATAACATCATACAACAGAAATAACAACGTTTCACTTTTATTAACTAAACAACATGACTTCTACAAATTACACGTTTTAAACATGAGCTTAACAAAGAAATGATAAACGGCTTCACAACCTTCAACTTTAAATGATCGCTTAGGTCTCCTGCTGATCGCTTAGCTCCTTGATCAATCGTTTAGCTTTGGTCGCTTGTCTTTTAACCTGATCGCTTAGCTCCTTCAATGATCACTTACCCTTTAATCCAATCGCTTAGTTCCTTCAACGATCACTATCCTATTAACTCGATTGCTTAACTCCTTCTTCAACAATCGCTTACATCTCCTTCAATGATTACTTAGCTCTTAAACGATCACTTAGCTTCTTAAACGATCACTTAGTCTTCAATTCTTTGACACTTAGCTGAATTTTCTCTTTTTCAATAATCATGACATATTTTAAATTTGAGTTTCTTATGAATTTTGGGCTATCACAAAGTAATTAGATATATATCAAAGGGCTATCCAAATTAAGACGAAGAAGAACGAATTATTGCGCAATAGATTTGAAATGATGGTAGTTTCATCTTTTCCTTTCAAGCATATTGCGAATTTGGGTTGGGTTTTTAAATTGATTACTTTTTCAATTTAAAAAATGTAGTGACATGGATTCTATTATCATATATATATATATATATATATATATATATATATATATATATATATATATATATATATATATATTTTGCCGTTTTTGCAAGCCCCCTTTTCTTTATATATACCGAGTCCTTTTTGCCATTTAGGGTAGAAGACACAATTCTCTATATTCATTCTAGACTAAATAACTAATAAGAAGAACTACTCTTTAATTTTACTTTTATTTTTCGGAGAAATGTCATGAATAGCAAAATATTGAAGCTTAATTTACGTAAATGTAACAAAACCCAAAAATATTTACGGCCCGCATAACAAAAAACTAAAACTTGTGAAACTACCATTGTTTTTTTGTAAATTTCAGATTTGCCCTTTGTTGTTTTTGAATATTGTGGGACCATTCTTCACTTCACTTCTTTTTATTCTTCACTTCACTTCTTTTTCTTATTCTTTGCAATTTAGTCTTTTCCTTTTCATATTATTGATTTCTTCATATAATTGCGTCTCCTTCTTCATATTCCCATTTCTTTTTGTTTGTTATTTCTTCATTTCCTATTTTAAAAATTTTTCCTTCTTCTCTCTCATCTTCTTTTTTCCTTCTTGGTATAGGATCTAAATGATCGTGTACCAATATCTAAATAATTAGTTATCTATCTAGATAGGTTATCTATCCAAAATAGATAGAGATGGACCACTTTTACTAATAGATCGTTTAGATTTTGTACAAGATCGTTTAAACTAGGTACAAGGGTACAAGATTATGTACAAGATCATTTAGATTTGGTACAAGATAGTTTAGAGTACAAGGGTACAAGATCAATTAGATTGGTTACAAGATTGTTCTTAATCGTTTTTTCATGGGTGTGTGACCAAGGAGTATTTTTGTTATTTCACGTTATAGGCTTTGATTTTATTTATTTTTTAAAATTATTCCATACGGTGTAAATACTTTTCAGTTTGTTCTATATTTTTTTAAAAAAACCCTAACATTGAAACCTTTTTACAAAATATAGCAAATAAGAAAAAAACTTAAATAGGCTATAGAGAGTTTGATTAGTTTTGCTATATTTTGTAAATAGCTTCAATATTTTGCTATATTTTTTTAAAATTGTTTCACTATTTTACTATTTTAAAAAACGACCTTTTGTTTTAATAAAAAATTTTGACTCTTTCAAAATTACAATATTGACAAATAATAAATAGATATAACATATAATACTTTTCACATTGTAATACTATAATTTTTCTCCTTCAAAGAATTAATGGAAAAGAAAAATTAACCTAAAAAATATGTCCATTTTCCTTCGATTGTCTAACCATTTTTTTCTTTTACTTTAATGATAATTTGAGGATATTTTTAAAAAAATAAAAGAAAGTAAACTATTTATATTTTAGGGAAAAAACTATTTTGTTGATTTTTCTACCAGAGTCTAAATATTTTATCAACTGTCCTTTAATTTTGAATCAATATAAAAAGTGAAGAATAATATTGTAATTTTAAAAAATAGAAAGGTAAAAAATGAAGTGTATTTTTTTTTTTTTAATTTGATATTCATTAGATAATAAGATTAGAGAGAGGGAAAAAGAAAAAAGAATGTTAGCTTCTAGAACCAGAAACTTATTTCCATCAACTATACTAAATGGTTTTTTTGGTGATTGAACTTTTTTTTTTTAAAAGAATATTTTAAATATTAAACCATATAAAAATAGAGGGTTAATGTTGTATTACTTGAAGTTTAAAATTTTGGCATTTGAAAGAAAAAAAAATTATATATCGTTTGGAAATTTTGTATACAACTTTTAACGATATATGTTTCTTATAAATACAAATTAAATTAAGGCGAAGCATATAACATGACCCATATTTAAATAATATTGAAAACAAAGCGAATCTAACTCAAACCATAAAATTTCTCATAATAAACAAATCCCTAAAAAAAGTTTTATATTTTATATCATATTTTATTCTCTCAACTTCTATTATTGTTCCTTTGGTTTTCCTTTTTTTTTTTTTCTTAAGTACAACTTCCGATATTGGATATCTTTGTTCTGCTCAACTTTTTTATTTCAATCCTAAATTATGTTTTCTACTCTCCTTTCCAATTAAAAGACCACATTATAACTTAATTTGGATCTAACCTTCTGAAAATTATTTTCATTTTTTTTCATCTTTTCTTTTTTGGTATTTTAATTAATTCTTAATGCTTATATATGTCGTCATACATTTTCATTTTCTACATTTGTGATCTCATTTACACCAGTTTCCTCGTACAATTTTCATTTTCTCCTACCTTTTCTTTATTTTCCTTTCAAATCACTCCGTCATTAAGATTCTCAACTTCAAATGTGTAGTGCATTTGTTTTTAACTTTTATGTATATTGTATACATATCAATGCTGTGGTTGACTATATGTTCAAATTGTTTGTTTCATTTCTTCAAATATAATCTATTTGGATTTATTCATGGACTTTAGTCTCACGATACTAATTATAGCCTACTTGTAGGTATTATTCTAACATCCGTACCTAAGTTAGAAGGTTAAAATTTTGGTTAAGTGTAAAACTATGTGCTTTGAACAAAAGGTTGTGAAGAGAAGTTAAGGATTGGCGATGAAGCAAGACTACACGATAAGAATTGGCAATTAAGTCAGCTCGCGAGAAAGGTAAAGTGACAAGACTTCAAGATTAAGTGATAATATGCGATTAAGGTGTTTCACGAGATGAAAGGCTTGACAAGAAGATTAAGAAAACTTCCAAGAAATTTCCTAAGTTAACTTAATGGGCCACGTAGAGGAGTTCAAGCTAAATATGCTTAAACTAAACCTTAAGACTACACGTGCACCACTAAGAATAGGAACTGGCGAGCTGACAAGAGTTTGAAGGTGACTAAGCTTGTTTAAGAAATAGTATAAATAGAGGTCTTCAGCCAAATATTTGAGGAAGGTTATTCTAAAATTTTTGAAGAGAAAATTTAAGTGTTGAATTGTTGTCGAAGTGTTTAAGCGAGAAGAAGAAGAAGAAGAGAAGCAGTTCGGGTTTAAGTAACTAAGTAGAGTAAATGTTTTCTTCAAAATATTTTAATGTTAGAAGTTTTCTTATAAAGTCTTTACTGATTTGAAACAACGATTTCTTTATAAATGTTTATGAAGAGATTTATATGGAAAGCTTATGCTATGTTTCAAAGCATGATTTATATGTTCCAATGTTTATGAAATGATGTTCAAACCATTCGTCTATTTCCTAATTAAGTTTATTTATAAGTCCTAATTAAGTTAAGTCAAAAAAGTTACTAGACATTTAAGCAAAGCTTAAAGAGGACCTCAAACTGAGTATTTTGTTGGATAACTTCAAAAGTTGCTATCTTCTAAATTTTTATCATCATTATTTTAGCGCATTGTCGTTCTACCTCACTTTCTCAACTCGTATGCTTGATGCAATTCATCCACTAAAATTTTTTTAGTGCCACGAGTTTGAAATATTTTGTAATTTATCGAGATGTTTTTTTTTCTCTCTTTAATCCAATTATTTATTCTTCTTTCTTTTTTTGGGTTTTATGATTCATTATGAGAATATTTGTTTACAATTTTGTAGAGTTTATTTTAAACAAGTGTTGTAACTTATTTTATTTTTTATTTTTTATTTTATTTTATTTCGACTCAATGTCTTCTTCTGATTTGATTCAATATTCACTACAAGAGACGGGGTTACTCTCGACGCACAAAATGTCGGGAAAAGTGAAAAAATCGTCGAGAAAGGATATGTCGACGTTTTTTACGATGTCGGGAATGCCTCTCCCGACGCCGTGACATGCGTCAACCAAAGCGGCGTCGGGAATGCCTCTGCCGACGTTTTTTTCCAACGTCTTTTGTGCGTTGGAAAACCCTTTTCCGACGTGTCTTATGCATCCTAGTCCCGACGTTTCATTGCGTCGGGAATTTCTTTTTATATATTATTTTAAATATGTAATTTCTAATTTTTTCCTAAAATATTTTGCTCAAACATTCAGATTGCTCAAATATTTTTCCCGACGTTTTAGATTAAATTAAAACAATTCAATATAAATTAATAAATTAAGAAATACAAACACAAATTAAAAAAATTAAAATTAATAATACGAATAAGTTCAAAAAATAATAGTAAGTTTAATACAAAAAATGTAGTCCTCATAATACAAAAAAACGCAAACATAATAAAAAGTCTCCCAACGAGGCGCGTACGCGTCATTCTACACCTTCAGTCCTACAATGATATAAAAGTAACTAAGTTTAGTACATATATTCATATGTTCACTGTATACTATCATTGCAAAAACTTAAGAATAATGGAGATATATATACCTACCGCAGAGCTAGGGATCATGTGGTGGTCCCTATTGTGCACGAGTGAAGTCTTCTATCAGCTTTTGCATTCATTCCACTTGTGAAACTAATACTTGGTGATTTCTATCTTGCACGTCAATCCGTTCCAAAGCTTCATTAAGTTTAGCTTGTAATTCTATCTCTCTTTGTATGGATTGCAGAAAAGATGTCGAGGAACTGCTCGCACTCGTCGTCCTGCGGGTCTTCGACTTGGGTCCCAACCAAGGCCTTTTGAGTAGCCCGGTTGTCTATCCAACACCTGATTGCATATCTCATCCTCAGAGAGTGGCTGACTACCCTCTGGGGTAGGCTGGGATTGGAGTTCCAACATTTGATTCTGCAATAAATTTAAAAACTATGTTAGGTAACACGCAAAAATATATAATGAAAAAGGATAGTTAATAAGGGCATAACTTACATGCGCATCATCTACGGCCTGCGACATGAACGTCCCAGCTCGACGTGTGTTTCTCTGAACACTTCACACAATCAACCAATTCCCTTTTTCTCTCAGTGAGCTCGTACTGTCATTGTAGAAACGACTTGAACTTGCTACTATGATTGTAAGGCTACTTCTGTCTAGCAGTCTTGTTCGTTCGTGATTGCTTCTGCATGAAAAAATTATATTGTTTATTTCTTATACATATTAAAACTTGAAATTATAACTAATCATGACAAGTACCTGGAATGCACGACTCATATAGTGGTCGTAGAGGAAGAGCCAATCCCCATGATGTCCAACCAATGCGTTTGGTGGGTTGGCACGAGCCTCCTCTGAGTCGCTGTACTTTTTGAAGTATCTGTGACAGTCGACCTGAAACTCTTTAAAGGTAGTGAACATCTGATGCTCTACAAACCTATTCATTGCTTGATCATTGAAATCAAGCATAAAAAATCACTACACATTACAAACATAACACATTAGATTGGTTAAACTTAGATATGTTTTAAATGAAATCATAAATGTGTAGTGCACTTAATTACATGGAGGTCGCCCTTGACGACCTCAATGTATTCTCTCCCAATGTCCGCCCACTTAAGGCAGCGGACGGAAAATGTCTTTCGCACGCACACGCCTATTGCCTGGTTGAAGCGAACGGCGTGTGGAAAAGTAGGTTCACTTCGCTCTAGGGGCGATCGTCATTGGAATGCGCCCATTTATTGCAACGTGATGCTCTAACTCCAAGAGTCGAGACTGCGCACGTATCCTAAAAGTCAGAGTCGCAGGTTGTTGAGAAGAAGGCCCTGCTCAATAAATCGATAATAACATATAGTGTTAGCAAAAAAACATGAAATAATCATGAGTTAAAATGAAGGAAATTCTTAGATTCACCTGCATTGTCGCCCTCAGACAACGACCCTCCCGCGATGTTATCTAAATCGTCCTCAAACTAAAGGAACATAGCATCCGTTTTCATAAAATTATTACGTGGGTATGACGATGACATAATGGCTGTGAACATAGAAAACAATCTAATTATTACGTGGATAGCCAACACAACCTAATTATTAACAACAAAATACTTCAAGCTATCTTACTACCACCCCTTGAAACCATCCTAAACAGAAGCAAATTCAAAACAAAAAAAGCTACCATAACTGCAGGATAGTCATCTCAAATCAACAACAAAGATATTTAAATGAAAACTTTGATGATCTTACAAAAAAAAAGATATTAAAATAACTAAATAATCTAAATTATCAACTAAACTAAATATTAGCCAGAATATACTAATTAGGCTTACAAGTGTCATTATTTAATAAAAACTGAATTCAACTACAAAGCATATTATTGCAAAGAAACCCACTGGTAACCCCCTCTAAATTTCAATTTAGCTAGTAATCCTCTTTTTAAATTTCAAATTAACCCTAAACCTTGAACCCTAAACCCTTCAAATTTCAATTTAACTATAAATCCCTCCCCACTCAATTTTCCATTTAACTACAAATCCTAAACCCTAAATCCTTCAAATTTCAATTCAACCACAAATTAGACACATTCTATACAAAAATACATTTAACAAACAAAAATCTATTCCAAAACAAAATCCTAAAACAATTTTCTTAAAAAAAATCGTAAAACTTATATTTAAACTAAACAAACTTTATATTCAAACTTATCTAAGGTGGCAGACCGCGGCGGAACGGCGAGGGACGACGGCGAGGGATGACAGCGATGACGGAACGGACATGGACGAATCTTCGTTTCTCTCTTCTCCCTTTCCATTTCGTTTTCAGTTCTGTGTAAAATAGAACTAAAACGTTTAAAAAGAGGATCTCCCGATGCCGCACGAATACGTTGGGAGATCCCTGTTATCGCGTCGAGAATAAGGGTATTCTCGACGCCGTTTGACCGACGTGTGCTTGACGTGCTGGGAATACCCTTTTTCCCGATGCCACTCCTGACACATTGTACGAGGCGTCGGGAATAGAATTTTCTTCGACGCAGCTTTCACGACGCGTCTGTCCAGCGTCGGAAATACCCTTATTCTCGATGTTCTTTGTGTTGACGTCTTTTTTGCCATCGGGAAAGCCTCGATTTCTTGTAGTGATTTCAATTTGAAAAATAAATAAATAAATGGTAGGGAGTCGGAGAGGAGATGAGAGAGATTTAGGTTTTGGAGAAAAAGAATAAAATTAGTTTTAATTTAAGTTTTATTTAGTTCAAGTATGTTAAATATATTTCTATGTTAGCATGAAAATTTATAGAATAAATTAGCAAGATTCTTGGTAATTTATTAATCTAACTATATGATGAATCTAGAGTATAATCATCGAAATATAGAAAGTCACACTAGAAGAAATTTGGCCTTTAATGTCGGTTTAAAACCGACATTAAAGGGCTTTAATGTCACTTGGCAACCGACATCTTTGCGAGCGTTATTAAAGGCCTTTAATGTCGGTTGGGCTTTAATGTCGGTTTAAAAACGACATTAAAGGCCCCTTTAATGTCGGTTTAAAAACGACATTAAAGGCCTTTAATGTCGGTTTTCAACCGACATCTTTGATAGTGTTATTGAAGCCCTTTAATGTCGGTTGAGCTTTAATGTCGGTTTTAAACCGACATCTTTGATAGTGTTATTGAAGCCCTTTAATGTCGATTGGGCTATGATGTCGTTTTAAAACCGACATTAAAGACTTGTTGTCCAATTTTAGAAATTTATATTTATTTAATTCTTGTATTATTGTCCATTTTTTATAAATCAACATTGAATCCTAAATATTTTTTCTCGCTCCAACGAATCAATAAAATTAATATTATTTTAAAAACTATAATATTTATCTTTTACATTTGTATACACAAAATGAAAACTTAATATTGTGTTTATATATACATTCTACAACAGTATATGAAAAAAGATCCTAATACAAGATGTAAATAAGAAAAATTCTAAACATCTTCGCAATCTTCAATCTTCAATCTTCAACCTTCAATGATCGCCTGGCTATCTACACAATTGCTCAGCTTTCAACCCGATATAACTTCAATCATTCTACAAACAATACCAAAACAAAGCTAAACGTTCAAAATGAACATAGAAATTAAAGAAATTGCAAATAATTAAACCTAAAATTTACTAACTCCAAAGTCTAAAATTAACATATAGAGATTAAAGACATTGCAGATGAACTAAACCCAAATTTTACTGACTCCAATGTCCAAAATTAACTTATAGAAATTAAAGACATTGCAAATGGATTAAAGACATTGCAAATGAATTGTACTGTCCACGTTCAACCAAAGCCTTCTCATTTTCCTTTACCTAAAATTTTCAAAGTATATGAACATATTACATTCTTAGAGGCTATTCAACAATATTAAATTACTTTAATTAATTTATATACAACACTGAAAATATATAGGACATAATTAATTTTATACCTTATTTGCTAACTGCCTGTTCTCCTCTTGCAATGCCTTTTCCTACAATCATTTTATGAACCAAATTTTACACCATGGAAAATAAAAAATTATAGTCCTGTATGCATAATTAATGAAGCCAAAACATTAATTACTCTAAAACTAAGTTATTCACCTTTTTGTGCAATATTGAAATAGATTCTTGCATTCGTTGGTTCTGCAACAAAGTAACCCCAAAATCATTTGCATCTATTATATATGAGCAATATATAAAAGAACTCTCACAAATTTATAAAGAAAATGTTAATGAAATATCAATAAAGTATTTTATTTGGATATATATATATTCCTAAATAGTGAACAATTATCGGTTCTACAAACTGATGCCAATGTTGTATGAAGAAATTATATTGGTGTAATTCATTACAATAAAACACAGCATATGCAAAATGAAACTTACATTCCCCGGTGAACTTTTTTCATCAGTGGTGCCTCCAAACTGAACTTTTCTCAAGTGTTGGACAGAGAAGCGCATGGTTCAAAGCATTACTTCCAAAAATCCATTCTCATTCATTCAACACCATTAACAATTAGTGTGTTAATGTGGAGAAGATGAACGCAGAGAAGTTTGTTAAATATCAGTGATGAAGATATTTCAATAGAAGAGACTTTCAGTCCAGACAGACAAACATCCAAATGTCTAGAATTCTACTAAAGAAAAGACAAAAAACAGAAACAAAAGAAACATACTCTGCAAGGGCAGCAGGATCCCATGAAGACAAGCGAACTCCCGTTACTGGACGATTGTTTGAATCAACCTGCAGTTTCAAAATTGTGACACCATGTGAAACATTCAACAATTTGCATCCAAGCAAAGGGAACCTTTCTGTAATAGATGGGTCAGGCAAAAACCAACCGCAGTTATCACATTTGCGGCAGTGCCATTGCTATTTTAAGTTTTTAACTGACCCAAATATTTTAGTCAGACGATTACCTTAGTAGTATTTACATAAAGCTTGGGCCCCATCAAAGTAAACTTGAGAGATGGAGAGGCTTGTTTCCTGTGTCGAGGAGCAAGAGGAAGATCGGCGTTAACTGGAAAAAAACCCAAATATAACACAACTATATATATATATATATATTTGGGTAGCTGATCCAGATGAACAAAATAAGCAGGTGATTTGATTGGTAATTACTCACACGTAAACTGTTGGAAACTTCACAAAAAGGGAGGAAATGGTGGTTAATCCAAAAACTTGTTCCATTCCGTTTCCACCACCAGATCCTCCGGCCGAAACTAGCAGAAATCATGGCCTGCATCAAAGCTGTGCATTTGTGTGTTTTTCACAAAAGTAATAAACATCGACGTCTTTGCTACTTTGGGTTTTTCCTTTTTCTGAGATGAAAACAACTTCTTTCATTATTTCAAATAATGAAAGAAGTCTTTACTATATACTTCGTTGGCTACGTGTAACAATCTGTAACAAAAATGGACAGGCACGAGATAGTTAACCCCTTTGTATGATATTTGAAAAGCAAGTCATTAATCAAGAACTCGTGAGAAACTTTTTCCCCCCTTTTTCCAAATCCATGGAGAAGCAATCAACAAACTCATATGACTTTTCACCAATAATATGCATAATCCTGTTTTTAGTGGAGAACATATTAGAAATGAACTGATTCAGAATCTTCTTCCCTTCTGTTATACTGAAGGAGAGATGCAATATAGTTAATATTTCAACTTATCCACAAAGTATTGCTGTTTGGATATCATCTCAAGGAAGAATTGGTTGTCCATGACCAAAAAAAAAGAAAAGAAAAAAAAAGAAAAAAGAAAAAAGACCTCTGCATCCAAACATGTTAGTTGTGTTACCCAAATATATATATATATATATATATATATATATATATATATATATATATATATATATATATATATATATATATATATATATATATAGTTGTGTTATATTTGTTGGCGAGTATCCAAACATGGTGTTAAAGAACCCCGACGGAATTTTCCCAGATAGAGATAATTGCTGATTAAACAGCTCCGACATCTGTTTTTAACCGGAAAAAAAACAAACCCAGTTCGTTCTATGAAGCCAACAAATGAAAAAAAAAAAAAACAAGAAAACGAAGAGAATTCTAAGCTAAAGACAGCAAAAACCCATTTCAAAGAAATTTACCTGATTGAAGGAGATGACATCCGACCGGAATCGGGTACGCTCGCCTTTATCACAGTTGATGGAAGTAGGAACATTAGGGACGACAACGCCGGCCGGAAGTACAAGGTCTCTACTTCGAGTGAAGTCGATATCGATCAGCTTAGACCCCGATGGACCCGGCTTGCAAGAAGACAATCGCAAATCGTTACAGAGATTGTAGCCGAAGCCGATAACTGAAACCGCTTTCTCGGCGGCTGATTGAGGATTGAACCGGTTGATGTTGAAAGACATTTCTCAACGGACAAACACCAAAATTCCGTCGAATTGGATGGAATACCTTTAATTAGGGTTTTGATGGAAAGGGGAAAAGGCGACGACTAAAGAGGAAAAAGAAGAGAGGAGGAGAATTTATATAGAAGCCTTTAAGGAAAAAGAAAAGGTAAAGTAAGAGAGAGAAACTTGATTTTTTACCAAATTAAAAAAAATAAAAAAAAGAAATTACAAAGGGGCTTTAATGTCGGTTTTCAAAAGAGGGTCGTTTAATGTCGGTTTTAAACCGACATTAAAGCTCCTTCTTTAATGTCGGTTTAAAACCGACATTAAACATCCGCTTTTTGAAAACCGACATTAAAGCCCATTTTTCATTTTTTCCACCCGACATTAAAGGCCAGATTTGTTGTAGTGTCACATCATAATTCAATTAATGAGTTAACGAAATTTTAACGACATGGACCAAAATAAGTGTTTTTCCAAAAGTTCGAATACCAAAACAGACAGTTTTGAACCAAAATAGAACAAGATGCAAAGTTTAGGGATCAGAGTAAGATTTTAACGTGGTTTATTTTCCATCTTAATTATTTTGACATTCCTCTCATCAACCTTCAAAATTGAAACATTAGTTTTTTTTTTCTTATTTTAGAAAATCAATTAATTCAATATGATTTTTTATAGGCTAAGAAATTCAGAAACATATCCTAACTATCACCCCTCTTTCATAGTTAGAAGATTTGCAATTTGAGCACCCCGCCCTATATTAACAAAATTATTTCTTAATTAAAGTTAAGATAATTATGTTGTTTTATTAGTACAATAACGATAGGAATAAGTGATCAAACCTCTAAAATCGAAAGGAGAATGTTATCTAAGATTTATTGAAAGTATATAGATTAAACCTCTACAAACATTAACAAAATGATATTTTAAGTATAAATCACTTGATATATATAATGTGAAAATATATACATTGTATGGAACAATTTTGAAAAAGCAAAAAGCCCACAAACCCACAACGTGAAGTAACAAAAATAGCCCATGATTAATCAGTCACACACGTGTGAAAAAATAATTTTGTACCAAGTTTAAACGATCTTGTACCATTGTATCTAACTTAAACGATTTAGTATCTAGTCTAAAAAATCTGGTATCAAATGTAAACGATCTATTAGTGATAGTGGTCTATCTGGAATAGATAACTGATCATTTAGATATTGATACATGATTGTTTAGATCCTGTACCAAGAAGAAAAAAAGAAGATGAGAGATGAGGAAGAAGAAAGAAATTATTGAAGAAGGATTGAAGAAATTGTGAAGAAGAAAAAGTGAGAATATGGACGAAGAGAAGTAATAATATGAAAAAATTAATAACACGAAGGGGAGAATAAATGACAAAGAACAAGAAAAAAAAGTGAAGTGATGGATGATTTTCCGATATTCAAAATAAATAAATAAATAAAAAAAAGATAAATGTGAAATTTATAAAAAGGGAAAGGTGGTTCAGTTGTTATAATGAATTTGAGTTTTATTAGATTTACGGTAACAAGAGAGTAGTAGGCAGGTAATAAAAAGTGAACAATAGAAGCGCTATTGATTGGGTGTCGCAACGGACAACTGTCCGCCAGACAGTACAGGATTACTTTAATTTGATTGGCTAATCGGTTATATGAAATTGACGTTTGTAGTTTGGCTAAATGTCAACATATAATGCTTAATTCTTTTTATTGGTTCAGCTAACGGCGGGCCCTACTTCTCTTTGCATCATTACTTCCATGCCCTCCCCCTCACCACAATTACTGTGGCGTCTTCACTTTTTTTTTTTTTTTTTTTCTTTTTTAAATTTTTGAAGAGATAGTCTTCTCTTCGCTTGCTTTTGTTTAGCTTAAATTGTCCATTTAATTCCAATAATTAAGAGAGATTTATGGTCGGGTCCAATCTTTTGCCTAATTCTACACCAAAAAAAGAAAAGAAAAGAAAAGAAAAAAATTCTATCAAATTTTGGGTAAGAGCGAAGAAAATCCAATTGGCGGGATGATTTTGTTTGCACTTAATTAAATTTGTGTATAGGTCAGTCAATATATACTTCAATAAAAGGGAAAGAGGTCCAAATTTGGACTGGGTTTGGATTGGATGTGTTTTAGGTAGAAACAAAATACATGGGTCATGTCTTTCTAGTAGGGTCCGAAAAAAGGGTAAAAATTTTACAACACTAAATGGGTTATTGTAAAAAAGTTGTGTCAACTTCTTCTCATTTGTGTACAATTAATTACATTATGGGTTGCTAACACACTTTTGAGGATCTTCTTCATCAACCCATATGCTTTTCTTCTTTCTTTTCCATTATGATGTGTCTTTCATCTTCTTGGTAGGATCTTTTGATTCCATCACCTCTATGTTGCCAACGAAATATGAACAAAAAAATTATTCGATACATATGCCGTCTCCTATTGTTTCGTAGTCGACTGTAATTAGGTTTTCAAGTTTCTTCAAATCAATCTGCCCATGGCTACCTTCTTCTTTCTTACAAATTTCCTGTGGGCTCCCTATTTTTTGTTCATCCTTTTTTTTCCTCTTAGTGAATTTCTTGAATTGCATCTCTTCCAAATATTTTGAAAATTGCTCTCTGTTTTAAGTCATCTCTTCCAACAAACGTTGGATTTTCGGACATCCTTTCACGATTATGTACAAATTAGGCATTCTTGAATAAGCTCCTTCATCATAATTGTTTGTAAGACTGATTCTTGAACTTTCTTTGCATACTTTTTAGTTTCTTGGTTGTTCTCCATAACAAAAATAATAATATTTTTTGTCTCAAATTGTAGTAGTCCTTCTATAAAATATGGCATTTTAAAAAATATAACAAAACGACAAGATATATACACTATATAAAACACTTTCGAAAATGAAAAAAGCCCACAGGCCTACGATGGGAAATACAAAAAATACTCATGTCAATATGTGATTAATCAGCCACACGCAAGCATGTAATTCTTCTTCTAAACAATCATGATACACGACTGTGTAGTTTTTTTTAACGATAGAAAAATGCTTCAAATTTAAACGATCGTGTGGACCATGCTAAACGATCGTGGCCAACATGATCGTGTAGTTCTTTTTAAACAATGGAAAAATGACTTCAAATCTAAACAATCGTGTTAACCATGTTAAATGATTGTGTTGATTATGTTAGGCGATCATTTAAATCATATTCGCACGATTGTCTAGTTCTTTTTTAAATAATGGAAAAATAGATTCAAATCTAAATGATCGTGTTGACCATGCTAAATGATTGTGTTGACTACTTAAGCAATTGCTTAGATCATATCAAAGTAATATTTAAACGATCTTGATATTCTGGAAGAGGAGTTGGAAGAAAGAAAGAGAAGATGAAGAAAGAAAGAAAATCTAGAAGAGGGGTTGAAGAAATTTAGAAGAAAAGATGAATAAATGGCAAAGAAGAAGAAGAAAGAGAAGTGATGAATCGTCCGCAATATCAATGACAAATCTGAAATTTAAGAAATTATTTTACCGGCTTCATGAGCTTTTCGTTTTTGTTACATGGATTGTTAATATTTTGGTGTTTTGTTACATTTATTAAAGAGATGTTTGCTAAAATAGCAAAAAATATTAGGATAATAGGACCCATGTCACTACATTTTCTAAATTGCAAAAGTAACAAGTTTAAAAGCGGATAAGCCTCGATAGCTCTTTGATAACCTTTTGATAGTCGTATGATATATCTAATTACTTGTCATACTTATCATATTTGCAATATGCCAAAAAGAAATGTTATGAATTTTTTTTTTTTAATTTTTTTTCGTCTGATACAATTTCTCTTTACGAAAATTAACCTTCTTTTTACATCAATATTTTTAGTAGTGGGATTGGATAAAAAAAACAATTCTTTGAAGGATTTCAACAATGTGATTTCTTTGAACCCAATCAATTGGATGTATTTTCTTTAAATATCTTTTTCACCTTAGCATTTGTTATGCATCTTTGGTTTAAAAATGAGCCGAATTTTGAAAGACCATCACTATTTGTGGGTGAATGGAGTGCAACTTATGTCTTCTTTTTAGGTCCTTCATTGTTGTGATTTTCCATATATCAATTAATGAATTGTTGGAGCAAAATATATGGATTGGATAGAATATTAATTTTCTTTCTTTGTTAACTTGTCGATTCATTACTCTTATGATTGATTTTGAGTCATTATTCAATCGAGATTATTATGTTACAACGATATCAATTTGTTCCAATTAAGGCTTTCTACTGCGTTCTAATCTTGGAATTTAAATGTTATTATTTTAGGAGTCTCTTGATTGTCTGAAAAACACTTTTAAAATGCTTGGGTAAGTAGAGTTCTACCTATTCGTGTTCGTTTTCTTGCGTGTTAGCACATGATCCTTGATTTATTATTATTATGCATAACTATGAATCATGTTGATAATAAGTTTTGATATATGGTTGGGGATGGCTAGATGTTCTCGTTCAATTGATTTTAGTTGCATTAGATTTTTTAGTGTAATTACAAATGGCGTCTTAAGTTCCAACTAGGAATTTTTATAAGTATTTCAAGAGCTTCCACTTGCGGATGAAGTGAACATCGTTGTTCTTGGTTTCAGGATTTGAATCAATCTTTAATGGTAATGACTTACTTTAAACACCTTCAAACTCTATTGATGTACTGATTAGTTTCTAAGCTTTGGGACATATTTAGAGTGGTTTCAAACTGATTCATTCAGAGTCTTTAAATTGGAATATTTATAGTGTTTCAAACATATTAGTTTGAGCTTTTTGATAAGTATAACTATTCATATAAATATTTCATTCTTTTCTCAATTGCATATTTGATTCAACAAGTGAAGAAGAAAAGGAAGAAGACATACCATAGGAATTACAGTGGTTGAGCTATTGAAGCCTACATTCACTTTTAAAGACAATAAGAGGAATTTATTCATCAAGATTCAAGAGAAACAACCATTCAAGAATGGGCTGTCGGATGAAGATGATTTAGCTAAGCCTTCTTTTTCATGCTTTTCTTTTTGTCTAATTATAAGCTTCTGCTTTTTACAACAATGAAATATTATTCTGATTTTTAATTTCTTTAAAACAGAATAACTATCGGTTAGTTATGACTATCAACTGCTTTCTGTATTGCTTGTTGCTGTTCATCAGAGGGAGCTTAGAGCTTGAAAACTCATCAGGTAATTTGCTTCAACTTTATAACATTTTAGGTAATATCTAATAGTATACTTTTTCTAAAAAAAAAAAAAAAAAGCACATACAAACTTGACAAGCAGAACGTACCAATATTAATTAAGTTGTCATTTTTTGAATGTCAAGAAGAAATTATATTTGATAGGTAAAAATTGTCAAGGTTGAAATAATCTTGATCGATTGATAAATGTCAAGAATTTAAACACTTGACATGTAAAACTAGTCAACTAACCTACTTGACATTTATTACATATCAAGTAAATTTCAACTTAACGTTTATAATCAGTAAAAAAAAACAATTTAAACATCAAGTGTCACACTCCTCCATAGCAACTTCCGACACATACTGATCCTCTACAACTTAATTTACTAAAAAGATACGTTCAACAATGTTATAGTAAAACTTTATTAAAAATAATACAATAGAAAAACTTATCAAACCATATTAAGAGAAAATCCACACTTAGTGGCAGACATACCGTTTGTTGTACAGTGAGTTAATAACACAAAAGAGTAACAATGGAAACACATAGTGAACACATCAGGCTTTGGTAACCCGGTTGATAATACATCATCTACATTTGGGGGGCCGTAAACCCATGATAAGAGATTATATTGCTCATATATTGATTGACAATTATAATAATGTTATGACCTAAGGTACAACACTCTATACACAGATCAACACGCTGTCCATGAACTAACTCAACTATCAGTACTATTCATTATATAAGAACAACTGCCATAACATGTAATAGGAGCGCACTCTCCCTTAATCAATATCCACTTGCAATTAGATCATCAAGCATTCTTGAAATGTTGTTTAATCTCCTATCTTCAATGTGTAGTATCATAACACACATAGGTTAAAGAAGGTATCCATTGAAACTTACCACGTCATAATATATCACCGCCACACAATATCGAGAAACCCTTTTTCTCTCAACACACCATAACAAACAATCATCCAATAATTTGAAGTATCCATAAATCTTAGAAACACAACCACAATCTAAACAAACTTGAGAATGAAAGGGAAAACACAATCTCAACTAATTGAAACAATCTCAACAGTCAAACCGAAGCTAAAGTAAAATATAATAAAGGAAGTAGGACCATTTAACTAACAAACTCCCCCTTAATACTAGCTTCCTTTATTTGAGTAGCTAAGAAAAAAAAAAAAGAAAATGAAAGAAAAAAAGCCAAAAAAACCAAGCAACCAACAAACTACCAAAAACCAGAAACAGCCAAGAAGTATACATTAAATCGCAAATTAGTAGTCACAGGAAGAGTAGATCACCTATAACCATAGTCACATAAACAAAATACCCAGATCCAGAACCAACAAAATAATAGAATAGAAAAACGAATCCATATTAAACCAAGTTTCACATATATACTCCCCCTTGCTTGTTGACAAATAAAGCTAGGGAGGAGGTAGAAAAGTAGTAGTAGAAGCAAATGACACCAATCGTTGAAGATCCTGTAATAATGAATCCACAGCAGACCGGTGGGCAGATTAGTCCCTTATAGTATTTGTAATTGCATGTGACTCCTTAAAAAGCACTTGAAGAACCCGAGACACTGTGGAGGTAGAAAGCAACAAACTAGCAGGGGGAACAGAAACATCAGAGAAGGAGGAGCTGGACCCACCAAGAGCAAGACAGAAATTGGAAGGTAGATCCGGAACATGAGCACCTTGAAACAGTCTGAAACTCAGGCCGTAGTCTTTGGTTATGGGCTAGCCACATTAATAGCAGATAGAATGGAAGGGTGTTGAGTCAGCAAAAAAGCAGATAGGAGATGGGGAAAGCAGTTAAGAATGTTGATGCCAAATGTATCCAAATGACGCCGCAGATGCCAAAACATAAACTCCCCTACATTTATTTTAGACCTCGCATCAATCAAATATATAAAATGACCAAGAGCAGTAGAAATAGTGGAAGCATGTGTAGAAGGAATCCAATTTGCAATACCTATTTTGTGCAGGATGACATATTTGATGCTCAATGATACTGCAGGCAATTGACAATTAGTCGGCCAGGAATAGACTATGCCACCAGTTAACTTTATAGCTACTTGCCCAGAAGACAGATAATTAATAACAAGATCATTAGGCACAGATAAACCCAGAAACTGATTGATAAGCGAAGGGGAGATAGTAAAGAAAACCCCATGAACGTGCACTTGGGAAAACTGAGCTAGGAGATTAATAATCAACTCCCGAATCAGTTTGGGAAAAAGGGCCAACATCCGATCCATTTTTAAGCAAACCACCAGCTTGAATCAGTTCAATTATGGGGTACAGGACTGATGTTTATCCAAAATGTTCATCTCATTAGCCATGCGTCTTTGCACAACATATTTCCACTTGTGCATACTGTATTCTGAGTGGAATGAAACACCATTAATAGGAGCTACAGGAAGGTTTGGTGGTAGCTTACGACGACTGACCTTGGTAGTGATCACTCTCCAACCTTTAACTGGAGGACGACTAGACATTTTAGGAATAGAAGATATCTCTATTGCCCCGACAGGGGGGACAACAGTAGAAGGGTTGACACTTCTATCAGAGGGAGCATGAGGATCAATAGCGTGGTCAGTCTGATTAGCAGCAGAAGAATGTGTAGGTAGATCAACCATAAATAAATTAGGATTAGTAGAGCTTGGATGAGGATGTAAGGGAGGATCTGCAGGAGTAGTTGGAGGCACTTGAGATGAAGAAGGCACAGAACTGGGAGCTTCGAGAATTGAAGAATCACCTGGCGTTTTGTTTTTTGGTTAGGTAAGTCATTGATGATGGGACTAACAGAAGACTTGGAGGCCAATTTATTTGTGGTATGAGTAATAGGGGACGTTGTATGAGTAGAGGAGGGCTGTGTAGTAGAGGCAGGAACAATACCAGAGGTAGATGGATGCACAGAACCTCTAGAGCGACTCAAAAGTTTCGACAAGACAACCAAATCATCCCCATTAGAAAAGTCAGAATTAAAATCAACTTAAATGGTTTCAATGGAAGTAGAGGACCTCCGTACCTTAGCATTAGAGAAAGGAGGAACAAAATTCGATCGACGTGCATGTTCCCTTAGTTGTAGAACGACTAGGGAAATGTATAGATGAAGCATGCAAGGGTGCAGAAGAAATCAATGCATTAGATTGACTTGGAGAAACAGACGGTGCAAAGTCGATAATGTCTCCAAACCGATGAAGACGCTTGTAAGGATGCCGAGTAGGAATGCTCTTTAGGCTTCAACCGCAAAAAGAAATGGTAGAAGAACAGTGAAGTAATTGTCAAAGCTGGAGACGCCCAATAGGAAGCTTTTCGAGTTGAAACCATAAGGGTTGCTTAGGTCGCAATTTATCATTGTTAGGTTAGGGTTACATAACCCTAACCCTTGTTTGGGGTCCAATTTATGGAAACCTTAGTTTTAGGGTTTCCATAATCGAGGGTTTCCATAACTATATTTTTGTTTTGTGAAAGATATGGATAATCTTTCTCTTCACATTTGGGTTGGGTGTCGATCTATTTTAAATATTTTTTGGTCTATTTAGTATAATTGATAAATGTAACTAATTTTCTAAATTGATATATAGGAGTAGGAAACCTTTCTTATAACTTATAATTAATGGTTGTTATTGATGTTTAATTTGTAAGAAAGGGAGAAACAGAAAGATCTGATTGTCATTTGTGAGTGAGAAAAATCCTTTCTTCATCGAAGTTTAGCAAATGAGATGAAGAGAAAATTCCAAAAGAATATGAAGTTAAGTTGAGCAAAAACAAAGCAAACCATTGATATAGCAATTTGCAGTTCTATGAATACTTCATATTTTATTTATCTTTTAAATTAATTAAATATATAAAATTATTTTGTCAATTTAGTCAACTGAATAAACCTTGCCTACCAAAATTTAAATACATATATAAGTTTTGAGAATTAGCCATTAAATTAGTTATGTTTGAAATAAACTAAAAATTTTAATTGATTTGAGAGTTTGATTATTTAATAAGATTGATTGTAAATGTATTTATTAAAATCACTTCTTAATTAAACGTTCATTCTTAGAATTTTTTTTTCACAATTTGGTATTCTTTAAACTTCTAAGCTAAAATTTGAAAAGAAAAGAAAATATTTAATTTAAAAAATTAGTTGAAAATAAAATATTTCGTAGTTAAAGAAATTTAGGCAAATTGTTTTATGAAAACTAAAACGATTTAGTAAATTAAATATATGAAATTTGTATATTGAATTTAGAATATGAATTTAACATATAAATATAATCCTTCTCCGAAACATATATTATCATAACACTATCATAATACTACCAACATAATCCTTCCTCCAAACGCATATTATCATAACCCTACCCAGATAACCCTTCCCCCAAACACATCTTATCATAAAACTACCTTTTTAAATCCTTCTCCTAAACACATGTTATGATAAAACTAGGTTTATCATAACACTAATTTTATCATAACCCTAACTCTTCCACAACCCAAACCTTCCCCTAAACGGCCCCATAGTGATGAAAATAGAGAAGATATTATAAGGGTTACTTCGTAGAGAAAGAAGCGACCAGAACTCAAGTACCTGTAAAGAGTGAGGTAGGTAAAGTGTTTTGGTAAGCAACCAATCAATGTAAAATAAATTCAAATAGATGCTTTAAGGATCAGGAAACCTAGCAATAGCCAAGTAAGAATCAACATGCCTATAAACACTGTGCCAGAGCCGAATCATTGATTGTTATTCAGGAAATTTACAAACGCCAAGCCCAGCTCGTAAGCTCTAAAAAATAGAGACTTCAAAAGGGTTTCATGAGAATGTCTGCAAGCTGAATGAAGCTACGAACATGCTCTAGCTGAATCACTTTGGTTTCAACAAGTTCCTTAATAAAGTGGTGGCAAATGTCTATATGTTTCATACGATTATACTACATTGGGTTCTTTGAGATACTAACTGCACTCATATTATCACAATATAATACCATAAAGGATTGAGAGATCCCATTTGGAAATCAACTTCTTCATCCATAGAAGCTGGATACAGCTGCTACCAGCGACAATATAGTCTGCCTCAGCAGTAAAGAATGAAACATTGTTTTACTTCTTGCTAAACCATACAATTAAATTATTTCACAAAAAGAAATTGTCACACCCCGCCTTGCATGCATCCCAACTCGCTATGCGAGATGCGATGTATCTTAAGTATCTTTGACACGTTAAACACCAAAGATACTTGATCTTGAAGTCCTTAAGCTTTGTTAAATGCTTAACATCTTAAACTTAACTTAGAAAATATGCCTTAGGCGATATAAACAATTTAATACAAAACAATTCCTTTTATTAACTTAAATTGCGCGATTACAAGACTTTACAACACTTAACCAAAAATACATAATCAATACTTAAACTTAAGATCTAAACGCCTAGTAGCTCTTCTGATCGCCTAGCAAACATTTCACCCATCCTTACTTGGTCTTAACACCTGATCACTAGAAAGTAAAACCGTAAAACATAAGTCAACAGACTTAGTAAGGTTTTAAGAAAAACTTTTTGTGAAATATCTTTTGTAAACATCATTTCATCAAAAATCAAATCCTATAAATTCACATTTTCATACAAACACATCATTTCATAAAAAGACATATTAGTCAACAATCATTCATTTCGTCAAGAATCGAATCATTCTCCACGCTAAGTCTCATTACTTTGCATTTAGCTACTGTAATGACAACATCCGAGAATATTTTGATTCGATCTTGTTGCTTAGGCCACTAAACACAATGCAATCCTTTTCTACATTGGCCAGCACTTCACAAAACCATGTAGTCCTTTTCTACATGGCTGTCTTTACTCATTGTGTGCACATAATAGTTAGCTCATTGATAGGAAATAGACTAATAGTTTGAACACCATTTCCTCCATCATTGAAATCACATAGAACATGCTTTCTACATAGCATAAACTTTCCACAGAAATGTCTTTGAAAACATGCATAATGAAATCATTATTTCAAATTAGTAAATACTTTATAAAAGAAGATTGAAATCATGTAAATCATTTTGAAGACACTAGAAGAAATTTGGCCTTTAATGTCGGTTTAAAACCGACATTAAAGGGCTTTAATGTCACTTGGCAACCGACATCTTTGCGAGCGTTATTAAAGGCCTTTAATGTCGGTTGGGCTTTAATGTCGGTTTAAAAACGACATTAAAGGCCTTTAATGTCAGTTTTCAACCGACATCTTTGATAGTGTTATTGAAGCCCTTTAATGTCGGTTGAGCTTTAATGTCGGTTTTAAACCGACATCTTTGATAGTGTTATTGAAGCCCTTTAATGTCGATTGTGCTATGATGTCGTTTTAAAACCGACATTAAAGACTTGTTGTCCATTTTTAGAAATTTATATTTATTTAATTCTTGTATTATTGTCCATTTTTTATAAACCAACATTGAATCCATATAGATAAATATTTTTTCTCGCTCCAACGAATCAATAAATATTATTTTAGAAACTATAATATTTATCTTTTACATTTGTATACACAAAATGAAAACTTAATATTGTGTTTATATTCTACAACAGTATATGAAAAAAGATCCTAATACAAGACGTAAATAAGAAAAATTCTAAACGTCTTCTCAATCTTCAATCTTCAACCTTCAATGATCGTCTGGCTATCTACACAATTGCTCAGCTTTCAACCCCATATAACTTCAATCATTCTACAAACAATACCAAAACAAAGCTAAACGTGAGGTATTTAAACATTGAGGTAGAATATATGCATTTAATAAGTAGTTAAATTCACTTATTAATCACATCAAAATAACGAGATTAGGTAGAAAAAAGAACTCAAAATATAACGTGATCCTATATATGTAACTCCAAAAGTCCAAAATGAACATAGAAATTAAAGAAATTGCAAACTAATTAAACCCAAAATTTACTAACTCCAAAATCTAAAATTAACATATAGAGATTAAAGACATTGAAGATGAACTAAACCCAAATTTTACTGACTCCAATGTCCAAAATTAACTTATAGAAATTAAAGACATTGCAAATGAATTAAACTCAAAGTTTAGTAACTTCAAAGTTCAAAGTTAACATAAAAATTAAAGAAATTGCAACATCAGCAATAACAAAGTTACCACTAGTACTCCTAGTCTACATTGCCATTTTAGCATCACCCATAACAGCTTGTCCAACAATAGTAGCAGAAAAAATCCAAAAGAAAAAACACAACCCAGTATTGAGTACCATTTAGTTAGATTATATAAGGAAGTTGGTTTTTTGTGGAATATAAGACTAACGCTCCCTTTCAATGAGATTACAAATTTGAATCCAGAGATCCCTTTCAATTAAACTCGCAACTTCACCCATAGAGATCCCTTTCAATTAAACTCGCAACTTCAACTTACCAAACTTGCAGTAATGTCATAGCCCACATAAAAAAGAAACAAATGAAAAGGAGGAAAGTGAAAGAAAAATGGTACCTCAGAGACGAGAGTGTTGTAAGAAGCCCGAGTGGTAGAGAATGAAGAAAAGAGAAGAGCAGGGTTGTTCCTTTGAATTAATTTGAAGTTGGGACAAAATCTGAGTCCACCCATCTTCCTCCACAAAATATTCATCTTCTTTTCTAATATTTTCAATTTTTCAAAAAGGAAAAAAAATACAGAAATAAAAGTAAATCAGTATATAAAAAAAGAAACAATTCATCATACCAAATTAGTACTCCTTAGTATCACAATTATCCTTCAAAATAACTAATGACAACTTCTTTCTTCTAACGATGAAATTATGATATAGCTGAATCAATACAAGCTATAGTACGTATCTATGAATGTGAGGAGAAAAGATTTCTCAGTTGAAAGAGAGAAAGAGGAATATACCCGAAAGATAAAGAAGGAATTGGTGTTGTCATTCCGAAAATGGGCTGTTTATTATGAACCAAGTTTGGAACATCGCACTGTCCACGTTCAACCAAAGCCTTCTCATTTTCCTTTACCTAAAATTTTCAAAGTATATGAACATATTACATTCTTAGAGGCTATTCAACAATATTAAATTACTTTAATTAATTTATATACAACATATGCAAAATGAAACTTACATTCAAATCAAATTTGCTGAGAAATCCTCTTTTTATCCTCAACCAACACCTTAATCAGAGTCCAAAGTTTACTGTAAGGGGACCATTCTTTTCTTTTCCTCATTTAATACGATGTAATTCCAAACTAACACCATAGTGTTAAAATACTTCTTTTTTGCTTTGATTTTTCAGGTGTGAAATAATAAGCATAAGCAAACAAAAGCAATTGAGGGTTCCAAATCCAGCCAACAGCTAGAACTTCATTTTATTTGGCACAATTAACAAACTAAGCATGTTTTCAGAAGAGAAAGAAGTAAGAAACTCATTTTTATTATACATTCATATCGCTAAAAGTTATACTAATTACATAACTAAGTTTGAAAACAAGATCTCCCAGCTAAGCTTATAGATAGGGTAAATTTAGTTATATCAATACTTCAATTGATATTACTTTTCGCTTTCTTGGATTGTTACTCACAAATGTTCAACAGCAATACAAATTAAGAAAATTATTAGAAAGCTAAATTTCAAAAGAACATTTGAAAAGTTAGTTTGATAAAAATTCTATTTTTAGCTAATTTTTTCCCAACTGCCATGATTTAAGACATTCCAGTAACATCCTATATTAATTATTATTAAAAAAAAAAAACTATCCTTTAAAACAGATTATCAAAATTACTCAAAAATAGAAACTAAGAACCAAATAAAATCTAGAGACAAGAAAACCAATAAAAACAAACAGCGAGTTCAATCAGCAAGAGCCAATCTACCCTTTTGGGAACTAAAAATGAATTGTTTTGCATAAAAGCTTAAAAATCCAAAAAGGGTAAGAAATTTATGGAAGAAAAAGGAGAGGAAAGGCAGATCCAAATCCATAATAAGAGAGGTTAAAACCCAGAAAGATGAATCGAATAAAAGATAAAGAAATCACCTTTTCGGTGTAATTCCTTACAATAAAACACTTTCGCATGCTTCTCATCAACATTTCATCCCCCACGTCTCCTTTGGACTTGGGTGCAAAATGAAACTTACATTCCCCAGTGACCTTTTTTCATCAGTGGTGCCTCCAAACTGAACTTTTCCATCCCCCACGTCTCCTTTGGACTTATATTCAATCACTTTCGCATGCTTCTCATCAACATTTCCACCATTATCTTCTTCCTTCACTCGATCCTCAAACCGCTTCCGGTCCCTCCTTGCCCTACCGTCAAATATCCCGTTGACAATTCCTATGATACAGAAAAAAGTTAGTGTCAAATAAGACCAAACAAATTGTACACTTGAAGGGCAGTAGTTAGTGTTAAACATATCAACTTCAATATACACGGTTGAAGTTTGCATATGTTTTAAGTAACTTCATCTTTTCATCTTTTTCTACTTTTCACGTTTATTTAAAAACTTCATCTACCTATATACCTGACGTAAAATTTCAAATTCCAACATATTAACTCCAAACTTATCAACTCTTCGGTGGACCAATAGATCATAATGTGTCTATAATTACTATTGTAATTCTGAGAAAGTAGATAGTTTAATGTTTATAGAAGACGTACCAATTGCAATGGACGAGGCAATGGCTGGCTTCCATTCATCCGAAAGGTCCGCTGAGAAGGCAAGAGCAAAAGCAACTGAAACTGCTCGAGATGCCTGTGCTGCTGCTGCAATGGCCTCACCTAGACCAACAAAGGCTGCTGCACGTGAAGCTGACTGGCCAAGCGCAAATAAACCCACCCTCTTAAAGCTTAAACCAGAAACTCTAAGAACAATAGCTTGGCCTGACTTTCCAGAGAAATCTTCCTCTGAAGAAGCTTCGGCCAACAATCCACCCAAGAGTGCATCCAACTTTTGCAAAAGTGGATTGGTGAAGTTGTTGTTGTCATCCTTGACCACATCTTTCTCTGTGACACCCACAGTAAGCAAGTCTCCATTCCATTCCAAGACATCAGTGTCTTTTGCAGCAAAAGTTATCTTTGGGACATTTTATGAAACAGGTAATTAACATAACAATATTAGTACTTCATGCATGGCAAGGAAAAAAGAAAAAATGCAGTTCCATTTGTGATTTAAGATGAGTTTGGAGATGACACTTCACACTTGTGTAGAGTATGCAAAGAATTTTTAACACTAACTACGGCCCTTCAAGTGTACAATTTGTTTGGTCTTATTTGACACTAACTTTTTTCTGTATCATAGGAATTGTCAACGAGATATTTGACGACAATAGATATAGATCAAACCCCAAAGCAACTGTACTTCAATCTGTGGATGTTCTTGGTCTTGGATCTGGAGCTGCTATGATAAAAAGGCTGAAATATGCACAATATGTCAGTTCCGGGATAGTGTTTGTAAGAGAACTTGTAAATTCACCAGCAAATATACTTACACCAGGTCTGCTCCTTTCTATATTTTATTGTGTTTATCTATCATTTACTTTCTTGGTAGTGCCTAGTGGTCAATGGTATCAACAAAACTTTTAAGTTTTGCATTTTTGCATTTGTACCATTGAACTACTATTGAGTTTCAACTTAGCTTGTCACCTTACATGGCACTAATTTTAAGAAATCTCCTCCGCTCCTTTTTCTCGTCCATCTTAGATGAAGAATATAAATATTAACCAAAACCTTTCATTTCAATAACAAAAGAAATAAATAATACAATGATACAATATGTTTCCTATGTTAAAACCAACATTCCTTAGGAGTTTGCATCTTTTGAACAACCTATATTCACAAAAATAATACTAAAAAACCAAACAAAACGCTCACTCAATGTATAAGAAAAAGAGACTTTTATGAGACATTTCATCAAGCATCTTATGAGCATAAACTAATAACTCAAGAATGCATCTTCCTCATCTTTTCACATAGCACAAGGTGAAATCTAAATTCCACTAGCAAATGAATAATGTATACATGGTTATACCTAAAGGTTGGCATTTTACCTAAATATATATACAAGAACGCTATGAATTGTATATGGCTCATTTTACCTAAATATCTTTTCACATGTCAGAAGTGAAAACTCAAAGAATCTTCTATCAAAATATTTTTCAAGAGAATGTAGAATTTAAACTGGAGCAAATAAGAAAAAATTTTCTAAGAAGTTACCAAAAGATTCTTCAACAATGGAGTTTGGAGTAAATGATAGGCATCTTCACAATAGTTAAGCAAATGTTGCTCTTATCATCGTCGAGAAGCAGAATAAAACACGACACATTTGTTCTATCATAGTGATTTTAGTAGGAGATGATGGAAATTCCTTCTGAAGAAAGTTCTTATATGTTGAATTTATGAACAGAAAGGCAAAAGAACAAAAGTCCAAACTTTTGTGTGGCCATAGTTTAAGAAAGAACAGGAAGAGTCTTTGAATAAATGGAATAAAAGCATTCCAATGGTTGGATTAAAACTAGAGGACCTCCCAAATATC
Organism: Cucumis melo; assembly: GCF_025177605.1. Lineage (NCBI taxonomy): Eukaryota > Viridiplantae > Streptophyta > Magnoliopsida > Cucurbitales > Cucurbitaceae > Cucumis > Cucumis melo. The sequence continues at coordinate 16,253,680 of NC_066862.1, forward strand.
CAATGGCAAGAAAAAAGAAAGGAAAGAAGTGGCCAACCTTGTGAAATTCCAGACATTTTTTCAGGGTGTTCTCCCTCTAATTCTACTACTAATCATTCTAGTTTAAGGACTAACTTAGAAAAAAAAAAAGATTCTTTGTCCCCCTTGTGCATGGTGCAAACTAATGAATTTATACATGCGGCATACCAATAACTTCAGATACTACGTTTTGGCTACAAATCCAATGCCCCAATTTGTTCCTTTCCCTATAAAGTTACTTCAACTTCAATATTCCACATCTTATTCCAAGAAAGAGTAACATAAGCTCCAGAAGTCCCCATTATTTAAAAGAAAAGATTCTAAAATTTCCTAATATCATCCTTTCCTTCTAAGACGTCATAATATCTGAAGACCCAAAAGGACATAGAGGTATTCATGATTCCAAATTAAGGCTGGAACAGAAATCATACTGGAGAAGAAATAATAAAGAAAATCACATGTGAATCATCAGACTCAGAAGTCAGTAATTACACAGAAGAAAGACAATCAACTTCTCGATTACAGAAAACCCATAGACGATAAACTATGGCAAGGCGGGGAGTTATGAAGAATGTGAAAGAAAAGTCGTGAGCATCAGAGGCGAAATACAAATAGGAAAGAATGAGCTTGAAATACAACAACTGGGAAGGACTTCTCAAAGCGCAAAAAAAAATTAAATAAAATAAAAATAAAAAAAGAGAGGAGGAGAGGAGGAGAATTTAGGGTTAGAAGATTTCAAAGTTATAAGGAGGAAGAAGAAAGGAGGAGAATTTATATATAAACTTTTAAGGAAAAAGAAAAGGTAAAGTAAGAGAGAGAAAACTTGATTTTTTCACCAAATTAAAAAAATAAAAAAAAAATTACAAAGGGGCTTTAATGTCGGTTTTCAAAATGCGGACGTTTAATGTCGGTTTTAAACCGACATTAAAGATCATTTTGCATTTTTTCCACCCGACATTAAAGGCTAGATTTCTTGTAGTGAGAAACACTTACCCTACTTGATTACTCAAATCCGAATTACTTTTCTTCTCCTTCTTCTCGTGTAGACACTTTGACAACATTTCAACACTTAGCCTTTTCTTTCCAAAATTTCTAAATAACAATCCTTAATAATATGGCTAAAGACTTCTATTTATACTACTCCATAAACAAGCTTAGTCACCTTTAATCTCTTAATCAGCTTGCTATCTCCTACTCTTAGTGATGCACGTCTAAAATTAAGGTTTAACTTAATCATGCTTAATTTAAACTTTAAACATGGCCCAATAAGAAAAGTTAGAAAATATCTGGAAAGTTTCCTTACTTTTTCTCACCTAGTCCTTCATCTCACAAAACATCTTAATCACGTAAAAACATAACTTTAAAAAATCTTATCGCATAATGTTTTTTGCAGACTACCAAAAATACCAATCTCTCATCACGTAGACTACTCAAAACGTCTGCTTCAGGATACTTAGTCAAATTTTTACTTCCTATCTTAGCTATGGGTCTTACAACTTTTCCCCTCTTTAAGAATTTCGTCCTCAGAATTTAGATAAGAAAGACTAACTTTAAACTTTCATGTATTTCTACATTCATTACTTAGCCTTTTGTAATTACAACTTAATATTGTTCATCAAAACTACTAGCAACAAAACTATAAACTTAACTATTACACTAATCTCTTTTCTTACTTTTCTTTTAAACTCTACATCTACCACCATTTTACCCTTATTTATTATAAAGCCTCCTCGCGTAGGTTGTTGAACTCAGTGGGAGGCCACTCTTGTTTGAATTGATCTCTCTTCGTCTTCACCAAACTTATTTTTGTCTTAACTCTTGTAATGCCCTTTCACGCCACATTGGAAGCATGTGGTGCTCTTTCTCCTATAAGTTCCCGAATGCCTCTTGCCACACTCAATACACCTTTGTTTTTTTTTTTTATCTCTACTCTAATGCGACCCTCTTGACTCATCATGGTCTTAACCTTTTTATTCTCCATACTTCCTTTTTCTTCTTCTCCACCTAATCCAAAACATGATCTTTTTACACCCAAACTCTTATCACGTAGACTACTTGAAATACTTGCTTCAAAACACTTAGTTAAATCAATACTTCCTATCTTAACTATGGATCTTACAACTCTTCCCCTATTTAGGTAGACTTAGCAGTATTTTTATTACAAGAGTTATGCAATGTCCAGAAGAGGGAAAGGTCAACTTAGTAGTATTTTTATTACAAGAAAATGCAGAAAATTGGTAGATTCTAGAGGAGAAAAGGTGAGGAAGAGTAGATTGTGAAGACTTTAAAAAACAATTCAATGGCAAGTACTTTTCTGATACCTATAGAAATGAGAAGAGAGATGAATTCCTCCATTGGAAACAAGAACTCTCTGTTGCAGTGTACGAGAAGAAGTGTACGGAGTTAGCTAAGTATGCAATAACACTAATCGACTTAGAGACTGAACGATGTAGGCAATTTGTGGATGGACTAAGAGGAGAAATCAAAACTCCTTTTGTACCTATTGTGGTAAGAAGTGATTATGCATAGTTAGTAGACACGACTCTACGAGTAGAGAAGAGTTTAGGTGTAAAATGATCATGTTTTTTATTAGGTAGAGAAGAAGAAAAAGGAAGTATGGAGAATAAGAAGGTTTAGGGTTTAGTTTAGGGTTCATCCTACACGTCATATACCATTAGTATTTCAAAGATTTTCATATAATACATGGTATATATATGATTATCAAGTATTAATGAAGCATATAACACCATATATATTTCATAGAAATTTATCATTCAACTAGATACTCACCTCTGCATCATCGATTAAAATGAGATTATCTTTGTTGGATTTTCTTGGCCTAGAAATTGAACCAAGTAACTCTTTTGCTTCTATGAACCATATCTGCAACTGCATAGAAATATATTGTTATCATTAATTAACAATATCATAACTGCAACTGCATATTTGCAACTGCCTCATCTACATTACAAATTATTTATGATATTTAAATATCATAAATAATTTAGAGAATATGAGCACACAAACTTTCAAATCAGAAATACATGAATATATTCACAGGAATGTTCAAACAACATATACTACTAACATGGCATTAATGAAATAAAAGATAAACCACAACATGTGTGAAATATAGAGGAAGCCACATGTATGTTGATTCCACAGGAAACAGAACATCTACAAGAAACCACATGCATGTTGATTCCACAGGAAAAGTGTATGTCCCGTGCTAGAATAGAAAGGTCAATTTTAGAAAATAAGTATTTTAGTATGAATTTTGAAGACTGCTTTGAAAAGAAAGTGTTTCGTTCAAGTGCGTAAAGCTAGGCGATGCGAAGAAGGAAGATGAGTTTTGAAGCTTGACGATAACTAGGCGACATGAGGAGAATGAGAAGGCAAACAAGATTGACGAAGCTATCGAAAGTTCAATGCGAGCTAAGCTACAGAATGAAGAAATAGGAATTTTAGGAAAATTCCTATTAGTAGTACTTAATTAGTGGGCTACGTGTCAAGATTAAGATTAAGCATGTTCATGAGAAAGATTAAGCTTACACGTGTACCACCATAAGTACGAGATGGCAAGTTAATAAGGACCTAAGGATGACTAATCCATTTTGGAGATTAGTATAAATAGAGGAGAAGGGACAAGAAAAATATTATTATGCAGGAAAATTCTTAGTGTTACAATTACTATGTTGGAAAAGAAGAAGTTAGGCGAGAAGAAGCTTGAAGACAAGGTGTTCTGAGCTAAAGAGAAACTTAGGATTAGTGAGTGATTTTCCAAAATGTTTAATGAATTTAAAGTTTTTTTCCGATCTTCTTGTTCAAATGTAAAGTAGTTTTTGTATGTCTAACATTTATGAAAGGAATGATTATTCTAAAGAAAGCTTTTATGCTAAGTAAAGTTTTATACGCAATGAAAGCTTCGTAGTTTATTGAAAACTATTGGTTTTAATCCTATCAAAGAAGTTAAGTATTATGTGCACATAAGGAGTAAAGGTAACCATGCAGAAAAGGACTGCATGGTGGAGTGAAGTTAGCCAATGCATAAAAGGAGTGTATTGAGCTTAGCGGTCTAAACAACGAGGAATGAACCAAAAAAATTCTTAGATGTTGTTGATGAAAAAGACATCACTCTAAATGCAAGATTACAAGACTTGTTGCAGGAATTGTTTCATGTACTTGGTGGAAAGAAATGTGTGAGCCTAATGTGTGTTTATGTAATTTGATGATTTATTGAACTGAGGCGTTAAGCCTGTGTGTTTGATGGAAAATTAATTTATGTGATTTATGATGTATTCCCAAAAGGTTTTCAAAAGCTATCAATCACTAAGTCTTTGACTTACATTTCAAAGTTTTGCCTCCTTAGGTGATCACACTACAAGAAATCGAGATTTTCCCGACGCCGAAAAACGTCGGGGAAAGTGAAAAATACGTCGAAAAAGGATCTCCCGACGCAGTCCTCGGCGTCGGGGAAAATGAGTCGGGATAGGCTTTTCCGACGCCGTGTTGGTCACGTGTCGGGAAAGCCTCTCTCGACGTCGTCTTTCTCGATGCAATCCACGGCATCGGAAAAGCCTCGTCTGCTTTCCCGATGTCATGTACTGCGTTCGAAAAGTCTCCCCCAACAGGCTTTACCGTACAACTTTGTTAAGGAACCGTTTTGCCGACACTATACTGATAGCTCGAGAAAAGGCACTTGAAAAGGTTCGTTAAACTTGATATTTTTCTTTTTTATCTAATGTTAGGCCAACCCATAACGCACACATATTCAGTCAAGGAAAGTTGGTTCAATAAAAAAAAATATTCATTTAAGATATATTTGTTTAGAAAGTCATTGACTAACTTAGCTACATGGTGACAAATTGGATCTTGAAAAAGTGAGAATGGAGAGAGAAGAACTTGAAAGACAGCAAAGAGAAGGTTGGCGGTGAGCTACAAACGGAGGAAGGCTGAAGCTGAAGTTGCGGCCGTGGCGACGAACGGCGGCGAGGGACGGCAACGACGATGGAATGGATGGCGGCGAGCTACGGATGACGACGAATGTTTCTCTCTTCTCTGAACCCTTTCCCTTTCGTGTTCAGTTCTGTGTAATACAAAAACAAAATAAATATTCAGGAGATCTTCCGACGCACTACTTACGACGTCGAGAAAATCTAGACCTTTCCCGACGCACTACTTACGATGTCGGGAAAACCTAGGCCTTTTCTGATGCACTACTTGCCTTTCCCGACGCACACTTACGGCGTCAGGAAAACCTAGGCCTTGGGAATACCCCTTATTTCCTACGTGACGCTTTTTTCGACGCACTACTTACGGCGTCAGGAATACCTAGGCCTTTTCCGACGCGTTAGACCGGCGTCGGGAATACCCTTTATTTCCTGACGTCCTTTCCCAACGCGTTAGGTCGGTGTCGGGAATATCCCTTATTTTTCGACGTCTTGTGCCCGACGCGTGAATTGTGTGTCGGAAAAACCTCTTATTCCCGACGTCTTACTTTATGCGTCGGGAAAACCACTTATTCCTGACGTCTTTTATGCTGACGTCTTTTTCGACGTCGGAAAAAGCCCGATTTTTTGTAGTGTCAGGTGTTAAGGATAAGTAAAGAAGAATAAGATCATGAGTTGCTACGTGTCGAAGCTGAGCAAGCAATCAAAGTTCTTTTACTTTGTATTAATTACTTGTAATTGAAAATTTATTTTTTTAGAAGCCTTGTATGACAGGAGTTGCATCTTAGTTTTGTGAGAGCTAGGCAAAGCGTTGAAGTCTAAGATTTATCATTGTACCAAGGAAATAAGGAAAGTGTAATTGTAAAATACTTGCTTCAAGTAATAAGAATGTTTTGTTTATCGATCAATTATATTGTAGACTTTTATTTGTTTTTTTGTTGCGTGTTAAAGTTGAAGTGTAAGTTTTAAGTGAGCGTTCTGACGTTTTCATTTGAGGCATTAGAATAGCTCAATTCGCATTTCGTTCTGGTTACCGAGGTCAATGGTGTGTGCGGGATGGGGCGTGACAAACATTTAGTTCTCGAGTTCGTTCAACGCACATTGTTTTTCCTTCGAACATTAAAAAAAGTTTGGAATAAATTTCGATTACAATTTCATACCAAATATTCTATAATATACATAATATACTCTAACAAGTTTTAGTGAACAAAAATCACACACATTTCTTATTGAAACGGTATTGCACGGCTAAAAAATGAAATTTCAATTTGTTCTCTTGCTTCGAAACTCTATTTTCGTGTCACACTAATTGAAGTTTTAGGAAAAAACTTGAAATCAGTTTCAGAACAAATGTTCTATAATATACATAATATATCCTAACAAGAATATAGTGAATAACAATCAAACATTACCTACTAAAATAGTATTCGACAGCCAAATTTTTCTTTCTAAGCGTGCTCTTTCACAGAAACCCTAGATTTGTTGCACAGAAAATAAAAACACTGTTGTCGTTCGATTTCGAAAAAAGGTACTTCAGTTTTCGAAAGTTGCTTCAACAAGGAAGTTTTCTCAGTTTATTTTCAAATTGAAACGGATACACACTTTTTTTTCATTTTCCTTATATGCGTAAGTTGAGTTTCTTTTTCTTTTTTCTTTTTATTTTACTGATATTTTTATTAAATATGGGTAGTTTTGACATTTGGACTTAACGTTTATGTAATTTTGTAGTCCATTAGAACTTTTGTGAAATTTTAGGGATTGTTGGGTCCAAAATGTAAATAAGCAGCCCTGTTTAGATTATACTAGTTAAACACCAATAGGCTATCAAATTCATTTAGATGACTTTTGGTTCTTTTGAGTATTTGGGTTGGAATTTTTGCACTATCATTGACCAAATAATTTTTGTTTTTTTCTCTTCGAACTCTTAACTTCCAAATTTAATTCCTCCATATTTCCATCTCTTTCTCTCTCTCATTCCTCCATCTATCGAGTCCCACAACCTGTTGGTTTTGATTCCAGACTATGATAGATGAATACTAGTGGTGGTCCAGTTCGTGATGGGGTGGAGATTTGAGCGATTAAAGAAGCATCCAAGGTATGTTTCACTAACCCTAATTCAATTTCACTTGGGGATTTACATGTTAATTTTGGACAATTAGGATAAAATTTGATTGAATAATTGTGTTACGCATGTCTAATTTTTCTATTAATTACCCCCTTAAACTTTTACTTTGATAAGTTGATCCCTATAGATTATTAAGTGTTGCAATATAGCCCCTTGTGTTGTTGATGTTGGTAGAAATCGTAAGTTTGTCATTTAAAATATCTATAAAAAATAAAATAAAATTTAAAATATACATGTGCTCTGTTTAATCCATTTTCTATCAAAGAAGAGGAAGAACCATTTCCCCCTGTCTAAACCCACTACCATTCGTGCTACAGGAAAAAGACTGATTCCCTTATAATAGTGAAAGATCATAGTTCTAAAAATAGAAGGGGAAATACAGTACAGTAGCAAAGTCTCTGCCTCAGTCTCGTCGTTTGGAGGGAAGGTGATTGGGAGAAGCAAGGGAAAAAAATGGATCATATCTGAGAGCTCCAATGAAGATAAAGACCACGTGGACGATTAGGACAAGAGTATAGTTTAAGGTTTTAGTGAAGAAGGTAATAGGGAAGACAGAAGTGATGAAGGAGAATGTGATCATAACAATAATATATCATGTGGTAGAAAGCACCATCCATCCAATTGCTTTTTCATCATTTCCAGCCGAAGTTTCCCTCTGGATGAGTTGGTAATGTGAATTTCTTTTAATTGTCTTTTTATACCTATCTGAACTGACAAACTTAACCTTTTCTATTTCAAACATCAATCAACATGATGAGTTTTATTGTAACACTCAATAAGAGGTCAATCAATTAAAAATTTAAGGGTATAATTGTATCCAACCACGTAGCTTAATGATGGTTTGTATAAATTTTCCGTAAAAAGATGTTTGTTTAATGGTTACTTTTGAAAATAATCAAACTGGTTTTAATTATTTTAGCGAATTACACCAAATCACACATTTAACATTTTAGGAGTTCTAGGTTATACATTATTTTAAAACAAGATTTAGATTCTACCCTAGTCTCTTTACCTTTTCTTCTCTTAGGAAGAAAGTCAATATTTGCATGTAAAACATTTTTTTTTTTTAATTTGCACGGTCACAATCATTTGATTTTTGAAGATCACTAATGAAACTTAGAAAATGTACCTTTAAGTGTAAGAAGTAAAAACCTTTTTTTCATTTTGTCACTAATGCACTAGTTTACCGGAACAATGCTTCACTTTGGCTTAAAAATATGTACAGGACGTGCATTTATCTAAAATATAAAATAGAGAGGAACATAGTATAAAAACATTTTTATTTCAAGATATACACAATAATCCAATAAAGTGGTAAGATACAACATACTTTTCGTTCAATACTTGAGTACATGTTAAGTGCCACTCCTTTTCTAACATCTCACTTTAGTCACATAGAAAAAGAAATGTAAAGAAGAATTGATACGTGACAAACTATGATTGAATAATTAATTATGATGGGATAGACAAAGAACATGGTAGCTTAAGCTACATTTACCTCAATATTATATTTTTCATGAATACAGAAAGAACAAAAAGACTTGGCTACAAGCATAAAGTATTTTTCACATATTTCCTTATTCTCTTAAGAAAAAAACAAAAAATGAAGAAAAATGGTAAAAATACTAAGATATATTTTCGACTATATCCATCTTTGGACAACCCACCCAATTGTTCAGAAACGTGTAAAAACCTTTTGACATTCGTTCAACACGTGGAATATGCACATCCACTGTATATCTTGTGATTCACATCCATCAAGTTTGAGTATTGACTTTGTCATATGATTTTATGAATTTTTAAGACCTTTATTAATGAAGAAAAAAGTTCGGAATTAATTGCGACAACAACACACGTTACAAGCTCAACCACACATTATCAAAAGTTGGCCACCATGTTGTAATATTTTGTTGAGTTTAATACCATTCTTACAAATATTCAAATTGTCAAAGAGAAAAATATTAATGATTAGAAATCCCTTTTCTTTTGACGATAACAATTTTGAATATATCCAAATTAATTGGCCATCCTCTCAAAATCACTTCATTCTTTTTTCTTTTTTCTTTTTCCATATTTTATTCTCACTCTATGACGAAACATTTTACAAAAGAAAAGAAAAAAAAAAAAAAAAAACACAAACATTTTGACAAGAATATTACTGCCCGAATCAAATTAATCCACAAGGCCAAGATTCTTGGAAAATTGGTACTTCACCATCTTCGTGACCAACCAAGAAATCCCAACTACTAAAATCATCATCTTCCCAAAATCCGATATCATTGTCATTATTATTACTCGTGTCATTGCTACATACCCACTCGAAATCAGGGAACTCGAGATCGTCAAACTTGATTAGATTTGAGTTAGTTGAAGACGAGGAAGGCGAAGTTGATGAAGACCATGTAGAAGAAACACAAGAATTTAGAGGTGGTGTTTTAGGCTCGATTGCAGTGGTTGAAGTTATTACTTCTGCTGGATCCTTAGTTTCAGCGATGTTGACTGGTGAGCTTGGTGACATCTCCATATCGAGATGAGAGGGAAGGTTGGATTGGTGTGAATCTGTGGAGATGGATATAGGTTTATGAGTTTGAGGGTCAATGCCCATTTTCTTCAATTTCTTCTTGATGTGAGTATTCCAATGGTTCTTGATCTCGTTGTCAGTTCTACCAGGAAGATGTGAAGCAATCTTTGACCATCTATAGATAAATATTCAAGAAAATGGTTGAGTTTTTAACTATTCAAAAGAGACACAAAAGTTAACAATAAAATAATATGATACTATGGATATATATATAAAAATATAATTTTCAAAGGTGATGATCTTATGGATATCTTAGATGTGTGAAAAGAAGTAGTTGATTAATGTAAAAAGGAGAATTATAATAAAAAAATTAATCTTGGAAGCTTTATAAAAAGATCACATATCATATGTTGGTGTGAGAGAGTGGTAAAAGAACCATAGGCATTGGTGGAAAACTTCATCATTAAAATTTCATTTTTCATATATATATATATATATATATATATATATTTTCATATTTGATTCTAAATATATTATATTTTAGTCTCCAACTGTGTAAATAGATGTTTCATTTTTAAACATTAATAATTTTAGTTTCTATAGACATTAACTATTTTTTAATGCAAAGAGTTAGAGAAACAGGAGACTAAATCTTTCAAGTAAATTAAAAGCAAAATGGAATATAAACAGTTTTTTTTTATCCATAAGAAATTCGTTTTTTTCTTTTTTTTTCTTTCCTTTTTTATTTTTTGAAAATCCATCAACATTTATTCAACATCAATTTTTTTATTATCTACCTTTTATTAATATTTTAGAAATCAAATCAGAACTTGAAAACTAAATATATTTTTTTTTTAAGAAAACAAAAATTTCTCTTGTACTTCCCCTAACAAAGCAAAATTAATTTTTTTTAATAATAATATGTTTAGCAAACGACAGTTAAAATAATATATAAAAATGAAAATAAAATGTATTTAATTTACCTTCTTACTCAAAGGGTCGAAAATATAAAAGAGATTGTAATTTGTTTCCAAAAGAAAAAAGAACTAATTAGCTCTCTTTTACAAAATTAACTAAAAGATTGCCCAAAACTCAAGAGATTATCTTAGGAAATCAATTGAGAAAGTCATAAAATCAGGAATTTTAATTTCTAATTGGCATTTCAGATAAAGTTTAACAATGAAAAAATTTGGTTGGTTTTAAAAACACTCCTAAATATAATATATATAATATAGGTAGGCAACAAAATTTAGAAACCCATAAACTTAATAATTTTGAGAAACCAAAAAGAGAAGAAGAGAATGGTTAGTTAATTAAATAGTAAGATTTTGATGGGAAGAAGAGTAAGAGACAGTAAAATATATTTGAAATTATAGGAGAGGAGATCATAGGTTGAGATGATGAAGAAGAAGAATTAATTAAGGGGGATAGGGGGAAAGAGAGAGGATGGGACCTGTTTCCAAGTTGAGCATGAAGATCAATGACCATTTTCTCTTCAAAATCAGAGAGAAGGCCTCTTTTAAGGTCAGGCCTTAAGTAATTAGTCCATCTAAGTCTACAACTCTTACCACATCTCAGGAGACCAGCAAGTTTAGGGACAGCTCTCCAGCAACATGACTGACCGTTTGTTACTATGAAGTTTATTAGCTTCTTGTCTTCTTCACTTGTCCATGGCCCTTTCTTCAACCCTACTTTCTCACAACATGGCTGTCTTCCCATCTTTTCTTTTTCCCTCTCTCTTTCCTTCCTAATTTTTTCTTATATATATATATATATTCTTTGCACACACTCTTTTGGAGAAGATAAATGATCATGAATAGGAATAATAATATGCCCACCACTACCTACATTTATATATCATTACACACACACACTCTTTCTCTCTCTCTCCCCCTCCCTCTAAACCCTTTTTTTCTAAGAAAATGTTGTTTTTGTTATTGTTTTTTATGTTTGTTTTTTTGTTTTTGACTTGTAACAATGATAGGACTTGTTTTAAAAGCTTGAAAAGTAATCAAAATTTATAGGATTGATCAAATATTAAAATCGATGTTCCAAAAATTAGATTAATATATAATATATATAATGTGAAAATAGTAAAAAAGAAGGCTGAATTGAAAACACCAAAGAATTAATGTACAACCTAAATCTAAATTCATCTATCCAAATATCAGATCGAAACCTATTACATTTCAACCTCTAAACATATATTTTTAATATAGATTATATATTTACAAAAGCTTTAAAATTAATTCTATCTGTAAAAGATTAAAAATAAAAATGAAATTTTTTTATTAGTCCTATTTTCTTCTTTAAAAATAAAGTATATTCATATTGAATGTATTTTTTTTAATGGATAAACTATTATCATTATTTTAGTTTATCGGATATATATGGAAAGAGTTCTTTTCTTGTGTGTATATAAGTAAATGTATGTAAGTAATAATAATTATGACTACATATATCCTTTGCCTTTTTACCAAAGTTTAAAGAAATCAATCATTTGGGTGCTTGACTTTTGAAACCAAAAAACCTATGTAGCAAACTTTTTTCACCATTATTTCACTTCCTCACAACATCTTTCTTTCTTCATTTTTTTTTTTTTGAAAATTTCTTATAAAATAATATACAGGTAAAATATTTTACCTTCTGCATAAAAAATAAAAAAATCTACTAAGATAGTCTCTTCTTTTTATCGTTTTTTTTTCTCATCCTTGTCTGTAATTGCTTTTTTCTTTCCATCACCTTTCTTTTCTTCCTATCTTACTTTTTTTTTTCAAACGGTTATTTGATTCAAGATCGTACTAAATATAAAAGATCTGTTTTTTTTTCAAACTGTTATTTAATTGTTCAATATTATCGTGTATTAAATATAAAAGATCTTGAAAAAACGTCATTTAGATTTGGGTAGCCAAATCTAAACGATCGTATACAAAAAATAACACAATCTAATCTAAATAATCATATCCCAAAAGAATCTTGAAAAAACCGCTTAAACTAAATCTAAACGATCATGTATGCAAATCTAAATGATCGTGTAGCAAAGAATTAAAAGAAAAAAATCGTCCCAAATCTAAACGATTGTGTAACCAAATTGAACGATCATGTACAAAGAATCTTGAAAGAAAGTAGTTTATATTTGGCTGCACAAATCTAAACCATCAAATCTAAACGATCATGTACTAAACCATAGCCAAAACGAATGTGTATCAAATATATGACAACAACGCGATGTTGACGGGAGCATTTTTGGTATTTTTCATTGTGGGCTCGTGAGTTTTTTCTGTTTTTGAAATTGTTATATTTTTTTAAAGTACCGTTTATTTATTTATTTATTTGTTTAGTTTTGAATAAAAATGAAAGAAACACGTGTTTAATTAAAAACACAGAATAATTCATGGAAATTAAAGGCACAGCAATTAGTTGTTGTAGTTATAAATCAAAATACTGTAAGAAGAATTGAATGATAAAAGTAATTAATATGAGTAAATTGCGCAAAATTAAATAACCTTTGAATCACAATGTTTGTTAGGCGACCAACTTAATTGTTAAAATAAAATCAAAGTGAAGGAGAAACGTTAGACTAAACAATAATATTAAAAGCTATTTTTAATTTTAACCATTATACCTCCAAACACTACTCCATATAAAAGCATATATAAATCAATCATTTGTATATTTCTTTTACATGTCTAACATAATGTAAAAAAATGATAAAATTGACAACATATTTAGGCTTGATAAAATTGATAAAATTGTCCCTCTTAGATTTCTTAAATATATGTTTTATTATTCTTACAAAAACCAACTAGAGTTTACCATAAAAAATATTTTAAAATTATTTAAAATAATAATCCATTAGCAAGTTTTGATTTTGAAAACTTAAAACTGAAAAATGTTTGTGGTTTAAAAATTACTAGAATAAATTATAATCAACATTTAATCATTCTTAATTACCCTTAAAACTTTAAACCATGCTACAATAATTTTCGGTTTACAATCATTGACATTTGGTAATATACATTAATAACCCCATTAATTGAAAGTTATAAAAAAGACAAAGCTTTAGGTTTGATAGTAAATCAAATAGAGTGAGTTTTCCTGATTTAGTTCTTTTCCCTATAAATAGTTTTTTTTTTTTTTTTTTTATTATTATTATTTATTATTGTAGTATAGATCTGGAAGTTGAAGCATTCTTCAATTCTATGTTCTTTATAATATATATATAACTAAAATAGTTCCAATACCAATAACGAATTTAATTAATAGTAAAATTGTTTTCTTGACTCTTGTAGACCTACATTCTAGTTTTGATTTTTATATTTCTTTTTTTCCAGAGTATAAATACCATGTCAGCAAAATTATTTTTGGATGTGTCATTACATTATTTTTAATCCAAAATTAAAAGCTAAAGAGTATAATTAATGTTTAGAAATATATTGAAATTTGTTTAGAAAAAGGAAGGACTTGATAAAAAAAAATATAAAAGTTTTAGAAATGAGAATTGTGATGGAATGGAGAAAGTATGATTAGAGGAAGAAAAAAGAAATAATGAAATGATAATATGAAGAGAGAAATAGGTAAATATGTGTTGGAGAGGAAGATGATGAGAGGTTTGATGAAATTAAAAGTGATCCCACTAACGAATGTTTTGTGTAAAAGTGAGTTTATGAGAGAGAGAGAGAGAGAGGAACATGCTTTAGGTTGTCTTCCTTCACAAAGTGCCACCACCTCTTCCACTGATCCCAGCTTTAAATTTTCTTAATTATAATCAATTTTACTTTCTTATTCTTTTTTCTAAGAAATTTACTTTCTTATCAAATCATCTAAACTTACATAAAGCATAGTGTTCTGTAGAATTGACTAAAAAATTCCTCCAAAATCTTTGGACACAAATCACCCCAAACAACATTGGTTGAAAATTCGAATAATTTGTTAGGACAAATTAAATTGATTTAGCCAAAAATCAAAACTTGTGGAGGAAGAATTGCGGTTTTAGACCAACAAAGAAAAAAAAAAAGGTTAAAAAATATGTATTTGTTTAATTAATTCATCTATCTGTCTTTGAAAACAAATGAGAAGACAAATTCCTCATAGATAATGATTTAAAAAAGATTTTAAGGTGGGAAGTAGGGTTAGTTTGTTTGAAAAGTTGTTTAGTCGGCGTAGTTTATCACATAATAACAAAACTGATTTAATCCAAGAATTTACTTTGTTGAAAACCTATACATATAATAATAGGTAACAAATCATTGCAATTTTTTGTAATTCTATTATGTAACTAAGTTTATTATTATTATTAATGTTACTAATGAAACTTGTTACACACAATCTATGTTGTAGCAATTTCAAAGAATGATGATGAAGATAAATAAAAAATCAATCAAATATTTTTTTTAAAGTGACAACTAGGGGTATATACAAGTTGTTTTTGAGTTGAATGGAGTGTTTTTTTAACCGATCCAAAAGTTTAAGTTGTTCAAATATCCAACCTTGTCAGTGCTATAAAAGGGGCCAATCCAACCTAAATATTTTTGGGTTCAATCAGGTGGTCACCAAGTCTACTTGTCTTCTGGTTAAAGAATGATAGTGCATTCAAACGAGATCGATTTTACGATTGTTGTTGGTGTGTTTTGTGGTCGCAAGTGAACAAAATTGAAAGATGGAACATAAAATGTTGGAGAAGGAAGACCAACGATGGAGAATTAAGCATATAAATGAAAAGACAGTACCTTGGTGAAATGGAAATAAAAAAGTGATGGTGCAAGTATTGGAAGATACGGTGAAGTAGCTACTTGAAGCAACAATTAGGCGTTTAAAAATTTAGATGCTTAGATCAGATGACGATTAGAACTTGATCATCTAGTGTGGACACCTAGACTGAATGTCTAGACAAGTGAATGCATAGTTGATGGATGCCTAGACTAGTCCCCTACATTGGATGCCTGAACTGAACGCCTAACTGTAAAACAAAAACTTGTTAGATAAAGGTTGAGTCATGGATCACGCTTTCTTTAAAACGTTTCGTAGCTTTGTTCGGAGTGCAAACAATTTAGTATTGCTACGTCGTCCCCAGGATATATAAAAAAAATCGAAAAACTTGATCGGAGTCGCATCAAAATCGATCGAAACCAACACACACTATGAATGACTTTTGCTCAAAAATGAAAGCAAAGAGAAAAGTTTGAGCAAGATTTGTAAGATATGAGTTTTTCAATGTTTTGAAATGAGAAGATTGGAGAACTATGAGTTGGTTTTGGCACCAACTGCGAAACATCATTACGTTCAAATTGAAGTAATTCTTCTTGCATTGTAGCAATCTACTGGTCATCCTTTAAAGTTTTAGTAGCATTTGTAGGTTCACTTGGAGAAGTATAGCAAACATTTGCAATCATTTTTGCATAATCACGGCGTTCCTTCTTTCGAGTTGTGATTTCACTACTTATCTCTTCAATAATATTGCTAGACAGGTGATTTTTCTGAACGTAAGCCGATGGAGCAATTAGGTGAACATCAAGTCGAACAATTGAACCACTATATTTATTGTTGTCATTCGAGTTAATATCAAAAGGATAAACAAAATTAGCAGTGATGGACTCATTTATTAATGAGGAACCCTCAGAAGAAACCCTTGGATTAGTAACTGAAGAAGAATCATCTGAACTAATTGTAGAAACAGAGGATGAACCTATAAGAGGGAATACCTGATCATCATCATCTTTGAGCTTAATAGTTTGTCTTCAGAGTCGTGAATAACAACATTAATAGACTCGAAAATAGTCTTAGTGCACTTATTGAACACGTGGAACGCTCTACTATTAGTAGAATAGCCAAGAAAAATACTTTTATCTGATTTAGAGTGCCACTTTTACTGGAACTCTCTATCATTTAGTATATAACACAGACTTCCAAAAACATGAAAATGATTGACATTCAATTTATGTCCTTTTCATAACTAATAATTAGTGAACAATGTACTCGGACAAAGTGAAATACGATTGTGGATATGACATGCAGTATTTAAAGCTCAACTCAAATTGCAAAGGAAGAGACTTAGCATGCATCATGACACGAGCCATTTCCTGCAACGTTTAATTCTTTCTTTCAACAACCCCATTTTGTTGAGGAGTCAAAGGAGTTGAATATTCATTAAAGATTCCTTCATTCTAACAAAACTTTATCGATGGCAGAATTTTCAAATTCTTTTTCATGATCACTGCCAATATGCATTATAACCCTATCTTGCTCTTTTTGAATATGAAGACAGAAGGATCGAAATACTTTAGAAGTATCTGATTTTTCTGGAATAAATTTCAGTCAAGTGTATCATGAGATATCATTAACACAAACAAAGGTATACCTTTTTTCCCCTAAGACTTCAACTTGCATAGAACCCATCTAATCCATATGGAGAGGTTCAAGGACATGATTTGTAGTATATTGCTTTACAGACTTGTGAGATGCTTTAACTTGTTTTCCAACAAGACATTCCTCACAAAATTTTCTAAAAAATTCTTTAATACATGGATACCAGTATAGCTTCTGCGCCAACAGTTTTCAATATGGTAGAAATACTTATATGACCAAGACGTTTGTGCCACAATCCAGCTTCATCAAACTTAAACAAATTACACGTGTAATTCTTTAAATCAGTGTCCTAGTGATAACAATTATCAGATAATCAAGTGCCAGTTATTACAACATTTTTTTCTTGATTCAGAACTTCACATTTGTCTTTAGAGAAACTGACAGAGAATCCTGGGTCACATAGTTGATTGATACTAATCAAATTCACATACAAATCGTTCCAAGCCTGACATGATAAAGAACACGTAATTTAGGTCTACTAATGCTTCCTTTCCTTATAACTTTGCCCTTTACCCCATCACCAAATGTCACATGACCCGTGCTGCATTCCTTTAATTTAGAGAAGAACAAGGAGTTTCTAGTCATATGTCGAGAGTACCTGCTGTCAAAATATCAATCATCTAAGTTAAAAGTATGAATCGAGATAAAAGTCACATTACATAAGTGTTATACTTCACTTCCCTCTTCACTCTTCACTCCCCACTCAGTTTTAGTAGAGACTTGAATGACTCAATAAGACTTTTCTGCTACTTTTA
Source organism: Cucumis melo (assembly GCF_025177605.1). Lineage (NCBI taxonomy): Eukaryota > Viridiplantae > Streptophyta > Magnoliopsida > Cucurbitales > Cucurbitaceae > Cucumis > Cucumis melo. Next base: position 16,271,413 of record NC_066862.1, read on the forward strand.
TGGTTCAGCCTTCTATAATTGTATCGAATATATCTGTGAAGCTTGTAACAAAATGGTCAAATATGACCAATTTTTTTCACAAAAATGACATGTCCACCTTTTTTAAGAACGTTGACTAGACTTGTGTTGACTACTTTTAACATGCCATAACTTAGCAGGTTCTTCAAACTTATTCTTATTATCAAAGGCTCCAATAAACATTGTTGAGGATCCTCCAACATTAGAACCTTTTTCGAAAAAACCAAGGTCATATTTATCTCCCTTATTCTTCCCTTCATTCAGAAGATTATCCAGACTCTGAGTTCCAAAGGTGAGTAATTTTACAGATTTAGACAAGGATTTGAATTCACTACAAACATCTCTCAATTCCATTTTAAGTGCAGAGATCATAGTCATAAGACGGTGATTATCTTCCATAAGAGCTTGTATTCTCTCCTTCTGAAGTTTCAAAACTTCTTGATCTTCTTCCCATTTTATCAACAAGTCGTCATATCTAGGCTAACTATGGCTAGTTTTTCTATCATCTTCGCCAATTAATTTCATATTAGAAATACTCTAAAAGATTTTTAGTTCGTTTTCAGATGTACAACTTATGAGTGCTTTGCCATATTCTTCTTCATCACTATCATATGATGATTCCTCATCTGACAATGTAACAGTAAAATTCTTCTTTTTCCTCTTTAGAAAGGTGAAGCATTTTGCCTGATATACCCAAAACCTTCACATTCATGACATTTGAAACTTCTATCACTTCTATAAGATGACAAATTTCAATCACTTTTATTAAAATCTATACACTTATGGGCTGCATAAGAACTAGAGGAACTTGATCCTGAGTTAATTGAATTATTGAACTCTCTTTAGACTAAGCTCTGTAATTACCAGATCTTTTGTGAAACTGGCTTTTCAGCTTCAAAAATTACTTTGTCAGTAAGGCTATGGACTTGGCTAAATTTTTGTCATGAGTACATTCTTTGCTCGATTGAGGAGAGTCCTCATTCACAGTCTGGATAGAAATTCCACTTTTCTTTTTATGTTCTCCATCTTCGAGATCTAGCTCAAAGGTTCTCAGAAATCCAAACAACTCATCTTATTTCATAGAGGTAATATTATTTGCTTCTTCAATTGCAGTGACTTTCATATTGAAACAATAAGGAAGAGATCTCAAAAAAATTTCAAACAAGCTTAGTATCTTAAATTTTTTCCCATAGAGCAAATGATTCATTGGCAATGTCAAGAATATGGACATTAAAATCAGCTATGGAATCATCTTAAGACATCTTGAGAGCTTTGAATTTTGATGTTAAGATCTGAAACTATGACATTTTCACTTTAGAGATACCTTCGTTGGCCACTTCCAAAATACTTCAAGCCTTCTTTGCAAATGTACGGGTGTTGATAAATTTGAACATGTTTTGATCCACTCCATTAAAAATCGCATTCAATACTTGAGCATTTCCCAGAGATGCTTCATCTTTTTCATTGGACCAGAAGATTTTTGGCTTCAGAGAAACTTTACTAGCCCATTAGTTACAATAGTGTGTTCCCATCCAATAATGATAGCCTTCCAAGTTTTGCTATCAATTGATTTTAGAAAGACAATCATTCTAGCTTTCCAATAGGCATAATTAAAACCATCAAGAACAAGAGGTTTTGTAGTAGATCTTCTTTCACAAACAGGTTCCATAAGACACACAAATTATGTAACCCACTTTGATACCAAATGGAGAAAAATAAAATAGTCAACACGATGCTTCAAGCACACACTTCAGTTAATAACTAAGGAAACAACGGAAAGAATAATAAGTATGAATAACACATGGAACACCAAACATTGTTAACCCAGTTTGATCACACAACATCTACATCTGGGGGTCCTCGATAAGTGATTATGTATTGCCATGTGTTATAATTCATGATTACAAACTTATGACTATCAGTATAGAAGTTTCAACATATTTTCAACATTCTGTACTTAGTGACACATTCTTACTAACAACTGAAATAACAAAAACATTCACTAGCTAGTGTTTTTCACAGATACAACTTAGAAAAACCTCCCTCTTAAATCAGATATCACTTTCAGCAATCAATCAAGCAACACTTGATCATCAATAATCTCAAATCTGATTTCTAATTCTTGATCAGAAAACCTTTGTCATCAAACCAGACTCACCACGAGAGTCCACAAGCTTTTTTGACTTTACTCCCACTCTTTTCTTCTAAAAAAACAATCTCTATGTGTGTGCAACCACACACCCAAGAACCAAGAAGAAAAAAATACGCCACAAACCAATCAAACCGCGACAACTAAAGAAATCCTAACAACACAACCAGATTAATAATATTTATCCGAAATAAAATAAAGTGATTAAATAAGAGGAAGTGGGACCACCAACTCAACAACTTAGAATGACTTTTGCTCGAAAATAAAAGTAGAGGAAACATTTTGAGAAAAAATTGTAAGATATGGGGTTTTCGATGTTTTGAAATGAGAAGGGTCGAGAACTATGTATAAAGGTGAGATTTGTAACATCTCAAGGGTTCGTAATGCTTTAATGAACATGTTAAAGTGTAACGCCTCACCGCTTTGCTCAACACCTCGAACACTTAATACATTGCTCAACACCTCAAAGTTGCGTCACGTTACAAAGTGCATTATAAATTCTCAATGCATTGATGTGTTACAAGCTCATTGCATCACTCCCCAACACCTAAGAAAATAATTTTAATAAAAATAATATTACTATTTTATTCCTCACCACACTACTCCTCACCAATTGGATCGGATGAGTTGCGGCATCACGTAAATAGAGATATCAACAAATCCATATTTGTCTATCTCCTCACCTCTTATAAAAAAATGGGTATCCTTTAGAGTCATTGTAAATAGAAATATAAATTAAACTTGAAAGGTTGTTGAGATAAAGAAAATATATTATGCAAAGTTAACTATCTGTGGGATATCGTTATGTCTGGAACAACAATTTTAGGAACATCTTGAAAGTCAATCTACGAGATGGGATGACTAACATCTAAGGGGAAACTACTGAAACATCCTTGAAAAATAGTTCTAACACCAAATCTCTTAACATTTTTTATCTATTAGGATATACTTTGATTACTAAAAAAGTGACTATCTTTTACTACCTTTTCCCATTCACAACAATCAACCAACCATTTTCTACGTATTAATTATATTTGAAGTTTCATGCTAGTAATAAAATTTTAAGTTGATCACTGGTTAAATGAAAATAAGCTTAAGTTGATAATGTGATGGAAGATAAAGTTCAACTTAATGTCAAATCATTGATTGACTTGATGGGATGATGGGTAAAAGTAAATTTAGTACTGTATTAAGCTGAAAATTATGAAAATGTATCTTAATTATATCTTTCAACATGGAATATTATTGTTTTTATTAGATATTTCATAGTTTTTCTTTAAATGGTAATTGTATTGAAAATGACTGCTTTAAACATATTTTTTGAAAGAAAAAAAAAAAAAAACTATTCCATTGAAATTAATTAATTAGGTAAAAGAAAAGAAATTTCGAGAAACCTAACTCTCGTGTGAAACTAAACGGAGAATTTTGTCCCCTCACGTGAACTTCTCAATATTATAATTATATGGAGAAGAATCAACTATGATATGCTTAAATCATCTTTTACTTAATCCCTAAGTCATTGATTTATTATTTTATTATCTAATTTTAATTTGTTATTGGAAGAAAGTCATGGATCAAAGTATTACAAAATTATGAGGTGAAACTCTAAATAATATGCAATTTCAAATGATTAATCCAACTCTTAACACGTAATTATGTTGTATTATCTTTATAGAAAAAGAAGATTATGCTGAATTTTATCAATTATACCATGTGATACATAAAATTAATAAAAGTCTCCCTCAATTAATGTGTATATATCAATTTGTAAATTATGTACGATTATTTGTGTGTTGCATGCATAATATATACTTTTCATTGCATATTAATTAAGGATAGCATATTTGACAAATTAGCCAACTACACTTTAGCTTAGTATAAAATTTCAAAGTGTATTTAAAATAATTATTATATTGACGGTTTTGATTCGGAAGTGAGATTAATATCCCTTGGTCAAATACCTTAATTTTCTTGTAAATGCTTTGCTGGGTGATTTTGGAATCACCCGATTTTGTAATCTAACATAAAATAGGAATGAAAGCCTAAAACAGAAATTCAAGCTTAAATCACGTGCTCAACCAACAATAGAAAAATAACGCGTAGAAAATGTCACATGTGTGCCCCAACCCAAAACACCATTCTAGGACCAAAGCGAGCCTAAGAAAGGTGTTCGACCTCAACACATCAGCATTGGTCAAGACTAACTCTAGCTAAACACGAAAAAGGCACACTCCTCAACCTAGTGATATAAAGAATTATCCTAAAGGTACTTCAAACCACACACATACATCATTCTAGCTTCAAGATTCTCCTCTAGAAAATTTCTTAACAAACCTTATCTTCAAATTTCAAGACTCTATTGGTGTTTATGCTATAAACTCGTGGTTTGCATTTTGTAAACAATTATATTAGTATAAATAAAATGTTATTTATTAAAAATTTAAGACTTGTAACTCAATCCAATAAACTAAAATCCAAAAGTACAAAATATAACTTAAATAGTAGATCACATAAAAGTTGATCGTGTTCAAATGATATTCTAAAAGGTCTATAATATATGGATCAGGTTGGGGTATATCGTATTCTACTAGCACCATGGATATGACCCACTTTGTAAACGTTTTACAGACAATATGATATAAATCGTTTGTTTAGAGATAGTCAAGTAGGGAGATCCTATATAGTTAAGAGTTTGAATAAGATCAGTCTGGTCCAGAAGACATCTAATCTCTCTTTGTAACATCATTAATGGAAGAGATTAATATTTCAAAACCATAATCATATGTAATTGAATCTAAATCTTAAGTGAGTTATATGGGTTCCTTTCCTATAAGAGGTCATCCTTTGACTTCTAGGGATGAGAAAAGTCCAAATCGCTAACTCAACCTGCCTTACCACTTTTGGGATGAAACAAATAGGGTGCTAGAACACATAGCTACACAGAAGGGTTAAATTCACTTCTTCTCGTTATTAGGGAAAGTAGATGAGTGTTTTCTTGAGTGTCGATTCTGATTCTTGAACAATGAAGTTTGATATGAATGGTTGAGGCATCAAATTATTAATTAAATCGTACTTAATAATTTTGATATAATTTTAGTATTTTTCAATTTTATCTGTTTTGCTCACATTTAAGTAGGGTTAATTTTGTATTTTTATGATGCATTAGGGTTTTTATTGGGAGGCTATCTAAGCCTTACTATTAGGTTATTTTAAGAAGTTTTTGACAATTGAAGTTTTAGGGTTTTTTCTATCAATAGAAATGCTCTGGTAAATGACAAAGACTCATCACCACCATTTTGCAATTGTTGATTCAAGATTGCATGGCTAGAACATTCAAGTAAGTTGATCACCTTGCTTGGTGGAGTGTTCGAAGTTAGAGTGAAGAACTAGTTCTCATTATCTCTTTGTCTTCGATCAAAGGTAATCCAAATCTAACTTTTTTCTTTGAGTTGTTGTCAAATTGATTTGGGGGTTTTAGAATTTGATATTAGTGGTTCACTAATTCCTAATTATCAAAGCCTTTCCCACTCATTGGCATAAGAAGGTTTTAGTTTATGGTTATTCATCAGAGGATCAATGTACTTAAGAAGTATGATGTAAATGGTAATTACAAAGGTAAACTGGTAATTTCACATAGTTGTAATTATAAACATTCGTGCATGATTAACTTACGTATAATATTTTATCGATTGATACAAAAATGCTCTACAATACAAGAAGAGTTCAACTGTGTGTCTTTAGTTGAATGACCTATGATCAATGAACGACGATCGCTTAGTGTAATTAAAAAGTTTAATTAATTAATCTTGAATTATTGAAGTTTTTAACCTGTACAATTCGTTAAGTGTCTCTGCTAGCTTACTAACAAGCGAAAACAAAGTTAAAAAAAAAAAATCAAAAACAATTTTAATTGTTCAAGTTAAATAAATGGACTATAAATTAATTGTATAAGATCCAATTAATATAATGTAGACAAATACATTATAATATAAGAATAAAAAGTAACCTATATGAGAGAAAATGATACATTTGATTAAGATCCACGCAATATGGGAGAGATTCATAGTAGAAACCATAGGTAAAAATTAATGTGAAATATTAAAACTATATGTTATTTGTTATGAGAGAGGTATGCAATTAAATATGATTCTAATGCATATTCATTTAAATATAGTATATTTAAATTGAATTAAACAATTAGATTGGTTAATTATTATTTAATAAAATAAAATTAGGTTAATTTTTATAAATGTACCAAAATCGAAAAGTATTTATGGTCCCTATAACAAAAAACAAAAGCTCAGGAGCCTATGAATATTGTGAACGATTCATCACTTTTTTTTTTTTTTTTTGCGATTTAGTCATTTTCTCTTCCATATTTTCTTTCTTCTACCTTTAAAGGATTCGTTTTTTCGTTTAAATCTCCTATTTATCTTCATTGTTTTCTGCAAGATTCATTGAAACTACTTCTTCTTTCTCATATTTGAGAATATATCAAGATCGTCTAAATATCATTTAACATGATCTAAATGATCGTTTATCACTATCAACACAATTGTTTACCATAGTCAACACAATTGTTTAAATTTGAAGCTTTTTTAACACCATTTAAAATGATCTAAATGATCGCTTTCCATAGTTAACACGATCGTTTAGGATGGTCAACGCGATCGTTAGATTTAAAGTTTTTAACAATAATTTACATTGGACTACAAGATTGCTTACCATAACCAATACGATCATTTTCATTGTGAACAAATTCGTTTGTCATAGTCAACACGATCGTTTAGTATGATCAACACGACGTTTAAATTTGAAACATTTTTTCCTATCATTAAAAAAAACTAAAAGATCGTGTATTATGAGTTAAATGATAATAAATTATTGATTTAGACTATAGTAGATGATTGTTTATAAGAAAAATATTTGATTTTAATTAAATAAAAATTAAAAGAAAAACATCACTACAGTTGGAAAGGAGCGCTGGTGATCGTGTGAGTGGGAGTTTCTCCCCCTCAACTGATTTGAAATATGCAATGTCTACATTCGGTGATATTGAAGAGTTTTCCAGCACACAAATGTGTAGGGTTGAGAGCTCTAACGTAAGAACCAAGCTTGAGTTTAATTAAGATTTTTGAAAAATTAAACAAAACAAATTATATTCTAGAAATCAACCTAGTGTACAAACTAGACTAAACATACTAAAGATTTAGTGATCGGAAAAAATACAAAGGTAAAGAAACTTACTCTATCGTTGACAATTCTATATCTGCAAACATCTTTTTGGGAATCACTATCACTACCGTTATAAAACCTTTCATATTCTCTGACTAATTTTGGTATTTGATTCTTCGTGTTTTAGATCTGATTGCTTATTGTGGTTTTTCGGCGTGGATTTATTATATCTTCTCAATTCTTGGATTTTTCGTGTTTTAAGGTAAAATTTTTATATTCTTGCTGTAGGTTTTAATTTTTTTAATTTTGGTGTTGTATATTTTGAAAGTAGTTTATGAAATTAGTTTGGAATCCTCTCGTTGGGGAAGAAAGTACGTTGAAAATGTGTTAAAAGTTGGAAAATGAATTTAACTTGAATCGTTGTTTAATGAGTTTGGAAAATGAATTTAACTTGAATGGTGTTATGGGAATGGTTGTTCTTTTTTTTGTTCAATGAGTTTGGAATCCTCTTCAAAAAAATATGTTTTGGATTAAATGATATGGTTTAAAGTAGATGTGTTTTGTCTTTTTATCAATCTTTCGTTTCATTATAATTGATTGTAGTATATTTTGTTCGATATTACTTGATCATTGAAAACTTCTCAAAGAACTTAAAATTGAGACATTATGGGGGAACTTCGTAAATTGAACTTATCAACTTATCTTTTCACTCACGAGAAACAAGTATGTTCCCTTTTTAATATATGAATTTTGTTGTTTGTACTTATGTTTACTTTAAATTTGTAACTTTGATCATGATCTGTAGGAGCCTTCAATAGTTAAAAGTGTTGTGCATTCCTCCAAATAGGAACATCAATGGCGTCATTAAGCTTCTTCATGGATATGCAATATACAACTTGAAAGTTTTGTTGAGCGATTTTTGTAAGTTTGAACTTATGGTCTTTTTTATTGTAATTTAGATACTAATTGTAGTTTTTGGAGGGATAAGCGATTGTCCATGAATTGTAAAAGTGTTTGGGAGATTCTGATAGTACCTTTTGTGTTTGGGTAATATAGAGAGGTGTTGAATCTTGATAAGCTTTAAGTACAATATGGATGTAGGCGTAATAGAAGTACTAATTATAGTTTGTGAAGTTTAAATGTAGTTTGTGAAGTAAAAAATGATTATTAATATGCATCTTGTGGAAGTACTAGTTGTAGTTTACCTAATTACATACAAGTTTTCTTTTATCATGTCGAAGTGCAAGCATTAATATAGATTTTTTAGGTAAGTCAAAGTTGAATACAACAACTTAGTAGTTTCTCAAAATCAATGTAACGTCATGTCTTTTGCAATGACTATATATTATATTGATATGCAAAGTATGTGACTAAATTAACTAAATCTATTATGTATAAGTGGAAATGCAACAAGTGGAAATGCAACATCTGGAATTGAATGTTGGTGAGTACATATGTAATTGAACTAATAATTACTTAGCACATACTTTAAGAAATGGGTGAAGGAATGTCCTCTCAAACAAGGTGGTTAATGAACTAAAAAGAGTTGAAACTTATTTAAAATGAAAGTAAGCATCATACTTAACTTTTATTTAAGACAAGTACCCTCTCGATACCTTATGCCACACATATTCACATCTCTGGATATATATATTGAAATCAAAATGAAATTTTTTCTCTAAATAAATACAAATAATACATTCATGTTTCAACCTTTAATTAAGACAAGCGCTACCTCTCAGTGCTTTAATGTTATAAGCATTTCCTTTTCTGGATATTATATGTTAAGTTCAAACAAAAGATTTAACTTTATTTCTAAAGTCAACTCTTTACTTGTTTAATGTGTGATTTAAGTTACTTCTCTATTGATTAGTTGATTTTCAATACTTAACTCAATTTCTCGACTGAATTAGGCGTCTAGTATAGCACCGATTAAACAAGCCGAATGTATTACCATCTTGAACTCTTTAGAAAACTTCTGAACTTTTTATTTCAATTTTAAAACTTCTAATAACTCATAATTTAAAAAGTAGAGAGATGAGAGATGGACCATGAAGGATGTATTTATATGAAAAATTATTGGTCTTTCGATCATTAAGTTCAAAATACAAATATAAACGAAATCAAAATATAAAAGGAAAGGAAGATCGATGCGTTAAGCCACGTGATGCAATCACCTATATCCTTTGGCTCCATTACAACATGTTCTATGTGATATTAGGTGAATGGAATAGATAGACTCCAAATCGTCGTTTTCAAAGAAGAATTAAGTTTTCATCTAAAACTTCAATAAAAATAGAGAGGAAAGAGGATGGATTGCCGAAGTGGCAGGATTTCAACCTAGAAAGATTTATCCAATCTGAGGTCTATGTATAACATTGAGCTCTTGTGGGATATTTATATGTGTTGAATAGGAATATTCCAAGCATATCTTCATTTGATTTTGTCTGACACCGAACATTAAATTCCATTCACGGTTGCATCGTTTCTTTGCGTCATAGGACAATTAGATCTGGCACAATTTGAACTTCGGCGACTACCAACCTTGCTAATTAAACGATTATCAATGTCACACCCCCTCCCAGATCACCTACTCTCGACTCGAGAGACGTCGTGAAGTCAACCGGTATCCCTCCCCTTCTGAATGATATCCTGACTACCAAATCCTTTGGAATGATAAATAACTTTGAACAAATTAAAACTTAAGCAACGGACTAACATACTAATATATTATTAAACAAACTTCAATACATAATTCTCAAAATAAGTTAAGGCTAAATGTCGTTTATTACAGATAACACTTTAAAACAAATGGAAATTAAACATCTTGACTAACTTAACCTTTTATTAATGTACATAACATGGTTGAACCTAAATACTGACCAAAAGTAGAAAAACTAACAACTTTGCACAACATATTAGAGACTACAGTGAGGCTTTTGAATCACGATCTCTGGAAAGGATGAGCTAAACAGCTCAGTGAGCGATGATTTTTTATAAAACATAATTTTAAAATAAATCATGTTTAAACTTTTGTTTTTACATAAATAAATCATGAAACATAACATAAAACATAAAGTCTATACATATCAACTTCCACGATTTAAATAAAGCTATCTTTTCAACTACTATACCGTATGAATCACAAGGATATTTACGAGACGGATTCTAAGGCACTAGTAGTGTCCTCGCTCGTTGTAGCTAAAAATAATGAGGTGGGTAACATACAAGCTCTATTCTCAATTATAATGAGGTGGGTAACCTTCAAACCCTCTTCTCAATTATAATGAGGTGGGTAATCTGTGAACCCATTTCTCATTTAACTATCTTAGTGATAAGATACTAGGTATCTACTGCATACCTTCATCAAAGAAACCTCTGTGTACCAGCAATATCCCTCAAGGGGTTGCTATATATCTTAGAATCATTATAGCTATAATCTAAAACAAAGCTAACTTATTTCTCAACTTAAATACTTTGGAAACTTAACATTAACATTGCTCGTAAAACTCATTATGTGAAAATCATAAATTCAAACTCAAATTGCATGCTTTAACATTTCTTTGTATAAACATAACTTGATAACACACACTTTGCTCTTACACAAATACATCATAATAACTCAGAAACTTAGTTTCGCCTAAGCTCATGCTTTGGAAATTCAACTTAGTAAATTAATCTCATTTCACAATCAGAATAACAAAAAGCATATATTTGAATAAAAATTAAGAAACAAATTTATAAATCATTTCTAAAATTATTTTGTCACTAACAGTAATAGTAGCTTCAGACCCTCAGTTTATAGACTTGTCTAATCCCCTCTTGGCTTGTAACATAGAAATAACTCCATTTAATCCTCTTTAATCAAGAAATAAACCAAAATCTTACTTGCAAACCCAAAGAAAACATACGAGATAGCTCAGCCACCTTCAAACTTTAACCTTTCCTTCTTCCTTAAGCTCAAACTTTACCCTCTTTAGCTCTTTTTCACTCGACAACTTCTATGTGTAAATTGAACTCTTTGATAAAACTTTTCCAATAAGTTTGAACTAATTTTTCTAAGAGAAATGGAAGTAAATCTCTTTTAAGTTCACCTAATTAATTTATATTCAGCATGTTTAACCCTTTGACACCTCTCTCCAACCGAAAAGTTAATTTCTTGCATGCTTAACACCTTCAGCTTGCCAAAATTTAACTTAAACATAGGGCACGTGGTTTCTCGATCCAAACACTGCCTAAGAACTTCTTTAAATTTTTTTTTACCTACAACCTCCCACACGATCTTTTAGCTTTCTACAAGATTGTTCAACCTCTGACATGATCGTTTAGCTTTTTATACAATTGTTTATCCTCTCACACGGTCGTAATCATTTAGCTTCTATATAATTGTTTACCCGCAAACATGATTGTTTAGCTTCTATACGATCGCTTAGCTTCAACCTTCAAACAATCATTTATCTCAGGCCCCACCCAAAATGTCACAGAATGCAACCAAATGGAGGGTGTGCCGCCTAGATATTCAACACACACCTCAAGCGAGATAGTGCGTCGACACCTAGTGAGCAAAACAACTCTTCCTTTCGTCTCTTTGCGAAGCCCTTCCACTTAAGCCTTAGAGACCTTCTCATCTTTTGTAGCAGAAAACACTCAAGAACTAACACAGTGGAATAACTTAGTATTCCTTTTCTTTATTAACATAATGCTTACAAAAGTACAAATTCACAATTTACAACTCTCCTTTACGTAAAGGTAAACCAACTCTTATATTATCACATACTTCTTCTTTCCACCAAGGCACACCACACCTTCCTTCCTTCATCCACCTCCTAATGCTGCTCTCTGTGGGGAGGTGTTCAGGATCATATGAGTTTTGATCTCATCCACCTCCTTGAGTTGCCAACAATCCAACTCAAGAAAAATATTTAGGGCTTCCTTTCCCTCGTTCAATTTCTTCACTCCTCATCTTCGGCTTCACATCTGTGATGTGCTGGACGGCCTGAGTTGGAGCCCTCCATGTTAAAGAGAAATGTGCTTACCAACTAGCTCTTTAAACGCATGTTGAGATACCATGGCTAGCGCGCCATGTAAGACTACAAAGTAACTCTATCCTTCCTCTTTAATTAGGCTACGATGCCTGAGACCAATCCTTTCCTTATCTTCCATACCTAACAACCTAGGAAGATAAAAACTTAAAACGTAAGTCAATTAGACCTAGTGGGTGTTGAGTTTGAGAAAATCCTTCTCAGAGAACACAGCAGAATTAACAATATTAAGGTCAAACTGCATTGTATAGATCTCATCGTGCATAACCATCGACATCTCTCAATTATTAGCAGTATAACTCATGCCACTGGTACCATCTCTTAGATCCTCTCGCCATTCATGTTCAACACTGAGATATGGAATTCTCCCCTCGCCTAAGATCTGGGATGCATATTTCACCAGCATCGTGCAAGTTACCTGGGATTTTTTACCCACGTCTTTTAATCGATCTCACTTCCTTACGCCATTCCATTGCTACAACCGAGGGGGTTAACTTCCTAGCTGCTTTTCTTATACCATGTCGCCTAATGACAACATTATAAAGTGAGCCTTTTACCATAAATAACGACTAAGGGAGCAACGACTCACTACTTATCCTTAACACAAATTTTCACAAATTAGTGAAACGTCTTATAAACACAACCATAGAGGAAAGAACACTCAAAACATAATGTTTATAGAACATTACTCTTCAAAAATGAGAATCACAACAGTTTAGAAATTATAAAAAGAAACCAATTAGCCATTCACAACCGTTTGTAGACGGCGCTTATTCACCCTCCGAAGAATATTCATGTTCTTGGAAAACATTCAACTTTTCCCTAAAGGACATTCATAACTCACACTTATTTTTAGAAAACGTTTATGAAATAGATTTTATCATTCACAGAAATAAGACTCCTTAAACGTACTTGATCATTCATAGAAGGATAATAAATCATAGGTAACGCTTGTAAATCACATTTAATACTTTCAACGATGCTTGTAAAACGAAATAGTGTAAACAGTGTAACATTCACAACAAAACATATAGTTCATCTTGTCACTCATAACATTCACATGTTCATAAGGGTCATCCACATTATTACTGGGCCTCCACTCCTTCCTCCTCTACTATTGGGTTCCTCTCATCAAACGGTTCTCTTGACCGGCTGTTCATCATTTGGGTTTCTCCTTAACTTCTTTGTTTAAAAAAAAAATTAATACTTTCAAACCCACTTCCCCTTTTGGGCTTTGGTCCTATTTATAGTGGTCTCTCATACTCAAGGGTCACTTCCACGTTTTACACGTGTCACCTTACTTACTTCACTATGTCATGTAACCAACCCAAACTCGACACTTGAGTAATCAATTAGCGACAATTGAGCATTCCCTCGAGATGCACACTTTATCTCTTTGGAAAGCTAAACTTTTAATCTTCTGACCCTCTTATCTTCTCGGGGAAGCAACCGACATTCATTTTCCCCAGCAAGTGGTCAAGTCATCCTAACAAGATATTTTCTCGCCTCCACTTCCTTAGTCGTAGACTCTTCTTCTCGCCTTACCATGCGGAGCGCCTAACTCTTGGAGTTCAACGCATGCTTCTTTCTTGTCGTCCATTCTTATTGTTTCGCTTGCCTTCTAGGAATAGAACTTAGGCTTGAGCATCTGTTTTCCCATCGCCTTCTCTTTTCTTGCCATTTTTCCTCGCGAAATGTCCTATACTTCCCCGAAAAAAATCCCAGCAAAGATCACCTTCGGTAGAACCTCCTTTTTCGAATCAGGGCCTCATAGTTTAGCTTTCAACTCAATCGCTTAGCTCCTTGAACCGATCGCTTAGCTAATAACCCACTACCTTCGTAACTAATAACTTACTTTTAACTCAATTGCTTAGCTTCTTATACGATCACTTAGCTTCTTAAGTGATTGCTTAACTTTCTAAACGATTGCTTAACTTCCTAAACTGTAACGCCTCAACAATTTGGAATTTAATTTTATTATCTTAAATGTGGTTATTGAAATTTTGGTTGTAATAGAGGAAACTTGATTAAGTATATTTTTGGCGGTGTAATTCATTAAGTTTTGAGGACAATATAATTATTTTATTTGGATAATAAAATTAGTAAAGATATTTGTTGAAGATAAAGAAAATTGGGTTGAGGAGAGAGAAAATTAAATTTATTAGTAAAAGATAATGGTGATATTTTATTTGAAGAAAAGTTGTTGTGATTGGTGGAATTATTGGGTTAAAAAGGGAGAATTTGTGGGCTTTAAATGAAGAGAGAGAAGATTTGATGGTTTTAGAATAAAATAAGGAATAGGAAAAATGGAAAATAATAATAAATGTATTATTATTATTTTTCGTTAAATAGGGTCAACACTATTCATCATCTCCCCCAAATAAACCCTAATCCTAAACTCCTCAAACCCTAGCCGCCGCCGCCATCCTCCTCCAAGTGTTGTCGTCGAGCGTCCGTCGCAGGTCAACCCAAGCCGATAGCCATCCTTCCAGTCGTGCGTTAGGGAGTCGTCCGTGTCAAGCTTGTCGAACCGTCATTCTCCATCGTGCATGTTACGTCAGCCACCGCCAGCCATCGCGCCTTCAATCGTTTCCATTTCCGGCCGCCTGAATGCTATCGATTTTGTCGAGACGTCGTCGAAGCCAGTCGTGCTGTCGTCAAGCGTCAGCCGCAAGCAACCCGAGCCGATTCACCTCAACTCGAACCGCGTGAGTTCAACCCACGCCCGCTCCAACTGCTCCACGTGAGTTCGACACTCGCTCGCTCCACGCTGCAAGTCACGCCCACGTGCACCCACTCCATGCCGCAAGCCGCGCCCGCGCCTGCGCCCTTATTCGTGAGCCGAATTTTCACAGAGCCGCCAGTTGATTTTCGCCTCTCCAGCCGAGCCAGCTGAGCTGCCAAGCTCCCTTTTAGCCCTGTTTTGACCCACATTTTTTCGATAAGCCTCGGTAGGTTGATTTTGGTTTTAATCTATCCAACTAAGCTTATTTTGACCCTAACTAAGTTGGTTGTTGGATTAAATTAACTTAGGTAATTGGAAGTCAAGCTGGGGATTTATCCAACTAAGTCCAAATCGAGTCCAACCTTGATCTTGGGTAAGTCGCTTCAAGTGAGTTTTTAGACCTAATTTCTTTGAGGGTTAAATTATTAAATTGTGGGTTCTTGACCATTTAAGACTTTCGCCGCTTGGGGAGTGTGTTGTTACTGCTAGGACTTGTTGAGTAACCTCCAGGTAAGAGATTCTCCTACTAGACCTTCGATTTATATTAAAGAGACCGCATGTTTGAATTTATGGTTACGTATGAATGGTAGCTAAGTACCTAACTTAAGGTTGTTGAGAGAGAGAGATTGATATTGACATTGTGCCTGCTGATTTACTCTATGGTTAGCGTGAATAGTATGTCGATGCTACCGTCTTTGTTCTAACGACATAGTTGTAGTTGAGAATGACTGATATGATATGTTAGGGTTGCTACGCATGGTTTGATATGTTATAGCCTGAATTGACGTAATTATGACATGTATGATAAGTTATGATGCGATGTTGTATACATGCTATGGGTCAAGTGTATGTTAGCTTCTTATTAGAGTCGTACCCACATGGGTGTTCTTTGGGATCACCACTATTATGAAATAGACATGATGGAGAGACCCGACGGGGTCGCTCCCCATTTATGACTGCATAGTCTGACGGGATTACCAGTCTGACATTGACATTGACATTAACATAGACATGACGTGAGTGATCCGACGGGACCGCTCACAGCCCGATCATCTTAGGTATTCCCTTGGGAATCACCAAAGACCAGCTTGTTCCTAGGGGGGCACAGATTGCACGTGTTCAGAGACGTGCCAGTTCAGGGGTACCACTTTTTAGGACTATAATAGGAAGTTAACAGGCATCTAGTGGGACTAGTAGTGGGTCCCTTACTGAGTATTTTTATACTCACTCTTTCCATTTCCATTTTTCAGACAGAGGCAGAGGTAAGAAGAAGGGCAAGCTGGCGAGTGACCAGAAGTAATCGTGGCAGGCCATAGGGATACGCTTGCTTCTGCTTATGTCAAAATTTGAATTTTAGTATTGCATTTTCAGTTCTTTCTTGGTTAATTTATTTCTTTAAAACTAGATAGGGCCCGAGTTAGAACTTTATTTTATACTTATTTCACATTTTCTTTGTTTATTTTTTTTTTATTTGAAAATTTGAGGTTTTTGTCTTATTCTATTTTTAAAACTTTACAAACTTATATACCCTTTTTAAATAGTAATGACTTCGACTTAGTATAAGGAGTTGGGTCGTTACATAAACGTTTGCCTAACTTCTTAACTTTAATATTCAAAGCTAAACACTTAACTTTGAACCAAATTTGATTTAACTTATCAAGTATGAATGGTTTCTATAAATTTTGGGGTTTTACAACCAACCACGTTTGTCATATTGTTATTTCATCGCTTTGTTTGTTTATCTTTTGGTTCTTTGGTTTGTCTCTTGACGTGTTGATCAGGTGCAAATATTGGTCACCGCTTATTTGATTTATTCAAAGCTGCTAATCTCTTCAATTTCTCTCTTCTTTGATCTTAATTAACATTTAAAACTCTTAATAAACAGACATTGTAATATTTTGTAAACTTATATTCGTATGGTAAGAATTTTCATATACATTTATCAAAATTCAACGCTTGAAATCTCAATTTAGCTTTATTATTCTAAATAAAAGACTTTTACAAGTTGTTGGTGAGTTTTCTAATATTTCTCTCATTTTCTCTAAAGTTGTTGTAACGTACTTGCAGAGTTTTGATTTTCTTCTTTCCTTTTCATTGTGTTGGTGTTATGTTTTATGTTATGATTTTTCTATTCTAATTATACAACGTTTAATGATATAATTTTCCATTTTTAATTGTATTCACACCCTTCGTTTTGCAATAAATAATTTACAATTATTTTACATGCAAATAGTTCATGTCCTTTAATTTTATAATTAATTTCTAATATTTGATATTATTTTTGTAGTTATTTTTCATTGTGCTTTCACAACAATATTTACACATATATTTTACAAAAAAATATATCTAAAATATTATAGTTTAATTCAACTACAACTAAAGTTTCATTAGCCGAATATAATAACTTTTATGAATATCAATATGGATATTTTGATTTTGATTGACATCAACCATTTGAAGCTTTTAACCCATAAACAACAGTAGAATAGAGTGAAAGAGAGGGAAACAAGAAAACGTCAAAAAAGTTGGAGGAAAAGAAAGGATATTAAATAATGATTTCTTTTGCCCACAGAACGTGGGTATTGTAGATAGTGATACACATTTATATTCAAACAAACAGAAAATTACAGAGACAAGAAGCAGTGGACATATAATATAATAGAACAGGAGATACCATTTAAATTAAACAAAAGTCTTTTAAGTTATAGAAATTATTTACGAACCACTTTGTCTTTTGTATAAAAATACTTTCAACAGCACTGCTCTTCGATTTTCAATTTTTAAAACAAATACATTTTGGATAGAAACCATTAATAAATTAAATACTTACTTTCAATACTACTCTTAATTAACTTCTTCTTCTTCTTCTTCTTTGTTTTTCATCATATTAATATTTTTAACTAATCACAATAAATACTATATAAATAGCTAAATTGAAGGGGTAGTTTCTTTTATTGAGATAAGCAAATATCAAACTAGCTATTTTAACCTAAACAAAGAAAATCAAGGGGATGGGGGAAACGGAAAATGAAACAGGTTTAGGGCAAGGGTTTCTTTTGGTCTTTCAAAACTGATGTATTAAAGCAACCATTTTTGTACACATACTAATAAAAAAGTAAAAAAAGAAAGAAAAAAGAAATGAGTGGGTGAGTGTTATTTGTTTAAATAATGTTATTTGGAAAGAAGGAATAATAAAAGAGCGATTGGGTAAGGGCGGTTGTAAAAGATGATGGGGCGGTCCACATGTCCATGCACGCGCACCTACCCCCCACATTCTCCCCTTTTCCTCCCCCCAGGCTCCAACTTTTCTTCTTCTTCTTTTTTTTATGTTTTCAAATATTTTTATTTCTAAATCATTTACAACTTCTTTTTCTTTTCATACATATCTTCACTCTAACATTAGTCTGTAATAATTGTTTTCAAATGATGTGATTTTATATATTACGAATATTACAAACTTTACATTTTTTATATTTTTATTATATCCGTAATTAGAATTTAATTACATTTTTTTAAATAAAATTATATTCAATAAAATATTTAGAAATACAGTACGTCACGTTATACACTAAATTTAATCTTTTATTATAATATTTATTATGTAATGCATAACAAATTATATAATATTAGAAAATAATAATTATATAAACTTTTTAAGGTTAAATTATAAAGTTGGTCCATATGATTTTAAAAAAGATAGAATTTAATCCTTCTTTTATAATTAGAATTTAGTCTCCTTTGTTTGATAAAATCATATAAAATAGCAATATTATTTGGACTATTTAAAAAGGTTAATCAAAACATAAAGACTATATATGAGATTTTATCAAATTATAGAGATTAAACTCTAACTTTCTTCGAACCATATGGACTAGATTTCTAATTAACTAATTTTTTTCAAACATAAATTTCACTTGGACTACTCTCAAATATAGAAAAATAAACAAAAATATTTACAAAATATCACGATCTATCTACGATGAATCGTGCTCAAACAAGATAGACTACTATTTGCGTCTATTTGTATCATCATAAACACAAATAAAATCGATTTTGGTCTATCGTGGATAGTTTATGATGTTTTCTATATTTGTAAATATTTTTATAAATTCGGTCATTTAAAATTTTTTTTTCTAAATTATACTTATAAATAAATTAATATTGGGGAATCGTGAAAAATAGTAAATTCGACAAAATATCTACAATAACATATAGCAAAATTTTGCCACTCAACCGAAAATAGTAAACATTAATAGACACTACTATGCTTCTATCGGTGGATCGGTGACATTAATAAACAGTGATAGAAGTCTATCGATTTCTATTATTGATAGAATCCAAAATTTTGCTATTGTCTTGTAAATATTTTAATTTATTCTACTATTTTTTAAAAATGCTCCATTAATATTAGTTTATTATCAACTAAATCTTAATAGATAAGTAAGATTAGTTTAATTATGATTCGTAAATATATTATATCCACCACAAATAAACAATTTTTAAAAAAATCAAAATTCAATTTTTGAATTTGCTAATAAACATATATATATATATATATATATATAAACATGAAATACGACTTTTTTTTTATTGAATATCTTTTCAAATTCCTCTTTTTAGATTTTCTACCAAACACGTGTTTTACTTTTAAAATGTTCATTTATTCTCTAAATTATGAATGGGGTTTGATTTTGATTTCCAAACTTTTAGAATATATCTATTCTAGTCCAAAATTACTTAATTTAGTCATTGACTTTTAATTTAATTTTGAACAAAATAAGTATAGTTTTGGATAAGACTTGGTTAATTAATATGAGAATGCCTTGAAGCAAAATAAGTTGAGATTAACATTTCATTTCGATAGTGTAACATACGAACAATTATTGAGAAAAAAATGAGTATGAAAAAGAAACATTATAAAAGTAAACAACTACAGAAAGTTGAATATTTTAAGAAAGAAAACCAATGAAGTTGAAGAGTTTTAAAAATTTTATTTGAAAATATTGGATGAGAGTCCACTTTCTAACCTAAAAGTGACGTAAGCAATACACAAAAGTGACGTACTATTATGAAAGGGGAACTTTGTGGGATGATGTGTATTTGTATTTGTATTTGTTGGTGAGAATAAAATAAGATATAATTTCTTTTAAAGAGAGAAAAAAAAAAAAAAATAGTTCACACAATCTTTGACCCAATTCCACACTAAGTCCATATACCATATCTATATTCTATTGCTATGGAAAAGAGTCATCAATCTATCTTTTTTTAGTCCAATGTTTGAATGTTTTAAAAGAAAAAAGAAATTGTTGATTAAAAAAGCCTTGAAACTTTCCACTACCCATAGATACCTTTCATCCACACATATCTCTTGTGGTTACATTTGAGGGGCTTTCTTCTAACATTCATATTCTCCACCACTTCAAATCCCCTCAACTGCTCCTTTTTTCTTTATTTATTATTATTCTTTTACTTCCTATTCTCCTCACATATACTATTACAAGAAGCAGATCATTTCCTGATGCTTGAAGTCACCGGGAAATGTACCAAAAAGCATCCAAAAAGGCATTTCCAATGTATTTTGCTTCATTCGAAATATGGTTGAGAAAACCACGTCAAGAAAGGAATTCCTGATGCTCAAGAATGCATCCCATGTCAGACATCCAAGTTGAACCATTGAGAGATCATACCTTCCAGTGACATATAAACATTGTCTGAAGTTGGAAAACCACTCCCAATGGACCTTAGACGCTCATCGAGAGTTTAAGGTCATCTCCCGATAGGGTAAGTCGTCGAGAGTGTCGCGACGACGAAACAGCCGACTTCCTCAATCATTTAATCTTTAAAAGGTTCGGAGTCACCATCAATCATATTAAGGTGTGATTGGTCACAAAAAAAAACATTGATCTACGTAAATTCAGATTTAAGGTTAGAAAGTTAGTTGTGTGTAGGGAATATGTTATGTAGGGAAGGGGTTAGTACCCTACAACACCCATAAAAATGATTTCCAAAATTTATCTTTTAATTTAAATTAAAGAGGTTATGTGTTTTTAAAATGTCCCATGGATATCAATCAGATCTAAAAAAAAAACTAAACATGAATGAGTGATTATATGGGTGGTATGAGAGCCATTATAAAAATGGAATTTAATTTTTATTTAAAAATATTTTTTATTTATCTCAAGAATATTAAAATCTCAAATTTTGATATTTTGATCTCCATCATAGACATTTAGTGAAAAATTTAATGTATCTAAAGAATTAACGAATTCCAAATAGCTCATTAAATAACCCACAAAATAAAGAGAAAATGTTTAAAATATCTGTTAACCAACATCAAGGGTGAATGAAGCATGGAATTTACAAAGATAGTCTAAGTTCCATAAGGGGTAGTTTAGCTTTCTACCTTCAAACCTTCTTACGCTATCGTTTACTTCCACCTTCAAATGATCGGGGTTGTAAGTTCATATGTATCATTCAGTAAAGGTTAAGAACACAAGAATAATATCAAGGTCAAAGAAATGAACTCCACAATCTGAACAAAACATATACATTTGTAGTCTTCTAAGTTAAATATGACAAAAAACTCATTGTTTTGGCCCTGAAAAATAATGATAGAAAACCAATTACTAATTCAAATCAAGTATCAATAATGCAAGAAAACATGAGCCAAAGAAGCTTACAAAAAGGAGACAGACATATAAAAATGGGCTTCAGTAAGACCAAACGAATAGTTACAAAAAAAAAGTTTTAAAACAATGGAACGTGGACGTAGCTACATTTCGGTACCGCCACACATAATTTTTTATGTTCTTGTATTGTTACTACATATAAAAGAAAGAAGATACAAAATTTAGAACCATAGAGCTGGTAACAACCCAACTCTTTATACTAAACTGAGGTCATTACCTTAAAGATAAATAATAATTTCTTGAAAAGAGAAAAACTAAATTTTCATTAAAAATATCCTAAAAACATGTTACAATTGGTTTTACAAATTTTAAAATTAATAAAAATAAATAAATATAAATGTTTAAGATCAAAACATTAAAAACAAACAATGAAAAGTGGAAGCAAAATTGAGTCTCCATATGACATGTCACATGTCTTTCCTATCGCTCATCAATTTTCCTCTATCTTTGCCTTTGCCTAAAATATTAAACACAGAAAAAGGGTGAGTATAAACATATAATCAATAAGTGACCTAGTATTAGTCTCGCCAAGTATCTGGTAACTTCCCATTAGGGTCCTATAAGGAAGTACCCCAAAATTTGCGTGCTCTCTAACACACACAATTTAGTGATCTCGTAGGAACACATCTAATCTTCAGTGAATTCGAAGGATCACGTAAGAGAAATTGGTATTCAATAAACCCAAAGGAATACCTAAGAAAATCGGGCTGTAAGTGACCCCGTCAAATCACTCATAAAACATATCATGACAAACTAGTGGTCTCGTCGAACCACACAGGTGGTGAACTCGAGGGACACTCATATGAGTACGATCCTAATAGACAAAGTTAACAAAACACCCATCCATAGCACATAGCTTGGGACACTCCTCTATTATTGAGTTCATACCATTATTGCATGGACATCTTGTTTGTCTGAAATCATTAACATGAAGCTTTGTCCACTCTAAAAATTGGGACACTCCTCTATATTTAACCGAAAATTTATATTTAAGTTTGATCAACTCCTTATTCATCATTAATAATAAATATTTTCCAACAAGTTTTGTGAATTCAACATAAGTAATTCTCTATATTATTTAGTCAAATCGTCATGGATGCTTATAGGAGTGAAAAAAACTTATTAAAATCCAAACAAGTTTAACATCTATGGTACTTAAAGGACACTATCTAAAGCTTAAAGTCCTAAAAGTTGTTATATTTTAGTCAATCATTTTCTTAAACCAAACTTAAGTTAAGTCAAAACAACTTCAATCAATCTAAGAATAACAAAAACAAAATCAAGCAAAATCAAATGAGAAACTTCATACGTTAAGCAACTTTAATAAGAATTTATCACAATCAAAATTAAAATTTCCAATCAATGAAGGCTGCATCCAAAGAGTAGTGAAAGGGAGATTAGACTAAGACGCAAATAGGAAATTTATGAGTTTCTCTCTTTTCCTCTCTTCAGATTTGGAAGGGGGTTTTAAAAGAGAACTCTTAATACTACCAATAATCGTCGGGAGTTCTCTTTAACTTGTGATAGGATAAAATGTCTCTCACAAATTAACCCTATCTCTCGACGCGTACATATAAGGTGTTGGCAGTTTCCTTCTCAAATTACAAATTCCGTTCTTAGTTGTTGATGCCTTTATACGACGTCGAGAGTTACTCTCCATTTTCGACGCCAAGAATATGACACACACCAAAACGGCGTCAGAAGAAATTTATAATTTCTTTTAAATATATTTAACTTTTCTCAATGCCATGCATACCGGCGTCAGGAGTTCTCCTTAAAACCCATTTTTCAGATTCGTTTTATAGATCTAAAAGGCAGTTGAAAAATGAAAGAGAGAGAAAGAGATTTCAAACTTCTAAATGAGGAAGAAAATTTTCGTCGCCGCCGACCGTCCGATCTTCAATCGCAGACACCCGTCGCCCCTCGCCGACTATAAGCCAATTATCTCTTCCTTTTTTTTTTCTTTATTTCGGTTTAGGATTAGAAATATTATTAAATTTGTGATTGTTTTTGTGTTTTTTTGTTGTACGTCAAGGGCCTCTCGGTGTGTTATTCTAATTGTCGCCGCTGTCAATCCTTTTTTTTTCACTTGTCACTAATGCCAAACCATCGATATATAATTCTTTTGTATCAATAATGTGTAAACTATGTTCATTTTGTTGTGGATTTGTTGTTGATTGTTAAATTTTGTTTTATGGTTGATTTTGTTGTTATTGATTTATTGTTATTGTTCTTTATATTATCGACCCTCTCTTCTGGTCTCACCGCCACCCCTATCTCTTCCTGTTAGTTATTTATTTAAGTTAGATTTTTGCTTTAAAATCCTAAATCGTATTCTAATTTTGCCTTAGTTTTGCTAATTTCCATTCGTCTGCTTAGATCTCGTTTCAGTTTTGCAAAAAGAAAACAGGGGATTTTCTGACGCACAAATATAGTGTCAGGAGATCCCTTGACATCTCCCGATGCTTTATTTTGTGTGTTGGGAGATGAGATCTCCCAGCACTATATTTTGTGTGTAAGAAGATCCTCTACCGACTTATTTTTTCGATTTCAATCCCAACGCGGATTTATACGTCGGAAAATGATTTTCCGACACTTTTTTTATATCTCCCAACACCTTTATACGTTGAGAGACCTTCATTTTCTTGTAGTGTATACATACATACATGTTATATATTGTATTTTACATTTGTTATTGAATCCTAGATGAGGTTTCAGCCTTCAATTTCTGTGATAAAAAAATAATGGGGTAAAATTATGATTATAACCATTGATTACGTTGGATTGGTAACTTTTTAATTTTATTTTTCATATTAAAAGGTTGTTTAGAGTGCTAAGTTACTTATTATAGTCATTATAGCTTTTTGGTTATAGCAGTATGGGTACACTGCAAGTTATTGTAGTCTTAGTTATGATAGTCTATGTTTAATACCATTTTAGTTTGGATTTGAAATAGAAAATATTGTAACAAAAAAGGAGAGATTTCAAATAGTTGTAAATACCATTATTATATTTGAAGCTCCAAATATGGCATGGGCTAAGCATCAACTTCAAGTTGGGATCGTAATGGTTTTTTAACGTGTGCACTAAAGTTTTTGG
The DNA here is from genome assembly GCF_025177605.1 of Cucumis melo. Taxonomy (NCBI): domain Eukaryota; kingdom Viridiplantae; phylum Streptophyta; class Magnoliopsida; order Cucurbitales; family Cucurbitaceae; genus Cucumis; species Cucumis melo. The sequence continues at coordinate 16,296,310 of NC_066862.1, forward strand.
GTTAGCAAAGTTTTACCATGTGCTCAACAAGATCTATTACAATGAATGTTTCATTCAATGTTAATATCGTAGAAATAATCCTTGTTGGATGATGTTGATTAATATGACGTTGATTATTCAATTTTTAAATAGATCTTGTGTAAATTAAAATTTCAAACTCTCAACAACTCCAAAGTAGAAGTCTCAGAAACTTTTAATCAAGAGCGACAACCTATTGGTTGATATATTCAACTAACAAACCCTAAAGATAAATATTTTTCTTTTCTTTTTTTTTTTTTTTTTTGGATAAATGCAAAACACTTAAAAATCTTATCTTTCTTCTGCAACCACTCAAACTGAACACACATATGTACTTCTTCTACATTCTTCTTGTAACGTTTTTTTATTTTCGTACCAAAGCATTTTGGAAGATGTATCTTTGATTAATTAGGTCTTGTCTAAAATCAACATAAAAGGTGAAGACAATAAGTTTTGGAGAATATATCCCATATATTCTAATTGGTCAATTTGCTGAACAAGTGGACGAATAGCATCCCGACACATATTAACATCCATTTTACACTATTTGGTAATGGGGCTCCTGTCTCCTTTTGAAGTTTTATTGTATTCTTATCAATTGGCCACTGCCAACTCTCCATTTCTATCCTAATGATGCTTCCTCTCAAACACATTTGGGAATTAAATAATGTGTACTTTTTAAGGGCTTTCCTTCTTCTAATTATGTATTTGATTGAATAAAAGAAATGTGGAAGAAAAAAACCATTCCTTCTTTGGGGGATGGAATGATTGGTTTTTCTAGGAAGTTGGGAAAATAAAAATTATAAAAAGAAACAAAAATGAAGACAAAAGTAGCCAACATGGTTAGGTAATGCTAACATAAAAAAATTTTAATCATCCTCTCTTTTATTATTATTATCTTTTTCCCTACTCTTTATTTTTAGAAAGTTTATAGGTTTGCACTTTATATTGTTTGATATTGTCTTTAAAATCATAATAATTTTCCAAAGGAGTGATTTAAGGAAGTATCCAATCTTAACGCTTTTTTATGCAACATATAACCCTATTTGTTCTTATAAATTTGTATTTCAAATCAGCATATCTTAACACATTTCATATGGAAACTCAACAGTAATTAGTGGTAATTTTCTTTTTTAGAATTCTACCCTTTTAAGTATGGTTAATTAAATTAATTAGTATTTTTATATATAGCATAATGAACTAAAATATTTATAAAATATAAAAAATCTTTAGATTTTATCGATTATAAATATTGATGGATTTCTATTAATATTTATCGGTGCATCGATAAATTTTGACAAAGATCTACCTACTTGAAAATTTTTATATTTTATAGATATTTTCAACAATATCATTTACAAGAATTTTCTAAAAACTAAGGGTATGTTTTTAGTGTTTCAAAGTCATATTATACCTAATAATAATAATAATAATAATTTAATTTTATGGTCGGTGATTAATATTTTAAATTTAGCGGAGGAATGTTCGAGAAATTTAAACAATCCTTTTTCTAGAAAAATGCTAAAAAACAAAAGATAAAATTGAGGACCAATCAAAAGGTTCAAAAGTATATTTAATCCCCAAGTGCTTTAAAAGGTAATATAATATAACATATCTAAATCTTGTTTCCTTTAAATCACCATGGCCTAACATTCATAAACTCCACTTTAAGTTTGATTGAGACAGAGAGAAGGCGGGGAGGGAGCAAAATGAGTATATAATGCAAAACTTAATTGCCATTTTTATATGTAGTCGCCACTAACTAATAATCAGAATTTAGTTTCTCCATTATTTTTTTCATTTTTATTTTTACTAAAATTAAATTAAGAGATCTTTTCAAAAATATAGCAAAACCGCAAAATATTTACCCTGTATACAACAATTTCCAAAATACAAAAAACCTATAGATCTACTATAGAAATTACTAAAAATACATCGTCAACCACGTCTTCAACAACACACTTAATCTATTTGGTACACGATTGTTTAGATTTGACTATTCTTTAATACAAGATCGACCAATTCTAAACGATTTTTTTTCAAAATTTGATATACGATCGTTTAGATTTGGCTAAACAAATTTTTTCAAGATTCTTTTGTTACACGATCGTTTAGATTTTTTTTAAAAGATTATTCGGTATACGATCTTTTAGATTTGTCCATATGATCGTTTATTTTTGCTATCTTTGTACAAGATCGTTTAAATTTGGTTAACTAAATCTAAATGACGTAAAAAAAGAGAAAAAGAAGAAACACTCTATTTTTTTGTACATGATCGTTTAAATTTGGTTAATTAAATCTAAACGACGTAAAAAAAAAGGAAAAGAAGAAAGACGATAGAAAAAAATTGCAGCGAAGAGGAAAAGAAAAAACGAAAGGGCAAACCTGGAATATTTAAAAAATGGCTAATTTCATAGGCCTTGTTACACGAGTCTTGTTACACAAGTCGTATATATTTTAGTGGTTTGTTATATTTATGAAAATTTCTCTTAAATCAACATTTAATCTTTTGTTACGACAATCATCGGATTAAATTTAAAGATGTCCTTGAAATATTAATTAAAATTTGAAAATGATCTAACATGAAAACAACACTATTGTGATAACATAGGGATAAAGATGTCCATGGGATGGGGTAGGGTCAAGATGATTTTTTTATCTCGGGAATTTTTCTATAATTTTGTGAGGATTAAGACTGTTTAGAAACATTCATCAAACGTGGAGATTAAAGTTTTTTGGTTTGGAACTACGTATACTAAGTAGATATGAACTTTAAATGTGATGGACCAAAAATGCATTTAGTCAATAAAAAAACGTATAATTCTTATTAAAATATATGAAAAGTGTTTTGATTTCTCACCCCTACTTTTATTCGATAACTCTAAAAAACAATGGTAGCAATAGAATATTTTATTTATTTTTAGTACAATAAGGATGAAAAGATTTGATGTATAAACTTTTAAATGTTGAACACATTCATATATTAGGAGCAGAGGTGAATATGTAGTCTTGATCCAATTAAAATGAAATTAGCATATTGAATTAATAATATTATTTGCATTACCCAAACAAAAGCTTAATTTGAAGTTCATCGGTATGAATCCAACATTTTGCAAAAGTAAAAGATAAGTAGTTAGATTTGGGGTAGCATTGGGCTTTGGGCTTTGGGCTTTGGGCTTTTTGAATAACAAAAAATGGACTACGGGCTTTAACTAGAAACACCTAAAATGGGCCTTAATTACTTACATTTTTCACAAATCTCTTTAATTGGCTCATATATATTAGGCTCAAATTACATATTTACCCATTCTTATTACCATTTGGAAATATAATTAATATACAAATAAATAAATCGAGTTTGATAACCCGAATTTACGTATCTACATTAAATGATATTCAATAGAAATATAATTGTACATTAATTATTAAAATGATTATGGAAGTAATCAATTACATAATAAATATATTTATTACCATATTTTAGATTTGCTATATTATCCTTTAGATTTGGATATGGTATATGTCAAATCTAAACGATTTATTTTTTTTTAATTCTATCATTTAATTTGATTACACGATCGTTTAGATTTTGTTCAAAATTTGGTACATAATCGGTACACAATTGTTTAAATTTGGTTAAATGATTTTTTTTAAAAAAAAAATTGTACACGGTCATTTAGATTTGACTACACGATCGTTTATTTTCTTTACACGATCGTTTATATATGACTACACGATCGTTTATTTCTTTTACACAATCGTTTAGATTTGACTATTCCAATCAAAACGATTTTTTCTCAAAATTCTTTATACACGATCATTTATATTTGGTTATTTTTGTACACGGTTTTTTAGATTTGGTTATTTTTGGTACACGATCGTTTAGATTTGGTTCGTTTAGAATTGGGTAAAAATGTAAACAACTTAAAAAAAGAAAAGAAAAAAAAAAGATGATAGAAAGAAATCAAAGTTGAAAATAAACAAAAAAGAAAGACACAATATAAAGAAATCGCACCAAAGAGAAGATGGAAGACGAAAGGGCAAACGTGAAATATTTAAAAACGACTAATTTCATGGGATTTGTTACCTGGGTTGTAAATATTTTAATAGTTTGTTATATATTTAAGAAAATTGATGTATATTTTGGTAAGCAGATTTGTCATTTTAATTATTAAAAGAATTAGCGTAAAATATTATAGGATATAACTATGGTTTCCTTAAGTTTTGAAGGAAAGAGAGTGAACATTGAAAAGGAGGTCCTAACTGCCGAATAGATGATATTCAAGATTTATATCAACATTGTGTTCCATTCATTACATGCATATTGAGGAATATATATATATATATATATATATATATATATATGAATATATGAAAGCTAGGGGGTTGAAGATTATTTTATAAATTAAAATATTAAGGGGAAGGGAAAGGAGAGGGTGTAGGAGAAGGAGAAGAAGAAGAAGAAGAAGAAGAAGAGAATAAAGTTGAAAAGAGTTGATGAGCCAAAACAGAATTGGCAGCATCAGAAGGATGAAAGGCATCCCAAAACACATACTCACTTCTATTTTTGCATATTTTTGAGTTTGGCAAACAAAGTCCTCCGATGCTTGTGTCCACATTGCAACAAGATGTATTTGATACTTTCAAACCTGTCATCATTTTCCATACAATATAATTTCCTACAAATTTCATTTCATTTCATTTCATTTTCACACACTCTCTACAATATAACCTATCCTATTGTAAGGAAGTAATTAAGGGAAGCATAATGAAAGGAAAAGAAATGATTAATTAGCGTAGTACCGTAAGCGGAAGGGTTGGTGATGAGGTCAAGAACAAGAGGATAGGTATCTGCAAAGAGAAGATGTGAATTTGGAAGGCTTTTGTTGAGAGTTGTTGTGAGTGTTTTGACTTTGGAGTTGAAATCTTGAACCCATTGGTTAACTCTCTTTAGGCATTGCCCTTTTCTTGATTTCACTCTTTGTGAAGGAATGCATCCCAGTGGCCCTAGCCCATGTACCACCATTTTTCTTGCACCCAATTCGTAAAGCCTCTAACAACCATATCTCATTATTTCAAAATAACGCAGTTCCATATATTAATTTATTTCTTGTTCTAGTTTGATTTTAATTTTTGATCGATTTTGTGTAGTATGTCTTAACTTAGAAATCGATGGTTGTGTCATAGAATATTACTGTCTCGTATGCAAATTTTTAGCATGACTTTGGTGTGAATTTTCAATACAGATTACTCCTCAAGGTTACATGACACTCACTCTCAAATTGTGCACTAGCTCTTTAAAAGATGGTTGGAATCAATATACTATCTAATTTGTTCATAACAATAGAAATTAACAAAGGAGAGGAAATCAGTTCAAATGGAAAAGATAACCTACGGTAATTTTTTAAGAGGGAGAAAAAAAAAATTAAATCTAGATTTAGAAACCGATTGAGAAATTCATTTTTCTTTTTTGAAAAAAAAGTTTAAGACTTCAAATTCAGAATCAAGCTAAAATAGTAACAAAATTTAATGAAATTTGAAGAGAGAAAAAGGGAGAAAAAAGAAAAAAAAAACTAGAGGACTCTAGTTTGTGTGTATATAACTCTCTCTCCTCAAATTGTAATTTACTTTTGACATGAAAGAGCTTGTGATGGGCCAAAGGCCCAAAAACTATTACTTCATTTGGTTGGTATTGAGTTTGTATTTATTTATTTATTATTATTATTTTTTTTTTAAAAAAAATAGAAGTTAAAATAATAAATAATTACTATTTATAAGGATTAGAATATATAGTAGCTAAATTTTGTATTGAAAGAATGAAGAGCATCACCACTACTGTATGTTGTGGCTTTGAAACTTTTTTTGTGACTTTAGGTCCAAGCAAAACCAATAAAGGTTAGTTGTTCTAAAACATATATTCCTTAATTCACAAGAGCAAAAAGCTATCTATTCCACCAAATTCTATACAATTATGTTTTGAAGATTCTCAAACAAACTTTTATATTTTATAGAAATAAATTTATTTATTATTATTATTATTTTTTTGATAGTCTCAAGATTTTCTATAGATTTTATTTTGAGTAAAATAATAATAATGCAAGAGGTGTAAATTATTTGTGAATGTTTTGAAGTCCTTCTCACTCACCGTAAGTTGTTGTTGGAATGTAGAGAGCAAGAGGTCTAAGAATTCCTCATGGGTATATTGCTGCCCATCCGCCAGAAATGGTTGTAAGAAATTGTTCACATAATCGTTGCTACCTACCATTACCAAACAATACAAATACAAATACAAATACCAAAACATATTATATTACTTTTCAGACTCACAAAGCATCACCCAATAAAATTCATGGTATGTTTAATTATGTCAATATGTTATGTTAAACATGGGAAGAAAATAGGTTTTTTTTTATTTTTTTTATTTTTTTTATTTAAAAAAAAAAAGAAGAAGAAGAAGAAGAAGAAATAGATAGATAGTAAACTAGTACTATTAAAAGAAAAAGAATATTAGAGTTACCAATTCCAATGAAATATATGGCTTCATTGCAATGTTTAAGAGCAGCCTCTTCCCCGATTTTCCTTGCTATTCCCTTCTTTGTTTGGTTGAAACTCTCTATCTGATCGTCAAACGTCAATCTTTGAATCTGCAAAATGCTTTCTTATTTCTATTACTCAATTTACATAAACCTCTTTTTTAACTCTTAACTTTCATTTTGTTTCTAATCTTTATGTTTTACAACTTTACACTTCAATTTTATTTTTATTTTAGGATATGTTTGATACATCATCTAAAAACAAACAACGGATAAAATGAAAATAGACTTGTATTTTATTTTTTAAGATATCTATCTGATGCCAGATTCAAAAATTGGATTTTAATTCTACAAAATGTTTAAATTTCGTATTTTGTATTAAATTATAAAATTTGTCTTACTTATTCACCGAGATTTAATATATAATAAGTTATTAATAATTTATGTTTTAATTTTTTTTGTTAAATTACAATTTTACGTTTTTTAGGAAGTTAGAGTTTAACATATAATTTCATAAAATCTTCTATAAAGTGTTTATGGTTTGACAATCTTTATAACTAGTCCCTGAGAGTGAGACTATTTTCTATGATTTTATCAAATTAAAAAAACTAAATTCTAGTTATAAACCATAGAGATTAAATTCTAGTTATAAACCATAGGATCAAATTTGTAACTTAACCTAAAATTTTATATAAGTATTATTTTATATTACGATATAATTTATGATACATTATTACATACTACATATTATATTTTAAAAAATAAATTTAGTTTATAACATGACATATTATGTTTCTAAATGTGTTTATATGTATTTAATATAATTTTGTATTTTAAAATATAAAATTCAAACTTTTGAATAAAATGAAAATATAAAAGAATTTGCACTATTTGGATCACAGAATCTGAAAACAGTTTCAAGAAATAAAATTTGATGAATTTAAAAACATAAAACAAAATTTAGATTTTCTATCAAACAAAGCCTTATTTTAAACTTTTAGGGGGTGTTTTATGAAATGAATTTTAAAATCAATTTTAATGGTAATGAGAAATTAGTGAATAGTAAATCAATTGTAGTATTCTTTTTAAATTAATTATTTTAAACTTTTAGGGAGTGTTTTATGAAATGAATTTTATAATCAATTTTAATGGTAATGAGAAATTAGTGAATAGTAAATCAATTGTAGCATTCTTTTTAAATTAATTAAATAAAAGTATGAGTATTTATTGAAAATTGGAGATTAATTAAAAATAAATAAAACTCGAAATTTAAGGTGAAAGGATGTAAAATTTCGAAATCTTAGTAAAAATGAAACTCGAAACTGAGAAGAAAAATGCAACATGTCCAAATCTAGAAACCAAATAAAATTTAGAAACCAAATAGAAATTAATTAACACAAAATTAAAATTAAGAGATTAAAATATTATATATATTTTTTTCTTATATTTTTGTAGCTAAAATAATCGATTTTGGTCCTACTTATTTTAAAAGTTTGTTCAAGTTTTGTCCCTGCAACTTTTGAATCATACTGCTCTTAATAAAATCTTGAATTTAAACTACTTTATTGCTAATTTGTTCAAATTTATTATTATATTATTAAGCATTTCCACCCTATAATATCACATATTATAAATCTTTCTATGAAAATTAAATATTAAATTGAAGATTTATGGAAGATTTTTTTTAAAATGATAGAATTGTTAAAAATATTTATAATATATAGTAAAATTTTATAGACTATCACTAAATGATCAAAATAGTATCAGTGTATCATTGTTGATCAACATCTATCAACGTCTAAGTGATATTTTGTTTTTGTTGAGAGTACCAAAATGATATTATAAACTTTTCTTAAAAAGAAAAAAAAAAGAGTAGAAATTGGAATAATTTTATAATTAGAAATGTTTTAAAATAATTTTAATCTTACAAAATAGAGTCCGGTGTCGTTGAGAATTCCTGCTCCGCCAGAAGCATAATTGACGCCATGAATGAGTTTATCGTCATCTTTAGAAAGTGATAGATATGGAGGTGGTGCCTCAATTCCAAGTTTTTCGGCTGCAAATTATATATATTTTTCCAACAAAAATAAGTAACAGAAACAACGAATGGATCTCCAAATTCAACCTAACTAAACTAATAGACGAGATGTAAAAAGAGAGACATATATGTATGTATGTATTGTATGTGAGGGTTATAAGAAAAGGAGTAGATACATATAATATCTCCAATGGTTCTTCCATTAGTGAATCTTCCAGTTGGTTGACCACCATTATAATCAACCCCATACCATGGATAATCAGACCTTGCTAGTGAATTCAAATAATTGTTGTTTCCAACCTCAGTTAATGAATCTCCAAATACATAAGTCACCAATTCAGATGATTTTTTTGCTTCACATACTTTAAATCCAACAAACAACAACATCACACCACCAATCAACATGGAAGCTGCAAAGCCATGGCCGACTATTCTTATTGTTCTCATCATCTCCCCACTCTTTTAATTTGGTCCTGAGAATTAATATATATATATATATGTAATTTGCATATAAATCAAACATTTTATAATCCCGATTTTCTGCATCTACGGTTCTTTTAGTCTTTGCCCAATTCTTCAAGAAATTGTTTGTTAGGTGCTTCATTTCATACCCATTTTAATAGACACAAGAAAATATTGGGCTGAAAGAGTGGCTTACCTTCTTCTTTTTCTCTCTCTCTTTTCTTTTAATATTTAATCTATAAAGATTAAATTTCTTTTCCTCTGAAGTTGGTCAACCGACAAATCAAATGTTAGTTTTGTTAGGTTTTCCTTTTTCTTCATCCTTCTTTTTATAGTAATTATTTGTTGTACTATACTAATATGCTTCCTTACAACTTACAATATATATTATTTGAGAATGTATTTGAGAGGTCTACAATATTTTGCTAGAATGTTTTGAATTTGTTATACGATATCACAAAGAACCTAGTAACGGTCTCGATGCCCGGTTAGTGAACTAGGGTCCAAGGGCGAAAGCTCTCTCGAAAACTCTTAATTATTTCTAGTCACTACTAGAAAAATGGCGTACGATGACAGTTAAACGATGTCATAGTTAGATTTTGTGATAATTATTTGCAGTCATTATTCCAGCAATCATAGAAAATATTTTATGATAGTTTGAAAAAATTGTCATGAAAGGTGTTTTTCATAACAAAAAATAAATGTCACAAATCTCTTATTGATGATAGATAATAACCATCATTATTTATATTTTTATGACAGATAATAAATATCATTATTTATAATTTATGACAATGATTAACTATTATCATTTCCCCAACCAAGACTTTAATTGATAGTCAAAAATACCTTTTCCATAACATTTTTTTTAATTCAAATGTCATTGTCGCCATGTGCCCGAGACGATACGGAGCGGCCAACGTCCTCTAAATGGGTTAGTTTTTAAAATAAATAGGAGTCGCCACCAATCATTTTTACGATGTGATTGAACATCGAAATATAGTAAAAACCTTTTAAATAAAATCATTAAAAAATGGTTTGCGAAAACTAGAGTTGAGTTCAGGAGTCATTTATGTATGAGAAAGGTGTTACCACCCCACAACACCTGTTTAAAAAACAGTGGCCAAATTCCAAATTTTGAACAAATATTCTTTAATTTCTTTAAAAACTAATGTCTTATTTTACCTCTCGTTAATCCAATATTTGAAGCAATGATCTCATAAAATAAGTGGAAAACATTCCATCAAGTAGACTATATTGAAGAAAATCTTCTCACCTCAAGAAAGTGAGAAATTAGTACAATTTTTCAAAATTCGTCAGAGGAATATCCTTCTAATAAAGATATTTTTTAAAAAACATTAATTAAAATCATTTTTAGATTCTGACATAGGATTTCATTTAGGAAAAACGGTATAAGTTATTAGGAAAGATTGATTATTATACCTTATGAAATCATAGATTAAATTTTGAATATTTGAAAAATATAAAAAAGGTTATAGCTTTAAAAGAAAAAAATTCTAAATGATTTAGAAAAAGAGTTTTGTGCAAGATTTTAAAACTTGAATAATTTTAATTTAGAAAGATTTTAAAACATTGAAAATTTTAATTACAAAGAGTTGAAAATTTTAAATAGGAAACAAAATGAGGCTTAGAAAGTATAAATAAACAAGAGTAAAGAAGCATCATAATAAATTATGCAAATATAAAATAACATATTGAGATTTTAATAAAAACATATTGGAGATCGATCTCGAACTTCCAAAGAATCGATTTCCTCACCTCAAGAATTTTAAGAAATTGGACTCCCAAATTTTCTAGATTTCATTATTGGATATTTTTAAAGAAAAATAATTTAAAATGTTAACAAATTTAAATAATTATTAGTAATAACATATTAAGTTGATCACAAAAGAAGGAAAAAACATAATATATAAAAAACGAGAACATATTAAAGTAGCAATAATCAATATGAGAAAATATTAAAGAAGCAAAATCAATGCTATAAAAAGAAAAAATAAATAAATAAATAAATAATGCTAATTACATATAAAAAATATGTAAAGAAACTATATATATAGAAAATAAAGCTTAAGAATAAATTAATAAAGGAAAGACATAATAATAAATAAATAATAGATAACAACAAGGTATGAAGAAATATGTAATACATAAATAAATAAACTATAAAAGAGGAACTCACAAGATAATAAATAAATAATTATAAGAGAAATAAAAGTAGAGAATTAAGAACAATAATAATAAGAAAACATTTAATCAATTAGTCTCTTTTTTTTTTTTTTTTTTTTTTGTGCATCTTCTTATTGAAGCTTAAAGAAATATAAATAAAATAACGAGAATAGTAAGAATAAGAAAAAAAATAAAAGAACTTTGAAGGAAAAATAAACAAAATAATAAGAAGAATAAGAAAAAAGAAAAGAGAGATTAAAATCCCAACACACTAAACTCACTTGTTGTTATCATTGGGACCAAAGCCCTACCATACACCTCCAACTAAGTTATATATATATATATATATATATATATATATATATATATATATATATATATATATATATATATATATATATATATATATATATTGTTGGAATATTGGCATTGTAGAGAGATAGATAGAGATTTAGAAAAGATAAAATAGATGTTGTAGATCTTTTGGTTTTTTAAAGAAGGTATGAAGGTTAAAAGAAGTAGGGGGTATGGAAGTTAAAGATTTAGACGAAGAAGAGACGATATGAAGGTTGTAAAGATTTCTAGGTTTTTTGTGTGACTTTTTCTTTTTGTTGTGTTGTATGGATGAAGAAGAAGGAGTTATTTATAGTCAAAATGCTTCTTCAAATGGCTATAAATTCAAAATTGTGGGATTTGTTTTAATCTGAAATAATGTCAACTTTGGCATACAACTCAAAATGGTATAGAGCGTTTATTAGCAAAACCAAATTAAAAAAAGTTACCATATTTGGTATTTCTCCACTACCTTAGTTAGACTAACTAATTGATTTAGTTACTCTAACCAAACCACCCACAAAAATGTAGTTAATTACAAAATTCAAAATAAGCCAAATTAAGGTAAAAATTAATTTAGCAATTAAATTAATTTTAAATAAGGTAGACAAAATTAGGTGGCTATAGTCATAATTTTATTTTCAGTCCCACTTTTTCTTGCCCTATTTTTTTTTATCTCTATTTTTATTATCGCCCTGTCATTACACAGACCAATTTAAGCACAAAATACTATACAACACACCCATATGAAAGAAATCGTGAACGCTTTAATATATATATATATATATATATATATTAACATACACTTTGTAATATCTGTATACTTGTTGGTAAAGGGTTGTACAATAATAGAATGAACATGCATGTTTTGGTACCAACAAGCTATTTAAATAAGTACATTTGAACCAAAATTTTGCTACCAAACCTACAAAAAGGCCTATAAATCAATCAATTGCCGCAAATAGGACTTTACTGCTTCAATGGATTCTTGCAGAACCTAGTGAGAAAAGAAAATGAAATTTTAGAGTATGACTCTACACATCAAGATAAGAATATACACATATTGATATACACAACACATTTGGACCAGCAACACATACACAACACATTCACTTCAACAACATAGCACAACACATAAACAACACAGCACCTTCTTTGGGAGCAAAAGGGTTGAGCTAGAAAGGATGTCAATTCAACTACAAAATTATATTAAAGAATAGATGTCGCAGGATCTTTGTTTCTCTACCTAAATGGATAGTTTTACTTGGTTTCTAATGACACTCCCTTTCATCATGGATAAAATCATTGGGTCGTTTCGTGACTTTACATTTATTTGGGTGCTGAATAAAACATCAGAGAATTTACATTGGAAGCCAAACAAGGAAATAAAAATTATAAATGCAAACCCAATGGTTCAAATACAATAGAATAATGATACCTAATCTAACTTGCAAATTAACACATAACAATGAACTATCCATAACGATTGTGAAAAAAAATAGAAGCTTGTACTTTGTTGAGATATAAGTGGAAGCTGTGTTGATAGTGGTGTGCCTAGGCTTACAAATGAACTAGTAATTGTGAAAAGGAACACACATACTGTACCAAACTGGCTATGCTATATCAAATCAATATTAAAACCAAAAGAGGAAATCAATATTAATCTCAGTCAAACTTCCAAGAAAGCAAACGATAGAGGATTGGAGTTTCATAGGCACAAATTCATTTAAAGTAAGCTTACCCATTAACCTACCACTTCCATCATAAGCCCTTTCAAAGTCTATACCCTTCCTTTTTGTAATAAGAAACCAAAACTTTCTTCATTTCATTATATTTCTTCTCCATTTTATTGTGTAGATGAAGTTCTTCAAATCACACAAGAACTTGGCATTCCACTGCATCACAATGAATTGAAATCATCTGCAAATATATCAAATGGTCCCAATCATCAAGCTTTTGGAGGAAACAATTTAAATTGAGTCATATCAAAACTTAAAAAAAACAAAAAGAAAAAAAAAACAATACAAGCAATTACCAAATTGCAACAGAAAATCCTGGAAAAGTAAGTCTTAGACCATCTTACTATGTCCTTGAGAAAACATGCAACAATCTTTAAATTGAGACATAAGCAAAGATACTCCAACTGAGAATGTTAAGTTCAGAGACATAGAAGCTTACAGCATCCTTGAAAGCTCCAAAGACTTCCACTAGTAGGTAAGACAACAACAATACTTATTATCTCTATCTCTATCTCAGAGCAACTTAGAAAGAAAACGGATCTAAGATAGATTGAGAGGGAAAAAATATAGTTTCATAAAGATCATGTTGCTACTTTTTCTAAACTTGAAATTGAATGACAAATATAATTGAAAGACATGAGATATTTCCAAAACTTGATGTAATAACAATTTCCTACTTTGTCTCTTTTATCAAACGTTTTTTTAGAGATAAATTGTACATGAACAATATCATATCTTTTAAAAAACACATATAAAATCATAGACACATATCTAGTTTTAAATCAGTATGTTTAGTAACTATCATCAATACGAGACTTTCTGTGCAGAAGCCAAAACTAAAAATTTATGTGGAGATACTACTAGAAAAATGTCCTACGACCACAGTTAAAATCATGAACATAAATATGATGATCTGTAGAAAACCTCCAAAAACAATCACAGCTCCCACAACTTTTAACTTGAGAGAAAATTATCTATAAGTCGAGGCATTTAACACATAAGGAAAAATTTAACACATTTGTTGAGTAAAGAAATAAAAGTGCCAATTAAAAAGTGTACCTTTGTCAAAGAAAACTCCAGTCCTAGAGCAAAAATAAGAAATACAACACCAAATTGTGCCATTGTCTCAACCTAGATAAAAACTATGCTTTTAAGCATTGGTTGAATTTCAAGCATCTATTATTGGATAAATTCAAATATACAAAAATGCAATTACAAGTTAGACATGTTGTTGGATAAGATAGTCTTTATTTATATTTCAAATAAAATTGAAGAACATTAACGAGCAAAAATGAGGAACTTTTAAAAATTTTGCAGGAATGAGAAATGGGTGATAGGTGAAGGTTAATTAGGCTAGCAATAAAGAGGAGAATTGAAAGAACAGAACAATTATCTGAAGGACATTTTTCATTGTTGCATTTAAGAATGGGTACAATTGAAGGGGGTTGAAGATTACCTGTATAGTATCTCGAGTCATTGTAAAAATGGCTTCCTGCAAGTTCCCTAGAAAAGCACCACATATTATAACAACACCTAATATCAATTAACCATGGCATGACATAACCATGTGCAATTAATGTATGTGCATGTTTGGGGGAAAGAAACAGGACATGTAATTCCTTAAACTTGCTTTGAACTCAACCAATTAATAATCTAGCATAGCGACCTCATCTCCTACTATTTATAAAGTTATAGCCAAGTTCCACAAAACTAATTACCAAAATTCCTTCACTACAATCCCACTAATACTTTCAATATATCCCTTTTATTAGTACTCTCACACCTTATTAAATTAACATCAGGTAAACAGTTATTATGACACAAGGAACACATGCAAAATAGTGCACGGATACACGGGGACAATCATTGACATGTGCAAGAAAAAAATTTCTTCTAAATGGTGCAATTCAAGCTAATAGAAGTAGTGAGCTAGTAAAACATTTTTAAGCTAAGGATTAGTATAAATAGGACTTAAAGGTCTGAAGAAAGAAATATTTTGAAATTGCTAAGAGAATTACATAAGTTGACCTGATAAGGAATCATTAGTCGAGAAGACAAGGATTCCTGGGAAATTAGGCATTTAGAAGAATGAAACCTAGTTTTTTAGTGACTTTTCTAAAAGGACGAAGGAGCTTTGAAGCATTCTTTATAAATCTTGTATTGTTATGCAATGTTTAACACATGTATTTTTATAATGTTTATGAGAGAATATGATTGTTTGAAAGAGTTTCAAGATTATGTTTCCAAGTTAAAGTTTTCTAATTGTATGAATTTCATGTATGTGAGTAAACTGTTACCTTTATTCCTATAATAAGCTAGTTACTATGTGCACATAATGAGTCAAGACAACCATTGGGTGTACAAACCACATGGCAGTAAGAAAGTTGACCAATGCTTTGAAAGGAGCGTATTTGAGTTAACAACCTGAGCAACGGAAAGCGAACCTGGAAGTTCTCCAACGGATGCAGATGATGATACGATGATCATAATGTAGTTTATGTGGTAATGGTTCATGTTCCTAACGAAATGAATAAGAAGAGGTCGATGTGTGTTTTATATTTTGAATGAGGCATTGTGAAACATGTTTATGGAAAATGAATTTACTCGATTGATTTGTACGTCCCAAAAAGGATTTCTAAAATGTCATTGTCACTCCTCGCCCAGCATGCATCCTTAAACTTGTCGTACGAAACAAAATGTGATTTAAAAACTTTGAACCATTAACCATTATCATACAAACTTGATAGTAATAACAACAACATTTTAAGTAATGCAACACATCTCTTATTTATTTAAACCCAAAAATTTATACAACAGTACAAAACAATCTACAATTTTTAAAACAAGAGCTTAACAAATAAATGCCAAATGCCTTCATAGACTTCAGCCCTCAACAATCGTTTAGCTCTTCAACTTGATTGTTTAGCTTCTTGACCGATTGCTAAGTCATGATCGCTTACCCTTTCAAACATGATTGCTTAGCATCCTAAGCGATCGCTTACCTCCGATCGCTTACCTGTCTACTAGATTGCTTACCTTTCTAAATGATCACTTACCTCTTACAACCTGAGAAGGGAAAACTTAAAACATAAATCAAAAGACTTAGCGTGTGTTGTTTTTAAAACCTTTTGGGAATGCAATTTATAGTTCATTTTTGCTCAAATACAGGCTCAATGCCTAAACTCAATAACACATTTCAAATCTCATAAATACACATTAGTTTCACTTATTCCTTTCACCAAGGCATGACCCATTCTCGTGCATGGACTACTGTGATGATCTTTTCATCAACAACATCCTTGAGAATTTTTCGAGTCATTCCTTTGTTGCTCAGACTTCCTAGTGCAATACACATCTTTTATGCATTGTCCCGCCTCATTGCACTATGTATGCCTTCTTTACATGACTACCTTTACTAATTATGTGCACATAACAACTAGCTCATTGATAAGAATAAAACAAATGGTTTACTCTCAAACAAAACTTACAATACAATTAATAAATCATGAACTTTAACTTTAACACAACATTTAAGCTTTCTTTCAAACCATGTTTTTTTTTTTTTTTTTTTGTAAACGTAAACATGCATTACATGACTTATAAAACATGAGGCTTAGAAAGAAAAACTTCTGAAAAAAGAAAGAAAAACTTCTGAAAACTTTAATCATTTAGAAAATCACTCACAGTACTAAGTTCTCTTCTTTGATCAGCACTCTTCTCTGGTATTCTTCTTACTTAACGATCTTTAACTTTTCTCTTTGTAAATTCTCAGAATAATAATCCTTTCATTTTGTCTTCTTCTCTTATTTATATCAATCCTAAGTTGGATTATTCATTTTTTAAACTCCTATAATTTTCCAGCTCCTGATTAACTAAATCCTAAGTTTTCACATGTCATGATACACATGGAATCCACTTTACTAGTCTGATAATTAACCCCAAGAACCTCATTAAACCTCCTACATGATCGTTTAACCTTTTACACGATTGTTTAGCCTTTTATACAATCGTTTAATCCTCTTGCATGATCATTTATCCTTGTAAATGATCATTTACTTCTTATACAATCCTCTAACTTTCTTACACGATCGTTTATATTCTTAAACGATCGTTTAAGCAAATTCCTTTCTTTTTAGGAACGGGTCTCACAGTCACTCACTAAGTATTTGACTTACGTTTTATGTTTTCCTTCTCTAGATATTAAGACATTTAGGCTGAGTTAAGAAGGGTAAGGCGAGTAGCAAGGCGTTAAGGCGTTAAGCCAGATGTTTTAATTTTTTTTATTTTGAGAATGCAGCACTAGGCATTAAAGATCTGAAATCTTGGTTTTAGTTATTGTCTATAAGAGCTTGTATTTCGTATTGAATGCATATTATTAAGTAAATAAAAGAAGTTTGTTTTTGTTATCACGCGTTATGGTTCTTATCGCCTAGTAGTTTAAGATTTTAAGTTCAAGTAAAGCGTTAAGTCTAAGGTTCAAAGATTATAGTTGAGCGTTCTACTATTTCGCTTTGTGGCACTAAGGCTGCTCAAGTCACGTTCTAGTCCTGCGACGTGAGGGTTAGGACATGTAACGAGACGGGGCTTGACAATTGACATGGTATAGAATGTTCCTATGGTAAATAGAGGTAGAACAATTTGTTCATATGGTAGATTTTTTTGGATATGTTGCTAAATTTGGGTTGTTAACATGTAATGAACAACTATATGTATGTTCAAGGTTATATAAACAATTTGTTAGTTCTTTAATGGAAAGTTTGGGTTGATTCAAGAAAGTTAAATGGTTCTATTAATATGTGTAGTTTAGCAATTAAAAGCTTAAAGACTTTACTTATGAACTTAAAAACAAGTGCAATATAATTATATATAGGTATTTTATTCAAATTGTACAATTTTTCTTTTGAAAAAAAGACTTTAACATGAAAAACGTGTCAAGATTACCTAAAGTTGTCGGTTTTTTAGTGTCAAGGTTACATATTCTTGACCAATAATAAATGTTAAGCCTGTAACTTAGTACTTGATACGTAAACCAAGTCAACCGATCTCATATACTTGACATCTATAACATATCAAAAAAAAAAATTCATCTTGACGCATATACTTAGTAAAAAATAATTCTCTGATTCTTGATATTGAATTATTGACGTATTTAAAAATGTCAAGTACACAAATACTTAACTGCGAAAAAAACATCAAGTAATGTTGTTTTTGTAGTAGTGAGATTGAGTGTATATCTTTTATCTTTCTATATTAAAAGGGACAATAAAGGGAGAATTCTTAGTTTCCATTTTATTCCCTTAAAACTTTTTAACCTTACATTTCTTCCCACTCGAATGCACATATAACAAAACCAAAAACATATCAAACAGTTTAAATTTTCACACCTTTTAAAATCTCACACCTCTAAGGCATCACTTCATGGAGACACATCGCTGTAACTGTATATAAAAGTTCAATATTAAAAAAGAAAATTCAAATTTTTTTGGCTACATCTTTAGTTTTGGAATACAATTATTGTACTCCATTTAAAGGTGATCTCGATCCTCCTCCACATCTTTTGTTTTATTTTGAAGTTTGATATATATGGGCAACCCACCTCATTCTCCACATTTAGAATATGTTGTTTAGAACTATTCCTTCAAATCTTTGTAGAGAACATTAAAAGTGGTGAACCATGACATTTGCTTCTCTTTCTGATTTACAATGTTTTATATTATCAACACCAATCCACTTCCTATTAATCTGTCTTTTTTAATTTGAGATTGAATATTTCGTAAATCTTAAATCCAAATTTTATTCCTTTGTTTTCTATGAGTAGAGACTAATTTTTCAAAATTATATCCTTACTATTCTATAAAACCATTGCATATTCTTCTCATCCTCAATTCCAAATTCAACATTCTACATGTTTTAGTTCAATCTTTTTTTTCTTCTTTTTGTTAAATTTTTTAAGTTAATGGTTCAATTCTTCACATTTATTTTTTTATATTTTTTTCGTTCAAATAGTTCTATCTATGATTATAATCATAGATATAGATTTTCTTTTCACTCTCAATTTGAAATCCACAATTTTAGACCTTTTGGTTTAATCTATCCTCGTAGATTACGTTTAGACATTTAGTATGTTCAAATTTTCAATTTTTAATTTGAATGATTTTTTAAATTTCCTCTTTGATTTAGTTGTTCAAAATTTTGAAAGGATATCTTTAGTATATTCCGAGAGAAAGTGTAACGACCCAACTTTTTATACTAAGCTGAGGTCATTACTAAAAAGAAACAATGACAAGAGACACTTTTTGAAACGAGGGAAGAATAAATTTTCATTAAAAACGGAATATTAAAACATTGAAACATAAACGCAAAAGCAAAACTGAGTCCCCATATGGCATGTCACGGATCCTTCTCTGTCGCTCGCCAGCTTTCCTCTACCTTTACCTTCGCCTGAAATATTAAACATAGAAAGAGTGAGTATAAACATATACTCAGTAAGGGACCTACTACTAGTCCCGCTAGGTGTCTGTTAACTTCCCATTAGAGTCCTGAAAATGGTACCCAATCTCTGGCACGTTCCCGAACACGTGCAACATGCGTTCCCATAGGAACGAAAATCTGGTCTTCGGTATCCCGGGGGAGCACCTAGGACATGCTGGTCTGTAGTGAACCTGGGGGTAACACTAAGACAATCGGGATGCGAGGACCCCGTCGAATCACTCGAATCATATCAATATCCATGCTAGACTGGCGGTCCCGTCAGACGACGCAGTCTTAAATAGGTGGTGATCCCGAAGGACACCCATGCAGGTACGACTCTAATAGACAAAGTTAACAGAACACCCTATCCATAGCATGTAGCATAACATAACATCATAACATGGCATGAGTATTAATCTTAACGTCCTTAATCATGTGATTAATATATCATGTATTAACAATCATCAACATCAATCTACTAGTCATTAACATAACATCAGTCATCATCATCAATCATCAACATAATAATCTCAGTCATCATCATCAACATCAATAAAATGACAGTCATTATCAGTTAGCATCAAGTTATGCATTTTAGCTACCATCAATGCATAATCATAATTACATGCGGTCTCTTAAATTCAGTTCGAAGGTTTAGTAGGAGAATCTCTTACCTGGAGATTTTAGCCAAACAAGGTACTCCCTAGTTGACAGTAAAAATTCTCCAATTAACTTGTCCTAATCATAAAAGGAAAACTTAGTATCTTAATTAATGAAATTAGCAATTGGTTAACATCCAAAAATTCTCCCAAATTAATTAACTTTCTAAAAAAAGAGGTTGAAACCAATTCAACCTTGATTGGGAAAAATCCAAGATTTAAATCTTAAAAAGTTTAGCCAATTGAACTTTTAAAGAAACCTCAAATAGATCCAAAATTAAATTAATAAAATATTAATTTAATTTTATTGGCTTACCAAGGTTACTCAGATGAAGGTTGGAAAATCCTCTTATCCTTGATGAAAAATTCATCACTTTAAATCCTCAAGCTTCCAAAGAGACCAATCTTAACTTCAACTGAGGCGGTGACAGCAGAGAGTTATCTTAGAGAAGAAGATAAAGAACCTTTTTCTTTTTCTTTTATTTCTATCTTAAGCATTCTAATGCTATTTATAGACCCAAATAATAACAATAATATTTATTATTATTATTTCCTTTTCCTTTTACTTTTAGGATATATATATATATATATATATATATATATATATATATATATATATATATATATATATATATATATATATATATATATATATAATACCAAAAAATATACATATATCTTTATTCTCATTATCTTTCCTAAATAAATGACTTAATCTTAGGCATTTATAACCATTAATAATAATAATAATACTTCTTTATTATTATTATTTTTCTCTCACCAAAATCTACAATAAATATATATTTATTTAAACCATTATTCTCTCTTATAAATATATATCTTTTTCGTCCAATCAAATCAACCATCTCTCTCCTTATGAATTATCTTCTTTTCCAAACAAATATAATTATATTCCATCATATAATTAACTTCACTTTTCCATATTATTAATTAAATATATATATCCACATATATATACTCAATTAATTACAATTCCACCAAAACTAACTTTTCCCTCCAAAATCTCAAATTAACTTAAATCCTCAATTCTTTTAATCAATCAAATCTTTTCCAATAAATCACGAATTATCTTAACCCAACCATAACAACTTCACTCTAGAATCAATATTTATCTTTCTGCAGAATAATTAATTATCATTCACAATAATTAATTATTTTTACCTTTCTTCCAAAATAATTAATTATCTTCTACAATAATTAATTATTATTTATCTCTCTCCAAAAATGATTAATTATCTTCCACAATAACTAATTATTATTTATCTTTTTCCAAAGTAATTAATTATCTTCTACAATAATTAATTATTGTTTATCTTTCTACAAAGTAATTATCCTTTCCTTAAATAATTATACTTCAACAAATATAATTATCTTTTCCTTTAACATAATAATTATATATATTCCACATATACATATAATTATTAAATCAACAAACTTTCCACCCCACAATTTAATTAAATAACATCCATAATTATTTAATTAAATTCAACTTCAACAACACTAAAAATCCACAACTTTACTTAATTCTCTTAACTTACCATCTAATCAAAATCTCAACAAACAACACATGTCAAAACCTCTAATTAATTAAATATTCATCCAAAAAATATTTAATTAATTTCAATTCTCACATAAATCAAATAATTCTCATTAAATGGATTCAAAATAAGCCCAATAAATTATTTAAATTTTTGGGGCGTTACAGAAAGATTCATTGAAATAATGTAGCAATAAAATGAAAAAAAAAATGACTCCAAGTAAAAATAAGAAAAATGGGGTCTTTTCAAAAATAAAACAAAGTGACAAAATATTTACACCGTATAGAACAATTCCAAAAACGAAAAAAGCCCACAAGCCCACAATGAAAAATACCAAAAATGCCCGGTTAACCACGCCATCAACAACGCGCATAATATATTTGGTATACAATTGTTTAAATTTCGCTATTGTTTGGTACACGATCATTTAAATTTGGTCGTTTAGATTTGGCTAAACGATTTATTTTTTCAATTATGTCGTTTAATTTGGTTACACTATTGTTTAGATTTGGTTATCGGATCATTTATATTTGACTACAATTCTTTTTTCAAAATTTGGTACACGATTGTTTAGATTTAGCTAAACGAAAATTTTCAAGATTCTTTTGTTACACGATCGTTTAGATTTGTTTACATGATCGTTTATTTTTTCAAGATTTTTTGGTATACGATTGTTTAGATTTGGCTAAACGATTTTTTTTTTAATTCTTTTGGTATACGATCGTTTATTGTTTTTACATGATCATTTGATACTTCAATTTAAATGATTTTTTTCAAGATTCTTTATACATTATCTTTTAGATTTGGTTACTCTACTCTAAACGATGTAAAAAAAAAAGGAGAAAAAGAAGAAAGATGATGGAAAGAAATTGCAGCGAAAAAAAAAAAAAAGACGATATGGAAAGAAATCAGATTTTGTTACCCAAATCTAAATGATGTAAAAAAAAAAAGATAGAAAGAAATTACAGCGGAAAAAAAAGTAGAGGAAAGGAAGAAAGATGATAGAAGGAAAAGAAAGACGGAAGGATATGGACTTGATTAAACGGACAGTAAATATTGTACTAGTTTGCTATATTTATTAAAATTTAACTAAAAAGAATAACATTCAATTTTATTTGCCAAAAATTATTAAATATATATTTACTATTTCGTTAAGATAACGAAGGTATATAATTTCATATGAAAAGGTTTTTTTCGTTTTTATATACGTAATTGTATATATGTATTTGTTGTAAATTAAGTTGAAAGAAGAAATATATAGGTATGCACTAATGGTTTCATATCATAATTATACATTTACTAATTAATATTCAAGTAAATTGAAATTACATCAGGAAACTTGAAGTGATGAAAATAAATTTGTAGTGTGGGTCTGTTAATTAGAAAGAAGGTTTTCCAAATCATGGATTTTGCCACCTCAATTATATTGTTGTTTTAAAAAAAAATTAATTACAATTATCTATTTTTGGTGTTTTAATTATCTTTATGTTTATTGGGAATCAAACACTTTCTTCTACTATTATTAATTACAATTATATCTTTACAACCCCTACTTTTCTTTTTATTCTTACTTCCTCCTCACTACTCTTTACTTATAACATTTTTTTTTTTATTTAAATCCTATATTCCTCTCCAATTTTATATATTATTCTACTCTCATTCCAAATTTTGATCATCCTTATTCTCATCCTATTGATGCTTTTCATCTAATTTGGGATATTTTTTGGTTCAATTTGGTGTTTTTTCTCTTTCTCTCAATTATTCTTTTTTTCTTTTCTAGAGTTTTGTGATTCTTTATCGAAATATTTGTTTACAATTTTATAGAGTTTATTTTCAACGATTGTTGTACTTATTTTATTTTTTTTAGTTTATTTCACCTTGTTATTGGTGTTCAACACCTGTATGTCAGTTTTATTTTTATTTTTTTCTACTCAACATCATCGTGATGTGCTTCAAGATTATTCCAATTTGAAAAATACACAAATAAATAAAGGGCAAAGAGTTGCGAGGAAAGATGTAAGAGATTTAAGTTTAGGAGAAAAAGAACAAAATTAGTTTTTAATTTAAGTTTAGTTAATTCAAGTGTGTTAATTATATTTTTATCTTGGCATAAAAGATTTATAAAATAAATGAGTAAGATTTCAAAAGGGTGAGGAGAGTGATCATCCAAATATAGAAAGTCAAGTCATTTTTCCGTTAAAGAGTTCATAGAATTCTAAAGGCATGGACGATCAAAGTAAATTTTTTTCAAATGCTAGAGACCAAAACATATACTTTTAAAAGTTTAGTGAACAAAACAAAACAAAATTCAGAGATCTAAGCAGGATTTTAGACTTTCCATTTTTATAAATAAATATATATATATATATAGTCTTTCATATTAAAAAATTGCATTTCTGTTTTTTTTTTAAAAAAAAAATTAATTTCTTAAAAATTGTTATTTATTTGCATGTGTAAATACATGGAATAAAAAGGCTGATGAGGCAAGATCATTAGCTAATATAAAAATGTTTGATTTTCATAGTTTGACAAATGAATTGATCCATTTTGGAATGCTCCATTCATGAATTTTTCCTACTTTTGAATTAGGCAGAAGCTCCTAATTTTCCAACTATCTCATCAAGAAATTATATTTTCAACTTCTCCCATTAATTTTTTATTTTTCTCTTCAAAATCATTTACTTGATTTCTTATTTTGATACTGATTTTTTAAGTAGTTATTAAGTTATAATCTCTAATTATACATATATACTACTTTGAATGAATCAAATTTTGGTGGAAATTCAAATGGATGATCCCTTTGTTTTGACTATCTTATTCTAGAAGGGCGTTAGGGATTTTTTCTTTCCTTTCTTTTTTAAGCAATAATGAACTCATTATTCAAATAAAATAAAGAAAAAAAAAATGAAAACAACCACGAGTCTCCAAATCACGATTTTATATATGGAAATTACATTATGCACAAACTATGGTCCAATGTTCTTGATAATGTGTATTTGATATGTTGCTTAAGTTTTGCCTTTAATAAAACAATTTGATCTAACAATCTTTCTTTTTGGCTATTTTTAAGGAAAAATAAACCAAACACAAATAAACCAAATTAACACAAATCATACCACCAATGTCCTTGATAAATAAACCAGTAGCCATTAGACAAAACCCAGTAGACTAACCAGAAACCATTAGACACAATCACATTTATTCTATCTGTAACGACCCAACTTCTTATACTAAGTCGAAGTCATTACTAATTAAAAAGGGTAAATAAATTTGTAAAGTTTTTTTAAAAAATAAAATAATACAAAAACCTCAAATTTTCATTTAAAAAAAACATAAACAAGGAAAATGTGAAATAAATATAAAATAAAGTCCTAACTCGGGCCCTATCTAGTTTTAAAGAAATAAAATAACCAATAAAGAATGAACTGAAAATGCAATACTAAAATCCGAATTTTGACATAAGCGGAAGCAAGCGTATCCGTATGGCCCGCCACGATCACTTCTGGTCACTCGCCAGCTTGCCCTTGTTCTTACCTCTACCTCTGCCTGAAAAAATGGAAATGGAAAGAGTGAGCATAAAAATACTCAGTAAGGGACCCACTACTAGTCTCACTAGATGCCTGTTAACTTCCTATTAGAGTCCTGAAAAGTGGTGCCCCTGAACTGGCACGTCCTCGAACATGTGCAATCTGTGCTCCCGTAGGAACAAGTTGGACTTTAGTGATTCCCAAGGGAACACCTAAGACGATCAGGCTGTGAGTGGTCCCGTCGGATCACTTACGTCATGTCTATGTCAATGTCAATGTCAGACTGGTAATCCCGTCAGACTACACAGTCATAAGTGTGAGTGACCCCGTCGGATCTCTCCATCATGTCTGTGTCATAATAGTGGTGATCCCGAAGGACACCCATGTGGATACGACTCTAATAAGAAGCTAACATACACCCTACCCATAGCATGTACACAACATCTCATCAATCACATCATAACTTATCATAACATGTCATAATTACGTCAAATCATGTTATAACATATCAAACCATAACATATTATTTCACGTCATTCTCAACCACAAAACTATGTCATTAGGGCGAAGGCGATAGGTCGACGTACTAATCACGCTAACCATAGAGTCAACCGGTAAGCACAATTTCAATATCAGTCTCTCTTTCAATAATCTCGAGTTATATACTTAGCTATCAATCGTGCGTAACCATATATTCATACATGCGGTCTCTGTAATGTAATTCGGAGGTCTAGTAGGAGAATCTCTTACCTGGAGGTTGCTCAACAAGTTCTAGCAGTAAAATCACGCTCCCTAAGCGGCGAAAGTCCTAAATGGTTAGGAAACCACAATTTAATAATTTAACCCTCACTACAAGAAATTGGACTTTTTCCGACGTCAAAAAAGACGTCGGCATAAAGGACGTCGGGAATAAGAGGTTCTCCCGACGCATAAAGTAAGACGTCGGGAGAAAAAGCTATTCTCGACGCATAAAGTAAGACGTCGGAAATAAGAGGTTTTCCCGATGCACAATTCATTGGTCGGCCACAAGACGTCGAGAAATAAGGAGTATTCCCGACGCCGTAAGTAATGCGTCGGGACAAGCCTCACGTGGGAAATAAGGGATATTCCCAAGGCGTAGGTTTTCCTGACGCCGTAAGTGTGCGTCGGGAAAGGCAAGTAGGGCATTGAGGAAGGCCTAGGTTTTCCCAACGCCGTAAGTAGTGCGTCGGGAAAAGCCTCACGTGGGAAATAAGGGGTATTCCCAAGGCCTAGGTTTTCCCGACATCGTAAGTGTGCGTCGGAAAAGACCTATGTTTTCTCGACGTCGTAAGTAGTGCGTCGGGAAAAAGGTCTAGGTTTTCCCGATGCACTACTTACGGCGTCGGGAGATCCCCTGCTTATTTATTTTGTTTTTGTTTTACACAGAACTGAAAACGAAAGGGAAAGGGTTTGGAGAAGAGAGAAACCGTCGTTGTCCGTAGCTCGCCGCCGTCCCTTCCATCTTCGTTGTCGTCCATCGCCGCGACTGCAACTTCAGCTTCAGCCTTCCTCCGTCCGTAGCTCGCCGCCAACCTTCTCTTTTCTATCTTTCAAGTTCTTCTCTCTCCATTCTCACTTTTTCAAGATCCCGTTTGTCACCCTGTAGCTAAGTCAGTCAATGACTTTCAAAACAAATATATCTTAAATGAATATTTTTTTTTATTGAAACAACTTTCATTGAATGAATATGTGTGCGTCTGTGTATCATAGGGTTGGCCTAACATTGGACAAACAAGAAAAATCTCAAGTTTAACGAACCTTTTCAAGTGCTTTTCTCGAGCTTTCAGTATAGTGTCGGCAAACTGGTTCCTTAACAAAGCTGCACGGTAAAGCTTGTCGGGGGAGGCTGCGTCGGGAAAGTAGACGAGGTTTTCCCGACGTCGTGGTTTGCATCGAGAAAGACGACGTCGGGAGAGGCTTTCCCGACGCGTGACCAACACAGCGTCGGGAAAGCCTATCCCGACTCACTTCCCCCGACGTCGAGGACTGCGTCGGGAGATCCTTTACCGACATATTTTCACTTCCCCCGACGTTTTTCGGCGTCGGAAAAATCCCGATTTCTTGTAGTGCCTCAAAGAATTTAGGTCCAAAAATCCACTTGAAGTGACTTACCCAAGATCAAGGCCGACTCGGTTTGGACTTAGTTGGACAAATTCCCAGCTCGACTTCCAATTAACTAGTCAATTTAATCCAACAATTACTTAGTTAGAGTCAAAATAACCTTAGCTGGATAGATTAAAACCAAAATCAAACCTACCGAGGCTTACCGAAAAAAAATATAGGTTAAAATGGGGTTAAAAGGAGCTTGGCGGCTCTACTGACTAGGCTGGAGAGAGGAACCGGCTGGTCGGCTCGAGACAGGTAAAGCGGCTGGGTTGGGACGTGGCACGGCTTGCGGCAGAAGGCGCGGCTCGACAGGGGCACGCGCGACTCATGCGGGCGTGCGACTCGGCTACGGTGTAGGCATGGCGCACGTGCGGCTCGACGCGGATGGGTGCTGGCGCGGCTCGAGTCGCAGAGAAGAGACGCGGGTCGGGTCGGCTTCACGCGGTATTGGGTCGCGGGCGCGCGGGTCGAGCTTCTGGGTTCGAGCGACGAAGGAGACGAAACGCACAGGTCGGGGCAGCGAAGCGGAGCGACAGGACGCGCGTTCAACGGTGGAGCGGCTGGATGCGCGATCAACGACCGTGACGGCAAGGCAATGACCGACGACTAGCGGCGAGGTGCTGACGAAGACGCGGTTGCTCGGTGACAACTTCCAGGCGGAGGAGACACGGGTCGGGCTTCATCTGCGGAGGACGGGTGGCTGGAAGCGGGGGTCGACGGGCGTTTCGCTCGGCTGCGCGATCGGCTGGGCAGGCGGCGGCTAGGGTTGTACGATCAGCTGAAGGCAGCGGCGACGCGGAGTGGCGGCTAGGGTTTTTTTTTCTTTCCTTTCTCAATGAAGGGGATGGTGGTTTGCATGAGTTCCAATGGTCCTTTTAAAGAGAAAAAAAATAATAATAATATGCTTATTACTATTCTTCTTTTCTCTTTCCCTAATTTAATCAATTAAATCCACTTAATCTATTTTTTTATTTAAACCCAACAATCTCCATTATAAAAAAATCAAAATCAACCAATCACCTCAATCTTTTTTCCCAAATAAATATCACCATTAAATAATTTCTTGATGTCTAATAAAATCAAATGTTCAAAAATCACTTAATTCAAAACATCCAAAATTAAAATAACTACACTTAAGATAATAAATTATATTCCAAATCTTGGGGCGTTACACTATCTCTTTTGTTTGAGTTACAAAAACAACTAAAGTTAACAACAATTAAGCACTCGACAAACCAAATAAAGGCAATCAAAAGCCCAAATCCTCTAACGTAGCACTAGGAAAGAACAATATTTATAACAATCTTTTGATCAAAAGTCTCTTTTTTAGCGACAAATCCTTTTCTAACAACATTTTCAACACCTATATGACCAACAGTTGGAATATGAAATATACTTACCTCCTTAAATG
The DNA here is from genome assembly GCF_025177605.1 of Cucumis melo. Lineage (NCBI taxonomy): Eukaryota > Viridiplantae > Streptophyta > Magnoliopsida > Cucurbitales > Cucurbitaceae > Cucumis > Cucumis melo. The sequence goes on from NC_066862.1 coordinate 16,325,374, forward strand.
TTTTATTGATAACAAAATCAAAATATACTTACCTCCTTAAATATTAAATATACCTACCTCCTTAAAAAACCAGTCCTTCCTAACTGAAATATGAAGAGACGTAAAGGATAAACAACAATTAACATTCTTAAGAGAAGTACTCTCTTACACACCATTTAAACTTTTTCTTAGGTCCACGAGTGAATGATGCATTAATATACCTCTCCATTAGGTTCTCCTACTAGATCATATGGAACTAACATAGAACAGTTTGTTGGATTAGTTCAAATAGTTAAATTAGGTAAGGAGAGAGAAATCGACAAACATATATATATCGTTGGAATTTATGTCTTAAAACTCGTAGTTTGTAGTTAAATTATATTCTATTGAATAAAGTGGTTATTAAGGACTTATTAGTGAAATTAGAATAATATAACCTTGAATCCAATAAACTAAGGTCCAAAGGTCATCTAGTGTAGACTTGAACTTTATGTAGAGACGTAAACGTGGATCAAGTTCGAGTATATAGCCCAAACGGTCTATAGTGTATGAATAAGGTTGGGCGCTTTATTTTGGGAACGCTATGGATGCAGCCCGCTTTGTAGTCAATACAAATGATGTGATCCTGAATTGTTCGTGTAGACACATGAAGGTGGGGGCATCCTATGTAAAGAGTTTACATAAAACTGAAACCATAAAATAGTCACTTTTGAGTTATTATACCATTGACTATATAAAACTGACTATTTCGATTGTGATAACCTAGGTAACTTAATCTTAATTCTGAGCTAACTATGAACTTCTGTTCAAACGGTATTATCCTCAGATTTGCATAGGTGAGGCAGCTCAACAGCGCTGGCCCAACAAGCCTCCCATTTTCAAAGGTAAGACTGGGGGGATGGCTAGGGACATAGGGTGCAAGACGGAATTCACTTCTAGCTACCTGCATTTTAATGTTAGTAGATAGGTTATTCTCTTAAGGACTGAATCTAAGTCTTGAATAAAGGACCCCACCATCACATTGGCCCGAGAGGGATTCAGTTTATAGGTTGGACCTTAAACCAATTGTTCAATAATAGATCAATAGAACTTAAGGAACAAGATGTAGTCTCGAGATAAAATGGTATTTTAATCCAGCTGAGATTACGAACAACGTGTGAATGATTAACTTACTGATCATAGTTATATCCTATGGATAGAAATATATCTATAGTGAGGGGAGTGCAAATACGAGACTTTAGTGGAATGACCCATTAGTTAACAAATGTTGATTAGCTTGGTCTAAAAAGGTTTAGCTAGTTAATCTCGAATCTTTGGAGCCCATGATCTATAGGTTCATTAGGTTTTCCTGCTAACTCATATGGATTTAACTTAGAACAACATGTTGGAATAATTTGAATTGTTCGAATTAGGTAAAGAAAGAGAAACTAACAAGTAAATGTGATATAATCGTCAATTATAGATTTGAGAAAGAGCTTTATATTTAAATGTGATTTAAATATTAAAAATATGAATACATATTCCTATTCGAAAGCTCGGAATTGATGAAAATGGTCAAAGTTGTAAAAAGTCAAAATGTTGACTTTTGATTTTGAAAAGTCAAACTTTGCTACTTTATATTCAAATGTGATTTGAATTTCAAAAAAATGAATGTCGATTCATGTTCGAAAGGTTGAAATTAGTCAAGACGGATAAAATGATAAAAAGTCAAATTGTTGACTTTTGGCTTCAAAAGTCAATGTTTGACTTTGACTAGAATGATCAAATGACCATTTTACCCCTTGATTAAAGTTAGTGGGAAAATCCAACATTCTATTGGATAATCCTACTAACTTTTAGTGGGTTAAATGGAAGCCCATGGTGATGACAACAAGTCTACTAAGAGAAATTGGAATGATGATTAATTCCACTAATTTTAAGTGAAAAGTGAGGTGTTGAATTTGGGTGAACTAATTACATGCAATAGTTGCATGTAATTAGCTTATTTAAAGATCATTTTTCAAATATTTGATGACTTATTTGGAAAATATTTGTTATTTTAAAATTTTAATTCTTCCAAATCAATTCCTCTCCCAAATTTCAAACGTAAATTCCCACCTCCAAATACCATTTCTCTTTAAATTTCCTTCACATATCATGTTCTACCATCCAGTTCTAAGTCTAGAGAATAGCGAGTCAACTTTAGTGGAGGTCCCAATTTGAGTTCGTGAGGAGATTATCGAGGAATCGGGGAGCTACAAAGGTATGACCTCTTCTAACCCTAATTCATTTAATTATGGTAGTTTATGTTGCATGTTAATCACTAATTAGTTAGTTGCAATTAGGATAAAATTTGATCCTTAATTTCGCTGCGTTTGTATGCTTTCCATCATATATGTGATATAATCGTTGGTTATCAGTTTAGAGATAGAGTTTTATATTTAAATATGATTTAAATAAAAAATATGAATGCAGATTCATATTCGAAAGCTCAAAAATGATGAAAATAGTTAAAGTTGGAAAAAGTCAAAATGTTGACTTTTGAATTTGAAAAATCAAACTTTGACTAATTTTATATTCAAATGTGATTTCATGGAAATGAATGCGGATTCATGTTCGGAAGGTCAAAGTTAGTCAAGACGGAAAAAATGGTAAAAAGTCAAAATGTTGGTTTTTTACTTGAAATAGTCTCAATTTGACATTTGACTTGAATGATCAAATGATCAATTTACCATTTGACTAAAGATATTGGAAAATTTCAACATTTTGTTGGATAATCCTACTAAAACTTAGTGGACTATATGAATGTTGATGGTGATAACAACAAGCCCACTAAGAGAAAGTGTAATCTTGCATAATTCCACTGACTCATTAGTGGACTAAGTGAAAGTTCATTATGATGACAACAATCCCATTAAGATTTAATGAAATGTGAGGTAGTTAGGGAAATGTGAAATGTTAGGATTTGGTGAGTTTACACGTGCAATTATTGCATGCCTTTTGTCTATTTAAAGGTCCCATTTCAAATGTTGAAAGACTTTTTGCAAATTTCTACTTTCACTTAAAAGAAAAAAAAATACTCACCAAAGATTTATTTCCAATCCTTTACAATTCTTCAAGATTTCCACCTTTGTCTCAAATCCTTCATCCATCAAGTCTCACAATCTGGTTCTACGTCTAGAGAATAGTGGATCAACATTAATGATGGTTCCAGTTCATGATTGAGGAGAAGACGAGTAATACAGTATCCACGAAGGTACGTACTCAATAAATCTTTATTTATAATTAATTTAGGGTTTAAGGTTATGCTTGTAACTAGGAGCAATTAGGGTAAAATCTCGATCCATTTTTCGCCATGTCTAAAATGTCCATCATGTGGTATTAGAGAATGCTAATTTTACTCAATTGCATATGGTGGGTTTCAATTTATTAGATAAATTGTGGTTGAACTAAAATAGATATATTATGATTTTTGACCCCAAAATAAGTGTAATTTGTAATAATTATTATAATTGGCCCGAGTTTTGTGATATAATTATCATGATAAAAGGTCTGTAGTTTCTTATAGAGTCGTTTGTGCTGATTATAGGTTGTAATTTCATCAATCGGTAGAGAGAAAAGCTAGAAATTTGGCAAAAAAAATTGTGCAGACCCGAATTCAAGACTTCAGACTCGATTCAGACCCGGATCGCAAGACCGGGCTCGCTCCGCGCGCTTCACGCCTGCCTATCGACCCAATTGTTGGCCACTCTACGCGCCCGGCTCAGTCCAAACACGCTTGGCCCAGCCTGCGAGCCAACATTCCGGACGCCTGACGACCCAAGCGCCCAACTCGCGATCCGACCCGGGTCGTGCCTCGCGCCCATGCGCCCGCCTCGTATCCCTAGTTTTCTTTTGTCACGAGTTCACTTTGCCCAACCCATGATCCGATCCGACCGGTTCACTTTGCTTGTGCGACTAGTGAAGATTATTTGATGGATTTTGGGTCGGTTCAACCAATCTTAGATTGGTTCACCTTATTTTTATTTTGGGTCACTTCAAGCTAGTTTTGATGGTTTTTCCATGATTGAGTGGCTTAGAAGTGGTTTTGTACTACATCAAATTATTGTTGTAATATTTTAGTACTTACCTTAATTTAGAAGTTAAAACCAGTCTATTTTATGGTGTTTTAATTAATTATGCATGTTCATATATGTTTTTAATTGCGTTTAGAATGTATGTGCATAATGTATGTCATATAAATTTAAAACCTCACCATAGATTAACATGTTCATGCACTAAAAGATGTTATAACAGTTCTAATATATAGTATGCATATTAATTAATTAATATGAAAATTAATTAACATGATTAATTAATTTTTGTCGAATATGATTTCATGAAATTAATTTTTTGATTAATTTAATATGATTTAATTAAAGGTTAAATAATTGAAAATCCATATTAATTGATTTCTTTATATAACTGTTATATAATGAAATGTTTAAATGAATGTTATATCATTGTCTGTATTTTTTTTATAAAAGTTATAAAATTAATTAGACATTTAAAATCTATAACAATGAATGCTCACCTAAGTTAAACATATTAACCAAATTTTTATAGAATTATGTCGATATCTGGTAAAACTAGTTACAAGAAATTCACCTGATTCGACCTTGTCAAAAAGTCAAATAAGATGACTAAGGTCGGATGTTCTTAAGTTGACGGTTTACAGAACACCTGCTACTTGGAGATCGTAATCAGTGCTTGAGCCTAGTTAACCTAGTTTTATGAGCATGCGTGAGAGATGTGAGGTAATAAAACTAGTTTATCACCTAAATATCGTAGGTTGAAATCCGGTATAAAGGTTATGCTCGGATGTTTCACCTAGACTTAGTATTTGTTTAAGTTAGCCTAAATATAATCATGAAGTAAAGAATATCCTTAAAATCATTATAGAACACGTCAGTTAGAGAGAAGTTGTGTATTTTTAGCTTTAGCATCCCTAAGAATTCACACCATGAGGTCCATGTAGGGTTTTGGTCATGCATAGTAGTAGTCTCCTTTCAAAAAGTGTTTGCATGGAACAATATCAAAGTGAATATGGGAAGTAGTTCATAGTAAGTGAGTGAGAGATATGTGACAATCCCATGGAAGATTCCTATAATGTGCCTTCTTGTCTACCTAGGAACGACGTTTTTTTATGAAGGTTGTATTATAGAATTCGGATCACCACGAACTCCAAATATTGATAGATTTTCTAAGAACAATTTTCATATTGGCTTTCCACTTTCGGAAGCATGTTGATTCTGATCTCTAAGATCTGAAAATAGCAGGTTAAACTTATAAGAATTACTAAGTTATTAGACATTCTTGACCAAAATAGCGACAATTAAGTGCTATAAGAAATAAACAGTTATTCTAAAGTTAGCATATACTCAAAATTGTCTTGGTTTAAAGGAGGAGTAATCTACTACCCTTCGGTGGAGGTTATTCTAAACCTTGAAATATCGCTACAAAATACAAACAGTGAAGGATACATTATGAGTAAATTCTAAACAAGATTGGTTCTTAAAGGATTATAGTTTTTTTACCAAGAGAATATGTTTGTTTTTTCAGCATGAATAGCTTAATAGTTCAAGTTTTAGCTTTCGAGAAACTTAATGGCGATAATTATGCACCGTGGAAATAAAATCTTAACACGATACTAGTAGTTGATGACTTAAGATTTGTCTTAACTGAGGAATTTCCTCAAACCCCTACCCCTAATACTAACTGAATTAGTCAGAAGCATATGATCGATGGGCTAAAACCAATGAAAAAGTCTGTGTCTATATTCTTGCCAACATGTTTGATGTTTTGACAAAGAATCATGAATCCTTAGCCACGGCTAAAGAGACTATGAATTCATTAAGGGAAACGTCCGAACAACGAGAATGGTCCTTAAGACACAAGGCAATCAAATACATTTACACTAAGCGAATGAAGAAAAAGACCTCTGTTAGAGAACATGTCCTGAACATGATGATGCACTTCAATATCGCTAAAGTAAATCGTGATACCATCAACGAGGCTAATCGCATTAGCTTTATCTTAGAGTCTCTCCCGAAGAACTTCATACCATTTCAGATGAGTGGTCTCTAAATAAGATGGAGTTTAATCTGACAACCTTCTAAACGAGCTCTAGCAATTCTAGAACCATATCATGAGTAAGGAGAAGCAAGTGGAAGCAAATGTTGTTACCACTAAAGGGAAGTTTTCAAGAGGATCGTCCTTTAAAAATAAAACTGGACCCTGAAAAAATAAAGCTCAAATAAAGAAGAAGAGAAAGGGGAAGACTCTAATAACGTGTAGAAATACAAGTTATTGTGGCTTTTTAGGTAAAACAATGGAGTCAAAACGTGAGATAAATGATCAAAACATGTAGCTTTTACCGTAAATTTATAATATTAAGAGAATGCACCTTACATAAGTAATCATGCCTGATTAACTGTGCTTTTTTAAGTGTTTTTACGCAAGATAGCGAAAAGAAGAAATGAAGCAACATGAACTCAACGAGAAGAAGCTGTTGGGCGAGTCATAAGGCGAGATGCCAATAGTACATCATTATGCGAGATGATTCGTTAAAAGACAAGAATGGTAGTTGAACCTAATGTGACAAGGACATATGTGCAACATAGCAAAGACGAATGTACAGCATAGCGCAATTAATTTCCCACATAAAGTATGCCTTTAAAAGACTCCAACTCCACCATGAACAGATACAGAGGGGGCGTCCCCTAAAAAGGCCGGTGAAATGATGAATTTTAGAATCCTTCACCATATGAAGTAGTAGCTTTTCTTTCACCTCTTCTCCGATCAACTTCTGAGTGAGAGCTTAAAGAGAAATTAGAAAGAGAAGCCCATTAACCATTCCCCTAACTTGTAAAAGAGCCAAAGGATGATGACAATGCATTATGTGGCTCGACTCATCTCTTTACTCTCCATTTTTCGTATTTTGTAATGTTTTGTATGAATATTCTTATTCTTATGGTCGAAAGGCCTACATTATCAATACAATGCATGTTTTATCCATTGTCTTTCTCACATTTCTTTACTATTCATTTTTTTGAAGTGTTATAAGTAGTTTAAGTATGTATTGCTTGTTTGATAAGGGTTCTTTAAGCATAAGATTCATCGTGTTTAACCTATGATTAATTCATCGCTTGGTCAGCGCTCGTCGCCAACTACTCAAGAGAGTAAGTAGTATAGACCTATCTAACATGCGTAAAAGGGAGTTTGAAAACAATCTTCGTTCTAGCGTTTTGTCTTCAATCGTTTGTGTCCCAAAAGTAGAACAAGTGTGGTGTCTAAGCACCAAGAGGTTGCTCTCCTAAGATAATGAGGTACATATGAAACTTATAAATAAGGAAGTCTAGATATATATATCACTTCATTGATCTTTACCACTTGTGTCCCGAAAGGAGAACAAGTGTGGTGTTCAGGCGTCGAGGGATTGCTCGCCTTAAATATAAGATAGTTAAGTTATCTAAAAATCTAGTCGTATCTTGCATTTAAATCATCTATAATGCAGATACTTTCTTTCACCCTTCTCAATGCAAGTTTGTTCATTTTCCATAATCATGCAATTCCATTCCCCTCTACAGAGTCCTTTGTGTAAATATTTAGATTTGTATAGTTTTAATATATTGTATAGAATTAAACCCTAATTTATAATTAAGTTAGGGTTTAAGGTTATGCATGTTAACTAAGAGCAATTAGGGTAAAATCCTGATCCATTGTTCACTGTGCATGTCTAAACGCTGTCCATCATGAATTTCATGGCTAAGAGGCCTAAAGTTTTTATTATTAATGCAATATTAATTGGAAAATTAGGCATAAACAGTGGAAAATAGATCGGATTTTACTCTAATTGCACTATGTTAACATGTAAAACCCTAAATAAATTGGAAATTAGGGTCGATCGAAACATACCTTCTGTAGCTACAATAATTGCTCAAATCTCCACCCAAACACAAATCGAACCACCACTAGTGTTGACCTCTATCCTCCAGACTCAGAATTGCATTGTGGACCCAATGGATGAAGGAATCGGGAGAGAAAAAGAGATGAAAATTAGATTAGGGTTGGGAGAATTTTGGTGTGTTTTTTTCTTTTTTGTAAATCAAAATGAGTGAAATTATCGACCGCACTTGAGAGGGCTCAAAAGACCAATATTTCAAATATTTTGAACAAAAGAATTTATAGAAAATGAACATGCAAAGTTGCATGTTCATGCAACACCAAAGCCCAACAACACATGATCGATCCACTAACTTAGGGAGCTTGGTATCATTATCATGATCAACCATCTAGTCTACTAAAAGTTAGTTAGATTATCCAACAAAATATTGGATTTTTCTACTAACTTCAGTCAAGGGACATTTTAGTCTTTTCCTAAATTAGACAAAGTTGAACTTTGACTTTTCAAGTCAAAAGTCAATATTTTGATTTTTTGTTGACGTTTTACCATTTTCTCTATATTTGCTAATTTTCTACCTCTCGAACATGAATCCGCATTCATTGTCTCAAAATTTAAATCATATTTAAATATATCGATGGGCAAAGTTTAACTTTCCAAAGTCAAAAGTCAACCCTTGGACTTTTTTACAACTTTACCATTTCTATCATTTTAGAGTTTTCGAGTATGAATCTATATTCATATTCTTGATATTTAAATCACATTTTAACATTAAGCTCTATCTCAAAATTGATAATCGATCACTATATTACATATGCTTGTCGGTTTCTCTCTCCTTGCCTCATTCGAACAATCATTCATGATCTCGACTGAGTCAAAATTACCGTTTTACCCCATAGATTACGTCTTGTTCCTTAAGTCTCACTGATCTTCTAACAAATAATTGGTTTAAGATCCAACTTATAGATTGAATCCCTCTCGGGCCAATGAGAGGGTGGTCCCCTTGTTCAAGACCTGGATTCAGTACTTAAAGGAACAACCTACCTACTAATTCTAAAGTGATCCGAAGTAAATTCCATCTTGTATCTTATGTCTCTAGCTATTCACCTAGTCTTACCCCTAAAATGAGAGACATATTGAGCCAGCAAAGTCGAGTTGCCCTCACCTATGTAGATCTAAGGATTATCTTGTGTGAACAAGAGTTCATGGTTAGCTCAGGATTAAGATTAAGTTACTTAGGTCATCAATAAACGAAATAGTCCATTTTAGCCAATAAACGACATTATAACCTAAAAGTGACTATTTCATGGTTCATTCTTATGTAAACTCTTTACATAGGATTTACGTAGCATGTCTCCACTGAACAATTTAGGATCACATCGTTTATACTAACTACAATGTGGGTAGCATCCATAGTGTCTCTAGAATAAGGCGTCCAACCTTATTCATATACTATAGACCGTTTAGGCTATATACTCAAACTTGATCCACGTTTATCTCTCTAAAGTTCAAACTTACCCAAGATAGCCTTCGGACATTAGTTTTTTGGATTTAAGATTATAGTATTCAATTTCACTAATAATTCCTAAATAACAACTTTATTAAAAAGAATATGATTTTAAACTACAAACATAAATTTCAACAAATACCATTTTAATTTCATTCTTTCATCTCTTTACTTATCGCATAGTTTACTTCTTTATATTATGAAAGAAACAAAAGATTAGTTTAGCTCTTTGAAGAGTTTAGGAGTTCATAATGTGTAGTCTGTTAATTAGAGATATATTCAACGTCTAATTTTATTCGGGAGAATGAATTAAGCCTTGGTAGTTAACTACTTGAGAGAGCAAGTGACTAAGACCCCATTAAATAAGCGTAGAGTAAGTCATAGAAATAAAATAAACTCTCTGGATTTCTTCTTATCATAAATATAAAAAATGTGAGCGTGTATGGCGAGAGGTTACTCGGCTTAAATAAAAGATGGAACCTATGGACATTGAAACTTAAAGGATTTAGATATGAATCATTTAATGATTTTAGCATTTTTCATCCCAAAAGGCTAGCAATTGTGACAAAAGCATCGAAAGGATGCTCGCCTTAATTTGGAATTAATTAAATAATTCATATCACCTCAAGAAATTACTTCTCTTTGTATCGCATAGTAGTATAGTGAGCTTTCCTTCAACACTTTCAGTATTTGAACAGAGTTGGTTTAGTAACATTCACAATCTTCCAGAACGATGTCCTTTTTCACTTCACACTATTAGTGTACATAATAATAGGAGTTAGATATTTGATATTGTGAATACTGAATATTGTATAGATACCACATGAGTCTTCAATAGGTGTTATGATTACTTAAAAATTCATTTGTTTGACCTTGGCTTATCCAAGAAACCTCCTTCTTTGCTTACACTTGGATAAGAGGAAGGAAAACTTGTGCGCAACATGATTAATGAAATAAGATTAAATTCTGCCCTTTTTATCGCACCAGAAAAAAACATGATTCATATAAAAAAACAAGCAATATTCAAGTTAATTTTTAAGATTCTCTAAAGGTATGAACATTTCCCTAACATTATTATATTTTGATGACAATTGAAATAAAAAAGTAGATGTAACTAACACAGAACACAAATGTCAAACACGACGTCACAAGTAATATGTACGACAAGAGGGACGTCACAGAAGCAAAAAAAAAAAAAAAAAACACACAAAATTTGATAATCCAGTTTGGTGCAAAATTATCTATGGTTTGAGAGAATTATGGCCATCGGAACAAAACTTCATTACAACAAAAGTATATATCTAATAGACTCCTTTAAAGCTTTACACAATCTCTAGCTTTATATGGACACTTAGAAATTTTGTTGAGTGAAGGAATAGAGAGATTGAAGCATTTAGTTGAGATGTTAGATATGATTCATTGATTGTTAAATTTTGTAGACATATTCACATGTTATATATGTAGTTTGGAGCTGTATTTTCTTGCTCGTAGTTCTAATTCTTTGAGTTTATTATATAAAGGAGGTGATTATTATTATAATTTTTTCTCCTTTTTAAGTATAGCTTTGATAATAGTTAAGAGTTCATATGAATAAATATCACATTAATTTCTAATTACATCATTACCTTGCAAAATTTCATATTGAAGGCTTTAAACACTTTGAAAGTTCTTTTGGTTAAAATTAGACGATTATGTCGTTCTAAATTCTTTCTGGATTAAATTTCAGTGTTCTAGAATTGTTCCTAATATTTGCTCATTTTTTCTCTAATTAAGTAACTAATAAATATTGTTTTCCTCCTATCAAGGGATTCAACAACTTTCCAAGTTTCAACAAATTAGAGATTTCGTTGAAGAAGTTGTTGCTTAATAAAAATAAGTTGAATGGATCAATTGGCTAACTGTTTTTTTTTCTTTATATTAGTTTCTTTATGTATGTCTGTGTACGTAGGTATGTATGTACGTAGGTATGTACGTACGTCATGAAAATATTGAAAATGTTCATATATATAAACATTGATAGTGATCAAAACCAAAAATGCTAGAGGCCTTGTGGACATTGATGACTAGGAGAAGCTTGTCGATAATCTTGTTCTTGATCTTGCATGGTCATTATCCATATATATTTAATTTGATTCAAGACTTTTTAGCCATGAAGATTTGAATGTATGAATAGAATTTGTTTGATTATTTTTTATTTGGGTTCAAAATTTTATATTACAAAAATTAAAAAATAAAATAAAAGTAATATTTGAAGGTATTAAAAAAAAAAACCGTACTCCTGATGCTCAAATATCAACCGTCGAGAAATCATATACAACTTTCGATGTCGTATGTGGGTGTCGAGAGTTAATAACTCTCAATGGCTATATATGGCATCAGGAGTTAGTAACACCCGACGGTTGATATTTGAGCGTTGAAAGATAAGTCTTCTAACGGAAATTTCCCGACACCACACTCCCAACGATGCTTTTAACGTTGAAAATTCATCTCCCGATTCATTTTGAACATTTTTCGACAATTTCATGCGTTGGGAAATGAGTGTTGTGTTTAGTGACTCATGCATAGCTTCCTCTTAAGTTTCAATTTAGGCTCCCCTAAGTTTGAGCTTCTCTCACTTCCACAATAATGCTTCTTCAAGCTTTGTATATGAGATCCCTTTAATACAAAATACTTAGGTTCCCCCTAGGAGTGAAATTCCTTCATATTAATCATATTTTTAGGCTCCCTCTAAATACTATATCAAAAGAGAACAACCTCTGTCAAGATCTCCGGTGGCTACCCAAAAAACCATCTCAATGAGAAACACAAAGATACTCAATAGCAATATATAAAGGTTGAGGCTTAGACAAAAACCCTAAACTCAAAACGTTCAATATACAAATTTTACTAATGAGGCAACTAACCCCATAAAGGAATAAAAGAGTTCCACAAAATATATATGACTTGCTTTAGAATTATATTTTGGAGAGAATAAATATTATTTGCAATAGAATAAGGAAGGAGTTAACCAACCACATTAATAATATTAAGCTACATTTAACATTAACCTATTCAACTTATTACACACAACAATATTAATTATCAAACAATTAATTGACAATAGATTTTAACATTTTCTTATTACATTTAGGAGCATGGAGATTTGAACACAACATATCTTAATTCTCAATACATTCAAATGTCAATAGAACTAAGCTAGGAATTTTAATATTTATAGCAATTAGTTTATAGAAACATATCATATTAATTACAAAAATCATATTTTAGAATAAATTTATATTTTATGTAAATTGACAAATCAAAATTCATTGCCAAAATTGATATTCATCCTCTATTTTTTCGAATTTTGTCATTCAACAATCGAAAGAACGGGAGAGGGAATTGTTGATATATATCTCTTCTAATATGGTTATTAGTATTTTATTGATCAATCGAATTGACTTTATAAATTTGGTTGCATATGTTGGTGACGACACATTATAACCAAAGTATTACAGTTTTGTCAACAAGTTGATATTTTCTGTAACATCCCAAAAAATAAGGTAATTTTAAATTTAATTATCTTAGTTCAATTTAATTATGTTGAAATTTTTTGGTATTATTATTTGAGAATTATTTGATTTTGAGTTGAATGTTCTTGATTTAATTATTTTGATGAAATTATAAGTAATTATATATGTGTACATATAATTAATTAAATTATGGAAGTTGAAGAATAATTATATTATTGGTGATAATATAATTATTTAAAGAGAAATATTATTGTTTTGGGGAAGAAAGAAAGATTGGATGTGATGGGTTATTCACTTTGCTTGAAGAGGCACTATTGTCGCCACAAGTACCTTTTTCGATCTTCTCCTCTATTGATCGTCTCCCGCCTTGTCGTCCTCTGAAGCTAACCCTCAAATGAAGTCTTCGTTAAGGTCTAAGCCATCTCTCCATTGAAGCTACCACACGTTGCACGCGAAGTCTAAGTTCTTCAAGTTGAGGCCGTCACAAGTTTAATCGTCGGTTTCGTCTCTGTCCTCCACGCTAGTCGTCATCTCCCTATCTCTCTCCGTCTCAAGTGAAGCCAAACAGTCATCATCCATTGCTTAAGCCATTTGGTTAATTTATGGTAAGGTTTTGATTTAGGTTTGGGTATGCCCATCAACTTTTAGTATTGGTGCTAAAATAAATTAATTTTGGTTTGATTTTGGATTATTTTTCTTGAAGGTTTGAATTAGCCTGGGAGTAGTCATCTGAGCAATTATCCTCAATGGTTGACTTGGTTTTCAACCTCTTTTGTTGGTAAGACGAATTGGAAAATGTTGGATGTAGCCATTAGGAAATAGATTATTAAATTATTTTCACATTTATGTCTAGTTTTGGTTATTTGGATTTTGAGCTATCAAGATTTTAGGTTAATCTCTCATATAAGAGATTCTACTACTAGACCTCGAAAATAGAGTTAAGAGTCTGCATGTATTTATCGTTATGTATTGATGTAACTAAGATGCATAATGTGATTACCAAACGATTAAGCAATCAAACAACCTTGATGGGATATAACTTAGTTAACGTGCTTATGATTAAGATGAGCTCTTTTCGAAGTCTTTAACCGACACACATGGTCACCTCTCAGGATCTAAATGACCAAGTTGTGTTCAGCAAGTTATATCTAAAACGCTTCACTTACAAGACTTATAGAGCTTCGCTTTTAAGGGTGAAAACCTCTCAGTGCCTAATACCCACACTTGTTCTCCTTTCCGGATACAAATAATGGAAGTTATCTCACCAAGGTGGAGTTTGTCTCTAAACTCCTCCTTGCTCGTGTTAGCCATATACTTGCTACTTGCCCTCTAGGGTAGTTGGCGATATACACTGGCCAAAATAGCTCAGCTAACGGAATAAGAAATATAAGCTAACCTTCTTATCAAGAACTTATCATGAGACTTAAACTATAAATAATACGAGGATGAATGAACAATAAACAGTTGAATGAATTGAAGAGGTATAAATTTACATTGTATTAAAGAACATAGGTCTTTTGCTACTATACAATATAAAGAAATACAATGTAAAGAAATACAAAATTAGAAAGAATAGAAATGACATTACAAGTTAGGGGAAAATGGAAATGATATCTTCTTCACTCAAACCTCAAACTCACTCTTTGACTGACCCGAGAAGATGAAGAAAGACTTTATAGACGGTGGAAAAACTATTTCTTTCCACCACTGTCTAGGGTTTAGCTACTCAAGCTGTAACATGGGTCCGTTCAGACCCAGACCCGGATCGAACCGATTTTTCTTGATGGTGATAGATTTCTTTATATAGGTAGATTTAGGCAGAAAATCTAATCTTCTAAGCATGTCAGCGCTGAAAGCTGCTTCTATGTTAAGTCACATCAACTCCATCTACCAATTTTTTCTTCTAGCAAACTTTTTCTCGCCTACTGATATGACCTTCTCGCCTAGTCTTCGTGCGAGTTCCTATGCGATTTGCTAGCTTTTTCTTTTGTTCTTAATCCTACGTTCAGACACTAAGAACAGGGTGAAACGTGCATGAAAGCTTATGTACAGTGTATTTTCAAATACTTATGAATTTACAACATAAGAACGATAGTTTTGAATACTTCCTTGCGGGACCCTAATGAGAAGTTACCAGACACCTAACGGGACTAGTAGTGGGTCCCTTACTAAGTGTATGTTTATACTTATTCTTTCTATGTTTAATTTTTTAGGTAAAGGTAGAGGTAGAGGAAAGTTGTCGATTGACAAGAAGGATCCGTGATGTGTCATAAGGGAATTATATGTTGCTTCCGCTTTTATGTTTATAGTATTTTGAACTTTAGTATGTTTAATTGAATTTATTGAACTCATAAATTATTCTATGTTATTTTTCTTTAAAAGTTGGATAGGACCCGAACTAGGATTAAATTTTCTAGCATTTATTTCTATTTTTCCAAGCTATGATTTATAAATGAGTGTTTGAAATTATGTATTTGAAAATTTATGGCATGTTTGGTAACGTTCCTATTATCTGTTTCTTGTTTCTTGTTCCTTGTTCCCTGCTTCATGTTTCTTTTTTTTTTAGAATAGAAAACAGGGATGTGTTTGATAACTGTTTTTGTTTTTTGTTTCTTGTTTCTTGAAAAAAAAGAAACAAAAACAAAAAATGTGTTTGATAACTATTTCTTCTTTCCTAACTTTCTTCTAGATTTATTTTTTATTTTTCACATCTACTTCAATTAAAAATTAAACAAACATATAGGTCATCCATCAAATATAAAAAACTAAAATTATCAAAATTTTATTCATTTAATACGAAGAAGTACTGATGCACGAATAAAAATAATGACATAAACACAAAATTATATCTATCCTTCAAATGTTGCCAAATTTGATTGGCAATATCATCTCTCACTCGAGCCATTTCTCTTAGATGATGTGGACTCACTTCTTAATCCATCAATTTCAACAACCTCATCGATATTTTGTGACATCTAGAATTTAATATTAATTTTAAATTATTATATCTTTAGTATTTAGAATTTAAAGAAACAAAACAAAATTTAACCTTTAACTCTGCTACCTATGATGCTTTAGAGAAAAACGCACAACGAAAGCCTAGATCCGCACAAAGAGAAAGATGAAAACTATGGATCTGACGAAGAGGAAGAGTTAGACGAAAACTATGGATCCGACGAAGAGGAACAATCAAGCAAAAACTATGGATCCGACGAAGAGGAACAGTCTAGCGAAGAGGAAGAGTCCGGGTTGTAAAGGAAGACGATGAGAGGCAATGAGGAAGACTGTGTGCAGAGAAACACGATGAGTGAAAGAGGAAGGCGATGATTATTTGGGGAAAACGATGAAGATAAGAGGAAAAGGAAATAAAAATAATTAAGAAAAAGGAAAAGGAAACAAATAATAATAATTGAGAAAAAGGAAAAGGAATCCAATAAAAATAATTGAAAAAAAAAAAAAGAAATGAACTAATAAAAATAATTCAAAAAAATGAAAAGGAAACAAATAAAAGTAATTGAAAAATAGGAAAATAAAACCAATAAATATAATTGAGAAAAAGGAAAAGAAAACCATTAAAAATAATTGAAAAAAACGAAAAAGAAACCAATAAAAATAATTAAAAAAAAAAAGAAAACCATTAAAAATAATTGAAAAAAAGAAAACCAATAAAAATAATTGATAAAAAGGAAAAGGAAACAAATAGAATAAATTGAGAAAAAGAAAACCAATAGAAAGAATTGAGAAATGGAACAGAAGAAACTACTTTTTTTTTTGTTCCCAATAATTTCTTATAAAATGAGAAACGTTTCTACTTTTTTTTTTAGAACGAGAAACAAGGAACGTTACCAAACACCTCTGTTCCTTAAAAAAATGAAAACAGAAATAGGAAACAAAGAACGAGAACGTTACCAAACGGGTCCTTAGTTTTCTTTTTCATTTTAGATAACAAAACCTTTATTTAATATAAGGAGTTGAGTTGTTACATTTTCATTCATAGTTTCAAGATTTACCAATTCAACATTGACATAAAAGAGTGAATTGATATTTTCATTATACCACTACAACAAGTCGGACTACTCCCGACACAAAAACATCGGCAAAGCTTTAAAATACATTGGGAACTCATTTTCCGACGCTGAACGAGACGTCAAAAAAAGAGTCGAAAGAAATGCATCGAGAGACCAATTCCCGATGCATTACCAACACGGCGTCAAGAGTGCATGTCTCCCAACATCATCATTTCCGACGTCATCCATGTCTCCCAACAAAAAGAAAATTCCAATTGGGTTGAGAATTAAACTAGACAAGACTTTAGTGAGATTGAGATTGTTAACCACAAAGTTATGCCAAGGTGGTAAATTATTCAATAACTTAAAGCATAAATTAACTATTTAAACGACATTCTTAAAATCCAATTCCTAAAATAAATTCTCTCATACATGGAGATTAAACCTAAACTTACAGTTAAATTTCAATATGCATAACTTCACACTTTCAGCCAAACTTTTTAACATAGTGTATATTGATGACTAAGAAGTCTTTGATTTATATTCTTACCTTTTGGTTGTACCTAAAAATTAAAAAAAATAAATAAAGAAAAGAAAAGTTTATGATTATTGGATGAAAAAATTGTAAAAAGAAAAACATATATTATTTTATTCTCCAAAGCATTCCCACATTGATAAATTTAGAATGTAGAGGCTTCTTCATATACCTATTAGTTGGCTAATGGGCTTGGGCCCTTAAGGCACCCAAGTCTTGGAATGAGGGAGTGGATAGGCAAATGAGGACATCTCCACACACGTTTGGGCATGTTTGAAACCAAACGAGCATCCAATTATAAGACCATGCATATTTTTGAGTTTTATAAAATACGCTGAAAACAGTAAAGCCTATAGATTCTATGACTTAGAAAACAAAGTAATCATAAAATCAAATGATGTAGATTTTTTCGATGATAGATTTTCTTTTAAATCTATAAATAGTGGGGACCTAAATAGTCAAACTAGTGGGGCTCATGTTCCAATAGTTTACCTTCAATTAGGATCCAAACCCAAGACAAGGAAGTAGATCCTAAACCTAGAAGAAGCAAGAGAGCTAGAACAGTAAAAGATTTTGGAAAAGACTTTGAAACATACAACGTAGAAGATCCAAAAGATCTAACAGAAGCCTTATCCTCAGTAGATATCAGTTTATGGCAAGAAGCTATCAATGATGAAATGGACTCTCTTGAATCCAATAGAACCTGACACCTAGTTAACTTACCTCTTGGCTGCAAAGCCATAAGCTGCAAATGGGTTTTAAGGAAAAAACTCAAACCTGATGAATCAGTAGATAAGTATAAGGTTAGATTAGTAGCAAAAGAATTTAGGCAGAGGGAGAACATAGATTTCTTTTATACTTTTTCCTCGGTCACTATAATCACCTCTATTAGAGCATTGATATCTGTAGCTGTCCTGAACAATCTCTTAATCCATCAGATGGATGTTAAAACTGTTTTCCTAAATGGTGAGTTAGAAGAAGAACATCTCCACACACGTTTGGGCATGTTTGAAACCAAACGAGCATCCAATTATAAGACCATGCATATTTTTGAGTTTTATAACTCAACTCAAAAGGAATAATACACGAAACTACTGCACCTTACTCTCCTAAAATGAATGGAAAAACAAAAAGAATCAAACAGTAAAAATTCATCATACGAAGTCCTTAAACATAAAACACTAGTTGTCTAGCTTATGTTAGAATACCTGATCAAAGAAATGTTAGAAAACCTGATCCAAAAAGTGTCTTCATAAAATACGCTGAAAACAGTAAAGCCTATAGATTCTATGACTTAGAAAACAAAGTAATCATAAAATCAAATGATGTAGATTTTTTCGATGATAGATTTTCTTTTAAATCTATAAATAGTGGGGACCTAAATAGTCAAACTAGTGGGGGCTCATGTTCCAATAGTTTACCTTCAATTAGGATCCAAACCCAAGACAAGGAAGTAGATCCTAAACCTAGAAGAAGCAAGAGAGCTAGAACAGTAAAAGATTTTGGAAAAGACTTTGAAACATACAACGTAGAAGATCCAAAAGATCTAACAGAAGCCTTATCCTCAGTAGATATCAGTTTATGGCAAGAAGCTATCAATGATGAAATGGACTCTCTTGAATCCAATAGAACCTGACACCTAGTTAACTTACCTCTTGGCTGCAAAGCCATAAGCTGCAAATGGGTTTTAAGGAAAAAACTCAAACCTGATGAATCAGTAGATAAGTATAAGGTTAGATTAGTAGCAAAAGAATTTAGGCAGAGGGAGAACATAGATTTCTTTTATACTTTTTCCTCGGTCACTATAATCACCTCTATTAGAGCATTGATATCTGTAGCTGTCCTGAACAATCTCTTAATCCATCAGATGGATGTTAAAACTGTTTTCCTAAATGGTGAGTTAGAAGAAGAGATTTATATAGAACAACCTGAATGTTTCATAGTTCATGGGCAAGAATCCAAAGTTTGTAAACTTGATAAATCTCTCTATGGCCTAAAACAAGCTCCTAAGCAATTGCATGAAAAGTTTGACAACTTACCCATGTCAAAAGGATTCAAAGTAAATGAAAGTGACAGATGTATCTACTATAAGACTGAAGGTAAGCTATGTATTATCATATGCCTATACGTAGATGAAATGTTAATCTTTGGATCAAACTTGCACGTCATAAATGATGTAAAATCTATGTTGAACGCAAATTTTAACATGAAAGACCTAGGTTGATGTAATCTTAGGCATCAAAATTACAAGAACTGAAAATGAAATTTTCTTAGATCAATCTCATTACATAGAAAAGATTCTAAAGAAGTACAGTTACTTCGAAAGTAAACCAGCTTGTACACCTTATGACTCTAGTGTAAAATTATTCAAGAACACTGGTGATAGTGTTAACCAATCCGAGTACGCTAGTATCATAGGTAGTTTGAGGTATGCTGCTAACTACACTAGACTAGACATACCTTACACCGTAGGATTACTATATAGGTTTACCAGCAGACCTAGTCTAGAACACTAGAATATAGTAAAGAGAGTAATGAAATACCTTAAGAAAACTCAAAACCTATGATTACATTATAATAATTTTCCCGTTATACTTGAAGGTTACAGCGATGTTGATTGGAACTCCCTCTCAGATGACTCAAAGGCTACAAGTGGCTATATTTTTAATATTGCAAGAGGAGTTGTTGCTTGGAAATCCAAGAAACAGACAATCTTAGCCCAGGCAACGATGAAGTCAGAGATGATAGCAATAGCTACTACTATTGAAGAAGCAAGCTGACTTTGAAGTTTGCTATCAGAGATTCCCACATGGAAAAAACTGATACCAGCCATACTAATCCATTGTGATAGTAGTGAAGCTATTGCAAAAGTTCAAAACCGTTATTATAACGGTAAGAGACGACAGATACGTCGTAAGCACAGTACCATTAGAGAATTGCTCACTACTGGTATAGTGATATTGGATTATGTACGGCCTAACGGTAACTTGGTTGATCCTTTGACGAAAAGACTTGCTAGAGAAAAGATTTTTAAAACCTCAGAAAGAATAGGACTCAAGCCTATTAAAGCTTGAATTACTGTGAAGTAAACCCAACTTGAAAAACTGGAGATCCCAAGAAACAAGTTCAATGGGTAATAACTGATCACAAGTAATATAACGAGAATCATGCTAAATAATTACAAGTTCCATTCTTATGATTTAGTGATTAGCATGACATCCTGAAGCTTATGATGAGGCTGAACTTTGTTCTTAATGAAATCAATACTTGATATCAAGTAGGGTACCTAGCTACAAGAGTACTCTTGATAGATTCACCTTTGTGAATGTGAAAGCGAGGGCCACTTCTTATAGAATTATAGGCAAATTCCTAGAGCATTCACTAAACTAGGATATACGTGCAAGGTCATAAAGCACGGGCTATATTAAAACTTCACTCAAATAATGTTGTGTGTGCGACCGCGTTAGAAGTAAAGTTCAAAACTTCGAGTTACTTTACAATACTCTAAACTATTTTCACTACATAAAGGTTCAAGTCATTAGACACCTTTACTTATGATGGAAACAAAACAAGTACAACGAATAAAAGGATCGAATTTTATTCTAATTGCATCTAAACACTAAGAGATTAACATGCATTAAACACAATCCTAATTACACTAGTTAGGGTTCAAAGAAAACAAACCTTTGAAGCTTTTTCTGACTTATCTAAATCTTCTCCCGAACTCGAACCAGACCTCCACTAGAGTTGACCCACTAATCTCTAGACTAAGAACGGGTTGTAGGACCCGTTAATTGAAGGAATTAGAGAGAGATGTGGAAAATTTTTGAAGGAATTAGGTTGAGATAAGTTTTATTTTGAAGAGAGGAAAAAAATTTTGAAAATCAAAATGGCCAAAAAGTCTTTTTCAATTTGAAGAGATGACTATTTATAAATTTCATGTAATTAGTTGGCTAAAATCTCAACACCTTACATTCCACTAACATTTAGTGGAATTAATCATCATTTCATTTTCTCTTAATGGGCTTGACGTCATTACCATAAGCTTTCACATAGCTTACTAAGAGTTAGTGGAATTATCCAAAAAAATGTTGGATTTTCTCAATAACTTTGGTCAAGGGGCAAGATTGGTCATTTGACCATTCTAATCAAAGTTAGACTGACTTTTTAAAAATCAAAAGTCAACATTTTGACTTTTTACCATTTTGTCCATTTTGACTAATTCCAAACTCCTGAGCATGAATCCGCATTCATTTTTTTCAAATTCAAATCAGATTTGAATAGAAAAGCCGGTCAAAGTTTGACTTTTCAAAAAGTCAAAAGTCAACATTTTGACTTTTTACAACTTTGACAATTTCCATTAATTTCGAGCTTTCGAATATGAATTCCTATTCATATTTTTAATATTTAAATCACATTTAAACATAAAGCTCTTGTTCAAAGCTATAACCGACGACTATATTACATGTAGTTGTCGGTTTCTTTCTCTTTACATAATTCGAACAATTCGAATAATTCCAACATGTTGTTCTAAGTTAATTCCGTATAAGCTAGCAGGGGAACCTAATGGATCTATAGATCATGGACTCCAACGATCCAAGATTAACTGGCTAAACCCTTTTAGACCAAACTAATCAACATTTGTTAACTAATGAGTCATTCCACTAAAGTCTCGTAGTTGCACTCCCCTCACTGTAGATATATTTTTGTCCATCTGATATGACCATGATCAGTAAGTTATTCCTTCATAGGTTGTTCGTAATTTCGGCTGAGTCAAAATATCGTTTTACTTCCGAGACTACATCTTGTTCCTTAAGTCCCACTGATCCACTATTGAACAATTGGTTTTAGGTCCAACCTATAAACTGAATCTCTCTCGGGCAAATGAAAGGGTGGGACCCCTTGTTCAAGACTTGGATTCAGTTCTTAAGGGAACAACCTATCTAGTAACCCTAAAACGGGTAAAAGTAAATTCCGTCTTACACCCTATGTCTCTAGCCATCCACTCGGTCTTACCCCTGAAATGAGAGGCTTATTAGGCCAGCACCATTGACCTGCCCTCACCTATGCAAATCTAAGAATAACACCGTTTGAATAGAAGTTCATAGTTAGCTCATGATTAAGATTAAGTTACCCAGGTCATCATAATCGAAATAGTTAGTTTATATACTCAACGGTGTTATAACTTAAAAGTGACTATTTCTTAATTCCATCTTATGTAAACTCTTTACATAGGATGCCCCACTTTCATGTCTCTACATGAACGATTTAGATCACTTCGTTTGTACTAACTACAAAGTGGGCCGCATTCATAGCGTTTCCAGAATAAGGCACCCAGCCTTATTCATACACTATAGATCATTTGGCTATAAATTTTAACATGATCCACATTTATGTCTCTACATAATGTTCAAGTCTACACTAGATAGCCTTGGGACCTTAGTTTATTGGATTCAAAATTATAGTATTCTATTTTCATTAATAAGTCCTCAATAACCATTTATTGAATAGAATATAATTTAACTACAAATTACGAGTTTCAGAACATCAATTCCAACAACTTAAGCACAACACTATAGAGATAGACACTACTCGATGAAAATATTCTTAAAAATTTTCAAGTGAGGGACTAATATCAGAAAAATTTCAAGTGAAAGATTATTGGATGAAAAATTTGTAAAAAGAGAAAATATATTATTTTTTTATTCTCCAAAGCTTTCCCACGTTGATAAATTTAGAATGTGGAATGAAGGAGGAGATAGGCAAATGCCCTTGAGCAAGAGGTCGGTTTGGACGCACAATTCACCTGCACTTTTTTCCTTTTTTTGAACTATTAAATTTGCTTGCAGCAAATGTTTGATTCAAAATCTAATTTTTAAGACTTATCTTTTCGACCTTGAACTTATATGTTCTTTTCATTTCTGAAACTTTAAAATATTGATTTTCGGTTAGTCAAGTTCTAAATCATACCTGCATTCTATTGCTAACTCCACCTTTTAAAACACTCTAAACTTATTATTAAACATTTTTGTTTTTCCTTTTTAAGTTTAACATGGGCAGGAGAATCAAATGTTTCATATATTTATTTATTTTTATTAGGGGATTGAAATTTGGCCTCATCCTCACTTTGTTAATTCAACAATAATAACAATGATACCCTAAGACAATGGGAGTTGACATAAAAAATGGAGTGTTTCACATGATATCATAATATGTGAACACCAAAAACAACACACAATTAAAATCCCATCTGTTTTCTTTCAACTTTTTCAGTATTAAAATGGAGAGATGCCATGAAGAAAGAGAGAAGAGAAGAAGACGGCTCTCTCTATAAACAAAAACCAAAACAACAAAGCAAAGCAAAGAAAAGAAGAAAAAGAAAAACACAAATCCAAAGTTTCCACTAAAGTTAACCCAAATCACTGTCTGTCTCTTTGTCTCTAAGCTCGGTTTCACCATTTCCTTCCTTCCTCTGATTCTTTGTGTTTCTTCAATACCCATTTTCGATTCAACCAAAACCCCACGTTCCATTTTTCTCTAAAAATGTCATTCTCCTGCGGAATCGAGTGTGTTGTGGTTTTGGGTTGCTTAAGATGGGCTTGGAAGCGATGTACCTACATCGGCTCTTACGACAGCGCCACTTGGCCGCCGGCCACTTGTGACGACTTTGAGCCAGTCCCTCGAGTCTGCCGTTTAATCCTGGCCGTTTACGAGTCCGATCTCAATAACCCTCAATTTCTTCCTTCTGGGGGTTACCGTCCCAACCCCGAATGGCTAATCAAACGCGTCACTTACGAGCAGACAAATGGTCGGGCTCCGCCGTACATAATCTACGTCGACCACGACCATCGAGAAATTGTTCTTGCCATTCGGGGTCTTAATTTAGTGAAAGAGAGTGATTACAAGCTGTTGTTGGATAATCGATTGGGGATGCAAATGTTTGATGGTGGGTTTGTTCATCATGGTCTTCTAAAATCCGCGACTTGGTTACTGAATCAGGAATCTGAGACGCTTAAACGTCTTTGGCTTGAGAATGGGTCGGATTACAATATGGTGTTTGCGGGTCATTCTTTGGGTTCTGGTGTGGCGGCCTTGTTGACTGTCATTGTGGTGAATCATCGGGACCTGTTGGGTGGTATTCCGAGGAGTAAAGTCCGGTGCTATGCGGTGGCGCCGGCCAGATGTATGTCGCTTAATTTGGCTGTGAAATATGCGGATGTGATTAATTCTGTCATTTTGCAGGTAATAGATTAGTTTTGGTCAAACCCCATTTAATGATTAACGAGTTTTGATTAAGTCTGTTGCAGCTCCTTTCTAAACCCTGTATTGAATTTCTTCATATTCTGTGGTATTTAGCTCAAAATGGCGTTGAAGGATTCTGAGTACTCTTTCATTTTTTCGATTTTCTCATTTTAGTTCTTACTCACCTTGGTTTCTCCCTTTCCCACCATTTGACTGGAGATTTGTTTGTTATTTCTTAAGGACTTGCTTGCTGTTCTCGAATCAATGCACAGCCATTTTTTGCATCATGAAGGGATAAATTCAGTTGTTATAGATAAAGTTATGTTAGTTTCTTTGTTCGTTTGTTTTTTAAATTGACGTGGTCTGGAGTATTTAGTTTGGTTTGAAAGAAATCAGATGTTTTTGAAGAATAAAAGGGTTTCTTGGGAGGAAAGCTAAGTTGCCTGTGGCCTTTTGAGTTCTTTCTAAAGCTTATTGCTATTCAGTTTTTTAGTTTGATTCCTGTTGTGTAATTGGCTTGTTTTGTATGTAATTCCTAGTTTTGGTTTTGGGGCTTCCTAGTTTCTGGTTACTGCTACCAATAGTTGTCCTTAGATTGTAAATTTAATTATCGAAAAGAACTTTTTTTTTTTTCTCTCTCTTTTCTACATTGTTTGGTTGTTCTTGTTCAGGATGATTTCTTGCCAAGAACTGCCACACCCTTGGAAGATATATTCAAGTCAATCTTTTGGTATGTCTCACTTTTGAGCTGACTTTTTTTGGATCTATGACAATGAAAACGTCTTCTTCCTAGAACTAGTGCAATAAAATTGCTATTAATATCTCTTAAACCAGGCATTGATGCTTTGGACAGTTTGCCTTGCCTGTTATTTCTGGTTTGCTTGAGGGACACCTTCATACCCGAGGGTCGAAAACTGCGGGATCAAAGAAGACTTTACGCACCCGGAAGAATGTATCATATTGTTGAAAGAAAATTTTGCAGGTATAGGCCACTTATTTTATTGTCCTTGATTCATGAAGATTTGTTTTTTAATTTCTTTGGTTGAATATTGAATGTTCGCTTGTACCGTCTGTCAGCACATTTTAGTTGTCTTCTAAAGTGAACATGTTTATGCCGCTTTCCAAACATCAATCATTTACCTGTCTTCAACTACAGCTGTCTTCATAAATTAAGTTCTTGTCCTTTGTATGTAACTTAATTCTTAATTCCAAATTTGCAACAGACAGTGTTTGGACGTCACACGACAAACCCAGCTAATTTTCACTGTGTAGCTCCCTCTTGTTCAACTAAGCAGTTTGGTGTATGGTTTCCACAAACTTTTTTCTGTTTTCTTTTGGTGAAACATTGGTCATGATTTGTAAATAGAAGAGGGTTTAGGAGCCCATTGGTATATTTTACCAGATTAAATTTTAGTAAGTACTCCTATAATACGAGTTCCCATTGATTTACTCTTATCTGTTTTTCAACTTCAATTTGCTTGCATCGAAAAAAGAATTATAAAGAGACTTCATAAATTTGCAGAGATTTGCAAATGATCCCCGTCATTCAAATGTTTTGTTGGAATCAATTGTGATCCGTTATCATCTATCTGATTGTAACTAATAACAAATCATTTAGTTGTACTTATGCTTTCACTTCTTGCTTTCCAGATGTGGGAGGTTTCCTCCTGAAATTAGAACTGCTATTCCTGTTGATGGAAGATTTGAACATATTGTCTTGTCATGTCATGCCACATCTGATCATGGTATAATATGGATAGAAAAGGAAGCAAGGAAGGCCTTGGAAGTAAGTATAATCTCAATAATAATTCAGTGTACCTCATTTATCTGCTCCAATATCTCAAAGTGTTATCCTCCCTGTGATGGGATAAGGAGAAGAATGTTTTTTTACTACAAAAATTCTTTAGTATTATCATACTTGTGCAAAAATTTATTAGGGGTGCTGCATGAGAAATCTTTACTCAAAAAATATCTCTCAAATGAATATCACTCCCGAAGCTTTAACTCCCCATGTGCGGTAGCTATATCTACATCATACCCCAAGATTACCAAAAGATCCTTGATCCTTGTTTTGGCTCAAAAGGGGTAACTACAAAATTTTGTGGAAGCATTCCTTGATCATCTTGATTCTTCATTGTATACCAAAACGCTCCATGATTTTATGACAACAATTTGGAGCAAATGGGGAAGGGAAAAAGGACGAAGTTTTCTTCCAAGTTTCCTGAAAATATATTTAGCACCAACCCAGAGAAAGCTAGATTAAGATTTCTTCACTCGTTCATTCAACAGTATTCTTAGCTCCACGGAGAAATGGGCAAAGATAATGACCATCCTTTTGGGTATCTAATTCTTTCATATATATCTCACATTGCTTAACTACTTCTTTCCACATAGTGGATTAGTCTGTAGTTATATGTTCAAGAATAGGGAGTGGCTTTCAGGATCGAATCTTTTATCTCCTCTTCAAGTCTTATATTAGCTCTGCCTCTGACCATGTTTCTGTTTCTCTATGAAACATACCCTGCAGAAATCTGAAGCCTCTCATTTCTATCATGATTCCAAGTTTCCACCAGCCATGGACACATTTCCAGAGCTACTTACATAGCTAATTACTAATATCCCCCAATAATACTCTTAACTCTACGTCCAAAGTATAAATGTTTTCTCGATGTGTGGTGTTGGTTGCTATCACTTAAATTATTCCAATACAGTGCCTAAGACCCTACCATTGGATGGACATGAGTTTTGGGTAAGGCACAATCAACGTAGCGAGACCCTTATCCGTTTTACTTTTTCCCTTGGGAGAAAGTTTCAACAGATGCTATTGCCACAAAATAGATGTAAAGTCACCTAATTATAATTTTACTGAACCATACTTAGGCCAACATCATCTGTTTAGGATTTGTAGTAGCCTATGATACTTAGGCAAATAATTTCATAAATTAACAAAGTACTTCACACTTCTCAGTTAATGAAAGAAACTGCTGACAGTACAATTACAACTGCGCCAACAGTACAGAAATTTGAGAGGAAGCGGACCCTTGATAAAGAACACAAAGATGCTTTGGATAGAGCTGTTAGTCTGAATGTACCTCACGCTGTTTCAGTGGACGATGAGGCTTCTCGTGAAGACGACGAAACACAAGAGCCTCCTACCGAAAATGAAGAATTCTCAACGAAGACGAAACCTGTTTCTGGCAGGACAAACTGGGACGAAGTAGTTGAAAAGCTATTTCATCGAAATGAATCAGGAGGCCTTCTTCTTAGAAAAGATGTAGCAACAGCAACAAGTGAAGCTCCCCATCAGTCTCAATAGCATCATTTACTACATTCTTCCTTTTAGTCATTTTGAGGTCAGATTTCCTTGTGCATTTTTGAGTCGGTTGTGAGTACAAAGGTCAGGATACATCTTAATTCTTTGTATTTGTGAATTTTTTTTACTGTAAAGTAGCATGATTTTTACAATTGGGCAGTTTGCCTTCAAGAGTAACAACAATTATACAGATGAGAAGGGAAGAATGTTCTTCCGTGTCAAAGAACATTCATTAAACTGTGATTGATGATGTTGTGTATTTACTTTGCTTGTGGATTTTGGTGATTAAATGATGGAGTGAGTTTTCCCCCCTTTTTTCCCTCTCTTTTGTATGCATCTCTGACCAACGTAGGACAGCTTGGTGGCAAGTTCGTTGAAAAATAGACTCCAACCAACCACAGCACAACCCTAGCATCTACTCAACGCACTTAACGACCGCTGAGTTTGAATTTTGCCATCCAAATGCATTGGATGCATCGAATTAGTGTTACTATTTATATCAACCAAAAGACGAAAATCCTGAATATTTCGGTAAAATTTTGATAAATTGTCAATAGTTCATATGAGAAAATGAAACAATCAATCCAACTGATCAAATTGCAGTCGAGCATTAAAGCAAAATATAAAGTTCAATCAGCCAAAAATATATGAACTTGATTAAGTACAAGTTTGCAACATCTTTGATTCGAGATAAGGAAATAAAAGAGAACGGGAAGTTCACAGAAATAACTTAACCCTTTATACATAAAGAAATTTACCTATTTGAGAGGTCGATGATCCCAAGCTCGATTCATTCAGGATCAACCATAAAGATAGTTTTGATAATAGAGGGTCAAACAGTATCATCTCCTTTAACAGGAAAAATACATATCTAGTCTACCGATGTAAAAAAAAAAAAAAAAAAAAAACATGTAAACTAATAATAACAAAATAATCACAACCGAGAATGCGATATATATTCTTACTAACACAAGTTAATCGGATCATGCTTCAACTTTTGCACATTCGACAAAGGTTCCTCTCCTCAGGTTTGCATGGCTTCTGCATGGTAGTTTTCAAGCTCCTTGTCAAGTTCATCTGAGGACTTCTCCACAGGTTTTTTCCTTCCCTGCCCACGGCCACGACCACGCCCTCGGCCACGACCTCCTCCACTTCCTCCTAGACCTACACCACGGGTCCAAGCACCTCGCCCGCGGCCACGAGCATTCCTCAGACCTCCCCGATGACTTGGACTATACAAAACCCAAAAGTTTCAATAAACCCAGACAGCAATAAGAACAAGTTTTACCAATTTAACCAAAGTTGATTCATCTCACTCCATTTCCCACTCATGACATACACTTTTATAAACCTTTCAAAGGATACTTTCAGTGACTACTATCAAGAATGGCCTCAAACTCATCCAGTTTCCAAGAGATCGAATATCCTACACTGATTGGTTTCTTTGAAATTTCAACAATTTTATGTGCTTAGAATAATCAATTTTTTAAAGAAAGTTTATGTTCTATTAGATATAGTTAATTTCAATTTAATAGAATCCAAAACTTTCAATTTTGTATTCTAGTAGATCCATGAATTTTAAAGAAAATATTGAATAAGTCAACAACTTGTTATACATAATAGTTGAAAGACGAGGACTTGACGACAATAGATGAAAACGTACAACTTACGGTGGCCCCCACGTGGTGCACTTTCCACAATTCTTCTTAAAATAAACATTAGAGGACAATTAAGGCTTAGGGACCTCTCATCCCATGGGCCTATAGGTTACGTTCTCTTTTCATTAACATGTTTTATTTCACCTTGTTTCTCATTAATAAATAAAAATAATAATAAAAGACTTATTCTGACACTTTTTAAAGTTTAGTAATAGAAACCAAAAAGTTAAGACTGAATGTAAATTTGACCTTATAAAGAACTAGAAGAAAAGTTCTGTTTTTTAATTTTCATATTTTTATTCATATTAATTTTCAAAATTAATTGGGGCATATATTTAAATAGTTGATTTATAAAAATTTAGGAAACACACACAAAAGTATTACACTACTATCACGAACCTCTGTTATCAGTTCTTTCTTTTTCATTCTAAAAATGTATTAAACATTATCGTACCAAATCATTTTCTAACATAAAGAAAAAATTAGAAAAGGAAAGCAAAAAGGTGGCAATAGTTCATTAGCTTGTCTCCCACACTCCCAAACAGGTAGAAAAAATATAACTCTCAATTCTAACACCCCTAAGAAAATCAAAGATACGAGTAACCAAGAATCAAAGACTTCAAAACCAATCCTACTATCAGGCAGTAAAAGAATCCCAGAACAAAATAATAATAGTAATAATAAAACCCAGCTACTCCGAAATTGAATATAAAAATCTCATGCCAAAAGCAATGTCCAGTTAAAACTTACCCAGGAAAAGGGTTGACCACGTTGAAAGTAGCATTGCGACCAGATTCAGGCCTGCATATACCCAACAAATCTTAATATTACTAATCAAGGCAGATTATGTTTCTTTTCATCAAACATGTTAGAAGTACAATTTTCAAAGGACAGCACGAAAACTATATCAAACTACTACAAAATTTATCATAGACCAATCTAAACAATACGTAACTTTTTACCTTGTTCCTTTTCTCTTCCTTTCATTTTTTCCTTTTTGTTTAAGACCAATTTCCATTGAAAAAAATGAAAGAGTATAAGGGCAAACAAAAATACGGCCCAAAAAAAAAAAAAGAGCTCAACATGAAGTATAGAAGGGACTCCATTCCAAAAGAAATAGTTTGATATCATAATTACAAAATGGTCTTGCGACCGACACACTAACAGATTTCTCCATGCCCCCAAGAATTCTGTTCATTCATTGACGAAATAGGTTACAAGAGAATTACTATATGTGACTGTAATTACAATAAGTTCCTCCAACGTAACATGAGGATTGAAATGCTGTAGTTGCATCTAATAGCTACAAAGAGGTAGAGAAAGTTCACTCCAAGTTAAAAGCAAGAAAAGCTATCCGATGCATTTCGAAAACTAAAGTAAATCTAGAGGAAGTGTATTTTAAGAAGGAACTTAACAGCAATCAGCAAAAGCTAGTTTAGGGCAGTAGCAAGAATTTGTGCGTCTAGTATAGTTACATTATATTGGAAGTGGGTATTAGAAAGCATACGCACAATGAAACTTTTTTGTAGTGATTTTACATACGATGGAACTAAAAATACAATCTAGAAGAAAAAAGGTGTTTATTACATATCTTTAAAGTGCTAAAGATTAAACTAAAAGTACATTTTTTTTGTTATATCCATGAGTGTCTAGGTCAACATACAAGCACCACGACTAATCTCACAAAACACATTACAAAACTTGGGTATCAAGTAAACTCATAGGATATCGATGCCTAGGTAGGGATTGAACCCATGACCTCTTAGCCATATATAGAGACTGTCTCCATTTTAGCCACTAGGTCAACCCATAATGATCGGTAGGAATACTACACTATTTTGTCTTTAATTAACACTATTTCGAATACTCCGAAATACTGTTTTCTGTCTAGGGTTAGTATTATCTCCAAGGTGATCTCAATGAGGCCTTTCCCCATTATCTAAAGACAAAGAAAACCACTCATACTGTTTTCTGTCTAGGGTTAGTATTATCTCCAAGGTGATCTCAATGAGGCCTTTCCCCATTATCTAAAGACAGAGAAAACCACTCAAAGTTGGATGTTCTTCCCCCAAGAGCGGTTGATTTAAGTTCTTCTATTGGTACTTCAAAACATGTAGTTTTCATTTCAATGGTAACAGTAACATCGACTAGATGAAGTATTTAAAAGATGTTAAATAAGATGGGAGGTCTTGTTCCCTATCTATGAAGGTACTAGAATTGCATTCCAACCAGACCACAAGAGATCCCAAACGACGTTTAGACAAAGGATCTTCTTCTCCTTGAAGAAGTCTCCACTGAAACAAGAGGGAGAATGTCCCAACATCAAAAGAAAAGGAAATCTGCCACCTAAACTTTTGACAAATGAAGTTCGAAGATTTTGGCTTGTTTGCACCAGAATAAGAGATGACTAAACAAATCCCTTGTGACTTTGCACAAAATGCAGCAGTTAGGAGAGATGGATATCCAAGGAGATTGCATTAGAAGGTTGTTGTAAGTATTAAAACATGAGTGACTTGACTTTCCTATAAAGAACTTCACCCTTTCCAGTATAATTCTTTCTAAATGCTTAACAAATCTTTACCGCCCAATTGTCCAATCAAAGCTAACAACTTGGAAAGAGATTTTGACAAGGAAAAAAAGAAACCAATCCATCTCTAAATTCCAGCACCAAATGTCAGACGATTCATTGAGATTCACATCAACTGACAACAGCTTATGAAGGCTGGCCCAATCCTAGTTTCTCCATACGTCCAATCTCTCCTAGGGAAGAAATCCGAAGAAGCCAAAGATTTGTTCCACATTTTAGCTACAAGATGCCCTTTGTAATAGCAACCAAGGAAAGATATATTTCAGAGCCTCAATAAGAATCCATAAATTAGGAGCGTCTTAACATTACCAACTTTGAGGGTCAGGTAAACTGTCCCATAAAATTAGTCGAGGTGCACATAAGCTGAATTGGACACTTACAAATATAAAAAAAAATCCATAAATAAACATCGTCGCCAACTTTGCAAGTGATGAGTGAAACTGCCTCAACAGGGTGGATTTCTCTTTATAAAATCTTCAAATCCATTTAGCCAGCAAGGATAAATCATTCGATTTTAGGTTAACAATCCGTAAAACTCCTTCCAAAGTTAACTTACTCCATCCCATCTAAGATTAAGAAACACCCCTTTAGTTGTTGCCCATCCACCAAGTTAATGGGAAGGTTGGAACAATGTACCTTGAATGAGAATTCTGGCTAAATTATTCCCGTTTTAGGTTAACAATTCGTAAAAACTCCTTCCGAAGTTAACTTACTTCATCCATCGAAGATTGCAACCAACCCCTTTACTTGTTGCTCATCCACAAAGTTGAAGGGAAGGTTGGAACAATGTAGCTTGAATGAGAATCTATCAACCTCCTTTAGAGATGCATGAGAAGAGCCTTTCCTAAATTTTCTAAATGATGGAAACCAAAAAATGACAAGGTTTTACGCTCACCATTAAGAGGCCAATCACCAACCTTGCAATCCAAATTCACCACTAATGAAGCGAACATATGGATCAAGGTCGATCCCAAAAATTCCAACTTTTGACAATTCATGTTCAAGCTCGATACATCCTCAAAACACGTTCAGTTGTTATGGGGGTTAGTTACCAAAAGAGGTCCAACCTTTTTCTCATGGTACTACTAATAAAACCAAGTAGTTTATATAAGTGCATTTGAGAAGTTTTAAAATTTTAGACCATGAATAAAATCAAGTAGTTTATATAAGTAATTTGAGAATTTTTTAAATTTTAGAGGCCCATTGATAGTGTGAGCGCCTTCAATGCAAAACTTTCAACTTCTATTCATTTATAAAAAAATTCTTCTAGTGACCTTCCTATCCAAGCAGATCCAAGCAAAGGAAAACTTCTACTTTCTAAAGCTTATCATATTTCCAGATAAGCCTAATCAAAGCTGAGTTTATACTACTGCGCTTGTAAGCAAGGGTCATAAAGGCAGACTTAAAAGAGTAAGAACAGACTTTTTAAGAGACCAAACAATGCTATTGAAGAGTCTTCCCTCTGTATTAACCAAAACATCGCAACAAGAGCCACCTTGCAGGTTAATTCTCTATCAAAAAGGCCTTTTCTCAAGCCCAAGGTCCAAGTTTGATTTTCCATCCCAGCAATCAGCAACAGAAGCTTACATTTTGCTAGACTCAAGAAAAATATTTGGTAAATGGATATCTAAATGGGTGTTTTCAAAGTGCAAGGTGCAACTCAAGGTGACAAGTCCTTCGATCGCCTCAGGGCAACAAAACAGCAACGCGTGAGCGAAGCAAGCACAATAAATAAATAATATATGTAAAACATAAGATCATATTCATATGTAAAAGCCTCAAAGATAAATAATAATAAATTGTAAAGAATCCCAATGTTATATAATAACATATAAATTATAAGATCAACTTATTGAAAAGAAAATTAAGATAATATTTCAAACCTCACTCCACTGAATATAAAAGAATGTAACATGCAAATATTAAGATTATTATTACTTATTAGAAAACAATGCAAGGCGCCAAAAGAAATATTTCAACCCACCCACTAAAAATGAATATAAAAATATATAATAATAAATACAGATATTATGGCTCAAGAATTCATAATCCAACCTCACTAGGACTGGTATTTTACTAAAAATTTTGCTCAAGGTTAGAGAAATCAACAGAAAAAAATTGTAATATTATACAACACAGTGTTTTAAAAGGCTCGAGGTGCACTACGGCGCAATGACCCTCAGGAGCCTAGATGCAAGGTGCACAAAAAGGCGCGGGCTTTTTTTCATGAGGCACACTATATATTGAGTATATATATATATATATATATGAATGTATTGTACGTATGTATGTATCTACAAAATTGAAAAGAGCAACAATGTATAAAAATATAAAAATATAACCAAGATGGAAATGAGACTTGACCAAGGTGGATTGTTGAAGTTGCTCAGTTTAAAACGTAGAGTTGGGATGTTTCTTAGCTTAAAAAACACTTAATTAGGTTTAAAAAATCTATTATAATATATATATTTTAAAAGCCCAGCCCACAGCTGAGTGAAAAGCCTGCACCTAATGCACAGCGCCTCGCCTGTTCAATGAGAAGCCCAAGCCGTGTGACTTGGGCCTAGGCTCACACCTTGCCGCGCCTTTCAAAACACTGATACGACATATAATATTTTTTTTCTTTTGATATCCGTACAATGAAGGAGTACAATGAACAAGGGTGAAATTCCTCTTTATTCAGTTCCATAAGACTTTATTCGCAAATTCTTTGCTCCTAGCCTCATCAGAGATTTTCCCTATTTATCAAGCTTTAGTGTCCGGGTCAGGTTACATGCACCTCGAATTAATTCCTAGATAGGTGGCCACTATAAATCGAACTTATGACTCTTAAGTTAGTTATTAAGACTATGTCTCTTTTTTTACCACTAGGCCAACCCATGATGGTTTAATATTAATATACCTTAACATAAAACTCAGAACTTCAATCAATCAAAACCCACAATTGAAACCCAAAATCAAAACCCATAAGGAGCAATCATAAAAAGCAAGATGACAGGATTGATGAGGAACTTCGAGCCTCAAGGAAACAATGAAGTTTCTTTGCAAATGGTGTTTTTCAAAGAGAATAAGCAAAATCGTGAAGGAGTAAAGAGAGTTGGATTGTCGTTCAAGGAAGAATGTGATATCAAAGAGTTTAAAAGGAAGAAACCAAAGCAAAGTTGAAGGAAGTGGCTGAATTCAAAAGATTGAGTAATCGATTTCATGGGTTGTTAATCAATTAAAAAAAGAAAGAAAACACGAATATTCGAAGAGGCACTCGCCTTCTTCATCAGCAAAGGTGCAACAAGGTGTTGCGGGGCGATCACCTATTTGAAGAGGCGCCCCTAGACAACACAAGAGGCGCGCCAACCCCACTAGCAGTACCACTCACCTTTGGAAAGGTACACAGTAAACATTGTAGTAAAAAGGGATTTGAAATAGTAATATTGACAATTATAGAATACTACATACGTTAGAACAACGGTCCTCCTGTTTCTTCCATTCGTTCCAGTAACATTTATACGTGCAGAAACCGGCATTTCAGCATTATCACCAAGCATTTCAATCTTCATTGGCTTCCCATCCAATAACACATTGTTATAGCGCTTCAGAGCAGCAAATGCATCACTTCGCCGAGTATATACCACCTCTGCTGAGCCCTTCAATAAATAATAGGAAGTTTATCAGCCAACTAAGCCTTGATAAGGAAGCTAACCTTTATATACATATCTAGAACAGAAATACGATAACTATCATATTTTCTTACAAATCTCATGCTAACTTAAAGAAGCCAAATATGAATAACAATGATAAGCAAAGACAATAAGACGAGCGAGAACTAAAGAATACATGGTCAAGGAACCATTGGCACTAAAGAATGAAACTATGCCACCACATACAAAAGTGAAATCACAAGCTCATATATTGGTTTGCAAATAGGTCGAGTCCTTAAGAAAGGAGAAAAAAAACTCAACCTTGAAAACCTTAATAGGTTGGATTAGAGTAACAAGTTTTGACATATCTAGACTAAAATGAACTGAATGTATTAAATTAGTTACGTTCAAACTTCTTAAAAATGAAGCATGTTGAGCCTAGCTGGCAAAGTTAGTTAACTAAAAATACAACATATCTTTTTCACTCGAAATAAGATTGCATCTATTCTAATCCATCCATACTTTATAGGAGTCTTTTGCACCACATGTTACTAACAATCAATTAATTACATTGGAGACTTGGTGTAATTTTCTTTATGAAATAGAATAGTAAACCATTAGAAAGATAATATAAAAACATGCAATAGATATAATTTATCATTAACTCAAAGTTGTTACATGTACTCTGGTCAAAAGTTCCTTATACTAGCTTTTTCTAGCACTGTCCAACTTCTAAAGTAAAGATTCTGTACTGCATACGGATAAAGTAGAATCCACCAAAAGGAAATATTGATTCAATTAACACAGTTGTGACTACCAAAACAATATTGATACTTGATTCTAAAGAAATTCAAATAGCAACACATTACTGCATAATTTTATAAAGACAGTGGCTGAACTTACACTTGGACGACCATTTTTGTCATAATGAATTGCAAATCTTTTCAGGTCTCCAATTTCAGAGAACAACTCCTGAGTTCACCATCAGGTTCCAAGTGAATAATAATAAATAAATAAATGAAGAGAAAGCATCTTTAGTCAAATATATATGGCTTGAGTTGTACCCTTATATCTTCTTTGGTCACCCCATAATCCAAGTTGGAAACGTACAACTTTGTGCCAATTTGAATTCCAGAAATCCCTGAAGCTCTAAGACTATCTTCGAATAAATCATGCTGCCATTGAACATTCTTCATTCTGTGTGGGGGCTGATGAAAGCATGCAGATAAGAATCCAGATGGGGAAAACACATATCAGCTTATAAATCGACAAGAATATAATGCTCCACCCTTGAAAGTCCTTTGAAAATAACCCAGATAACCCACACGCATTCAATATTTGCAAAGATAATGGTACAAATACACCAGAAGACAATTCGGATCAGAGGGTGACCCACAATGAGATTCTCCACAGAACAACATTACTGATCCACTTCTGTTAAGAGTTACTATAGTGTTGTTATTTGAGACCCCCATGAGCATGTATTTTCAAGGAATATCAGGTTCTCAAGCATATGCATTAAACATCACAGTTTGAAGCTTGCCTTGCGAATTGAGTAAGCAGATGCCCGTGCATTTATGCCGAGAGGACCTCTACGAACTGATCCTATCACTACTCCTCTTCCACCATTAAAAGACCCACCTGCTCCACGCCCACGACGGGCCCTACCTCGTGCTCTAAGCTTTTCACGATTATTCTTCTTTATCACA
Source organism: Cucumis melo (assembly GCF_025177605.1). Taxonomy (NCBI): domain Eukaryota; kingdom Viridiplantae; phylum Streptophyta; class Magnoliopsida; order Cucurbitales; family Cucurbitaceae; genus Cucumis; species Cucumis melo. Next base: position 16,362,979 of record NC_066862.1, read on the forward strand.
TCCTCTAGTGACATATCCAAAGGAGTAGTCATCGATGTGGTAGGAGGAAACAGATTTCAAGGAATTATAGAAAAGAAGTCCTGCAGAATGGTAAGAAAAACATTAATCGTGATACTTGCAGGAATAGCAAGTAATAGCAAGCCATGCATAAACATCGAGACATTATGAGGTATAAGCCTGAATTTAATGTTTAAAAAATTATCACATAACATAATGATTGTCAAAGACAATAAAGAAAGCTTCATCTTAATTTACATATCACAACTATGGGTACACTAATGGAGTAAAACATAGAAAAAGTCCTATTTAGTTATTGCTTGGTTGGACCTCTAAAGTGTAATTATGAAGATTGTTTTTATGATATCTTGGGCTCCTTGTAGTTAAAAGAATTAAATTATTCAATCACTGTTTGTCTTTTGTACATTATCCATTATTTTCTTCGTCTAATCGTATGATTATTCATTAATAATATCAAATACATGTGTATTAATCAATGATTTACATTTTATGTCACTTGATTTTGTAAAAATTGAATAAACAACTGTTTTTTCTTGCACCTCATACTTTATGCTCCCCAAGTTTGTTACATTTCGTTTCACCTACCATAAATAAATAAAACTATTCCGTAAAACAACCCCATCCTAAGCTTATAGGTCTGTTTCTTTTCCAAATAAACTCCACCGTGACCTTTAAGGTTCTTTTACGTGGACCATAATGATGATTTTATAATTAAAAGAAAACAATATAGTTTTGATGATAAAAGAGTACAAGCATAAAACAAACGTAATTATAGTTTCTTATGTTGTTTAAGATTATCCCCCACCCTGCAAAACCTTAGGCTTTGGAAGTCATGCGATAAAAAAGTATAGTCGTAAGCAGATTTTTCAAATAAAATTTGTTTTAAAAAAGAAAACGTAAGTCCGTGGCTGCAGCATCCATACCCAAATACAATATATTTGGTTCCAAACCTCCAAAGTCAATGAGATTACAATACAGGCACTCAAGACAGTCAGTTTCCAGATCAAAAACCAGAAGCAGGAAATATACGCATGAGAAAAAGAAAATAAGCATCCAAGGGTTGAAAATGATATCTACACTCACCACCAGTTGTTATAAGGAAAAAATATTTATACAAGAATGTAACTGATACTAGAAATAAAGTTTAAAAAGAAAAAAAACAAACAAACAAATAGAACGATAGATATTAATGAACATTTTATGCAAAGAAAAAACAACAATAATTCATTATCCAAAAGAGCCAAACGTCCTCGCTCGATTTAAACTTCGAAAACACTTTAAAGATCTATAATCACAGAATAACAACCATATTCTTACAAATATAACAAAAGAGATAATACTGATCGCATCTTCTCAAAAAACAAAACAAAAATATCTCCATACAAAACTCCGATTGATAAAAACAACCTAACAGAATTACGACAAAATATATTCACGTAATAACCAGAGTTTATAAAAAGAAAAGAAAGAGATGAGAAGAAGTTACCTGAAGATTATCCCTTGAAAAAGTCGAAGGACTTCCGAGAGAGAGATAGAGAGGGAAGATAAAAAGTTTAACAAGATGAAAGAGAGGATTCCGAAGGGACAGCGATGGAAAATGATCGTGTGGGTTGGAATTTTAGGGCGTCGAAGAGAGATGCTGAGATTCTTCCGGCGGGAGGCGGCGGCGGCGACCTGAGAGAGACTTTTCCTTCGGGACTAAGAAGATGAGTTCTTCCCTTTTGTCCTTACAACCTTTTGTTCTTACAATTGCGTTCTCGTAAACAAAAATAGTCCATTTTGTTCATAAACTATTGAATTTTAACCTTGTTTTCCTGATTTTATAAATATAATCTTTTTTAATATTTTACCTGTAAATAATACCTTATAATTTACCCTTTAACTACACTATAAATTTATAACACGCGTGGCACGTGAGAACCTTGAAACTTAATTAATCTTTTTTAAAAAAAAAAAAATCCATTGAGTATGTGGGTGGAAAAGATAAGATTGTGTTTTTTCTTTAAAGGGAATGGGTAAATATAATCCTCTAGAACAAACTAATATAAATTTACAAAATTCAAGACTTCAGTGGACTTGACTTCATTATTGATAATATATTCTACTCTCTTCCATACAAAAATCAATGATTCTAATCATTTACTACAAATAAAAAAAGAGAAAACTAAAAGTATTATCGGACTTGATTTCATAAAATTGACATTGCATCTTTTTTTTTCTTTTTTTTGTTCCACTACATGCATATCTTTGAGTCTTTCCTAACATTGCAAAGTATTAATAATACTATAACATAAAATTAAGGCAACGAGTGAGTAATAAGAAAAAAATTAAATAAAGCCTAAGTAGATCAAGTGAAAATTTAAATATTTGCAAGAAAAATGGTCGAAGAGAGGTATTTATATTGTTGACAAAAATAGAAGTTACTAACCTTATATGAATTGTTCTAAAAATTTAATCATTGAAATAAAGAGATAGTTTTTTTCATGTTTTAACCTCTTTTATCTCTTAAAATCTTACAACTAAGTTAAGAAAGTTTGTGAGAATGTAACTAAAAGATAATAAATAATTTATTTATTTATTTATTTATTTATTTATTTATTTTATTTTTAATAATAATAATACTTAAATTATTTTAACTTTAATGTGTTATAAGTAATGTTTTTTATTTTATTTTTAATAATTAATAACAATTATATCATTTTGATCTTAATACGTGGATAAGTAATGTTTTCTTATTTGTTTTAAAAAAAGACTCATTGCATTGTGTACATGAGTGATTTTATTTAAATTACCAACCTACCCTAAAATATTCAATAACAACATGTTTAAAAACAAATGCTACTATTGTAAATTTAAGATTAAATGTTTTAAGAAACACATAATTAATTAATTCTAAAACTTTTTAATCAATAAGAATATAAAATGTTAACATAAGCAAGAATGATTTGGCAAAATTGTTCAAAAATGATTCTCCATGTTAGGTAGTAATAAGATGTGATAAGATAGATAAGATAAATTGGTACAAAAGTAATCCTAAAAATGCATGTGTTTTTGTAATAATTTTCTTTACGAATAAAAACCTTTTTATACAACAAATTCATATCATAAAACTGAAAAAAAAAAAAAAAAAAAAAAAAAAAAAAAAAAAGACATTTTCTTAAGCTGACTTTCAACTTGATACATAAATATATTAAAAAAAAAGAAATTGAATATAAGATTGAGATATGCGTTGGATCAATGCCATTTGATCCAATTCTTCTTTACTTAGCAATAAAACTCTTAGAAATATGTGAAATTATTTATAGGAATGGAAGAGAAAAATGTGACCTTTTCAATTTGTTGTAGAATTTGAAAGTTAAGAGAATTTAAGAGGGTTTATAATGTGAAAAGATTTCATTCATTACATATAGACATAATTATCATATAATAATAGTAAGTCTTTTCAATTGGCTTCAATGGTTAGTGGAGAATGCATCAATTAAAGTGTAACCTTTTCAATTGCTTATTATTAAGTCATAGAGTGGATCAACATTAATTGAAACCCCCCACTTTCAAAATGTAACCTACACAGACATGTTTGATCATGGGTGTGATTAAAATTTTCAATATATAAAAGGGACAATGAAAAGGCAAAAAATGATTCTCGCTCTGGATCCCTCCTTTTAATATAGTAAAAATTCTTAAAAACTCAAGAATTAAAATGACATAAAATATGAGGGACCAAACACTTGTTAGTTAAAATTCAAAGACTAATGAGGTGTTGAAATTTCTGTTTTAAAACTTGTAGTTTGTAGTTTAAAATTATATTCTATCCAATAAAGTGGTTATTGAGAACTTATTAGTGAAAATAGAATACTATAATCTTGAATCAAATTAACTAAGGTCCCGAGGCTATCTAGTGTAGACTTGAACTTAATTAAGTTTGAGTTTATAACCCAAACGATCTATAGTGTATGAATAAGGTTGGGCACCTTATTCCGAGAACACTATGGATGCGACCTACTCTGTAGTTAGTACAAACGAAGTGATCCTAAATTTTTCATGTAAAGACATGGAAGTGGGGGCGTCATATATAAAAAGTTTGCATAAGACTGGAACCATCAAATAGTCACTTTTAAGTTATAACACCATTGACTACATAAACTGACTATTTCATTTATGATGACCTAGGTAACTTAATCTTAATCCTAAGCTAATTATGAAAATTTGTTCAAACAATATTATCCTTAGATCTGCATAGGTGAGGGCAGCTCAACGATGCTGGCTCAATAAGCCTCCCATTTCAAGGGTAAGACCGAATGGATGGCTAGAAACATAGGGTGCAAAACAGAATTCACTTCTACCCATTTTAGGGTTAGTAGATAGGTTGTTTCCTTAAGGATTGAATCCAAGTCTTGAACAAGAGATCTCGCCCTCTCATTGGTCCAAGAGGGATTCAGTTTATAGGTTGGACCTTAAACTAAATGTTCAATAGTGGATCAGTGGGACTTAAGGAACAAGATGTAGTCTCAGAGGTAAAACGGTATTTTGACACAGCCGAGGTTACGAACAACTTGTGAAGGATTAACTTACTGATCATGGTTATATCAAATGGACACAAATATATCTATAGTGAGAGGTGTGCAACTATGGGACTTTAGTGAAATGACCCGTTAGTTAACGAATGTTGATTAGCTCGGTCTAAAAGCGTTTAGCCAATTAATCTCAAATCGTTGGAGCCCATGATCTATAGGTTCATTAGGTTCCCCTACTAGCTTATATGAAATTAACTTAGATCAATATGTTGGAATAATTCAAATTGTTCGAATTACGTAGAGAGAGAGAAACTGACGAATATATGTGATATAGGCATTGGTTATAGAGCTTTATAGTTTAAATGTGATCTAAATATTAAAAATAAAAATATGGATTCATATTTGGAAGCTCGGAGTTGATGGAAAAGGTCAAAGTTGTAAAAAGTCAAAGTGTTGATTTTTAGTTTGAAAAATCAAACTTTGACCGGCTTTATATTCAAATGTGATTTGAATTTCAGAAAAATGAATGCGAATTCATGCTCGAGAAGTTGAAATTAGTCAAGACAAACAAAATGATAGAAAGTCAAAATGTTGACTTTTGACTTGAAAAAGTCAAAGTTTGACTTTGACTTTAATGATTAAATGACCAAAATGCCCTTGGACTAAGTTAGTGGGAAAATCCAACATTTTGTTGGATAATCCCACTAGCACTTAGTGGGATAGGTGGCTACATGAGATGTAAACACCTAGCCCATTATGTTCCACTAATTGTTAGTGGATTATTAGGTGTTAAGATTTAACAAACTAATTACATGCAATTTTGCGTGTAATTAGTCTATAAATAGGGTATTTTTCATATTAAAGAATTTTTTTTACCAATTTTGTAATTTTGAATTACAAAATAAACCATTTTCTCTAAAACTCAACCTAATCTCCTCCTCAATTTTCATCACTTTCTCAAATTTCTTCACTTAACAGGTCCCGCAACCCGATTCTAAGTCCGAAGAATAGCGGATCAACACTAATGGTTGTCCCGGTTCGTGATCGTGAGAACTTTTGGAGAAGTCGAGAAAAGTTTTAAAGGTAAGAATTTATTTTAACCCTAATTAGTGTAATTAGGGCAGTCTTAAGCATGTTAATCACTGAAGTGTTTAGTTGCATATAGAATAATTTCTTCGATCTTGTTTTTTGCTGCATTCGTATGCTATCCATCACGAGGTACTCTTTCCTTATATCTTTATATTTACTATATTAAAAGGAGGGATCCGAGATAATCATTTTTTGCCTTCTTTGTCTCTTCTACATATTGAAAATTCTAATCATACCCATAATCAAACATGTCTATGTAGGTTACATTTTGAAAGTGGAGGTTTCGATTAATATCGGTCCACTTTATGACTTAATAGTAACCAATTGAAAAGGTTAATTTATGCTTTCTCCAGTAACCATTAAAGCCAATTGAAAAGACTTGTTATTATTATATTATAATTATGTCTATAAGTAATGAATGAAATCTCTCCACATTTTAAACCCTTAAAAATTTTCTCTTAATTTTTCAAATTCTACAACAAATTGAATAGGGCACATTTTTCTCTTCCATCCCTGTAAATAGTTTCACATATTTCAAAGAGTTTTATTGCTAAGAAAAGAAAAATTGTATCAAATGGTATGATTCAAGGTTTATCTTAATCTTATATTCAATTTCTTTTTTTTAAAAAAATATTTATGTATTAACTTGAAAATCAGCTTAAGAAAATGTCATATTTTTTTTTGTTAGGTTTATGATATGAATTTGTTGTATAAAAAGGTTTTTATTTGTAAAGGAAATTATTACAAAACACACCCATTATTACTTTTGTACCAATTTATCTTATCTATCTTATCTCATCTTATTACCCAACATAGAGAATCATTTTTGAACTACTTTGTCCAAATGATAATTCTCTAGTTTCAATTATGTTCTTTACTTCATTCTTGCTTATGTTAACATTTTATATTCTTATTGATTAAAAAGTTTTAGAATTAATTAATTATGTGTTTCTTAAAACATTTAGTCTTAACTTTACAATAGTAGCATTTGTTTTTATGGTAGGTTGGTAATTTAAAACAAAAAAAATCATTCACACGTACACAATGCAATGAGTCTTCTTGTAAACAAATAAAAAAACATTACTTATGACATATTAAAGTTAAAATGATTTAATTATTTTTAATTCTTACAAATAAAATAAAAAGCATTATTTACAACAGATTAAAGTTAAAAGGAAAACTTACATAAATGTAACAAAAATGTAAACTATTTACGATCCGTGTAACAAGCCCATTAAGGTAAAATATTTTTTCAGAATTCCTTATTTGCCCTTAATCTTTCAAATCTGATTTTCTTCTTCTTCTCGATTTTTTCACGATCGTCGTTCCCGAGTTATTCATCTCTGTCTTTTATATATCTTTCATCTTTATCTTAATTTTGATCATTTGAGCTATTCTGAGTTATTTTTCGTAATTTTTTACAACATTCGCTCTAATATCCATTATCTTCGATTACATCGTTTCTCTTCTTGTCATCTTGGACAATCAAGATCGTGTATACTGCTCTGTTGATATCGTCTCAAATTTTCTGATTTCGGTGAATTTTCTAAATATCGTTTTTCTTTGAACTATTTAGTTGATTATAAAATTTATGAATTATATATTTCGGCATGAAGATAGAATGTTTAGTATATGTTTGTATTACTGTAAGACATCCTATATTTGGTTATGAAGATCGTTGAAGGTTTTGATTACTTTTTACGATGATTTAAGAATTTATATTTCAGTATGAATGTCGTTTGAGTCTTTAAGAATCACTGTAAGATGTGTAAATCATTACAAGATCGATAGTTTGGAGTTTTTTCAGGATAATTTTCATTGAAATACTTGATCGTTTACCTCTATCAACATGATCGTTTAACAATATACAGGCAATCGTTTTGTTATATGAACACATCGTTCATCTTTATAAACACGAAAATTTTCAATATTTTGTATGATCAACATCTTTAAATGTATCAAATTCAATACGATTGTTTAAACGATGAGCGTCTAAAAACAATTGTGTATCAATTTCGATTTTAAATGAATAGTATCTTTAAATGATCGTGTATCAAAATAGATATGATGGTTTACACATAAACGATCATTTAATTTATTATATATGATCGTGTATTTGTGTTAAACGATCGTTTAATTTATTATATATGATCGTGTATTTGTGTTAAACAATCGTTTAATTTATTATATACGATCGTGTATTTGTGTTAAACTATCGTTTAGTATTTATTAACTTATTTGCACGATGGTTTAAATGATCAGCGTCTTTAAACGATCGTTTGTTGGTGTTAAACGATCAAGTATTAATTAACTTCTTTGCACGATGGTTTAAACGATTAGTGTCTTTAAACGATTGTTTAGTATTTATTAACTTCTTTGCACGATCGTTTAGTATTATCTTATTACATCTAAATACTTAATTATATTTTTTTTTCAGATTAGAATGTCAATTCCTATTGTTGTTTATTATGGAGGTCAATGGAATGGCTGCAATGTTTATGAGAACTACTCAGTGTCTGGAATTTTGGTAGATATGCGAGTGAGCTTTAATTCTTTGGTTTCTTTGATACGTGAACAACTTGAATTGGATGAATCAGTAGAATCATCTGTTTTACTTGATTTTGGTAAAAGTAATGTTCAAACTGCGGTGCTGACAAAGAAGAACAATGATGTTGCTTGGTATTTAGTGTAACGCCCCAAATTTCGAGGTAAATTTTATCATTTTTATGTTAATTTTCGGGAATTTAAAATTTTTGGTGTTAATTTTGGTTGGATTTGAAGAGGAAAGAAAAAAGAAATTTAAGGGTATGATTTTTTTTTATATAATATAGTATAAATTAATATAATAATAATATAATATAAATTATATTATTATTATTATTAATTATATTATTATTACTATTATTTTATTATTTTTATTATATATATACAAAATATTTTTTTTTAAAAATCAAAATCCTAATCCCTCCCGCGCACCGCCCCCCTCCCCCACTGTGTTTTTTTTACTTCTCCTTCTCCTTCCTTCTTCCGCAGCCGACGACGCCTCCCCTTCATCCATTTCTCTTCACGCCTCTGTCCCATCTTCGTCTCCGTCTCCGTCCCCGTCTCCGACTCCGACTCCGTCTCTACCTCGTACGCCGTCAGCCGCACATCACCGACGTGAAAACATCCAACGGCAGATCTTCTCCGACCGTCCTCCTTCTTGGTTCCACCCGCACGGCTAACCAGCGCCCGTCTCTACCTCGGTTGAGCAGCGTCGGCCGCCGTGCATCTCACATCGACGTAGGTAACAGGGCAAATCTTCCCTGTCGCTGTCGCAGTGTGCTCATTGCCGTGTGGAAACCAAATCGGGTCCAAGTCGGCTGAGTTGAGCTGAGCTAGCCGAGCCGCCATCTGTACCTGAGTCGAGCTGTGAGCCGAGCCGAGCCGAGGACTGAGCCGAACCTCAAGCTGTGAGCTGCGAGCCGAGAGTCAAGCTGAGCTGAGCCGCGAGTCGCGAGCCGAGCGTCGAGCCGAGCTGAGCCAAGCCACCTAAGCCATTTTCTTTCCACATCGTGTCCCGGTGAATCTTCGGTAAGGATTATTTTAATGAGTTTCCTAATGTTACTATAGTCGATTCGAGTTTAGGTATTGGAATAAGACATGGTACTACCTTTCGTTCTTTGAAGGTATTAGAGAGTTGACACTCAAGTTCTCGGGTTTCACGGTAGGCTTAATTGGAGATAGCTCTCTTTTACTCGGGTAAGTCGATGGATGATGTTTAAAAAGACTTAAAAGTGACTTCTTCTAGTGTCATCGATTAAATCCTTGTGATTTCGTAGGTGGATTCGTTGGACGCGGACTCGATCAAGGAGTATAGCCAAATTTCAGGTAAGGGATTTCTTACTACTAGACCTCGGATCGAGGCTGAAAACGTAGTAACCCACGTGGGAATTATACGTCAGTAAAGGTATTTAATGGATTGACACACGTTTGACTAATACATATCACTTATATGCTCTTGACTGATTAAAGGTAACGTGACCGTTAGTTGTAGCTTATGTGCTATCATACGTAATGAGTTGTTTACGGATAGACACCGATGCTCGGATGTTCTGTGTATTGTAGTTATGTTGGTAGGCTACGTTGTGAACTGGAATAGTATGTTGATGGACTATAAAGTCTTAATTTTATGTAAGTTGAAGTCTGTTGTCGGGATATTGGTTATGGAGTTATGACGTGGAAGGATTAAGAGTCCGAGAACCTCTCTGTACCTTGAGTATACGTCGTTGAACTGTGCTATAAACTGAATATGATTGTCAGGTATAATGTGGGCGTTACGCATAACATAGATTACCTGGGGATACACTAGGGTTTGAACTAAGTCGAAGCATCGTTAGGTAACTTTACAAAGTGAGGATTTGACTAGTTGACTGGATTTAAAGAAATGTCACAATGATGTGTGAATTGGATATGCATATAGCAACTGAGGAGATAGTTGTTTAAACCTATATTGCCTGACTGGATAAGCCTATGACGAACTGTTAGTTTGAACGTTATCGGGGTGTGACTGTTGTAGATGGTTTAGTATAGGCTGTGAGGTAACGGTTAGCTTCTTCTATGGGGTAGTGTACCTTACTGATATGTGTATCCTTCGGGATCACTAGACTGATATGTGCATCCTTCGGGATCACTAGACTAATATATGCATTCTTCGGGATCACTAGACTGATATGTGTATCCTTCGGGATCAATAGACTGATGCGTGCATCCTTCGGGATCACGAGACTGATGTGTGCGTTCTACGGAACCACTAGACTGTTTATGTAGGGTACCCCTGAATAGGAAGTTAACTGTTATTACCCTGACGGGCCCAGTAGTGGGTCCCTTACTGGGTATATTTTATACTCACCATTTTTCTCTTTAACTTTTCAGGTAAGGGCATGGCGAGGGGCAGACCGGCGAGGGACAAGAAGGATGCGTGAAGGCCATATGGATGCGTCTGGTTTTCTTTATGCTTCCGTTGATGTATTTTGTTACTTGTTATTTTCCATTTGTCAGATCGAGTCATGGTTAGAACATTTGATTTGTGGTTTTGTGTTTTGATGATTTGAGAACTATATTTTGGAACTCTTGGGAAAGTGATTTCAAATAGGGCCCGAAATTATTTTTTTGTGATATTTTAAACGTTTTTAATGAATTGTAATCGGTCTTTTATGAGCTTGTGCCTTTGACTGTCAAATCTTAGTACTACGTAGTGACCTCAGCTTAGTCCGGAAAGTTGGGTCGTTACAGTTGGTATCAGAGCCTAAGTTTTAGGGTTTGTAGACTAACTTATGATGTGAGTCTGTGTTTTTGTGTCCTTATGGCTAAAACGATCCTTGCCACTCGTCAGGTACGCTTTCATGAAATTATATGTATTCTATATGCATTTCCTTACCTAAGTTAAACTGCGAAGTTAATTGTCATATGAGACTAAAGGAATCATTGGTGGTTGTTAGGGAAATGTCGCCAAGGAGATGTGCACGTAGGGGTGGTCGAGGAGGCCGAAGAAGGGGAGCAGGACGTGTCCAGTCTGAAGTACAGCCTATAGCTCAAGCCACCGACCCTGCTGCACCAGTTACTCACACGGACCTAGCTGCTATGGAGTAGAGGTTCAGGGATTTGATTATGCAGATGCGAGAGCAGCAGCAGCCTGCCTCGCCAGCTCCTGCTCCAGCTCCAGTTGTACCCTAGGTCGTACCGGATCAGTTGTTGGCAGAGGCCAAGCACTTGAGGGATTTTAGGAAGTATAACCCCACGACATTTGATGGGTCTTTGGAGGACCCCACCAAGGCTCAGATGTGGTTATCTTCTTTGGAAACTATATTTCGGTATATGAAGTGCCCTAAGGATCAAGAAGGATGCGTGAAGGCCATATGGATGCGTATGGTTTTCTTTATGCTTCCGCTGATGTATTTTGTTACTTGTTATTTTCCATTTGTCAGATCGAGTCATGGTTAGAACATTTGATTTGTGGTTTTGTGCTTTGATGATTTGAGAACTATATTTTGGAACTCTTGGGAACGTGATTTAAAATAGGGCCCGAAATTGTTTTTTTGTGATATTTTAAATGTTTTTAATGAATTGTAACCGGTCTTTTATGAGCTTGTGCCTTTGACTGTCAAATCTTAGTACTACGTAGTGACCTCAGCTTAGTCGGGAAAGTTGGGTCGTTACATTTAGCTTTTGTTAGAGATGCAACTAGTAGACATCCATTAGTTGCGCATGTATGTGTTGATTGTGTGGGAACGTCTTCTTCATCTAGTAGTGTACGGGAGAATGGTGATATGTCATTGAATATAGGTTTTTCTTCTTCTGTTTCAAATGATGAAGTTATAAGAGACATCTTTTATTATTCTGATTTGAAGGAAAAAAGTTTATTTGAAAGTAAAGAAGTGCTTTCAAAGTGTTTTTCCATAATAGCAAAGAAGAACAACTTTCAATTCAGGACTACAGTATCAAATTTGAGGTCTCTTGAATTTAGATGTCTGCAAGAAGGCTGCAAATGGTATGTAAGTGCATCTCGTTATAAGAAGAGTGATTTGTGGATGCTACAAAAATACACTTCTGACCATGATTGTTCATTAAGTACTGCGCAAAGTTCTCACATGCAAGCTTCTTCAACAATAATCGAAAATTGTTTGATAGATGATTTTAGGTTCATGTCTAGTGATTCGTTCCATTCCTAAAGAGATTGTGCATAAGGCTAGTACAGATCTTGAAGTTAATATAAGTTACCAGAAAGCTTGGAGGGCAAAAGAACATATGGTAAAGATATTACACAATGATACAGTTGAATCGTATGTTTTGATTCCAAGATTCTTTGATAAATTGGTTGAATCTAACCCAGGTATGATCAGTTTTTTATATATAAACGATCACTTAATATTGTTTAAATATTAAACAATATTAAACGATAGCTTAAAGATATATAAACGATCGCTTGTTTGTGCTGATAGAAATGTGTTTTTAATTATTATAGGTACATGCACTGCTTTAGAAATGGATGATAATGGTCATTTCAAGTTTTGTTTTATGGCTTTTGGTGCTTCAATTGAGGGGTGGAAATATTGTAGACCTATTATTTCTGTTGATGAGACATTTTTGAAGTGTAAGTTTGGTGGCATCCTATTAACAACTTCATCACAAGATGGTAACAATCAAATCTTCCCTCTTGCTTTTGCCATTGTAGATTCTGCAAATGATGCATCATGGACATGATTCTTTTAGAAGATGCGAAGTAGTTTTTCAGAGTAGGCTAATTTAGTCATTATTTTTTATAGGCATCTTAGCATCCCCAAAGGAGTTTTAAGAGTTTTTCCTGATGTTGAGTATTGTGTGTGCACAAAACATCTTTTAAGTAACTTGAAACTCCATTTTAAGGATCCACTACTTGATAAGTATTTCTTTAGCTATGCTTATGCCTACACTGTTGAAGAATTTGCGTACCACATGAGATGCATGGAGTTTGTTTGTTCAAATTAGAGATTATCTGTAACGACCCAACTTTCCGGACTAAGCTGAGGTCACTACTAAATACCAAAACTCGACCATTCAACATAGAATTTAAAACGGACCAGTTACGATTCATTAAAAAGCATTAGAAACATTACAAAAAGACAGTTTCGGGCCCTATTTTAAATCAATCAAAAAGTCACAAATAAAAACTCAAGTCACCAGTTCAAAATCACAAGTTCTGACAAAATACATAGCGGAAGCGATAAGAAAACCAGACGCGTCCATATGGCCTTCACGCATCCTTCCTGCCTCTCGTCGGTCTGCCCCTCGCTGTGCCCTTACCTGAAAAGTTAAAGAAGAGAAAAGGGTGAGTATAAACATACCCAGTAAGGGACCCACTACTGGGCCCGTTAGGGGACAACAGTTTACTTCCTATTCGGGGGTGCCCTACATATCAGTCTAGTGGTTCCGTAGAACGCACATATCAGTCTAGTGCTCCCGAAGGATGCACAGATCAGTCTAGTGCTTCCGAAGGATGCACATATCAGTCTAGTGCTCCCGTAGGATACACACATCAGTCTAGTGCTTCCGAAGGATGCACATATCAGTCTAGTGCTCCCGTAGGATACACACATCAGTCTAGTGCTTCCGAAGGATGCACATATCAGTCTAGTGCTCCCGTAGGATACACACATCAGTCTAGTGCTTCCGAAGGATGCACATATCAGTCTAGTGCTCCCGTAGGATGCACACATCAGTCTAGTGCTCCCGAAGGATGCACATATCCGTAAGGCACACTACCCCATAGATGAAGCTAACCGTTACCCCTCAGTCCGTACTAAACCGTCTACAACAGTCACACCCCAACGGCATTCATATTATAATTCCGCCATAGGCTTCGTCAGTCGGATAGTATAGGTTTAAACAACTACACCCTCAGTTGCTATACGCATCACCAATTCGCACACCATTAGGGAAACCCTAGACCCAATCAACTAACCAACCAAAACCGGACTCACTGTCCTTCCCCGTCCAAACTCCATGATCATCATCCAGACCAATGCTTTACTACATACTGAACCGTAACTTCAAGGTCCATCAACATAAAATCTCAATCTACAATTAGCAGTCACAGTATCTTTACATCAGACAAAATATAATAACAGTGCTTAACAGTCAACACGCATACGGTTATTCAGTACAGTCACTAACGTGTAATCCCCTGTGGATTACTACGTTTTCAGCCTGGATTCGGGGTCCAGTAGTAGGAAAACCCTTACCTGATACTCGGTTATGCCCCTCGATCGAATCCACGCTCAACGGATCAACCTAAACGAAAACACAAAGGTTTTAGTTGATGACTCTAGTAGAAGTCGTTTTGAAAGGTCCGAAACGACACCCGTTGACTTACCCAAGGAAAAGAAAGCTATCTCCAAACAAGCCTGCCGCAGAGCCCGAGGGCTTAAACGTCAATTCCTTACTACCTTTAAGGGGTGAAAGATAGGATCAAAACTTATTCCAATAATCAACTCGAATCGGATATGGCAACATTAGAGAATTCATCAAAACAAATCCTTACCGACGACTCACCGTGAACCGAAGTGGAGGAAGGAAGGCTTAGGTGGCTCGGCTCGGCTCGGCTCGGCTCTCGGCTCGGCTTGGTTCTCAGCTCGGCTCAGCTCGACTCGGCTTGGTTCGGCTCGGCTTGGTTCTCGACTCGGCTTGGTTCTCGGCTCGGCTCGGCTTGGCTCGCGGCTCGGCTCGTGGCGCAGCTCAGCTCTGCCTCCGGTTCGGGTCGGCTGGGATTCGCGATTCGGGTCGGGTCCGATTGAAACCGGAGCAACCTCGCGTGACGGATTTCGGCGTTCGACGACCGGGATGATTCGCAGCTTGTCCGACGACTGGCACTACTTCCACGCGGCGGAGGGCGACGGCGGATACGGTCTGACGGAAGATGCACGGCGGCGTTTGGGTGTTTGAACCCGAGAGGAGACCCAAAATGGTAGGAAGCCGCGGCGGTGAGATTCCGACGACGGAGACGAAGGCAGACGACTACCTCACGGACGGAGACGGAGGAGAAAGAGATATGGTGGCGGAAACGTCTGGCGGAGAAGAGAATGCAGAGGAAGGGATGGCGGCGGCGCGGTGGAGAAGAAAACGGAAACGAAAAAGGGGGGGTCTGTGTCGCGCGCGTTAGGGTTCTTAAAATTTTTTTTTTATTTTATATATATATATATATACATAAATATTAAATTAAGTTATAATTATAATAATAATATTTAATAATAATAATAATATTAATAATAATATTAATTAATAATAATGAATTAATAATATTTAATAATAATAATAATATTAGTAATAATATTAATTAATAATAATGAATTAATAATATTAAATATTAATAATAATAATATTAAGTAATAGTAATAATAACAATAATGAATTCTAATCATAATAGATAATATTAATAATATAGTTAATATCACATTATTATTATAGCAATTTACAAAACATTAAGTTTAGAACAAACAAATTTTCGTATCCCCACGAAAGATAAAATTTACCTCGAAAAGATTCGGGACGTTACATTCTTCCCTCCTTAGGGAACTTTCGTCCTCGAAAGTCTAATCCCTCGAACAGCTCGGGATAACGGGACCTCATGTCATCTTCACGCTCCCATGTAGCCTCTTCTACCCGGTGATTCCGCCATAAGACTTTAACCAAAGGGATTTCTTTATTCCTCAACGTTTTCACCTCTCTAGCAAGCACCTCAACGGGTTGTTCAGCATAGCTCAAGTTTTCATCAATCTCCAGTGGCTCGTAATCAACTACATGGGATGGATCTGGCACGTACTTCCTCAACATAGAAACATGAAACACATCATGAACTGTCGAGAGTGATGGTGGCAACGCCAAGCGATAAGCCACAGGGCCAATCCGCTCCAGAATCTCAAACGGCCCAACAAAACGGGGACTCAGCTTTCCCCTCCTTTCAAATCGTAAAACACCTCTCATAGGTGCTACTTTTAAGAACACCTTGTCCCCCACCTCAAATTCAAGATCCTTCCGCCTCCCATCTGCGTAACTCTTCTGTCTACTCTGAGCGGTATGCATACGTGATCTAATCTTCTGTATCGCTTCATTGGTAGACTGAACTAACTCAGGGCCCATCAATCTTTGTTCACCTACCTCACCCCAGCAAACCGGGGATCTACAACATTTGCCGTACAAGGCCTCAAATGGTGCCATGCCAATAGTAGCCTGATAACTGTTATTATAAGTAAATTCCATCAAATGTAAGTGGGAGTCCCAGCTACCTGGAAATTCCATTGCACACGCTCGCAACATATCCTCTAAAACTTGGTTCAGACGCTCAGTCTGACCGTCAATCTGTGGATGGAAAGCTGTACTAAAGTCTAACCTCGTGCCCATAGCAGTCTGCAAACCCTTCCAGAATTTGGAAGTGAAACGGGCATCTCTATCAGAAACAATCGACACTGGCACTCCGTGCAATCTCACTATCTCAGACATGTACAACTGTGCCCACTTACTAGCAATATAGGTGGATTTACCCGGAACGAAGTGCGCTGATTTAGTAAGTTTGTCCACCACAACCCAAATCACTGTAAAACCCCTCAGAGTTCTCGGCAGCCCTGTAATGAAATCCATGGACACGTTTTCCCACTTCCATTCCGGTATGCTCAAGGGTTGTAATAAACCCGCTGGCTTCTGCCTCGGTGCCTTAACCTGCTGACACACCAAGCATCTACTAACAAATTCTGCTACTTCCCTCTTCAGGTTACGCCACCAATAAACCCGCTTCAGGTCCTGATACATCTTTGTACTACCTGGGTGCATGGAAAATGGGGAACTGTGAGCCTCAGATAATAATTCTGTCTTAACCGCACTGTCTGACGAAACACAGAGGCGTCTCTCAAACAACAGTCCACCATCAGAGGATAACGAGAACTCGACCGCTTGCCCTGCCTCTGCTAGGCCACGTTTCTCAACCAGATAAGGATCGTTACTCTGAGCATCAATGATCCTTTGCCTCAAAGTCGGCTGTACCGTCAACTGGGCTAACTGCATAGTGACTGCCCCCACTGACACTGCAATCTCAGCCCGCTCGAGATCCCGATGCAATGGGGCCTGTCGGGTAATAAGTGCTGCCGAATGTGATACCTTTCTACTAAGAGCATCAGCTACCACATTTGCCTTGCCCGGATGATACAGTATCTCACAATCGTAATCCTTCACTAACTCAAGCCACCTTCGCTGTCTCATATTCAATTCTTTCTGAGTAAAGAAGTATTCCAAGCTCTTATGATCCGTGAATATCTGTATCTTTTCACCATATAAATAATGCCTCCATTTTTTCAAAGCAAAAACCACTGCTGCCAACTCTAGATCATGTGTAGGGTAGTTCTGCTCATGACTCTTCAACTGACGAGACGCATAAGCGACCACCTTACCCTGCTGCATCAAAACACAACCCAAACCCTTCTTGGAAGCATCACTATAAATCACAAAACTGCCAGAACCATCAGGCACAGTAAGAACCGGTGCGGTAACTAGCTTCTGTTTAAGGTTCTGGAAACTGTCCTCACATGCCTTGCTCCAAACAAAAGGAGCTCCTTTTCTGGTCAACTGAGTAAGAGGAGTAGCTATACGAGAAAAGTTCTCCACAAACCGTCGATAATAGCCTGCTAAACCCAGAAAGCTACGAACCTCACTGACTGTGGAAGGTCGGGTCCAACCGGTGACTGCCTCTATCTTAGCTGGATCCACAGAGACTCCAGCCTTAGAAACCACGTGACCTAGAAAAGACACCCGCTTCAGCCAAAACTCGCATTTCGAGAACTTTGCATACAACTTATTATCCCGAAGTGTTTGTAGAACTATACGTAAATGCTCCTCATGTTCGGCCTCCGTCTTGGAGTATATCAAGATATCGTCGATAAACACGATCACAAAAGTATCTAGGAACTCCCTAAACACTCTATTCATCAAGTCCATAAACACTGCCGGAGCATTCGTCAAACCAAAAGACATCACAATAAACTCGTAGTGTCCATACCTGGAACGAAACGCTGTCTTCGGTACATCCTTATCCTTAATCCTCAGCTGATGGTATCCCGACCGAAGATCAATCTTAGAGAACACTGTGGCTCCCTGTAACTGGTCAAATAGATCGTCAATCCTGGGCAAGGGATATCTGTTCTTTACGGTTACCTTGTTCAACTCCCTATAGTCAATGCATAGACGCATCGATCCATCCTTCTTCTTAACAAATAAAACTGGCGCACCCCAAGGTGACACGCTCGGTCGAATGAATCCCTTATCAAGCAATTCCTGTAACTGTACCTTCAGTTCTTTCAGTTCTGCGGGGTCCATTCTGTAAGGGGCTCTGGATATAGGAACCGTGCCCGGCTCCAACTCTATGGCAAACTCAACCTCTCTGTGCGGAGGTAACCCCGGAAGTTCTTCAGGAAAGACATCCGGATAGTCCCTCACCACCGGTTCTGACGACAGGGATACATCGACCTCTCTAGTATCCACCACGCTCGCTAAGATACCCCAAGTACCCTGACTGAGCAGTTTACTGGCCTTGATGGCTGAGATTACCTGAGGCAACGACTTTGACCCTCCTCCCTTAAATTTAAAACTGGCCATCGAGGGAGGGTTAAACGTTACCTCCATACGTGAACAATCTATGCTGGCGTGGTTAGCGGCCAACCAATCCATACCCAGGATTACATCAAAGTCAAGCATATTCAGGACTATCAGCGTTACTTCCATCACATGGCCTGTTATCTCAATCTGGCATGCTTTCACCTTTTCCTTCGACAACATACACTCCCCGGAAGGAGTAGATACTGATAGAACATGGTGTAAGGGCTCTACCTCTAAGCGGGCATGCAACACAAATGCGGAAGAGATAAAAGAATGTGACGAACCCGAATCAAACAAAACTAAGGCGTAATGCCCCAACACTGGAAGCGTACCTGTCACTACCGTGCCTGCCTTCTCAGCCTCAGTCTTGTTGGTAGCAAAGACCCTACCCTGATGTGGAGCACCTACTCCCTGATTCTGCGCGTTTCCCGTAAGTCTCAACGGGCATCTATCAGCTGTATGACCCTCTTGCCTACACTTAAAGCAAGTCCTGGTCCCGAATAAGCAACGGCCCAGATGGTGCTTCCCACAAGTGGTACACAACGGCTTCCCTCTGGCAGCCTCCCCTGCCTCAAAAGGTTTCTGCTGGAAGCGGCGAAATTCACCACCTGATCTGAAATTCCGCTGTGGCACTGGAACAGGCTGCTGCTCAGCCTTCCTCTTCTGTCCCGATGTCGAACCTCTACCAGCGGTCTTAGACGAGTTAGCCCTCTCCTGTAAACTGAGATCCACTACCAGGCGTAGTGCATCGGCATGAATAGCGGGTCGGAAAGCTCGGACCAAACCCTGAATGTCCAGTCAGAGGCCTCTAACAAACTTATCAGCTCTGGCCGTCTCGGTCGCTATCATCTCGGGAGCGAAGCGGGATAACATGTCAAACTCCGCATCATACTGCTCCACTGTCATGTCACCCTGCTCTAAGTTCAGGAACTCCTGCCGCTTGGCGTCTCTCAAACTAGCAGAGAAGAATTTCGCATAGAAATTCTCCTTAAACTGCTGCCACGTGATCTGACTCACATCACCACCTAGCATTCTCTCTGTAGTCTCCCACCATGCAGTACCTCTGTCAGTCAACATAAAAACAGCACACTGAACTTTCTGGTCCTCAGGGCATTTCATGTAACGGAATATGGTCTCCAAGGACGATAACCACATCTGAGCCCTGGTGGGGTCCTCCAAAGACCCATCGAACGTCGTGGGATTATACTTCCTGAAATCCCTCAGGTGCTTAGCCTCTGCTGACAACTGATCTGGCACAAACTGGGGCGCAACTGGTACTGGAGCCGGAGCTGGAGCAGGAGCTGGTGCTGGAACTGGCGCCGGAGTTGGCGAGGCAGGCTTCTGCTGCTCCCGCATCTGCATAATCAAATCTCTAAACCTCTGCTCCATGGCGGCTAGGTCCGCATGAGTAACTAGCGCAGCCGGGTCAGGGGCTTGGGCTACAGGCTGCACCTCAGGCTGAACGCGTCCTGCTCCCCTTCCTCGGCCTCCTCGGCCACCCCTACGTGCACCTCTCCTTAGCGGCATTTCCCTAACAACCACCAACGATCTTTTTAGTCATAAATGGTAATTGAATTTGCAGTTTAACTTAGGTAAGGTAATGCATGTAGAGTTATACATATACTTTCATGAGAGCGTACCTGACGAGCGGGAAGGATTGTTTCAGCCATAAGGACACAAAACACAGACTTACATTATAAGCCAGTCTACAGAACCTAAAACTTAGGCTCTGATACCAACTGTAACGACCCAACTTTCCGGACTAAGCTGAGGTCACTACTAAATACCAAAACTCGACCATTCAACATAGAATTTAAAACGGACCAGTTACGATTCATTAAAAAGCATTAGAAACATTACAAAAAGACAGTTTCGGGCCCTATTTTAAATCAATCAAAAAGTCAAACAAAAACTCAAGTCACCAGTTCAAAATCACAAGTCAAAATATTCTGACAAAATACATAGCGGAAGCGATAAGAAAACCAGACGCGTCCATATGGCCTTCACGCATCCTTCCTGCCTCTCGTCTGTCTGCCCCTCGCTGTGCCCTTACCTAAAAAGTTAAAGAAGAGAAAAGGGTGAGTATAAACATACCCAGTAAGGGACCCACTACTGGGCCCGTTAGGGGACAACAGTTTACTTCCTATTCGGGGGTGCCCTACATATCAGTCTAGTGGTTCCGTAGAACGCACATATCAGTCTAGTGCTCCCGAAGGATGCACATATCAGTCTAGTGCTTCCGAAGGATGCACATATCAGTCTAGTGCTCCCGTAGGATACACACATGGTTGGATGATTTCATTTTTGTGGAACCAAATATGTTGCCCATATTTCACCTGCTGGTGGTGGTGGTTCAACCCAATGCCCTAGTATACGACTGCACAAAATTTCACAGGAACATTCAATTAGCATAACTCTCCCACCTCTTTAGGCTATCAATGCATTCAAATATTTAAATATATACAATTACGAAGGGAAAATGAACATGGAAAGCAGGAAGAAACTGTTAAGGATTATATAATTAGCACACTCGAGAAGCTATTGTAGATATTTGTGAGTAGGAATCGTATCTTACCTTCCTCCTGGTCTTATAAATGCATCTCATGATCATCTTACCTGCACACAAAACGGTAATAGTTGTGGTTCAAAAATCAAGAGTGTTTTTGGTTTCTTTTAGTAAACTGACGCAAGGGAATGTTTAAGAATCACAAAAACACTCGACTAATACGACACCATAATAAGGATATGTGTATGCCATGAACCAAGGGGGTATTGTTTTTCTAGAGAAGGAAGAGTTTCAAACTTTTGGGTTAGCTTCAAGCTAGTGTGTATACCGTTTAGCATGCAGTTGGTTAAATTTTAAATTTGCTTAACTCATACTAAAAATTTCTTAATTACATAAATTGAAATTACAAAGCTACACTAGGCTTTCACCATCTCTCACAAGTCACAAATCTCTTAGGCCTCAAGCTATTCTTTAGAAATACAAAACCCAAACTACCTGCTATAATAATTCATACTTCTAAGACTCACTACTTTGTACAATAAAAATAATCTAGGTTTTCCAAATTCGTGAATCAATATTATATTGTAATTTTTTCAGAAAAACTAATAAAAATATGCTTTTCTACAAATGCTAGAGAAGATACAATGAGATATACGAACTTCCAAACTCAACTCAACGGTGGACATAGAAAATCAGACAAATAAAGCAAGTTTTCAATATCCCAATTAAATTACCAGATAAGGAATCTTTTATTCACAAAGTAATGTCAAAAGTAATATTAGAAATATTCCATAGATGCAATCATATACAATCATTTTCCCAAATAAAAAACAGAAAAGATGTGGCAACCTATGAATTCATGTAATTGATCAACTCATAGTATTGCCAACCAAATGAATAATCAACATTTTTTGCATAACATTATGAAAACAAATATCAATCTATAAAGAAATAAGCAACATCCACACAATAAGCTGAAAAGTAGTGCAATTATATTTGTATACCTTGGATGTGGAGAACCCTTGATTTGTTTTTGACCATATTTCTTCAATGAATAATCATCATGAGGGATATCTACTAGCTTGTTACTAATCATGGGCACCTTGATCGACTGCTTCACTCTATGTTTCCTGCAAGAACATTCTCAAAATCAAATCAGAAAAACACATAAAAACATTATCAAACACATAAAAAAAACCTGACGAAGCTTATATGGATGCCAAGGATCCGATGAATAGCAGAATAATCAATGCAAAGGCCTAAGTAGGGTTCTTCGCATTACAATCGAAATAGATCTAAAAAAACAAAAAACAAACAAAATTAATCTAGTGCAATTTTCGATCCAAATCCGAAGATGAATTAGTCACACTTACCTTGTTCTCCGACTTGGCCTTTAGCCTCTTGAAAACTGTGTTCTTGTCGATGAAGCTATTAGACGCCATTGAAAAGATTAATGTGAAAGAACATAAAAGAATTGCTACCATAGATTGATCAGCTGTTGCAAGTTTGGAAACATGTATAGATTTCAATTGACCTATTCTGTGACACCTATCCATGGCTTGTAAATCCATTTGTGGGTTATGGTGTATAATTGAGTGTACATGGTGAATCAATTGCAATGCAGAAACTGGCAAAGAAAAAAAAATACATGTAGTGTATGTCGAGAAAAGTACCCAATTGCTACCATAGAGTTAATAAGTATCTTTTATAGTAAGGTTGATACCTAGACCACCAGCCTGTGTACTTAGAATAAATATTTTGTAGTTGCTGTTAACATCATTGAACTCCTGGATCTACATGTAAAAAACTTAAATTGGTTAATTACGTAATCCTTAATGCACCATCAGATCACCAACACTATCATGATGGAAATATTTGTAAAATTTCTAGTCTACCTGCAGTATGTAAAGGAAAATCCAATCAATTATTACATAAAAATGAATAGAACACATTTTCTAGCATGCAAGTTAACAAACTGGTTTTGTAAGTGCTTTTTTGTAGCATGAAATTGGCCAGTCAGATTCGCAGTTTCCTGATCTATTTGAATACAAAAAATTTTCTGTAAGTGCTTTTTTTCTGCCATATCTATCTTTGTTTCTCATTCTTCTTCTCCTCGCCTTCCGGCCAGTAAGTCTTACATTACGGAAGGGTAAAATAGAAAGAAGAAAAATAAGTGTTTTGATTTCTTTATACTCTTCTTTAAGAGTCACTATATTCTCAAAGGATGGAGCAGTGTCAATGTATTCTTGAGTTAACATTCTTCTTCCGTTTCTCTTGCTGCTTTCTCGTTGTGTTGAGACTTTTGTCTTTTTTTGCTGACAAACATTACTTTCCTTTTGCATTTCTTTAATTTCTCTATTGATTCCTTTTGTTTGAACTTGATCTTCTGGTTCTTCACTGCTATCAGTGTCACCTTCTTCTTGTGGTTCTTGACTGTTATCAGTGTCAATTTCTTCTTCAGTTTCAGTTTCATTATTATCAAATTCATCTTCATCAATCAACTTTTGTTTTCCTTTTGTTGTATCTTTTGTATTTTCTTTCCTTTTTTTTTTCTATATTTTTTCTTCAACGATTACAATATTTTTCAATTGAGTTTGGATTCGTTTTGTTCTGCCTTCTTGGCTCCTTCTATTTTCAACTTCTTCTTTTTCTGCATCTTTAAATTCAATTATCTGAATGTAAGAAGAGAATGTGCTGTCAAAATGATTGTGCAACAAAACAAAGACAGACATGCAATATAAAAATCGTTTAAATATGTATATACGAACCAAACGAACGAACAATCGTGTGAAATATATAAACGATTATTTAATATAATTAAACGATCGTGTAGTTATGTTAAACGATCATGTAGTTATGTTAAACGATCATTTAACGATCATTTAGTTATGTTAAATGATCGTTTAATTATATTAAACAATCGTTTAAGTACATTTAAACGATCGTTTAAGTACATTTAAACGATCGTTTAAGTATATTTAAACGATCGTGAAACTAGTTGTATATTAAACATATTAAGACCTGTGTCAATATGTGTGTTTTTGGTGTTGCTAAATGAATAAGCCAGTTGTTGTTTTCGTTTTCTTCATCTATCTGCAGGCACATAAAGTAAGAATGTTCAGATACATCATAAAGTAAGATTGTTCTAAACATCCAGACAGATTAATTATAACTGTCTATACAAGTTATTTTTATTGTTTGGAAAAGAGTTAAACCTGCGACAATATTTGTGTTTTGGGTGTTTCTAAATCTGTAGTTGCTATTGTTTCCAAGATACTTTGTGTTTTCAAAACTGCAGTTTCCTGTAAAAAAAAATAAATAACATAATCATGTTTTATTTTATTTGGAAAGTGAGGAACATTAAACAAAACAAAGGAGTGGAAAATAAATGAATAAGGCACTAACCATAGGGCAATTTGTTGATGCATACTTCACCATTGTATTAACTTGGTCATCATCATCAAGAAGATCAAGGTTACAAGTAGGCGATCTATTTTTCTCGACGACTTTTGTATATGCAACTTCTTTCTCATTCTGTTGTTGTTGAAGTTTGGCTGATGGTGGTGCTACATTCAAGCTTGTCATAACCATTGTCAACATGCATTTGATTTTTTTTATTCCTTGTCTTAATAATATTTGTTCTGTTTCTATTTTTTTTTATTTTTTCTGATTTCACTTATTTCATTTAAGATTTTATTTGTTTCATTGCTTTTTTTTTCATTTTTTCTCCTTTTTTTTGCTGTTGATCTGCCTTTTTCTTTTCTTTCCTGCTTGTCAATATTTTTGAAATATCTTAAAATTGTTTGAGACTCTTCTTTTGATGAGTCTAGAGGTGTCATGGAGAACTACAAATAAAATGATATTACATTATTAATGAAAAAGTAGTAGCAAAAGTATTGATAAACAATGATAGATTTATATGATCATCTATTCAAGATAGAGATGGATAGAAAATCTTTCATTGTCTATCTGGATAGACATATATATATAAATACTCTAAGTTTACTTACATTTTCAGATTAAAAATGTCGATGTTTAGAGTCTTCCAGTCACTTGTTTCTAAACATTCCCATGTTACAGTCCTCCAGTCACTTTTATTCCTTTCCAAGCTTTCTTCCAGACCCAACATCTAAATTGGAAAGTCTTGGTATTTTCTCGAAAACCCAATAGACTTTGCTAGGGGAAATCCTTGAAGGTATACAACATCTTTGTCACTGTAGGATGCTTTTTTCAAGAACTTATATGTTAGGATGTGTGATAACCTACCCCATGGATAGCCTTTGAAGATTTCTTCATTATCCAATATGTCTAGATGTAGGAGATTTATGTGGTTGTGTTGTTGTTTGGGAATTCTACTATATGTCTATTAAAGTTGAAAGTAAGGACATTATTTTTTTTGTATGGCATTGTTTTCTTAATAAAAAATTCAGGAATTGTGTTGGTATTTTGGCCATTTTAATGTTAAGGAATTGGCCAAAAGGGTTGTTTGTCAAAACTCGAGAAATAATCCTTTTGTCTATTTTTGACTTGATTTGATTCATTGTTTCTAAGTTGTAGTATACGGTAATTCTAAGGTTTTTTTGTTCATCTTCCATAATAATGTCATTTGGATAGTGTTTCACCTGTTGAATGACATAATAAATAGTATGTTTCAAACAAGGGCAAGTTTAAACAAATTTACAAATCTAAAACACTATAAAGAAAAGATACAGAAATATACAACGCTATACATACAGATATTCACATTCTAGTTTGTTACCTTTTTTTCTTTTTCTTTCTTTATTTTACTTTCTTCTGTCGTTTCTTTACATCTTTTTGTTTTGCTACACGATGCTTTGATTCTTGTTCACCATCTATTTATAAAAAAAAGAAGACTAATATAAATTATACGAACAGTATAGAAATAGACATAGATCACGATAGATATAGATTGAACGAAATGAATATAGATTAAGGCGTGTTTGTATGCGATATAAATCGTGGTACATATATGTGAATGGTGGAGATAGATTGAAATGAATATAGACTCAGACCTTTTTGTATGCAAATCAGAAATGAAAGACTAGTATAAATTATATTAAATGAAATATGTGCAATCAGTACAGAAATAGACATGTTTGTATGTGTGATAGATCGCGATAGATATAGATCGATCGAAATGAATATAGATTTTGACCTTTTTGTGTGCGATATAGATGGTGCTAGATATATGTAGATGATGGAAATAGATCGAAATGAATATAGATTCAAACCTTTTTGTATGCAAGGCAGATCGTCGATTGGGACTATTCTATTGAAGTAGTTACCAGGATGTAAACGATTAACGGTGAAGACGATGAAAGAAAAAGTCAGAGCAAATTCTTTCCCCTTTTTATAGCCTCTTTATTTGGATGACATTTTTGTAATTACGATTTATTGGAGTTTCATTAAATTTTCGTTTATAAACGATCGTTGAAATTTCTCTAAATGATTGTGTATACTTAAATTTTTTCGTTATCTTTTACTGTTTATTACCTTATCGTTTATATATATGATTATCATTTATATAATGTACACAATCGTGTATGCTTATCGTTTATATTAACAAAACGTGATCGGATGCACAATCGTTAAAGTATATTCTTATCATTTAGCGTTTATTGTTGATCGTTTATGTATTTGGTAATCTATGAGATCGTGTATCAATTATATATTATTCTACATGATGGCGTATAATAATCGTTTATTAACATTAGTCGCGCATATATCATTTATATAATGTACAGAATCGTGTATGCTTATCGTTTATATTAACAAATGTGATCGAATGTACAATCGTTAAACTATATTGTTATCGTTTAGCGTTTATTGTTGATCGTTTATGTATTTGGTAATTTATGAGATCGTGTATCAATTGTATATTATTCTACACGATGGCGTATATAATAATCGTTTATTAACATTAGTCGTGCACGCGCACGTGGATGATTAATCGCGCGTTTGTTGGGGTATTTTTGGTATTTTGCATTGTGGGCCTATGAGCTTTTTCCGTTTCTGAAATTGTTCTATAGAGTGTAAATAACTTGCCGCTTTGTTATATTATTAAAAAGACCCCAAGTTAAAATGATTTAATTACTATTATTATTAAAAATAAAATAAAAAATATCAATTATTTATTATCTTTTAATTACATTCTCACAATCCTTCTTAACCTATAGAGATTTTAAGAGATAAAAGAGGTCAAAACATGAAAATCTATCTCTTTCTTTCAATGATTCGATTTCTAGAATAATTCATATAAGCTTAAAAGGTTTTGTAACTTCTATTTTTGTTAACAATATAAAGAACTTTCTAAGGGGGATTTTTAAAAAAGTTAATTTCTCGAGTGCGTGAGGTGCACGCGCGTCTCTCTACTCAAACGATTTTGCGCTCTCGGCTTGGTGTGGGTTTTGATCGCCAGCGAATTATTTTTGGCATTTTGAGTCAAAGGCTTATTGCGGGTTATCACAGAATCAATTTACTTGGTAAGATTCAATAATTTTGTTATATGCTCTTGGTTGTAATAAGGTTTTAGATCTGAAATTTCGGCCAAAATCCAAGCTTGGTATTCTTAGCTGAGAGTGTAAGTTTGAACGACGGAGCATTATTCCGATATTTTCTTCATTGTTTTGATTTGGGTTATATTTATTTATTATCCATCGTTTCAGCTGCTAGTGGTTTGGATCCAACGACGTGGTTTTCTGGTGAATTTTAGGTGTGCTGGATCTGGGTTTTATAAAGGAAGATTGTTGGGATCTTAGGTGATGAAATCAAATTAATTCTATTGACTGGATTTAATGTTGACGTTAAAGAGTCAGTTGGTGGCCGAAGATGCAGCCTTGGTGAGGAAGCGAATGTTGACCGAAATGCAACTAATCCACGAGGAGGCAGT
The DNA here is from genome assembly GCF_025177605.1 of Cucumis melo. Classification (NCBI taxonomy): domain Eukaryota; kingdom Viridiplantae; phylum Streptophyta; class Magnoliopsida; order Cucurbitales; family Cucurbitaceae; genus Cucumis; species Cucumis melo. The sequence goes on from NC_066862.1 coordinate 16,391,171, forward strand.
GTAAAGGAGAAACGAAGCTGATGGAGGGGATGACCTAAACCCGATCCGATCCACTCAACACTGGTCGGCCCATCAAACAAGCCGTGGACCACTTGAAGTTGGAGCGTTGCGGGTTGGGCCATCCAAAGGAGTTGTCGGTCATGCAGCTTATAAGATTGGGCCTATTTTAAATAGGATGCCTTTAAAGGATGGGCCGTTTTTAATTAATGGGTCAAGGGAGTCTGGTATGTTGAATGGACATTATCAAATTGGGTCAAAATTGAAGCATTTAGATGGGTAGAAGTCTGAGGAAAATTCTGATGAAATATCCTTTGGTTTGGTGAAAATTTTCAAGGGCTAGAATGCAAATGACAATGTAGGGATTGAGCCTGATGAAGGTCAAATAAAGCAAAATAAAGGGGAACCATTAACCACTAATGATATTAAATCGTCATGGGATCTTTTTTTGGGTCGTCCAGTCAAGGTTCTCTTCCATATACCCCTCAAACTGTTGGGAATAAAATTGTTGTCGTTCCTTTTGAAGAGGTTATTAATTAAGGAGTTCGAGTGTGGGAAAACTCCTTAGTAGGCCAACTAATCAACGCAAAATTGCCTTATGCTGTTATCTATAGGTTTAATGAGAAAATATGGGGTAAAATTGAAATGTCCACGATTATTATCTCAGAAAATAATCTCATTTGCTTTCAGTTCAAGCGTTCAAATTCTGTGGATTGGATACTTTCGCATGGACCATGGCATCTTGGTGGGAAACCTATGCTACTCAGAAAATGGACTCCATGTATTGCCCCTGAATCCTTTGTTTTTAATTCAGTTCCTGTATAGATTAGATTGGGTAAAATCCCTATGGAGTTCTGGATAGAAGCGGGGTTGGCTGTTGTTGCAAGTGTTGTGGATAAACTCATAACATTAGATTTGGCCACTAAAGAAAGACGTAGACTATCTTATGCCCGTGTATGTGTAGAATTAGATGTGGCTTCTCATATGCCTGTTGAAATTAATGTAAACATCAGAGGAGTCGATTTTATTATTACAGTTCATTATAAGTGGAAGCCACGCAAGTGTAGTTTATGTAGTGTTTTTGGCCACTCTAGTGGGAAATGTCTTACAAATGTAGAAGGGAGGAGGATGTAAAAAAAGATATTCCTAAAAAAAGGGATGAATTGGCAAATGTGGCATGTGGGGAAGTGGTTCTTAAGTCGTTCAAACAGCTAAAGGAAGGTGAAATTAGGAGTTCTCCAAATAGGCCTAGTCGTCAGATGGAGAAGGAGGTGGGTAAATGAGATGAGTTTACTCTTATCACTCAGAAGAATAGGAAGTTGGTCTCTGTTAGAGATTGTGGTAAAAGTGAGGAGGTGATCATGCCTAATTCTTTTGATAGTCTCTTAGAGGTGGATGAGGATGACAAGTGGGCATTAACGGTAGTGGATGGATCACATCTAGCCTTATAGGTAGATGATAATGTCATTGCTTTGAGTGGTTTGAACTCAGAAGATGGTCATGAGGGAGTTCATGTCCTTGAAAATTTTCATGATTAGTTAGTGTACGTGGAACGTGCGGGGTTTAAATAACTCGGTGAAATGTAAGGTAGTGTTTGATTTTCTAGGGTCGTCCTCTGTGGGGTTTTATTGGCTCTTGGAGACAGAGTTCGCGAAGGTAACTTTAGGTCTGTATCTAGCAGGTTCGGTAATTCTTGGGATTACTCTTGTAGTTACAGTAACAATGACGTAGGTCGTATCCGGGTGATGTGGAAGAAGAGTCAGCTTTCTTTTTCTACTCTTGTGGTGGATGGGTAGTGTGTTACTAGTACTTTAATAGATTTGTTTTCAGGTGTTACTATGAAGGTGTTTTGCGTTTATGTCTCTAATAGTAATATTGAGAGAAGATTGTTGTGGTGTCGGCTAGTTGACATTACTTCTAGATGGTCGAGACCAGGGGTCGTTATAGGAGATTTTAATGCTATTAGATTGCATTTTGAAGCTTTTGGGTGGTCTCCTATACAGGGCGATATGAAGGATTTCGATATGGCTATTTGTAATGCTGATTTAGTGAAGCCTTTGAGGCGGAGTAACTGGTTTACTTGGACTAGTAAGGTTCATGGATCTGGTGTGTTCTGTCGTCTTGATCGTATTCTTGTGAATGATGATCGGTTATCTGCATGGTCTAATTTGTTGGTTAATGTGTTACTGTGGGGTACTTTAGATCATTCCCCTATTTTATTTTATCCTTGCTTTCAGCAGAATATAAGAGTGGTGTCATTTCGTTTCTTCAACCATTGGGTGGACGAATATTCCTTTATTGATGTGGTTTTTACGGTTTGGGTTCGTCATGAGAGTGTCTTGCCGTTAATGAGTCTCATGAGGAATCTTCATTGACTCAAACTAGCCCTACATAGACAGTTTAGTAGGCATATCCGATGCCTCAGTGAGGAGGTGCACAATGCAAAGGAGGCCATGAGGCTTAGAGAGAGGTAGAGCGTAACCCTATGTCAGATGTTTTGAGTCGTCAAGCAGGCCTTACTATTGAGGCCTCACTACAAGAAATAGGGCTTTCAATAGCCCTTGAAGATAGCCCATTTTAAATTGAGCTATTGAAAAGAAAAAAAAGTGGAAAAAGAAAAGAACCATTATCCTTTCCAAATATTTTCCCTTTTGAGCTCTTTCACAATTTCTCATCTTCTTTTGCTCAAGCGGACTGCACGCGACACCTACCGTCAAAATGACGATTTCTTATCACTTTTGCTGCGATACCCTCCCTCTCACTGTTGGGTTATATGTCCTAAAACTCGTAGATAGTAAATATAATCAATTGACCGTCATTAATAAAGTATTTTATTATTTAATTTCAATAAGTGTTATTGATTATTTTATTAGTTTTGTCTTAATAACCCAAATCCAATAAACTAACATCCTAAGCTGTTTGATGAGTCTTGAACAGTATGTAGAGACATACAGGGATTAATGTTCAAGATCAGCTTAAAGAGTCTATAGTATAGGGTTAAGGTTGGGTACCTTATCCTGTTAACACTATGGATACGGCTCACTTTGTATTTGATACAGACACATTGATCAAATGCGTTCATGTATGTGACATGCGAGTGAGGGTATCCTATGCAATGAGTTTGCATAAGACTGGACCACGAAATAGTAATCACTAGATGTAACTCCGTTAACTAGTTGGATTGCTATTTCATTAGGTTGACCTAGGTAACTTAGTCTTAATCCTGAGTGTATTATGAACTCCTGTTTGCGAGGGATTGTCCTTTGATTTATACGAGTGAGAGTGGCCAGATTGCCGACTCAATATTCTTATCATTTTGGGGACAATACCGAGTGAAGAGTTGGGAACATAATCACACAAGATGGAATTCACTCCTTCCCACCTTTAGGGTAAGTAGATAAGTGTTCCCTTAAATGGTGTCTCCGAGACTTGAACAAAGGGCCCTACCCTCTCAATGGCACGAGAGGGGTTTCTGTTTAGTGGTTGGACCATAAACAGGTTGTTCATTAGAGGAGCACTGGTATTTAAGGACTAGAGGTAACCCAGGGGTAAAACGGTAATTTGATCCAGCTGGAGTTACGAATACTTGTGAAGGACTAACTTACTGGTATTGGTCTATATCCGTGGACACAGAAATATATCTACAGTGAGAAGAGTTCAGCTGTGAGTCTTTAGTGGAGTGTACACACAGTTAACGAATATTGATTAATGTGGTTAATGAGTTTAGCCAATTAATCTCATATCGTTGTAGCTTCTGATCTGTAGGTCCATTAGGTCCCCTTCCTAGCTCATAAAGAGTAATGAGATTTATTTATATTGGTTGTAATTTGAAATGTTCAAATTTACTTTGGGAATTAATATAATGTATATTGATACATTATAATATAAAGTTTATATTTTAATTAGACTTTATTATATAAATTTAACTTTGGATATGATTCAAAATTAAATTATGAGAGAATAAAATATTTGAATAAGTTCAAATATTAGTTTAATGTGAATTAGATTCATATTAAAACTATAAGTTAAAATTTAATGTGTATATGATACATATTAAAACTATAAGTTATGAGAGAAATTTATATTTGAATATGATTCAAATTATGGATTAAATTAAATATAAGATATTTAATTTAGAAATTAATTAATTGGAGAATTAATTAATAGTTTTGTTTAATTTGATTTAATTAAATTTTATTTAATTAAATTAATTAAATTAAAACTATAGGTTATGTGAGAGATATTCATTTAAATATGATTTAAATGAAATATTAATTAAATATGATTTAATTATTTAATTATTTATTTAATTAATATAATTAATTAATTAATTAATTTAATTTATATTAATTTAATATTAATTTATTAAATTAATAAGGAACGTGGGTGGTTTTCCCACGTTCCCAATTATTCTCTCTAACTTCCCTCTTCTTCCGACTGAAGAAGAGGGAATTTTATGCGTAACAATTTTTTTTTTGAACGGAAGAGAGTTCTGCGAAGAAGTCTATCCATTCTCTCTAAAAAAAAAAATTTTCTCCATTCCCTTATTCCAATTTTGGTTCCCACAAACCATCTCAATCAGAGAATAGGAAGGTTTTCAAGTGGTGGTGCCCCAAAATTTGGTGATTGGCAGAGTCGTCATCGAGCGTAAGTTTTCTTCTCTGTAATTTTTTTTTAAAGCATGTTTAACCAATATATTTTTTTTTCCAATGTATTGGTATTTTTAAGGTTCTAATTAAAATTGAGTTTCTGTATATTTTCCGCTGTAAAGGGTTTTCATCCCTTCACTCACGACGACGATGAGACTTTCATCTCTGTCCATCGTCTCTCTGTTCGTTGTCTCTCTGTTCGTTGTCTCTGTTCGTCGTCGTCTCTACAAGGCAACTCATCATCGTCCACATGGTTTCATTTCATCAAATCCTCTAAACACTTAATGTCCTACATTCCATTGCTGTGAATGAGAAGATAAGAATTGTTGATGCTCCTTGATTTCTATTGTTAGAAAATGGTAAATTTCTCCTTTTGATGGGTTAGCATTACACAATGTGTTGCATGTGCCATGAATTCCATATAAGCTTCTGTTAATAAGTAAGATTACTCGTGAATTAAACTATAAAGAAACATTCTTATTTGATTCTGTTTTTTTGGGACTTGCGCTCAAGAAGGATGATTGGCACTGCCCGACACAGTAGGGGACTTTATTTGCTTGATGATGATGTCTCCTTTAGTAGCATTTCTAGAACAAGTCATTTATCTTCCTACTTACTACTTTTGAAAAAAGATTGTATGTTGTGACATTTTCATTTAGGCCACCCCAACTTTAAATATATGAAATACCTATTTCCTCATCTTTTTTGTAAAGTTGATGTTTCTTCTTTATCTTGTGAGTGTGCAACACCAAGTCTCTTTTCCCTCATAACCCTATAAGCCAACTTGACCTTTTACTCTCGTCTATAATGATGTTTGGGGACCATCCAAGGTCACTACCTCCTCTGAGAGACAATGGTTTGTGGCCTTTATTGATAACATACTCGTCTTACTTGATAACATACTCGTCTTACTTGGGTTTTCCTGATCTCGATAAATCCAAAGTTACCTCCACATTCTGGGACTTTTATCACACCATAGAAACACAATTCAATACAAAGATTATAATCCTGTGGAGTGATAATGGTCGTGAGTTTTAAAATCACCCTCTGAACGAGTTCTTATTCTCCAAAGGAATTGTTCACCAAAGTTCTTATGCTTACACCCCCAATAAAATGGGGTTTTGAACGAAAGAACGGACACCTTTTGGAAGTTGCACATTCTCTTATGTTATCCACTTCTCTTCTTCCTATCTCTACGATGATGTTATTCTCACTACAACTCATCTCATCAACCACATGTCTTCTCGTGTCTTTCATGTCCAGACATCGCTAGATTGCCTAAAAAAATCCTATCCTTCCACTCGTCTCATCCTTGATGTTTCCCTGTGGGTGTTCGGATGCACAACCTATGTTCATAGCCGTAGCCCTAACTAAACTAAATTCACTCTTTGGGCTCATGCTTCCATATTTGTTAGGTATCCTTTGCACCAACAAGGCCATAAATGCTTCCATCCATCTTCACATAAGTTCTTTACTAACAGGGATGTCACCTTTATTGAAGATTGTCCTTTCTTTACCATTAGCCTATTTTAGAAAGAGAGTAGAGTAAAGAGTTTAACTATATGCTTTCTTTAGAATCTACTTGTCCCACTATGGTTACCTTACCCGACCCTAGCCCTCATAGTACAGTCCTACCTACAAATCAAGTTCCCTGGAACACTTACTGTACTAGAAGGAATCTTAGAAAGGGAGTTGAGTCTCCTATTGTTCAGACGACTCCAGTCCAGGATTCAGAACCAATAAGAGATTAAGATATGACTGATTCCATTAATTCACATAGTAATAACATAATGAGTAAGAATGACAGGTCCGAGACGAATTCAACTGACTCACATACTGACAGTAAGGCATGTGAGAATGACGAGTTCGAGACAACTATTCCTAAAGATATGGGTAAGCAACCAGTATTAATGGGGTCGTTTTAGACAGAGAGGACAAGATTGATGAGAATGAGGTATGTTACCCAACATACTACAAATGAAACTAAGTCAGACCATTTAGGAAATACTAGTAAGTATGGTCCATCTCTTGATCTTCCTATTATATTAAGGAAATGTACTAGTGAAGGGATAAAAGCCCTACACAGTGGAATAATTTAACAGAACTCTAAACTTAACTTAATTGAGAAATTAAAAATACCATTGCATTGGAAAAAAATAAATAAATTAAATTATTGTAAGGCTAAGCATGCTTTCTAAAAAAATAGAGAGAAGAAAAAAGGGACACTTACATTGTTGACGACTTTGTATTTGTTAATACATAAAATTAGGGAACCACCATTTGAAAACCTCCCTATTCTCTAAGAGTGAGATTTTTGGTTTTGTAGGAATCAAAATTGAAATGAGAACTTTTTTAGAGAGAAATTATTTTGAGAGAATATGTAGAGTACACAGAGTTCCCAAAAGCATCTCTCTGTATATTCTGCCGTACCTTTGCCTCCCCCTTCTTTAGACTAAAGAAGAGGGAGTTAGAAAAATATGGGATACGTGGTAAAACCACTCACGTTCTCAAAATAACTCCCTTACTTAAGGGAGTTATTAATTAAATTTAAATTAAATAATTAAATAAATTAATAATTAATTAATAATTCATTTAAATCATATTTAAATGAATATCTCTCACATAATCTATAGTTTTAATTTAACTAACTTAATTAAATCAAATTTAATAAAATAAAATAAAATAATTAATTAATTGCTAAATTAAATATCTCATATTTAATTTAATTCAAATTTGAATCATATTCAAATATAAATTTCTATCATAGCCTATAGTTTTAATATGAATCTAATTCACATTAAATTAATATTTGAACTCATTCACATATTTTATTCTCTCATAAACTAATTTTGGACCTTATCCAAAATTAAATTTATATAATAAAGTTTAATTAAAATATAAACTTTATATTATTTATATCACCATACATTATATTAATTTCCAAAGTAAATTTGAATATTTCAAATTACAACCAATATATATAAACTACACCCTTTATGAGCTTGAAAAGAGACCTAATAGATCTACAAATCAGAAGCTACAACGACATGAGATTAATTGGTTAAACTCATTAACCACATTAATCAATATTCGTTAACTGTGTGTACATTCCATTAAAGACTCACATATGAACTCTTCTCATTGTAGATACATTTTTGTGTCCACAGATATAGACCAATAATAGTAAGTTAGTCCTTCACAAATGTTCATAACACCAACTAGATTACATTACCATTTTACCTCTAGGTTACTTCTAGCTCTTAAATACAATGCTCCTCTAATAAACAACTTGTTTATGGTTTAAACAATATAAACAGAAAACCCCCCACGAGCTATAGAGAGGGTACAACCTTTTGCTCAAGTCTCTAAGACACCATTTAAGGAAAATCTCATCTATTTTCCCTAAAGTCGGGAAGGATTGAATTCCATCTTCTGTTATTATGTTCCCAACTCCTCGCTCAGTTTTTCCTTAAAATGATAAGCATATTGAGTCAAAAATTTGGTCACTCTCATCCGTATAAATCAATGGACAATCCCTCGCGAATAGGAATTCATACTACACTCAAGATTAAGACTAAGTTACTTATGTCTTCCTAATGAAATAGAAACCTAACTAGTTAATGATGTTAATTACATCTAGTGGTTACTATTTCGTGATCTGGTCTTATGCAAACTCATTGCATAAGATACTCTCACTTGCATGTCACCTACATGAATACATTAGATCATTGCATTTGTATCAAATACAAATTGAGCCATATCCATAGTGTTACCAAGATAAGGTACCCAACCTTATCTCTATACTATAGACCTTTAAGTTGTATCTCAAACATTGATCCTGTATGTCTTTACATACTGTTCAAGACTCATCAAACAACTTTGGATGTTAGTTTATTGGATTTAGGTTATTAAGAAAAAAACTAATAATATAGTCAATAATGCTTTATTGAAATTATAATAATAACACTCTATTAGTAACAGTTAACAAATTACATTTACTATCGACGAGTTTTAGGACATAAAACCAACAAACTCTCACTTGGACTAAAAATCAAGTCTAGTGGTAGTTTATGGGATGTACATAATAAAGTAATCCTCAAACATTAGAAATGGTAAAATATACAAGTATATTACATAAAATGTACATATACAAATATAGTAAACTAGGACATTCTCATAACCATTACACATCTCCTACTTGCCCTAGATTACCTAATGTACATATCTCGCAGACCTAGACTTTCTAAATGACCCTTGAACACTTTAGCTGTGAGAGTCTTTATAAATTGATCAACAATATTGTGCTATGAAGCGATCTTGGTTACAATCACATCTCCTTGTTGCACAATCTCCTATATCAGGTGATACTTTCTCTCTATGTGTTTTCCTTGTTTGTGGCTGTGAGGTTCTTCAGAATTTGCTACTATCTCACTATTTCCATAATATAAAATTATAGATGAGTTCATGTTTGTAATAATTTCCAAATCATACAAGAACTTCCTAAGCCAAACTGCTTTTTTTGATGCTTCAAAAGCAATGACGTATTCAACCTCCATGGTGGAGTATGTAATGCATCCTTGCTTGATGCTACGCCATATTACAACTCCCTCATTCAAGGTGAACCTGATCCCGACTAGGATTTCCTAGAATCCTTATTAGTTTGGAAATTAAAGTTTGTATATCTTGTAAGGATCAACTCCTTAGCTCCATACACAAGCATGTAATCTCTATTTTTTCTAAGATACATGAGAATAATCCATATAACCTTGGGTTGGACTGATACCTACTGACTATTCCCATTACATAACAAATGTTTCGCCATTAAGCTACCCATAGCTAAGGTATAGAGAATACATCTCATATCTTCAACTTCTTGAGGTGTCTTAGGACATTGTTCCTTAGACAAATGAACCTCGTGCTTGAAAGGTAATAAACCTTTCTTATAGTTCTGCATCAAATATCGAACCAACATTTATTGATATAGGTTACCTGAGATAGTGTTAGCATTTTGTTCTTACTATCTCTTATGATTTGGATCTCAAGAACATATTGTGCCTCTCCCAAATATTTCATTTGGAATTAAGCTACTAGCCATGTTTGAACGTCAGTTAAGTATCCTACATCATTTCCAATGAGAAGGATATCATCCACATAAAGTACTAAGAAAGCCTACTTTACCTATGTTGATTTTCTTGTATACATAAGGCTCATCAACGTTTTAGTCAAAACCATAAGATTTGACCGTTGTATCAAATCTAATGTTCTAAGATCTAGATGCTTGTTTCAACCCATAAATGGATCGATTTAGTTTGCAAAATCTTTGCTCCTAACCTTGGGTTATGAACCCCTTGGGTTGAGACATAAAGATACTCTCTACAAGATTGCCATTTAAAAAACAGTATTGACATCCATTTGCAATATTTCATAATCATAAAATGTGACTATGCATGAATAAGAGAATCCTTATAGACTTTAACATAGCAACAGAGGAAAAAGTTTTCTCATAGTCAACCCCTTCTCTTTGGGTCCTTTTTATTACAAGCCTAGCTTTGAAGGTCTGTATCTTCCTAGGGGCAAAAAGCGATCCCCGACGGTTTCTTCCCTTTGCTTCGTATTGGTCATAAGGCTTTCGATTTTTGGGGCTCATACTCCGAGGACTTCAACCCACACTCCCGGCATGCTCCCGGACATGTTTTTCGGAGGTATAGGTCGGGAGCGAGCTCGTTGGAAAGAGAATTGTGGTGCGACCCAAAACGATCCAAAAGATGGCCAATGCTTTCAACGAGTGGCGAACGCTCGTTCGGTGTCAGAAATCACTGGAAATGCATTTGCAGCGAAGGAAACGGGCTGAGCTCAAGGATTTTCGATGCTCCTCCCAAGAAAACGCAAGCGAGAATGCCCCAGACTCAGTTTTCTCGACCTGGGGCAAAAAGCGGTCTCCCAATAGTTTCTTCCCTTTGCTCCGTATTGGTCATAAGCCTTTCGATCTTCGGCGCTCGTACTCCGAGGAATTCAACCCACACTCCTGGCATGCTCCCTGACACGTTTTCCGGAGGTATAGGTTGGGAAGCGAGCTTGTTGATGAGAGAACTGTGGTGCGATAAAAAACGATCCAAAAGATGGCCAATGCTTCCAACGAGTGGCGAACGCTCGTCCAGTGTCAAAAACCACAGAAAATGCACTTGTAGCGAAGGAAATAGGCTGAGCTCGAGGACTTCTAGTGCTCATCCCAAGAAAACGCGAGTGAGAATGCCCCGGACTCAGTTTTCTCATCCTGGGACAAAAAGCGATCTCCCGACGGTTTCTTCCCTTTGCTCCGTATTTGTCATAAGTCTTTCGATCTTTGGTGCTCGTACTTTGAGGACTTCAACCCACACTTCTGGCATGCTCCCTGACACGTTTTCTGAAGGTATAGGTCGTGAAGCGAGCTCGTTGAGGGGAGAACTGTGGTGCGATCCAAAACGGTCCAAAACATGGCCAATGCTTCTAACGAGTGGCGAACGCTCGTTCGGTGTCAGAAACCACTGGAAATGCACTTACAGCGAAGGAAACGGGCTGAGCTCGAGGACTTCCAGTGCTCGTCCCAAGAAAACGCGAGCGAGAATTTCCCGAACTCAGTTTTCTCGTTATGGGACAAAAAGTGTCCCACGACGGTTTCTTCCCTTTGCTCCATATTGGTCATAAGTCTTTCGATCATCGGGGCTCGTACTCCAAGGACTTCAACCAACACTCTTGGCATAACCCTTGACACGTTTTCTGAAGGTATAGGTTGGGAAGCGAACTCGTGGGAGGGAGAATTGTAGTGCGACCCAAAATGGTCCAAAAGATGGTCAATGCTTCTAACGAGTGGCGAACGCTCGTCTGGTGTCAGAAACCACTGAAAATGCACTTGCAGCGAAGGAAACGGGCTGAGCTCTAGGACTCTCAGTGCTCATCCCAAGAAAACACGAGCGAGAATGCCCCGTACTCAGGTTTCTCGTCCTGGGGCAAAAAGCGGTCCCCCGACGTTTTCATCCCTTTGCTCTGTATTGATCATAAGTCTTTTGATCTTCGAGGCTCGTACTCCGAGGACTTCAACCCACACTCCTGGCATGCTCCCTGACATGTTTTCCGAAGGTATAGGACGGGAAGCGAGCTCGTTAAAGGGAAAATTGTGGTGTGACCCAAAATGGTCCAAAAGATGGCGAATTCTTCCAACGAGTGGTGAACGTTCGTCCGGTATTAGAAACCACTGGAAATGCACTTGCAACGAAGGAAACGGGCTGAGCTCGTGGACTTCCAATGCTCGTCCCCAGAAAACACGAGCGAGAATGTCCCGGACTCAGTTTTCTCGTCCTGGGACAAAAAGCGGTCCCCCGACGTTTTCATCCCTTTGCTCCGTCTTGGTCATAAGTCTTTCGATCTTCGGGGCTCGTACTCTAAGGACTTCAACCCATACTTCTGACATGCTCTCTGACACGTTTTTTTGAGGTATAGGTCGGGAAGCGAGCTCATTTGAGGGAGAACTGTGGTGCGACCCAAAACGCTCCAAAAGATGGCCAATGCTTTCACTAGTGGGGAATGCTCGTCCGGTGTCAGAAACCACTGGAAATACACTTGCAGTGAAGGAAATGGATTGAGCTCGTGGGCTTCCGGTGCTCGTCCCAAAAAATGCGAGCCAGAATGTCCCAGACTCAGTTTTTTCGTCCTGGGGCAAAAAGCGGTCCCTCGACATTTTCTTCCCTTTGCTCCGTCTTGGTCATAAGTCTTTCGATCTTCGAGGCTCATACTCCGAGGACTTCAACCCACACTCCTAGCATACTCTTTGACACGTTTTCTAGAGGTATAGATCGGGAAGCGAGCTCGTTGGAGGGAGAACTATGGTGCAACCCAAAACGGTCCAAAAGATGGCCAATGCTTCCAACGAGTGGCGAACGCTCGTCGGTGTCAGAAACCACTGGAAATTCACTTGCAGCGAAGGAAACGGGCTGAGCTCAAGGACTTCCAGTGCTCGTCCCAAGAAAACCCGAGCGACAATGCCTCGGACTGAGTTTTCTCGTCTTGGGGCAAAAAGTAGTCTCCCGATGGTTTCTTCCCTTTGCGCCGTATTGGTCATAAGTCTTTCAATCTTCGGAGTTCGTACTCCGAGGAATTTAACCCACACTCCTGGCATGCTCCCTGACACGTTTTTCGGAGGTATGGGTTGGGAAGCGAGCTCGTTGGAGTGAGAATTATGGTGCGATCGAAAACGGTCTAAAAGATGGTCAATGCTTCTCACAAGTGGAGAATGCTCGTCCGTGTCAGAAACCACTGGAAATGCACTTGCAACGAAGGAAACGAGCTGAGCTTAAGGACTCCCGGTACTCCTCCCAAGAATACGCAAGCGAGAATGCCCCGGACTCAGTTTTCTCGTCCTGGGGCAAAAAGTGATCCCTGATGTTTTCTTCCCTTTGCTCCGTATTCATCATAAGTCTTTCGATCTTCTAGGCTCGTACTTCGAGAACTTCAACCCACACTCCTGGCATGCTCTCTGACACGTTTTCTGGAGGTATAAGTCGGGAAGCGAGCTCGTTGGAGGGAGAACTGTGGTGCGATCCGAAATGGTCTAAAAGATGGACAATGCTTCCAATGAGTGGCGAACGCTCGTCCGGTGTCAGAAACCACTGGAAATGCACTTGCAGCGAAGGAAACGGGCTGAGCTCGAGGACATTCGGTGCTCATCCCCAGAAAATGGGAGCGAGAATGCCCCGGACTCAGTTTTCTCGTATTGGTGCAAAAAGTGGTCCCCGACGTTTTCTTCCCATTGCTCCGTCTTGGCCATAAGTCTTATGATCTTCGGGGCTCATCCTCCGAGGACTTAAACCCACACTCCTGACATGCTTCCTGACACGTTTTCTGGAGGTATAGGTCGGGAAGCGAGCTCGTTGGAGGGAGAATTGTGGTGCGAACGAAAACGGTCCAAAAGATGGTTAATGCTTCCACGAGTGGCGAACGCTCGTCCGGTGTCAGAAACCACTGGAAATGCACTTGCAACGAAGGAAACGGGCTGAGCTCGTGGGCTTTCGGTGCTCGTCCCAAAAAAATGAGAGCGAGAATGCCCCGGACTCAATTTTCTCGTCCTGCGGAAAAAAGCAGTCCCCCGACGGTTTCTTCCCTTTGCTCCGTATTGGTCATGAGTCTTTCGACTGAATCTCTCTTTCTCTTATAGATCCATTTGTACCCTATAGGTTTCACCTCTTTAGGTAGATCTACAAGCTTCTACACTGAATTGAAGTACATAGACTCCATTTTCAAGGTCCATGACTTTATCCATTGGTCTTTGTCTACATCATTCATTGCCTGTTTATAGGACAATAAATTCCTAACACTATCATCTGGCATGACAACTTGAGTTTTAGTTAAACTCAAGTAACAGTTAGGTTGTGATATAATCCTCCCACTGCACCAAGGCATTCTCCATGATTAAGGACAAGACTGGCTTGATGTTTTGGTTTTATCAACTCTTGATGAGGGACAAACTTCATTAGCAACTCTTATTGATTTATCATTAGTTTAATACTATTTTGCTTTGTGATTTATGACCTCTCATGTGGTCTTCTTCCAAGAAAGTATCATTTGTCAACACAAACACTCTATTTTTCTTGTGGATAAAAGAATAGACTTACTCTCGTTTCTTTAAGATAACCAACAACTTGACATAACCTTGAATGGGGTTCCAACTTTTTGGGATTTTTCACTAACACGTGTCTGGACAACCTCAGATTCTGAAGTAACGTAAACTAGGTTTATGTCCTCTTCATAACTTGAAAGGTGCTTCGAAAACACTCTTCGAGGGAACATTGTTTAAGATATGTACTAGTCTTTACTACATACCTGTAATATGAGCTAGGCAATTGACCATAGCTCATTGTAGAAAAAATCATTTCCAATAGAGTTCTATTTCTCCTTTCTGATACACCATTTTGTGGAGGTGTACCAAATTTTGAGAGTTGGGATTGAATTCCATGTTCTATCATATAATCCTGGAATATCAAGTTCATGTACTTTCTAACCTCCATTAGATCAAAGTATTTTAATCTTTTTACTCAATAGATTTTCAACTTCAGCCTTATACTCCTTGAACTTTTCAAGAGCTTCAGACTTATACTCCATTAAGTATAAATAATCATACCTTGAATAATCATCTATAAAAGAGATGAAGTATTCAAAACCTCCTCAAGTTTTCACATTCATTGAACCACATAGGTCTGAATGTACAAGTTCTAAAGGCTCTTTGGCTCTATAACCTTTTTCAGTAAAAGGTCTTTTAGTTATCTTTTCTTTAAGACAAGATTCTTTTAGGTTAATCTTTCAACTTAGGTTAATCTCTTACTTTTCTGTTCCCTAAGAACTAACCATTACTCTAAACTTTAACTCTTGAGTTTTCTCCAAGACTTAACTTGCCCTAGACTCATTTCTCTTTCCTTGCCCAAGGAAACAAACTTTTGCTCTGATACCAAGTTGCTCTGATACCTTTAGACTTAATTTAGGTTTCTTGATAGGAAGAATAAACTACTTAATGAGGCAGTGAGAGGACCAATCCCTAAGGTTCTATTTATAAACACCACCAACATGGTGTTGAATTAGGATATTATCTTTTAACCCAATGGGTCTAATAAAATAATAAGTCCAAAAGGGATAAATAATATATAATGCAATTGGGCCACATTAATTATAATATTATATTTAAGAATAAATCTAACATATGGTTCCAAAAATTTCAGAACAGAGTAAACTAAGGCACATTAAGAAAAATAACAATGTCTATTTCAAAGTACCAAGGAAAGAGTAAGCATAGATAATGAGATTAGGTATTCATACCTTTAAAGCTTCTGTGGCACAGTAGTTTGTAACCCTGGTTGGAGGTTGTTCGCTCGAAGGTTGCCCTGGGTTTCGTCGTCGGTGTGGGTATGCACGTCGCTTTGGTTTGTCGTGGGGTGAGTGGGATGGGATCGTTCGTGGAGAGAAGGAAAATATAGTTTTGTTACTTTTCATTTTTAATGAAATTATGTGGAGTCTTTTAGAAAATATAAGAAAGAGTATTTACATTGTATACCACAATTTCGAAAATTTAAAAAGTCCAGAGGCACACGTGTAAAAAATACCAAAAATGCCCGTCAACAATGGGTACACGATCGTTTAATTAATTGGGTACACGATCGTCCCAAATCTAAACTTTTTTTTTTCAAATTATGGTCGTTTAAATTTGGGGTTTCAAATCTAAAAAAAATTCAAAATTTGGTATACGATCGTTTAGATTTGGCTACACGATCATTTAGATTTGAGGTTCCAAATCTATTTTTTTTTTCAAAATTTGTATACGATCGTATAGATTTGTTTAGTTCTAAACGATTTTTTTTTTCAAAATTTGGTATAAACTATTTTTTTTCAATGTTCTTTTATGCACGATATTTTAATTTAAATCTCTAACCAATTTTTTCAAGATTTTTTATATACCATCTGCGGAAAAAAGAAAAGAAGAAAGAGAATTTTTTTCAATATTCTTTATACACAATCTTTTAGTTTTTGGTTACTCTAGTTTAAATGTTTAACCAAATTTTCAAGATTCTTTATATACCATCTTGTTTAAAAATGAAAAGAAGAAAGATGATACAATAAAAAAAAGAAGAAGAAATAGAAGAAGAAATACAAATAAAAAGAAATAGATTTAGTTACCCAAATCTGAAAAAAGAAAGATGGAAGAAATTGCACCGAGTACAAAGCAACAAGACGATAAAAATATAAAAAATAAGAGAAAACGATAGAAGGAAAAATCTGTAATATTTAAAAAATGGCTAAATTGATAAATTTGTCGTAAATATTTTAGTAATTTATTATATTTATGAAAGTTTCCCAAATTATATCAAATCAAAATCTGTTTACATTAGAAAATTTTCGTGTATTAACGATATTTAACAAATCTTAAGAAAAAACAACCATACGAAAGTTTCACCTTTTTTGCGTCAAATTTCTTTTTAACACTAATTGACACAGTTCCCTTCCTACAAACCCAATTTTCTTATTCGGTTAATCCTAGGTGTAATTGAAGCCCTTAATTGTGAAAGTGATATGTTTTAGCACCTTAATCTTTCCAATTAAGAAAAAGTGTCATAAAAATTGTTTCCATATGTTTTTGTTTAGAATCAGATAGAGGCATATATACAACCTAATATTGATACATATCAACTTAAATAAATAAATAGAAAAATTATACGAATCATATATGGAAAAATATACAAATCATATATGCATGGAAATATATTTCCTAATAAAAGGTTTGATCTAATCTCCAACATATTTACAACAATTTGCTTTTACATTTTTTATTTGTAGACGTTAATTCATTGACCTATGATAAGCTTTTACGTCAAAATTATTAACACTATTGAAATTAAATAGATTACTATTGTTGATATATTTGGTGTTTTGAAAAGAAATCGAAGATGATTATCTTTGAATTGTTATTATCCAATAAATCTAGATTAGTACAGTATCATAGAGAACAAATAAACAAATATTAAACATATAGTTTCTCATATACAAGTTAATGAACAAAGGAAAGGAAAATATACATCATTATTAGCTACTGCTACTATCTTAGAAAAGGGTATACAAGAAAAAAGAATGAAGGCCAATCTATTATTTACCATTCATGAATGTGTCAAAGAACTTGTTGTTTACTCCTGTTCTAAAAATGAGCAACTCAACTTCACTTGTTAGATTAATCTCAGTTTCAGCAGGTACGAAGAGGACGTCTCCTTCACTAATTACATCACTTTCAACTGATTCTTCATTCAGCATCATCATCCCCTTTCCTCCAGCAACCAGAAATATCGAGGGTCCAGGGCTCGATGGAAATAAGACAGATGTCCCCTTGGGAAGAGCACAACGATCTACCTCAAATTCATCGAATGGTGGAACATACTTCGTTATGTATGGATTCATGGGAACTCCTTGGAGGATTTCAGGAAAGCCCTGCAGATTAGCTAAACATGTCAAAACTTTTGAGCTCTGGCCTTCTTTGACTTTTTTTCGAGCAACATAGAAGAACTTCATACTGAAACTTTTGAACAAGGGAAATTGTTGGAATGGTTCGATAGGAAAGTTTACCTGTTTGTAAGTGAGCATGGCACAGAGAGTTTGGACATCACGAAACTTGGGAGTTAGACCAGCCCGAACAACATTATCGGACGTTGCCATGCACTCAATACACTCGCCCTTTATATATGCATGAGGCTCGTTTGCCCCAAGGTATAGGGCTTCTCCAGCACTAAGCTTCACATAATTTAAGAAAAAGGCTGCTATAATGCCCACGTCATCTGGATATTGCTTCTCAAGATTTAAAACCAAAGCTTCCTTAGCAGTTAATTGCCTCACCTGAAGAAAGATAAAGTATACAAAACAAGGAGCAACTAGATGAGCACAGATCATAAACATGTATTCGTTACTCCGGAAGTCTAGAAGCAAGTCTACTTAAACATGAAGTTCAAGGCAGATAAAGAAAAAAAATGCACTCAATACACTCACCCTTTATATATGCATGATGCAAGTGTTTACAAAGTTCCATAAAAAAGTATACTTCATAACATACAGTTCAATTTAAAATCAAGTAAAAATCAAATTGCCTTCGTAGTGTTATGGTCATGCTTTACGCAGAGCAGAAATAGAGCAGAAAAATAAAGGTTAAAGAAGAGGCTCTTTTATCTTTCTTTCCTTAGAAAACAAAACTACAAAGCATATGGAAAGGAAGCACAAACCCTTCATTGGTGAATGCTGCCTATAACAAAAAGAATGAAGAGTGGTCTTAGATAAAGTTTGCTTCCTACATTCTCTAAGGAAAAAGAATAAATAGATCACTTGAAGAAGAAAGTTTCCAGACAAAAACCAAGTAAAGCTTTGCATAGTCACCTCACTTTCAGAGTGCAGTCGCCTCGTCAATTCTGATATCACTTTCGATATCAACAATTTGGGAGCCGACATCAACTGGGTGAAAGCCAACCTTAGAGCAGACTTCAGATCTTCTTCCTCGTCTTCGTCATCTAACAACAACAGTCTGTTTGTGGCTGCAGTGCCAATCATTTCTACACTTTCAGGAACAGTATGAAGAACATACTTCAACTCCTGGAAAGAAAAGAAAATTAAACAACAGATGGTGTCATCTAAACAAGACAAAAGAAGGAAAAGAAAAATTCTTTTCAACATGAGAAGAAAAGTAATGGACTTCTCTTGGGGGGGAAGCAACTGAGAAGCAAAAAGTTATCTCAAAACCAGAGAGAAAAGAAGTATTTGTTTTCCTTTGTTGAATCTTGTGAGACATTTGAGAAAGTTTGCTTATCATTTTATTCACCACAAATTTTCCTTCATCACCCACATATTGAAAAGTCATACTCAAAAAGTGAAAAGCAATCTTTCTGCTTAAAAGAACAAATAAAATCAAGCCACAAAAATTAAGGACATACAAGACATTTCACTACATCAAAACAGAACAATGAATTCAACTGTTCTAACCATCATACACATAAAATATTTGATTACTGGTCACATCAAGATTAACAAGTCTAAAAGAAGGTTGTGTCAAAGAAGAAAAAGAGAAGTATAAAGAAGATTGAGCATAAGCCTGACGAAAGAGACCTTTATAATATAAATAGTTTAGTAGAATCCAAGCGAATTGAAATCAGATAACATTAAGAAATCAGATAAACATTCCATTTAAAACTGAAAAACGTTCAAACAAAACGAAAGTAGACAACATCAAGAGAGAAGCATTAAAATAATGATTCAATGCCAACAAAAACTTATCATAAATTAAATTAAACTAAACAAAAAAACAGATCCATGGAACTTCAATAACTCACAGATAAACTGGAAGATTTGGGGTTCCCAATAATTTACCTCGAGACTGATGAATCCACACAAAGCCTCAAAATCAGTAATGGCGAGAGCCATTTCAGGTTTGTGATTTGCATCTCTATAAACTTTAGGTTGCAAGATATGAAGTTCTTTGGCCAATTCCTTATCAGGATGAGCCTGAATCGACAATGGTTTCGCCACAGAAAGAACCTAAAAACAAAAAATCGAAATGAGAAAGAAAAGGAATTCATTCATTTGATTAACCAAACACCAACACCAACACCGAGACCAACACGATGTTCATACCTTGAACAGAAAGGGGATATCGGAACCCCATTTCTGGACGACCTTATCACCGAGAACATTGGGATTTTCCAACACCCATGACTTCAAAGAAGTTGAATAGGAGTCAATCCGGCCGCCATTCTCAACAGCGGCGGGAATTAAAAAGGAAGGTCCGGAATCATGGGTTCCCATCCAGAATTCAGCGTAGGGTTTATCAGGATCGATAACGGATCCAGAGTTCAGAGCGAAGAGTCTAGCGACAAGAGAATCTTGCCCTCTGATTCCCCAATCGTAAGTCTGAACAGAGCACTTCAATCGGAATACATTGCTCTGTTTCTTGGTGGGAAAAGCGTCAGACTCCATGAAAATTGGAGAGAGAAAAAGAGAAGATGGGAAGTGAAGAAGAAGATATGGGAAATTCAGAGAAGGTTAAAGGGGTATAAATGGAAGTTGAAAGCCATGGGAGAGGGCAAAGAAAAAGGAATTTTGCTGGTTTTTGAAGAAGTTTGGAAGAGAGGGAAACAAAGTACCGGAACGCGACTATGAGAGAGAAAGAGTAAAGATGACGGTTCTCAAAATAAGTCAAATTGTTGACTTTTTCCAGAGTTCAAAAAAAAAATTACTTTCATATTTTGACGAGAAATTTTGCCGATATATTGTCTTCATTTCGTCATAATATCAATTGGTGAGAACTTTAAAATTTAATTCTCAATCTCGTGATGCTTCAAGTGTCATTAAATTTTCCAACACTATTTATTTTTAAAATATACATTTTAGTATTAAATTCTAAGTCCTTGTATTTTAAAATATTAAAGTTTTATGTTACGAGAGATTTGGGTTTTATTCCGCTTTATCGTTAAGTTTCAAAATTTCATGTCAACTATATGCATCTCAATCTTTATTATTAACGTCTGTTTGTTGATTTAAAAATAATTATATAGTAAAATTTAGTAGTGATGAGTAAAACTTAATTTTATATTTCTTTTTAAATTAAATCATAAACATATCGTTAAAATCTAAAAATTGAGTAGTGTATGAAAAATTGAGTTTATAAGGGGTAAATCATGAAATCTATAAAAACAAATTGAAAAAGAACTTTAATCAATTAAAGACAAAATTATAATATTTAAAATTTATGTACTAAATCTAAATAATAAAATTAAAAATATACCTTTTTTAAATTTTAAGATCAAACCAAAAAGAAGGAAAAAAAAAAGATCAAATGGAAACAATTAGGACGAAAAAGTATTTTGTATTGAATTGATTTAATTATTGTTAATTATGGTAAATTTTGTTTGACAAAGTAGCTATTTTGTTTCTAACCATAGTTAGTTAGTTCATAACTAGAGCTAGTTAAGTTATCTATAATTAACTCTAACTCCCATTTAGGTGATATTAGTTCTTCTTTGATCTCGTTTTGTCTCTCAATAACTAATGTTTGTTTGGGTAGTGAAGAAAAGTCTTTAATCCACTAGTTCTTATATTTGTTGAGTCGATTAACTCACTGCTATAATATAGCATCCTTGGAAATCATTACAAGCTAGTTTTTGTCATCCTATTACATTACACCAACATTTAAGTAAAGTTGTTAAGTTGAAAGTTGAATACTAAATGTCAACTCCATTTCACCTTCCCTAAAAAACATTAAAATGAACTTCATTTTATCTAAGCTGAACCACTGGCTTGAGGTACTAATTGCGGTGCGGTGCAGACTAGATCATAAGATAAGTGCTCAAAACAATAAAGAAGAAAAACAGAGGGAAGACTATGTAGAAAAATTGAGATTGAAGATCTATGGTAAGAAGAGAAAGATCATAGATAAGGTTACAACAACAAAGACACACTTGTCGAGACATGGTTATACTATCATCACCGAAAAAGTTTGAACTTATTAGTAGCATGCCTTAGTATTTATACCCTCTAGACATTTCAAAATTCTCCAACGTGGGACAAAAGCTATTTCATTCCCTTAACCTTTGCCATGAGCCTAAGCCCAATAGTCATTTTTAACAATCCCCACAAATGACTCTTACGACAAAGTTAACAAGTAAATAAAAAATAATAATAAATACACAAATGAAACAAAAGTTTGAAGAAACTATTTTGAACAAAGATAGGAGATTAACTTAAGCATCAATATCTAATGATTTGAATTGATACATACTGAAACAGGGCAACAACCTTGTTAAAAATAGTGAGTAACCCCTCTTGAACTTTCAATAACACTGGTTGAAATCCCCACAACACTCTTTACCCCTTCATTTTTTTTTTTAAATTCTGTGATATAGAGTTGCTTATTATGACCATGCACATAAACCTCAGGTAATTGTGAAAGCTCTTGAAAAATACCTTTAAACTCTTTCATGGAAAGCAACCACACCTTTACCATCACGTTACATGCTTCATCATTATCCATTAAGTCCATATAAGAACAACCCAAAGAAAAGGCTATAGATCATTCAAAAGGTTTTAGTACTATCATCATGTTCATACTAGGATCACCCATATATTGGGCTATGGACCATCAAGTCTATCGCAATAAACCACCCATACAACGGGCTATGTTAATTGAGGAGTCTAGAATTTTTTTTTCCCGTTAATCCCTTGGTCAAAAAGAATTAACAAAATTCTTCTTAGACCTCACATATTCTTAGGAAATAACTCCTCCCTTTAACATTTGTTTCACATCTCCATGTCTAAGACATATATGTCTTCTTTTGTCATTATATACACTATTTTTGACAATACCTATGGTAGCTTGCGAATTGCAGTGTATAAAGATTGGTATTGATGTGCCCCATAATGGTACGTTTCCCAGTAGGCTTCTAAGTCACTGTGTCTCTTGTCTTGCTAATCCCAAAGCAATAAGTTCATATTTCATAATAGATCTGGCTATACAAGTCTGTTTAGCAAACTTTCACGGTATTGCTCTATCTCCAAGTAAAAATAGATATCCACTAGTAGAACTGATCTCATCATTATCAGTAATCCAAATTACATTGCAATAACCTTCTAGTGTACAATAAAGAATTTATTGAAATGTAAACAATAGTCTATTGTGCCCTTAAGATATCTCAACAGACGACGGAGCACCCCAACAATCCTTATCAAATCAGCAAGGATTTCTTTGACTTCTCTATCTTTTTTTTATTTCAGGTCAATAAATAGTCGAACAACATTGTTGCGCCGCTGATTGAAAACTTGATCCTCTGCTCGAAACTCAAGGGGTCATTGCTTCTGATTCACCCTCTTCTCCATCCACCTCGAAGCTTTTTCTAGGCATGCTTGGGCAATGTCGGTCATCTGTTTCCATTCTCTTGCAAATTTGTGAACCTAAGGGTTGTTCCCTACATAAGGGCGATCAACAAGTGGTGGTAGTACAAAATGCATACTACCATCAATCTCAAATTGACTTCTCTCGGTCGGTGAATCTATCTAATCATTAAAACCGAATTGGACTAGATTTAGTAGCTGAACCCAAATCCTTTGTCTATTGTCAACAAAACAATGCAGATATTCTTCGAGCATATAGTTGAATCGCTCAGTCTCAACTTTGAAAGGCTTGACGCATCAGCGACCCCAAGAATTGGCCCCTCAATCATGGCTTGCTTTAGACCATCAAAGGCGGCCTAACACTCGAGGTTCCCACCCCACTGAATGTTTTTTCAACGACTTAGTTAGCAAGCTTGCTCTTTTTAAGAATCCTTTCACGAATTTTCTGTTGTGATTAGCCAAACGATTTTCCTTCAGTTCCTAAAATATCTTTTGAAGGTGGTCTTCGGGTTCTTCCTTCGTTGAGTTATAACTTATAAGTCACCATATTATCTATGTAGACCACGACAAAGTTGTCAAGGTATTCTTGGAAAACCTGGTTCATAAGTATACGAAGGGTTGTGAGAGCATTGGTGAGACCAAATGGCACTACGAGGAACTCAAACGCTCCATGTCTTTTGACACAAGTCCTCTCGGGTTCCTTTACCTCTGTCATTCTTACTTGAAAATCTTCCAATCTGACGTCTAACTTCAGGAGATATTTTACCCCATGTGAGCGGTCAAACAGGTTAGTGAGTATGAGAAGTGGATGTTCATGGCGAGTTGTGAGCTTGTTCAGGGTACGACGGTCAATACACAACCACAAACTTCTATCCTTCTTCTTCAGAGAAAGGACTAAGGCTCCATACGGAGCTTTTACAGGTCTACTAAATCTTGTACTCAATAATTTCTTCAACTATTTTCGAAGTTCGGCTAACTCTGATGGCACCATACGACAAGCATTCTTTGCATGCGATTTTGCATCTGGCAGCGATTCTACCTCATGGTTAATCATTCTTCACGGGGACAAGGATTTGGGCAAACTATTTGGCATCACATCGTGACACTTCTCTAGAACACATAGAGTATCTTTAGAGACTTTCTCCCCCATATTTCCCAACGCCTCAAGCTGGATGACCACAGATGTTGGTTCATCTCGAGTGGGGCTCTTATCCAATTGCATGACCAATATCATTTTCAACTCGTTAGGATGACGAATATTGTCTGCTCGCAAGATGATGAGGGAAGATCCAGTGATCATTAGACATTTAGTTGAAGGTATTGGTATGACCTGATGTTCAAGTAAGAATTCCATTCTCAATACCACTTCAAAGTCATCCATCTTTACAACCACAAAGTCGACAGGACCTTTCTATCCTCCCAACTTCATCACCGTCTATTTCACTAGTCCGATGATGGATAGGGCAACAAAATTCACGACCTTCATTCTTTCTAAATCCTTCTCTCAATGGAGTCTTAAACGTCTAGTTTCTGCCTCTATTATAAAATTGTGAGTTGTACCAGAATCAACCATAGTGCTCCTGGTTGATTCAGGTGTCAACATACATTAAATCCCTTTCCACTGGCACACTTGTCTCCCCTGCCCTTTTTTGGAGAGACGATTGGAAGCCCCAATTCTAGGGTTCTTGCCTTCTTCTATCTGGTCCACTTTGCCTTCTGCTTGACTCAATTTATCATTTGAATCTAGTGTTAAAAAGATCTGAAAAGCATAGAAGGCAGTTTTATTTGGACATTCTCCTACTAAATGTGGCCCCTTACAGATGAAACAATTGAGGGGACGATTGAGTGAGTCCTGATTATTGGGTCTTCACCATGTGTTCCCTGTGTTTGATTAGTAAGGTTGCGGTCTCCACTAGGACGTTTGTTTCCCCGATAGCTTTGGGAGAACTCAGGCGACTATTCCTGTTCCTTCTAGGTGAGGAACTTTGGTGACGTCTCACATCTTGAGAGTCGCTGGCCAGATCAAACAACCGTTCGTATAAACCCTTTGTTCGTATAATTTGGTATTTGCCCATGATTTCACCCTTCTACAAAATAGAAAACTTTGTCTTTCTCTGACAAATCGCGTATGTCTAACATCAGCCTCACGGTCTGTTTTACGCACTTTCGAATGTTGCTAGTGTGTTTCAGTTCATGCAGTTTTCGTTGAGCCAGGATTTTCACATTCTCGGGGAAGAACTGCGAGCGGAGTTTTTTCTTCAAAGCATCCTAGGTGTCTATTGTGCAATGCCCTTCTTGTATGTCAATGTATTGGGATCTCCACCACAATTTAGCATCTTCAGACAAATGCATCATCGCCAATGTCACTTTGGCTTCCTCAGTGACTGTGTTTGTGACCTTGAAGTACTGCTCGAAATCAAATATGAAGTCTCTAAAGCCTTTACATCCCTTGCCCTACGGAAGAGCTTGGGTTCCAAAATCTTTACTTTACTAACAAGATTGCCCCTTCAGCTGGAGCTTAGTTTTTCATTGCTCGCATTATGAGATTCAGTTTCATGTTCACATCTATGATTTCATTCCTAACGACATCGAGGGTAGCTTCTTCCAACATGCCATTTATCATCTTTAAAAGCATCTTTTGAGAGCTATCTAGCTCATTGACACGTTCCTCTACATGGGCAACAGAGCTTGGCGAACTGTCCCCATGCTCATATTTACTAGTTCTTCCAACATTTACTTCTAGAGTGTCAACTCTTGTATCAGTAATCCACAGAGACAACCAGCCATTGTATCAATCGTATAAGTTTAGGTTGTTTAGATTTAGTATAAGATTGTTCAGATTGGGTACGGGTACAAGATCTTTTAGATTTGGTACAAAATCATTTAGATTGGATACAAAATCGTTTAGACTATATACAATGGTATAAGATCATTTAGACTTGCTATAAGATCGTTTAAATTGGGTACAAGATCGTATAGGCCAAATATAAAATCATTTTTACATGCATGTGTGATCAATTAATCGCAGGGTATTTTTTCTATTTCACGTTATAGACTTGTGGTGGACTTTTTCCTTTTTCAAAATTGTTTTATACGGCATAAATATTTTCATGCTTTGTTATATTCTTTTTAAGAATAAAAACATAAATGATGATTACTATTGTTAACAAAGGAAATCTTAATAAATAAGGAACTTTTTCTTTAAGATTATTTTACAACTATCTTTGATGAAATAGACAACGGATAGATATTAAAAAAAAAAAAAAAAAGAGAAAAAAAAAAGAAGATTTCAATTAAATAAAATTTAATACAATATGTTGTAAGGAACAAAATTTTTAGATTTTTAAATCACTTTGAACATAGTCCACCAAATAGAGTTTTAAGTTAATTTAAAACAATATTTTAAAATCTTTAACCATTCATAAACTATATAAAATAAAATTAAAAAAAAGATTTTTTTTTTTTTATATATAAATCTAGACTTGTTAAACTTGTTTGGCCAATTAAAACATATCTTTTATGTTTTATTGGATGCTAAATAATATGGAATAAGACAAATTCACTTTATTCACATTTATATTAGATAAAAAGGCCAACAGACAGAAGAATTTCAAGGAATGTATTGTGTATGCTTGGGTAGGGGAGAACAAATGCTAATTCCTTGAGCTTTATATTATACTTCAACTTGCAAAATGGGAGTTCATAAAAGACAATTAGGCATCTTTTCTTTGGATATCCATTTCTCTTTTATCCTAAAATCTTAATATATAACCATCCTCTAAATATCTTCAAAATAATATGATTTTGTTCTATTTAGGTTATAAATTCTCATGACTTTATTTTGCTTTCATTCTAACACGCCTCGTAATAATGAATATAGATGATTCACGAGAACATTATTACCTTTTTGATAGGGTTCAACATCCGTTTGCTCTAATCCATATGAGATTTTGATTGCATTTCCGATATATATATGAACGATTACACAATGTTTTTAGTACAACAACTACAGGGTGAGAAATTGAACCTTCTACCTCTAAAATGAAAAGTCATGCTAATTAATATTGAGTTAAACTCATTTTGACGATTATACAAGGATTAACAATAGACTGATATTTATGTAATATTATTTTGGGAGACCATTTATTGAAATAAGTGAAGCTTTGTATAGCATTTTTGAAAGGTGTAGATAAGTTTGCCCATTTCCTTTAAAGTAAAAAGAGAAGATAAGTTTGTATACATAGCGCGACGCCACGTACATACATTTCACCATACAATTTCATTGAACCTCTCTTTAAAAACTATACCCTTATTCTTTTTCATGAATTTCCAAAACCCAAACGAATTTCACAAATTCAAGAAATTACTATAATTATAATTTTTAAGTTTTAAATAAAGTTAATTTTTATAAATATAAAAAATCGAAAAAATATTTATGGTCCCTAATAAAATGAAAAAAAAAATCTACGAAGCTAACTATTTTTATTTTAATATTTCATATTTGTTCTTCCTTTTTATCGTATTTTTCTCTTCTTCTTCGTGATTTTTTTTCCTTTCTATTGTTTTTTTTTCTCTTCTTTTTCTTCAAATTTTTAAAAAATATTTACTGTTTGCCCTTTCTTTCCATCTTCTTTCTTCTGCAATTTTTCTTTTCCTTTCCATCATCAATTTTTTTTTCTTTTTTTTCTTTTATTTTTTTTTCAAACTGTTCTTTGGTTCAAAATCGTGTATCAAATATAAAACATCTATTTTTTATTTTTTTTTCAAATTATTATTTGAGTGTTTAAGATCGTGTGCCAAATATAAAAGGTCGTGAAAAAAATCGGGATATTAGATAACCAAATCTAAACATGTACCGATAATAAAAATAGTCAAATCAAAATGACCGTGTATCAAAGAATCTTTAAAAGATCATTTAGATTTGATTAGCTAAATTTAAATGACCAAATCTAAACAATTATGTATCAAATCTAAACGATCTTGTATCAAAAATTTTTGAAAAAAAATTGTTGAGATTTAACCACCTAAATTTAAAATATAAACAATTGTGTACAATTTTTTTTTTAAAAAAATCGTATAGATATAGCTACTCAAATTTAAACAATCGTGTATTAAATATAAACGATCGTGCACCAAAAAATCATTTAGATTTGGTTATCCAAATTCAAATGATTAAATATAAACAATGTACCAAATAATAGACAAATCTGAACGATCTTGTACTGAAAATCTTGAAAAAAAATTGTTTATATTTGACTCAAAATCTAGACGATCGTGTAGGAAAGAATAGACAAATTTAAACGATTGTTTATCAAATATATTACGCATGTTGGGTGTTAATTAATCACGGGTCATTTTTTATGTTTTTCATTGTAGGTATGTGGATTTTTTCCGTTTTGAAAATTGTTCTTTTATATTTTTTTAGAACCCTTTGAATAATCCTCTACTAATGACATATTTTATTCATTGGTTGGCCTAAACTAAATAAATTTACAAATATGGCTTTCTTTATTAACATATTTCCAACCAATCTCTATTTTTTTTCTAATTTTATCTTACTTAATAATAATTTATACGTGGTCTATATTCCTTCGTCAATCTATAAACTTTTTCTATTATTGGCATCGATTCCTCCTCATACGACCTTGATTTTTCATGGATTATTGGTGTATGTGTGTGTGTAAATATATTTGTTTGTAATTTGTGGAACCCCTACTTTATGCAACTCCTTTGGAGGGAAGATGTCCCTTATCTAAAGTTACTTTCCATGTGAGATTCTTTCATTCTGTTGTTGGCATATATGAAGAGGTAAAGCTTTAAGCAGAAGTCATTATTGAATTGGAGGTCCTCATTCAATTATTCATAAACCTAAACCGATCTTCATAATCCAAAACGCTTGTGAAAAATTGAACATATGCGTACAAGATCAGTATAAAATATAGTCTTTTGGACCTAAGTTCCAAAGGGTTTGTGTGCAGTTTCGGTATTATGAACATGTTCCTTTTGAATTTTCGAGGCCTTAACATATTTTTAAATAAAATAGAAGTTAGGAAGATTTTTGAATCTAAAGATCAATGCAAAGTAAAGTAGGTAACCATTTTTAAAAGATGTAAATTAGGTTAAATATAATTGTCTTTGTCTAAAAGTTACGTTTATGGGTGATTTTTTTATGGGTTTTTTTTCAAAAATATAACCAAGTAGTAAAATATTTACATTCTACGTAACAATTTTGAAAATAAAAACAAAAAATCTAGAAGCTCACAATGAAAAATAGCAAAAATACCCCAATCAACGCGAACGCTAATCTTTTTCTCAATGATTGTGTATTACAATCTAAACGAATGATCTACGATCATTTAGGTCATGATACACGATCGTGTAGCTTCAATTTTAAACAATTGTGTTAACTATGTTAAACGATCGTGTTGACTATGAAAGCGATTTTTTAGATCATATCAACACGATCTATAATTATTTTTAAACGATGGAAAAATGGTTTTAAATTTAAACGATCGTGTTGATCATGGGTAAACGATTATTTAAATCATGTCAAAATGATGTTTAAACGATTTTGATATTCTCGAATATGAGAAAGATAAAATCCTCAAAGGATCTTATCGAAAATGGTGAACATAAAATAGGTGATTTAAACAGAAAAATAAATTATTTAAAAATAGAAGAAAGAAAATCTAAAAGAGGAAATGAAGAAGTCTGAAAGATTAGAAATTGCAAAAAAGGAAGGAAGAAAAAAGATAAATGACACAAGAACAAACCTGAAAATTATGAAAATTTTTTATCAATCTCATGAGTTTTTTTTGTTACATAGACCATAAATATCTTTGGGTTTTGTTACATTGATATAAATTAACCTTCGCTTTTGACAAAAAATATATGTTTATTTATAAAAAGATGTGAATTTCTAATTATTTTGAATGATGATTTCGAGATGTTAGCAACATAACGTTTCACTGTAAAATTTCTATTTCATCAAATTAGTTGACCCAAATTGAGTTGTCAAGGTGATCGGTTATTATTTGGTTACTATTTTATTTTTTATTTTTAGTTTTTGAAAATTAACTCTACTTCTTCTCAATTTTTTTAAAATGATTTCTATATTTTTTAAGTCCATTGAACTCTTTAGCAAAATTTAAAAAATACAAACTAATTTTTAAGCTTTTAAAATCGTTGTTTAGTTTTTGAAAATATTGATAAAAAGGTAATAATAAAATAATTTTAAAAGTAAAAGGAGCATTTATGAATTTAATTTTCAAAAATTAAAAACTAAAAACTAGTTAAGGGCTAATTTGATAATCATTATATACTTTTAAATTTTTAAAATTAAGTTTATTTTCTTTCCTATTCTTATTAGTATTCAATTGAAATCTTAGGTAGCCAAATTTCAAAACAAAATAAAATTTTAAAACTACTTTCTTTAGTTTTAAAATTTTAGTTTGGTTTTAGAACAAAAGTCCTAAAATGCAAATGCATCAAACAAAACTTGAAAACCAATAAATGAATGAAGGATTCACAGACTTAATTTTCGAAAATCATATAGTTAACTAACAGATCCAAAAATTCACATATATCGATGCTTTAATTTGAATGGTTACTAATTCACACACTAAGTTGGGCAGATGTAATGTTAACTCTATGTAGTTAATTGGTAGGGGTCTTTTCAAAACATATAACAAAACGACAAAATATTTACACTATATAGAACAATTTCGAAAACGGAAAAAGTTCACAGGTCCACAAAAGAAAGTACCAAAAATGCCCCATCAACCACGTCATCAACAACGTGCGTAATATATTTAGTAAATGATTGTTTAGATTTGACTATTGTTTGGTACACAATCGTTTACATTGTAATTGCAATGCTAATTGGGCCGTGTCTCCCCCCCCGCCCCCCCGTGTTCCTTTTTTCTTTTTTCTTCATTTCAACAAGCATGCATATTTAAACAACCAATCTCCATAATAAGTTGTGTTCTTCCGTAGATCGCACAAACTTAAATGCACCTTCTTTTTCTTCTCTTCTCATATCCCTACCACCAACATATTCAATTCAAAATATACATCTCATCACTTGCAATATTCACAAAATGATTTATAAATATTCTCTCCATGCCACAAAAAATATATTTTTCTTTTCCTTTAAAATAACACAACTCAATACTCCAACCCCATTTTAAATGACGATTATTGCATTTGAAAAGTTAAAAAAAAAAATAAAAAAAAAAATACTCCTATCAATTGGATTCACTTACGCATCAAATTTTATTGCTACAGGGTTGTTATCTTTACCTTTTATTCTACGGTCTTTTCATTATTATCTTTTCATCGTCAGTATGACCATTTTTTTGTCAATTAAAAAAATGTTTTCATTGATTTACTCATCTTATGAAATTTAATTGCTATTTGATTTTTATTTGATATTGATTGCTACAATTTTTAATGATACACATTGCTATTCTATTGTCATAATATGCATGTCAAACTTTTTACATACAATCAGGTTAATTAAA
The DNA here is from genome assembly GCF_025177605.1 of Cucumis melo. NCBI lineage: Eukaryota > Viridiplantae > Streptophyta > Magnoliopsida > Cucurbitales > Cucurbitaceae > Cucumis > Cucumis melo. The sequence goes on from NC_066862.1 coordinate 16,422,765, forward strand.
TATCTTAACGTAATAGCATCTACCACACAGGGGAGTATGTTTCTTCATAAACAATACCTAGTACTTGAGAAAATTCTTATGCAACAAATCATGCTTTATATCTAGTGGTTTTATTATTTTTATTTATTTACACACAAATACCCATTTAAATTCTACGGGTTTTACACCTTCAAATGTTAGAACTACATGTCAAAAATCCGTGAATGACGACCTTCACAGATTCGATCATGGCTTGACTTTTCTTGTCGATGACTTTCACAGCTTCACAGATTTCTTTCGTTGATGAACTTCACGATTTCGGGGCTTCTATCATAGGCATACCAGATGATTTTTACCAAAACCAAAGAGGAGGAGAGTGGAACCAATGAGGACGGAGGAAGTGAACAGGTAGAGAACGTTCTGATGTGTATTGGATTTACAATCTATCAATTAGGTTTGATTTTAGAAGATTGCGAGGTATATTAATTGATTACTTTTTGGTTATAGTATTTTTAATTGTTGGAAGGCTTTTCAAAAAAAAAAAAAAAAAAAAAATTCCATCTCCTTGATGATATAATTTTATTTTTTCATTTTTTTAAAAGGAGCGGAACACAAGGATTTTCCAAGTGGTCACCCAATTTGTTACTATATTGTCGTCCAAGCATACTTAATTGGAGAGTTATGATGTGATTCGATCCATTAGTGTTGGTATAATAGTAAAGTTATGTATTGTTTTTGTTTTTCTATTAGTCCAAATTAAACCATCTAAATATATATAAAAATTAATTTGGTTGAAGGTAAGTATTTAATATAAACCATCTAAATATATATAAAAAATTAAAAAGTAGGCCTACTACACGTGATTTCAAACACATGATCGAATCGCCATATATAAATATTAAACGAAAAGGTTGTGCAGGTCAAGTTTTTTTTAAATATATTCTTTAAAAAAGGTTATTAATAAATTATTAATTGAAGTCATAGAGTAGAGACTACCATCAAATAGTAATTATCATGCCTATAATTATTATGGGGTAAAAGTTTAAATTCCTATCATGCCCATTTGTTGAACTAAGATAATGGTCATGAATGCACATTTTATAAGGTTCAAATATTGGATTAAACAATGAAAATAATTTTGAGAATAAAATTGAAATATTTAAGCATTTTTAAAAAAGGAAAAAAATTAAGGTGTTTTTTTGGGTTGTATTCCATTTTAGTCATTACACTTTTATTAGCGAGCAAATTGTTATTTCAATGGATCTTAGATTTAATTCTTATACTTTCCATACAATCTCAAATATAATTTAGAATTCCAAAATTAGTTTTCTTTTGTCTGTTTTTCATGCAACATAACAAAAGTCACCATATGTGTATATATTTAAATAATATATATAAATGATATCTGTTCTGATTTTAGAAAGTAAGATTATTTAGACTTTTGCTTTTGTTTTTCATCACTCTTGCTCTTCCTTCTAATTTAAAACATCCCATCACATTAATTTTTAGGTCTATCATCATTTTCTCATTTTTCTCTCTTTTCCTCTTTTCTCTTCACTTCAAGTCTGGAAGAATTTTCAAATTCGAAAATAATGTTGAAAAATATGTGAGAATGCCGATCAATAAAAAGAATTGTTGGGTCGTGATAAACCACTACCTCGAAAGCAATTTTGACCGACCGTGGTATCTAATCGTATTGTCGGTTGATCCCCAAGGTTAACACAGTTTTCCTGTTCTAACGTGCACTTATCGGAACAAGGAATAGAAACAAGAACCAGAAGATCAGAACTCAGAGAAGGTAAGTGAGAAGAGAGAACGAATGATGATTTTAATGATGAAAGAAATGAGGAACGAGACTCAATTTATAAGAAATGAGCTCCAACTTCAATCCAAAAAAGACGATGGACTGATGGAAGAGCGCGCAACAGCTGGAGACCAACGAACGTTCAAGCAACCTACACATTGAAAACGTTTGAGCAACCCGCACACATTGAAATAAAATGTTGGACTCAGGTGGACTGAACACGTATACGTTGAAGATACCTATTGGGAATAAAAATAATCTTCAAAAAAATAATCAAGCAAGTAATAAAAATTATAACACAAGCGCAGTTACCCGAACCCGCTTGTCCAACCGGACAGACGATGGTAGTGGTGTGCGTGTGGTGATAGGGTTATGTTATCACCACCAACATATTTTATATAAACGACCCACTTACCTCTTTAAAAATTATCAATGTGAGACAAAGTAAACTAACTTTGCTTATGGGGGTCATAAGCCCATATGTCATTTCTAACAAATAAAATGGGAGGCTCCTTGTATTAGGTTAACAATCGTGGCAGTGGTGAGAAGTTAGGAAGAAAGAAGAAATGACTCAGAAAATAGAAAAAAACTAAGGACATTTGCAAAAATAGTAAAAAAGTTCTATGATAATAGGATTCATGTTACTACATTTTCTAAATTGTTTTTTTAATAGACGTTTGATATATCTAATTACTTGTCATATTTGAAATATGGATATATATATATATATATATATATATATATATATATATATATATATATATATATATATATAATGAGGTACTTTTTTCCTAAATTTTAGTGAATTTTCCAAAATGCTAATGGAAGAGGTATGAGAAGGAGTTTGAGAAGGTAAAGCAAAAGTAAGAATGAAGAAAATAAAATTTGAAAAAATGCATACCGATGTGAATAAATTGTAAAAAAGAAAAGAAAAAAGAAAGGTATCATTTTAGATGATCAACCCATATAATATTTGTATTATCCATTTCAAAGTGAAGAAGGGTTCGATTCTGCCACTGAGAAATAGAAAACTGGAGAGGGAGGAGTTTTGTAAAACGATGTGTTTAGGGCATTGGAAAAGGAGAAATGAAAAACCCAAATTATCGTGAGAAAATGAAAAGCATAATTTTGGTTGGAGATGGAAATTTGTAGCAAACTCCAATCAGGAAAGTTGGACGGAAAGATAACGCCGGTAATATTAAAGGATGTCGGTGGGGGGAGGTTGAGTTTGTTCCGTTTTTTGTCATTCACATTCTATTCTACGTGAATGTGGGTCCCATAGCAGATCTTATTTTTTTTAAAAAAAAAATAAAAAAAGAAAAAGCTTCCTTAAAATTAAAATAAGGTCAGCTAGCTTACGTGTGATTAGAAATAACGTGTAACTTTATCCATGCATTTTTTAAAGTCGCTAGTCAAATCCAAATGCCACGTCTTGTACATTCACTTTTACATTATTTCATATACCCCCGTCTACTCCTATTCTATTTCTATTGCTTTACACCACAATGTATCTATCCTGTATTTAGAAATGATATGGAATCCACTACCTTCTAAACAAAATTAACCACCCAAACAAAAAACATTAACTACCTTCATAACACCCTCAACCAACCTACCTCAATTCATATATATATATGTATATATATATATATATCTACAATAACAATTATGAAGTATGTACTTCACCTTTTTCATATTAGAGGATTGTTTTGTTTTATGAAAATTTAACATTTCTATCCGCTGGACATCTACATTATCAGGTTTATTTTACTATAAAAAAAAAAAAAAGGCATTTAGATCTTTAAGCTTTTAAAATGATTTCTTAGTTGCTCAGTTTTTTAGAATTATGGTTTAAATGGATCCCTAACTACTTTTAAATACCAACAGAAAAATGATTAGACATCTCTAATTGCATATTTAATGATCGTTCAAAAGATAATTGATGACTGGATTTTATTAAAATTGATGTTTTAAAAAATAACTTTTTTAACCAATTAAGGAGATGTCATAATCCTTTAGCTCCCCACACTTAACATAACTTCCTAACTCAAGCATGTATTCACAAGAATAGGAATGAAATCAAAGTGAAAAACTTGTTCGAAGGAAGAAGTTAGGGTTTCTTGGAAAGAAGAATGTGACTCTCCAAATATTTTCTTTTAAAATATATATATAAATAATAAAAATGGTTTTAGAATTATAAAATGTATTAAAAAATTTATTATAACCATGAAACTTTTACAATATTTATAATCATCAAAATAATAATAATAATAATAATAATAATAATAATAATAATAATAATTAATTTCCAATTCAAACATTAATTATAAATCAGTACAATGATAGTCATTTCCAACAATCCCCACGAATGACTACCATTGTATTCTAGTCAAAATAGTAATAAAACATTTTCTCTGAGTAAAGAAAGAAGTAATATAAACTTAAACATCAATATCTTTCGATTTGAATGGACGCAATAGTGAGGTGGGACAACAATTTAATTAACGAAAGTAATTACATTTTGAACTTTCGATAGGAACAGAATCTGGTCTTCGGTGTCTCGAGGGAGCACCTAGGACATACTGGTCTGTAGCGAACCCGGAGGAAACACTAAGACAATCGGGCTGCGAGGATCCTGTCGAATCATTCGAATCATATCTATATCCATGCCAGACTGGCGGTCTCGTCGGACTACGCAGTCCTAAATAGGTGATGATTCCGAAGGACACCCATGCAGGTACGACTCTAATAGGCTAAGCTAACAGGTACCCTAACCATAGCATACATATAACATAACATCATCTCGTAATCATATCAGTCTATTCATCAAGTCACATCTCATCACAATATCCAAACATAAAGTCATAACAAGCCACGTCATCACATTATACCATGCCATCATATCAAATCACATCATCAGTCACATCATGCCCTCATTAGTTGACATATCGTTATACAGTTTAGACCTCAACGTGCATAACTAGGAATGCATGCGGTCTCATGATTTTAGTTGTAGAGCTAGTAGTAGAAATCTCTTACCTGGAGATTTGCTCAATCGAATTCTAACAGTAAGGTCACACGCTTCCTAAGTTGCAAGTACTAAATGGTTAGGACCAACAATTAATAACCTAACCTTCATGGAAACGAAGTCCAAGAATTGTTCGAAGCAACTTACCCAAGATCAAGGTTGCAATAATTTCCTTTAAGTCGAGAAATCCCACGCTCCAAACTCCAACTGGTCCAACCGTCCCTTTTAGAAAGATAATTTAATTTAATCCAAAATTAAATTATCTAAAAACCAAAATTACTCTTCGTTGGGTATACCAAAAACCCAACCAACTTACCAAAGCCTTACCGACGATAGGTGGGGAAAGGATCGAAAAAGCTAGGTGGCTCAAAAGGGCTTGGCGGCTTGGCTGGAAGGAAGGAGATGCGGTGCGGCTCGACTCGAGCGCAGGCACTGCGCGTGTGCGGCTCGGCTAGTGGTGCAGACACGACACGCGTGTGGCTCGACGCGGGTGGATGCGGCTCGGCTAGCGGTGCAGACGCGGCGCGCGTACAGCTCGACGCGGGTGGATGTGGGTCGCTTGGGTTTACGCAGAGCGGAGACGCGGTTGGGTACGGGTGTGCGGCTCGGGTTGCAGAGGCGTGGCGCGACTGAGCTTCGCGAGCTTTGACGATAGGCGCGCGGCGTGCAACGGTGTGGCTGATCGAGCGGTTGGCGACAGCTGGTTTCGTGGCGGCAGCTAGCAGAAGAAATCGACTGGAGAGACGTGGTTTGGCTTCTGATCCGTGAAGGTTGTCGGCTGGAGAGACGCTCGATTGAGGGCGACGGCTCGACTGGGAGACGATCGGCTCGATTGTTCTGTGACGAATGCTCGACGGCGACGACTGACGGAGAAGGGAGGGGCGGCGGCGGCGACAGCTTGCTAGGGTTTCTTCTTTTGGGTTTGGTTGAAGAGGAAGATGAATAGTGCAAGTTATTTAATGCCACAATAATAATTCTTTATCATTATTATTATCTTTTATTTTTCTCAAAAATCTCATACTCTCTATCTTCAATTAAACCCAACAAAGTCTCCCTCTTTAAAATTCAATTTCAACCAATCACATCAATCCCTTCTCTTTCTTTTTATTTTTTCAAATAATATATCACCATTACCTTTAACAAAAATTCAATTCTCTCTCTCCTCAACCTAAATATCTTTATCTTCAACATATAACTCTACCAATCTTATTATCCAAATCAAAATAATTATGTCCTCAACTTAAATAATTATGCAAATCGAAAATATCACTAGTGAAGTTTCCTCAAATAAATTCAAAATTTCACTAACTACACTGAAGATAATGAAAACGAAAATCAAAATTGTTGGGGCGTTACAATCTTCCCTCCTTTGAAAAACTTTCATCCTCGAAAGTTCTAATCCTCGAAGAGCTCGAGGTACTGGGCTCTCATGTCCTCTTCTCTCTCCCATGTGGCCTCTTCAACCCCATGGTTTCGCCAAAGAACCTTGACCAGTGCAATTCCTCGATTACGGAGCATCTTGACCTCTCTTGCCAAAATCTCAACAGGTTGCTCCTCGTAGCTTAAGTTCTCATTAATTTGCAGTGGCTCGAAGTTAACTACATGCGTTGGGTCTACGCATACCTCCTTAGCAAGGAGACATGGAATACGTCATGCACTGTAGAAAAAGATGGGGGCAATGCCAAGCGATAAGCTACAGGACCAATCCGCTCTAGTATCTCAAACGGCCCCACAAAACGTGGACTTAGCTTCTCCTTATTCTCGAACCTCTGAATACCCTTCATAGGTGCCAGCTTAAGAAAAACCATGTTTCCCATATCGAACTCGAGGTCCTTACATCGTACATCACCATAGCTCTTCTGTCTGCTCTGTGCTGTTAACATACGAGCTTGGATCTTCTATATGGTTGCATTGGTGGTCTGGACTAACTCGGGGCCTAGCATCCTCTGCTCACCAACCTTGCACCAGCAGACGGGAGATTTACATCACTTACCATACAGAGCCTCAAATGGTGCCATGTCGATAGTAGCCTGGTAGCTGGTATTATAGGCGAACTCCATCAAATGCAAATGGGAGTCCCAACTCCCTGAAAACTCTAGCACGCAGGCTCAAAGCATGTCCTCCAAAATCTGGTTCAACCTCTCTATTTGACCATCGGTCTGAGGATGAAAAGTTGTGCTGAAGTCTAACCTCGTGTCCAATGCAAGCTAAAGTCCTTTCCAGAACTTCGATGTGAAACGAGCATCTCTGTCTGAAACGATGGATACCGGTACTCCATGCAGTTTTACTATCTCCGTCATATATAACTGTCCCCACTTACTGGCAGTGTAAGTGGATTTCCCTAGAACAAAGTGGGCTGACTTCGTGAGTCTGTCGACAACAACCCAAATCACTGTATAGCCCTTTAGGGTCTTGGGCAGTCCTGTAATGAAGTCCATCGACACACTCTCCCATTTCCATCCTGGCTCACTCAAGGGTTGCAACAATCGGGCTGGCCGCTGTCTAGGTGCCTTCACCTGCTGGCATACCAAACATCTACTGAAAAAATCTGCCACTCCTCTCTTCATGTTCCTCCACCAATAGACACTCCTCAAGTCCTGGTACATCTTCGTACTTCCTGGGTGCATAGTAAATGGAGAACTATGAGTCTCAATCAAAAGCTCTACCTTGAGTACACTGTCTTCTAGTACACACAAACGTCCCTCAAAGTAAGGCCATCGTCAGAGGATATGGAGAAATCCTCACCTTGCCCAGTCTCTACCAAACGACGCTTCTCGACCAAATAAGGATCATTTAGCTGAGCAACAATAATCCTCTATCTCAAGGTCGGCTGTACTGACAACTGAGCCAATTGTGAGGTAACCTCTCCTACTGAGACTGCAATCTTGGCTCTCTCAAAATCTCTGAGTAAGGGAGCTTGCTTGGTGATAAGTGCTGCTGAATGTGCAACCTTTCTACTCAGCGCGTCAACTACTACATTTGCCTTACCTGGGTGGTACAGAATCTCGTAGTCATAGTCTTTCACTAACTCGAGCCACCTCTTCTGCCTCATGTTCAGCTCCTTCTGGGTGAAGAAGTACTTCAGGCTCTAATGGTCAGTGAAAATCTGTATCTTCTCACCGTACAGGTAGTGCCTCCATATCTTCAATGCAAAAACCACTGCTGCCAACTCTAGGTCATGGGTAGGGTAGTTCTGCTCATGACTCTTCAACTGACGGGAGGTATAAGCAACTACCTTACCTTGCTGCATAAGAACACAACCCAGTCCCTTTTTGGAGGCATCACTGTAGATCACAAAACTCCCCGATCCGTCTGGCACTATCAGGACTGGTACAGTCACAAGCTTCTGCTTAAGCTCTTGGAAGCTACTCTCGCAAGCTGGGCTCCAAACAAAATGAGTCCCCTTCCTGGTCAACAGAGTCAAGGGACTTGCTATACGTGAAAAGTCTTCCACGAACCTTCTGTAGTAACCTGCCAAACCCAGGAAACTACGAATCTCGCTAACCGTAGACGGTCGAGGCCAATTGGTAACCGCTTCGATCTTTGCTGGGTCCACAGAAACTCCCTCACTGGAAACCACGTGGCTGAGGAAAGTCACCTTCTTCAGCCAGAACTCACACTTGGAGAACTTAGCATACAACTTATTGGCTCGAAGAGTCTCCAAAACCTGGTGCAAATGCTCCTCATGCTTAGCCTCAGTCTTGGAGTAGATCAAAATGTCTTTAATGAAAACTATGACTAACGAGTCTAAGAAATCCTTAAACACCCTGTTCCTCAAGTCCATGAATACCGTAGGAGCATTAGTTAACCCAAAAGACATCACAATGAACTCGTAATGTCCGTATCTTGAACGGAAGGTCGTCTTAGGAATATCACTGTCCCTGATCCTCAACTGGTGATAGCCTGATCGCAGGTCGATCTTAGAAAAGACAGTGGCTCTCTGCAACTGATCGAACAAGTCATCAATCCTGGGCAAGAGGTAGCGGTTCTTAACTGTCACCTTGTTCAGCTCTTTGTAGTCAATGCAAAGGCGCATCGACCCATCCTTCTTCTTCACAAACAACACTTGGGCTCCCCAAGGTGACACACTGGGTCGGATGAAACCCTTGTCCAGCAATTCCTGCAGCTGTACCTTCAGCTCCTTCAGCTCGGCTGAAGCCATTCTGTAAGGGGCCCTCGAGATAGGAGTTGTGCCAGGCTCTAACTCGATGACGAAGTCTATCTCTCTGGGAGGCGGAAGTCCTGGAAGCTTATCGGGGTAGTCCCTTACCACTGGTTCGGAGGACAGGGAAACTTCTGATTCTCTGGTATCTACTACGCTTGCCAAGATGCCCCAAGTGCCCTGACTGAGTAGTTTACTAGCCCTCATGGCTGAGATGACCTTGGGTATACATACAATTCCTGCCCCCTAAATTAGAAACTAGGCCTAGAGGGAGGGTTAAAAATGACTTCCTTACCAAAACAGTCTATACTTGCATGGTTAGCCGACAGCCAATCCATGCCTAAAATCACATCAAAATCACGCATGTCCAACACTAGCAGGGTCACATCTAACACATGGTTCGCTATCTCTACCTGACATACCTTTATCTTTTCTTTAGACAATAGGACCTCCCCAGATGGAGTAGAAACAGATAAAACACTACCCAATGGTTCTACCTCTAAATCCACATGTTGAACGAACACAGAGGATATGAACGAATGGGATGACCCAGAGTAACACAGCACAAAAGCATAGTGCCCCAAGATTGGGAGCGTACCTGTCACCACTGTACCAGCTCGCTCGGCCTCCTGACAGGTACTGGCAAAAACTCTTCCCTGTTGGGAAGTGGGAGGCTGGTGCGGGGTAGTCTCCATGGATTTTCAAGGACAAGCGTCAGTCTTGTGCCCTTGTTGTCTGCACCTGAAGCAAACTCCGCTCCCGGCCAAGCAACGACCTCCATGGACTCTTCCACAGGTAAGAAAGAGGGTAACTCTCTAAAGTTCTCTCGGCTGTTGCAAGCTCCCGTCGATGACGCTGGAAAACACCTTCTGACCTCAGATTTCGCTGCGGTGCCAAGTCAGGCTGCAGCTCCACCTTCCTCTTCTGTCCTAGAGTTGACCCTCTGCCGGCAGCCTTAGACGGATCATCTCTCTCATGCAGGCTCAAATCTAGTGCTATGCATAGTACATCAGCATGAGTAGTTGGCAGGAGGGCTCGGACGATGCCCTAGAGGTCTACTCTGAGACCTCTAACGAATTTCTCAGTCCTGGCAGCCTCATCCCTTACCACATCGGGAGAAAAACGGGACAACATGTCGAACTCGACGTCGTACTGTTCCACGGTCATGTCGCCTTGCTCCAAGTTTAGGAACTTTTGCTGCTTAGCGTGCTTCACGCTAGCAGAGAAGAACTTAGCATAGAAGTTCTCCTTGAACTGCTCCCAGGTTATTTTGCTGACGTCGCCCCCAAGCATCCTCTCAGCAGTCTCCCACCAGGCGGTGCCTCTATCCTCCAGGAAGAAAACTGCACACTGCACCTTCTGGTCGTCTGGGCACTTCATGTAACGAAAGATAGTCTCTATGGACGTCAACCACATTTGGGCCTTGGTAGGGTTGTCCATAGACCCATCAAAAGTTTTAGGATTATACTTCCTAAAGTCTCTCAAGTGTTTGGCCTCAGCCGACGGTTGAACTTGCGCAGGTTGAGCTTCCACTGGGTTGGAGGAGTGACGGTCTGGGCCTGAACAGGGGTCGCCTGGTTCTGTTGGGCAGCGAGGAAAGGCGCTAAAGCAGCTTGTAGCATGTCCTGATATCGCTGCTCCATTTCGGCGAGATCCGCCTGGGTGACAAGTGCGTCAGGGTTGGCTGCCTGCACAGCAGGTTGCGCCTTCGACTGGCCACGTCCAGCTCCTCTGCCTCACCTACCACCTCCTCGACGTGCACCTCTACGTGATGGCATTTTTCCTAAATTTCACCAGTAGAAACTTTTCACCACAAAAACATAACATTCATACTATCTAGTCTCATTTCATTCAGGCAAGATTTAACTATAACATTTAGTAAGGCCTTAAGACATACCTGACAAGTGACGAAGGACCGTATAGCCATAGGGTAAAATAAAACAAAACAAAATAAAGACTTACATCGTAAGTCAGTCTACAGAACCTAAAACACTGGGCTCTGATATCAATTGTAACGACCTAACTCCTTATACTAAGTCGAAACCATTACTAAACACAAATAAGGTTATAAAGTTTGGCTAAAACGAACAAAACCTCAAAATTTTATTTATTTAAAAAACCAAATCAAAGGTAATGTGCAAAACGTAACAAATATTAAAATCCTACTCGGGCCCTATCTACTTTTGAAGAAACGAAATAATAAATAAAGAATAATAACAATTCAAATACTGAAAGTTTAAACTGGGGTCTAAAACAGAAGCAGAGATCCCTATGGCTCGCCACGGTCACTTCTGGTTGCCCGCCAGCTTGCCCTTGCCCTTACCCCTGCCTCTACCTGAAAAATATGACATGGAAAGAGTGAGTATAAAATACTCAGTAAGGGACCCACTACTAGTCCCACTAGGTGCCTGTTAACTTCCTATTAGAGTCTTGAAAATAGTACCCAATAACTGGCATGTTCCCGAACACGTGCAACATGCGCTCCCGTAGGAACAGAATCTGGTCTTTGGTGTCTCGAGGGAGCACCTAGGACATATTGGTCTGTAGCGAACCCGAAGGAAACACTAAGACAATCGGGCTGCGAGGATTCCGTCGAATCACTCGAATCATATCTATATCCATGCCAGACTAGCAGTCTCGTCGGACTACGCAGTCCTAAATAGGTGGTGATCCCGAAGGACACCCTGTAGGTACGACTCTAATAGGCTAAGCTAACAGGTACCCTAACCATAGCACATATAACATAGCATCATCTCGTAATCATATCAGTCTATTCATCAAGTCACATCTCATCACAATATCCAAACATAAATTCATAACAAGCCACGTCATCACATTATACCATGCCATCATATCAAATCACATCATCAGTCACATCATGCCCTCATTAATTGACATATTGTTATACATTCTAGTCCTCAACGTGCATAACTAGGAATGCATGTGGTCTCATGATTTTAGTCGTAGAGCTAGTAGTAGAAATCTCTTACTTGGAGATTTGCTCAATCGAATTCTAACAATAGTTAATCCAAAATTAAATTATCTAAAAACCAAAATTAATCTTCGTTGGGTATGCCAAAAATCCAACCGACTTACCAAAAACTTACCGACGATAGGTGGGGAAAGGACCGGAAAAGCTAGGTGGCTCAAAGGGCTTGACGACTCGGTTGGAAGGAAGGAGATGCGGCGCGACTCGGCTCGGGTGCAGGCGTGGCTCGACTCGGGTGCAGGCGCTGCGTGCGTGCGGCTCGACGCGGATGGATGCAGCTCGGATAGCTGTGCAGATGCGACACACGTGCGGCTCGATGCGGGTGGATGCGGCTCGGCTAGCGGTGCAGATGCGGCACGCGTGCGGCTCGATGCGGGTCGCTTGGGTTTACACGGAGCGAAAACGCGGTCGTGTACGGGTGTACGGCTCGAGTTGTGGAGGCGTGGCGCGACTGAGCTTCGCGGGCATCGACGATCGGCGCGCGACGTGCTACGGTGTGGCTGATCGAGCGGCTAGCGACGGCTGGTTTCGTGGCGACAGCTGGCGGAAGAAATCGACTGGAGAGACGCGGGTCGACTTCCGATTCGCGAAGGTTGTTGGCTGGAGAGACGCTCGATTGAGGGCGACGGCTCGGCTGGATTGCGATCGACTCAGTTGTTCTGTGACGAATGCTCGACGACGACGACTGGCGGAGAAGGGAAAGGCGGCGATGACGGTGGCTTGCTAGGGTTTCCTCTTTTGGGTTTGGTTGAAGAGGAAGATGAATAGTGCAAGTTATTTAATGTCACAATAATAATTCTTTATCATTATTATTATCTTTTCTTTTTCCCAAAAATCTCATACTCTCTTTCTTCAATTAAACCCAACAAAGTCTCCCTCTTTAAAATTCAATTTCAACCAATCACATCAATCCCTTCTCTTTCTTTTTCTTTTTCCAAATAATATATCACCATTACCTTTAACAAAAATTCAATTCTCTCTCCCCTCAACCCAAATATCTTTATCTTCAACATATAACTCTATCAATCTTATTATCCAAATCAAAATAATTATGTCCTCAACTGAAATAATTATGCAAATCGAAAATATCACTAGTGAATTTTCCTCAAATAAATTTAAAATTTCACTAACTACACTGAAGATAATGAAAACGAAAATCTAAATTTTTGGGGTGTTACATTTATACTACTTCTTTCTTTGCTGAAAAAAGATGTTTTATTACTATTTTAACTAGAATGGAATGGTAGTCATTCGTGGGAGATTGTTGGGAATAACTATCATTGTATTGATTTATAGTTAATGTTTAAATTGGAAATTAATAATAATAATTATTATTTTGATGGTTATAAATATTGACCGCTTCAGGTTATAATAATATATTTAATACATTTTATAATTATAAAATCTCTTTTCATTCATTTTTTATATATTTTAAAAGAAAAGATTTTGGTAGTCTCGTTATTCTTCTTTAAAAAAAAAAATAAATAAATACTCTAACTTCTTCCTTGAGCAAGTTTATTCCTTTGATTCCATTCCTACTTCCACGAGTCACTAGAAGAACCTTTAAACCGACATTAAAGAACTTTAATGTCACTTTGCAACCGACATCTTTGTGAGTGTTATTAAAGGCCTTTAATGTCAGTTGGACTTTAATGTCGGTTTAAAAACGACATTAAAGGCCTTTAATGTCAGTTTTCCACCGACATCTTTGATGGTGTTATTGAAGACCTTTAATGTCGGTTGGACTTTAATATCGGTTTAAAAACGACACTAAAGGCCTCTTTAATAACGATTTGTCAGTTTTCAACCGACATCTTTGATAGTGTTATTGAAGCCCTTTAATGTCGGTTGAACTCTGATGTCGGTTTAAAACCGACATTAAAGCCTAGTTTTTGGATTCATTTTTACAAATTTATTTTTATTTAATTGTTACATTATTGTCCTATAGACCGACATTGGGTCAATGTAGATAAATATGTTTTTCACACGTCAAGAAATCAATGAAATTCATATTATTTTAGAAACTATAATATTTGTCTTTTACATTTGAATACACAAAATAAAATCTTAATATTATGTTTATATATAAATTCTACAACAATACATGAAAAAAGATCCTAATACAAGAATTAAATAATTAAAAATCCTAAACGCCTTCTCAGTCTTCAATTTTCAACGGTCGCTTAGCCATCTCTGCACAATCGCTTAGCTTTCAACCCGATATGACTTCAATTATCTACAAACAATATCCAAATAAACCATTTATATAGAATAACAAAGCTGTTTGAAGCACTAAAATTGCAGAGAAGGATGAAAAGTTCTCAAGATTTTATATCAATACCACAATCCACATAACTCTCTTCAGTCTACCCCATCCATCAGGCTTTCCTAAATCTCTTTAATCTAATATTAGAAATTTTCCATAGATGCAATCATATACAATCCTTTTCCCAAATAGAAAAGAAAAACATTTTATGTGGCAACCTATGAATTCTTGTAATTGATTAGCTCATAATATTGCCCGCAAAATGAATAATCAACATTTTTTTACATAACATTATTATGAAAACCAATATCAATCTATAAAGAAATAAGCAACATCAACACAATAAGCTGAAAAGTAAAGCAATCATATTTGTATACCTTGGGTGTGGAGAACCCTTGATTGACTTTTGGCCATATTTCCTCCATGAATAATCATCATATGTGCTAGCTTGTTACTAATCGTGGGCACTTTAATCGACCGCTTCACTCTAGTGTTATTAAAGGTCTTCCCCTTTCTACCATTGTATTTCATAACAAAAATATCAACACAAAATACACAATCAACAACCAACAATCCATTTGAAGCATCATTTAATCTTTAGAATTGCAGAAACAAATATGCATTTCACACCAAACACTTTTTAAGGAATTGTTCTCATTTACAAAAGAATTATAGAAAAAAATATGTATTTTTTTTGTCAAAGAATAAATTGAACCACAGAAGTATCTCCCTCCCTTAGCAAAGAGTTACTCATACATTCAATAAAACAACATAGTGTAAAGGTAACTAGAGAGGAGAGAGCAAAATAAGAACAAAATAGTACTTTCTGAGCATTACAATATTTAAGAGCACCAATAATTTACCTTATGTACATCCTCTAATAACAGACTCTAAATTTTCCAATGGCATCTACATACAGAAAAAAATAACAAAAGCAATAAAGAAAATTAGAAAATTAAAAGCTTGCAACATATGGTTTTTCTACAACAGCTCAAGATATAAACTACCCAGGAAATATTAACAAACCCTTGTTTTATCACGTATGACAAACATTAGTGTTGTTTTATGTGGACTGAACAATCTCATCATGACCTGCATACAACAACAACTAAAATTTATTAAATTAATACTATAAAAGATACACCATGACCCCCAACCAGATTAAAGGGAATACCTGAATACAGTTTTGAGGAGAGGCTTATTTGCAGCCTGCTCATGGCCAATATCGTGACACCACCTAAATTAAATTATAACAACTTCTTAAACAAGGCAATGTGGAAACAATAAAGCTAAGATACATATGTATGCGAATATAAACATATCCTTACATACACACACATACAGATATACATACACATACGTGTATCTGCAAAAAGAAGCATGCAATGATATACTGAATTCAAAACATTGACAAACACATTTGTGGAAAAATAAAAAATAAATAAAAAATAAAAAAGGAAAAAAATAAACGAAAGTACAAGCAAAAGAAACACATAAAAACCAAAAAGGGCATAGAAGTGCACCTCTCCTCGCTCTCTTCCATCAGTTCCTTCTAAATCCATTACAACTGTACAAGTGTAACGACCCAACTCCTTATGCTGAATCGAAGTCATTACTAAATATAGAACAAGTGGTTTAAGTCTAAAAATTTTATTAAAAGCATACGGTTCAAGAAATTCATTTATAAAAACATAAACAAGGTAGTCATGCAAAAATGTAAAAACGTTCTGAAATCCTACTCGGGCCCTATCTACATAAAAGATAGTGAAAAATAAAAAGTACTCAAACTCAAATGCTAAAATCTGAAATAAGAAATAAGCGGAAGCGGTAGTCCCTATGGCCCTCCTCGGTCTCACTTCGGGTCGCTCGCCAGCTTGCCCTTGCCCTTGCCTCGTCCTCTACCTGAAAACATAAAATGGAGAGAATGAGTATAAAAATACTCAGTAAGGGACCCACTACTAGTCCCACTAGGTGCCTGTTAACTTCCTGTTAGAGCCCTGATAACTGGTACCCAATCTCTGGCACGTTCCCGAACACGTGCAATCATGCGCTCCCGTAGGAACGTAACTCTGGTCTTCGGTGCCCGGGGACACCTAGGACAGTCGGGATGCGAGGACCCCGTCGAGTCACTCGAGTCATGTCTATATCATGCTAGACTGGCGTCCCGTCGGACCACACAGTCCTCAATAGGTGGTGATCCCGAAGGACACCCATGCAGGTACGACTCTAACAGAAATCAAGCTAACAGGTACCCTAATTGCAGTAAACATACACATGGCATCAGCATATAACATGTCACATAAATCATTTCTACACTCTCCGTCCCGACATTCGTCGTAACCATAATAGATCTTGCCACACATAACAGGCTATAGCACAACTATATCGTCATTTGCATCATACTAGCATTTATTTCAGGCATCATACTGTCAAATCCTCAATATGCAACATCGGGCATACACAGTCTCATACTTCAAACATGAAACTAGTAGTAGAATCTCTTACCTGGAGATCTACTTGTCGAGTCCTAACCGCGAGGCAGTACGCTTTCCAAGCGACGAAGTCCTAACTGTTTCATAAGTCAAAATTCGTAAATAGGTCGCCAACGACTAACGGTTCAAGACTCAATTGAAATAACTTACCCTAGAGAGGTTGCAGTGCTCGAGCCCCTACTGAAGAAATCCCGCGCTGCAGCAATTTCTTGGTCCAAGACGTCCCTTGAGGAAAAATAATTTAATTTAGACCCAAATTAATTTAACTAACGTCCGAGCATGGAGTCTTACCGGAAAAACCACAATAATTAATTAGATTACCAAAATTTAGGTGGATGGAGCCAAATTAGTCCTGGCGGCTCGGCTGGAAGAAGACAGGACCGGCTCGGCTTGGGCAGACGCGGCTCGGCTCGGTACAGGAAGCTACGCGGGCGGCTCGGCTTGCAACAGGGAGGAGATGCGGCTCGGCTACGCGGAACGCGCGGCGCGGCTTCCCACGCGGACGCGGTTCACACGCGGGGAGGGCTGGACGCGGCGCGGCTTCAGTTTCGGCTTCGGGCGCGCGGACGGTGGAGCGGCTCCGGGTTCGTTCGTCGGCTGGAGTGAAGCGCGGCGGATCGGCTTTGAGCGGCGGCTGCGGGAGACGGCTGGGCGCGGAGCGAAGCGGCTCCCTTCGGCTCGATCGGGTGGCGCGGCTGACGGAACTCCTCGGATCGACGCGGCGCTGCGAGCTTCGGCGGATCGGCTTGATCGAAGCGACGCGGCGCGGCTCAGCTACTCTCCTGATCGGAGCGGCGCGGCGTCGGCGGTCCCCCCCTTAGGTCGAAGCGGCGCGGCGGGTTCCGGCTCGGCTGGCGGCTGCGGACTCGGCTGCAGACGCGCGGAGGATGGCTCGGCTTCCCTTCGGCTTGCAGACGCGCGGTGGATCGGCTCGGCGCTTGTCGAAGCTGGCGGCGTGCGGCGTGCGGCGGCGGCGTGCGGCGGCGACGTGCGGCGGCGCGGAGGGTGGCGGCGGCTAGGGTTTCCCTTTTTTTTTCTTTTCTTCTTTGGGGAGATGAGGAGTCTCACGTCTCCCAATGCCTCTTTTTAAAAGAAATCCCAAAATAAAAAAGAATTTAATAGCCCCCTTTTCCTCTCTCTCCACCCTTGACCCTTTCCAAGGCAATTAATTAATTTGCCACTCCATTGATTTACTAATTTACCCCTAACTTCAATAGTTTATAAAAAAGGAAACAACTTTAGTTTAATAAGGATAATATTAACTACACTTAGTATTAATATTATTAGTGGTCCAAAATAACAAAGGAAACCGAAAAATGTTGGGCGTTACAATCTTCCCTCCTAAAAAAAAACTTTCGTCCTCGAAAGTTCTAATCCTCGAACAGCTCGGGGTGCTGGGCTCTAATGTCCTCTTCTTTCTCCCACGTTGCCTCTTCCACTCCATGGTTTTGCCAAAGGATTTTGACCAGTGGAATTTCTCGACTGCGAAGCTTCTTGACCTCCCTTGCCAGGACCTCGACAGGCTGCTCCTCGTAGCTCAGATTCTCGCTAACCTGCAGTGGCTCGAAGTCCACCACATGTGTTGGGTCTGCGACATATTTCCTCAGCATGGAGATATGGAATACGTCGTGCACTGCAGCAAACGATGGGGGTAGCGCCAAGCGGTAAGCCACGGGGCCAATCCGCTCCAATATCTCGAACGGCCCTACGAAGCGTGGGCTCAGCTTCCCCTTCTTTGCGAACCTCAGAACACCCTTCATGGGTGCAACCTTCAGAAAGACCATATCTCCCACTTCAAACTCGAGGTCCTTACGTCGTACATCAGCGTAACTCTTCTGTCTGCTCTGGGCTGTCAGCATACGAGCTCGGATCTTCTGTATGGCTGCGTTGGTCGTCTGCACTAATTCGGGGCCTAGCATCCTCTGCTCTCCAACCTCGCCCCAGCAGACAGGGGATCTACAGCACTTGCCATACAGAGCCTCGAACGGTGCCATACCGATAGTAGCCTGGTAGCTGTTGTTATAGGCAAACTCCATCAGATGCAGATGGGAGTCCCAACTTCCTGAAAACTCTAATACGCAGGCTCGCAGCATGTCTTCTAAAATCTGGTTCAATCTCTCTGTCTGACCATCAGTCTGAGGGTGGAATGCCGTGCTGAAGTCCAACCTTGTACCTAATGCAATTTGAAGTCCTTTCCAGAACTTCGATGTGAAACGGGCGTCTCTGTCTGAAATGATGGATACGGGTACTCCATGTAGTCTCACAATCTCTGTCATATATAGCTGCCCCCCACTTACTGGCAGTGTAAGTGGATTTCCCTGGCACGAAATGGGCCGACTTCGTGAGTCTGTCGACC
Organism: Cucumis melo; assembly: GCF_025177605.1. Classification (NCBI taxonomy): domain Eukaryota; kingdom Viridiplantae; phylum Streptophyta; class Magnoliopsida; order Cucurbitales; family Cucurbitaceae; genus Cucumis; species Cucumis melo. The sequence goes on from NC_066862.1 coordinate 16,441,841, forward strand.
ACGACCCAGATCACCGTGTAGCCCCTTAGGGTCTTGGGCAGTCCCGTAATAAAATCCATCGACACACTCTCCCACTTCCACCCTGGCACACTCAAGGGTTGCAACAATCCTGCTGGATGCTGCCTAGGTGCCTTCACCTGCTGGCACACCAAGCATCTACTGACAAAGTCTGCCACATCCCTCTTCATGCCCCTCCACCAATAGACACTCCTTAAGTCCTGGTACATCTTCGTACTCCCAGGGTGCATGGTAAACGGGGAACTGTGAGCCTCAGTCAAAAGCTCCGTCTTAACTGCGCTGTCTTCCGGCACACACAGGCGTCCTTCAAACATAAGGCCATCGTCAGAGGATATGGAGAAGCCTTCACCTTGCTCTGTCTCTACCACGCGACGCTTCTCTGCCAAATAAGGATCATTCAGCTGAGCAGCAATGATCTTTTGCCTCAAGGTTGGCTGAACTGTCAACTGAGCCAACTGTGCGGTAACCTCACCTACTGAGACTGCAATCTCTGCCCTCTCAAAGTCCCTGAGTAAGGGGGTCTGCTTGGTGATTAGCGCTGCTGAATGTGCAACTTTCCTACTTAGCGCATCAGCCACTACATTCGCTTTACCTGGGTGGTATAGGATCTCGCAGTCGTAGTCTTTCACCAACTCAAGCCACCTCCTCTGCCTCATGTTCAACTCCTTCTGGGTGAAGAAGTACTTCAGGCTCTTATGATCGGTGTAAATCTGAATCTTCTCACCGTACAGATAGTGCCTCCATATCTTCAGTGCAAAGACTACAGCTGCCAACTCCAAGTCATGGGTAGGGTAGTTCTGCTCATGGATCTTCAACTGGCGGGAGGCATAAGCAACTACCTTACCCTGCTGCATCAGGACACAACCTAGTCCCTTCTTGGAGGCGTCACTATAGATTACAAAGTTTCCCGAACCATCGGGCACTGTCAGGACCGGTGCAGTCACTAGCTTCTGTTTGAGCTCCTGAAAGCTCCTCTCGCAAGCTGGGCTCCAGACAAAAGGGGTTCCCTTCTTGGTCAACTGGGTCAACGGGCTGGCTATACGTGAGAAGTCTTCCACGAACCTCCTGTAGTAACCTGCCAAGCCCAGAAAACTTCGAATTTCACTAACCGTGGACGGTCGGGTCCAGTTGGTCACCGCTTCAATCTTTGCGGGATCTACTGAAACTCCCTCACTGGAAACCACGTGGCCAAGAAACGTCACCTTCCTTAACCAGAATTCACACTTGGAGAACTTGGCATACAACTTGTTGGCTCGAAGGGTCTCCAAAACTTGGTGTAAGTGCTCCTCGTGCTCAGCCTCAGTTTTTGAGTAAATGAGGATGTCGTCAATGAAGACTATGACGAACGAGTCTAGAAACTCCTTAAACACCCTGTTCATCAGATCCATGAATACTGCAGGAGCGTTAGTCAAGCCGAAAGACATCACAACGAATTCGTAATGTCCGTACCTCGATCGAAAGGCCGTCTTGGGGATGTCACCGTCCCTAATCCTCAACTGGTGATAGCCTGATCGCAGGTCGATCTTGGAGAAGACGGTGGCTCCCTGCAACTGATCGAACAGGTCATCAATCCTGGGCAAGGGGTAGCGGTTTTTGACTGTCACCTTGTTCAGCTCTCGGTAGTCAATACAAAGGCGCATTGACCCATCCTTCTTCTTCACGAACAATACTGGGGCTCCCCAAGGCGACACACTGGGCCGGATGAAGCCTTTGTCCAGCAACTCCTGTAACTGGACCTTCAACTCCTTTAGTTCGGCTGGAGCCATTCTGTAAGGGGCCCTCGAGATTGGGGCAGTGCCCGGCTCTAACTCGATAGCGAAGTCTACTTCTCTGGGAGGCGGAAGTCCTGGAAGTTCGTCTGGAAAAACATCGGGGTACTCTCTTACCACTGGTTCGGAAGATAGGGAAACTTCCGGCTCTCTCACATCCACTACGCTTGCCAAAATACCCCAAGTACCCTGGCTGAGTAGTTTACTAGCCTTCATGGCTGAGATGACCTTGGGTATACATACCATGCCTGCCCCCCTGAATTTGAAACTAGCCTCGGAGGGAGGGTTGAAGACAACTTCCTTGCCATAACAGTCTATATTTGCATGGTTGGCTGATAGCCAATCCATGCCTAGTATCACATCAAAATCCTGCATGTCTAACACTAGCAAGGTCACGTCTAACATACGATTCGCTATCTCTACCCGACATGCCTTTATTTGTTCTTTGGATAACAGGACCTCCCCAGATGGAGTAGAAACCGACAAAACACTACCCAAAGGCTCTACCTCTAAACCCACATGCTGAACGAAAACGGAGGATATAAACGAGTGGGATGACCCAGAGTCAAATAGCACAAAAGCATAGTGCCCCAAAATTGGGAGCGTACCTGTCACCACAGTGCCAGCTCGCTCGGCCTCCTGCCGGGTAGTGGCGAAAACTCTCCCCTGCTGGGCCGCAGAAGGCTGGGGCGGTGTCGTCTCAAAGGGTTTCCGAGGACACATATCAGCAGTGTGCCCCGGCTGTCTGCACCTAAAGCAGACTCCACTTCCAGCCAAGCAACGACCTCCGTGGACTCTCCCGCAGGTAGTACAAGCGGGTAGCTCTCTCAGAGTCCTCCCGGCTGCTGCAAGCTCCCGTCGGTGTCTCTGGAAGACACCTCCTGACCTCAGTGTTCGCTGCGGTGCTACGTCAGGCTGCGTCTCAACCTTTCTCTTCTGTCCCAAGGCTGACCCTCTGCCGGCAGCCTTAGACGCATCGGCTCTCTCAGGCAGGCTCAAATCCAGTGCTATACGTAGTGCATCAGCATGCGTGGCTGGGCGGAGGGCTCTGACAATGCCCTGAAGGTCTAGCCTGAGTCCTCTAACAAATTTCTCCGTCCTGGCAGCCTCATCTCTTACCATATCGGGAGCAAAGCGGGACAGCATATCGAACTCGGCGTCGTACTGCTCCACCGTCATGTCGCCTTGCTCCAAGTTTAGGAACTCTTGCAGCTTGGCGTGCTTCACATTGGCGGAGAAAAACTTAGCATAGAAGTTCTCCTTGAACTGCTCCCATGTTATTTTGCTTACATCGCCCCCTAGCATTCTCTCCGCGGTCTCCCACCAGGCGGTGCCCCTGTCCTCCAAGAAGAAGACTGCACACTGCACCTTCTGGTCTTCTGGGCACTTCATGTACCGGAAAATAGTCTCTATGGACGTCAACCACATTTGGGCCTTTGTGGGGTTGTCCATGGATCCGTCAAAGGTCTTGGGATTATACTTCCTGAAATCCCGTAAGTGTTTCGCCTCGGCCGACAGTTGAACTGGTACTGGTTGAGCTTCCTCAGGGGCTGGAGGAGCGACGGCCTGAGCCTGAACAGGGGCGGCCTGGGCCTGAGCAGGGGCGGCCTCGGCCTGAACAGGGGCGGCCTCGGCCTGAACAGGGGCGGCCTGGTTCTGCTGGGCGGCAAGGAAAGGCGCCAAAGCAGCTTGCAGCATGTCCTGATAACGCTGCTCCATTGCGGCGAGATCCGCCTGGGTGACCGGTGCGTTTGGGTCGACTGCCGGTGCAACAGGTGGCGCCTCCGGCTGGCCACGACCGGCTCCTCTGCCTCCCCTACCACCTCCTCGGCGTGTACCTCTACGTGGCGGCATTCTCCCTAAAATTCACCAACAAACTTTTCACCACAAGAACTTAACACCCTATATCTAGGTCTTAGACTATTCAGGCAAAATTGTAATCTTAACATTAGCAAGGCTTTAGACATACCTGGCGAGTGCCGAAGGACCGTATAGCCATAGGGTGAAGTAAAACCAAACAAAAATGACTTACATCGTAGGTCAGTCTACAGAACCTAAAACACTGTGCTCTGATACCAACTGTAACGACCCAACTCCTTATGCTGAATCGAAGTCATTACTAAATATAGAACAAGTGGTTTAAGTCTAAAAATTTTATTAAAAGCATACGGTTCAAGAAATTCATTTATAAAAACATAAACAAGGTAGTCATGCAAAAATGTAAAAACGTTCTGAAATCCTACTCGGGCCCTATCTACATAAAAGATAGTGAAAAATAAAAAGTACTCAAACTCAAATGCTAAAATCTGAAATAAGAAATAAGCGGAAGCGGTAGTCCCTATGGCCCTCCTCGGTCTCACTTCGGGTCGCTCGCCAGCTTGCCCTTGCCCTTGCCTCGTCCTCTACCTGAAAACATAAAATGGAGAGAATGAGTATAAAAATACTCAGTAAGGGACCCACTACTAGTCCCACTAGGTGCCTGTTAACTTCCTGTTAGAGCCCTGATAACTGGTACCCAATCTCTGGCACGTTCCCGAACACGTGCAATCATGCGCTCCCGTAGGAACGTAACTCTGGTCTTCGGTGCCCGGGGACACCTAGGACAGTCGGGATGCGAGGACCCCGTCGAGTCACTCGAGTCATGTCTATATCATGCTAGACTGGCGTCCCGTCGGACCACACAGTCCTCAATAGGTGGTGATCCCGAAGGACACCCATGCAGGTACGACTCTAACAGAAATCAAGCTAACAGGTACCCTAATTGCAGTAAACATACACATGGCATCAGCATATAACATGTCACATAAATCATTTCTACACTCTCCGTCCCGACATTCGTCGTAACCATAATAGATCTTGCCACACATAACAGGCTATAGCACAACTATATCGTCATTTGCATCATACTAGCATTTATTTCAGGCATCATACTGTCAAATCCTCAATATGCAACATCGGGCATACACAGTCTCATACTTCAAACATGAAACTAGTAGTAGAATCTCTTACCTGGAGATCTACTTGTCGAGTCCTAACCGCGAGGCAGTACGCTTTCCAAGCGACGAAGTCCTAACTGTTTCATAAGTCAAAATTCGTAAATAGGTCGCCAACGACTAACGGTTCAAGACTCAATTGAAATAACTTACCCTAGAGAGGTTGCAGTGCTCGAGCCCCTACTGAAGAAATCCCGCGCTGCAGCAATTTCTTGGTCCAAGACGTCCCTTGAGGAAAAATAATTTAATTTAGACCCAAATTAATTTAACTAACGTCCGAGCATGGAGTCTTACCGGAAAAACCACAATAATTAATTAGATTACCAAAATTTAGGTGGATGGAGCCAAATTAGTCCTGGCGGCTCGGCTGGAAGAAGACAGGACCGGCTCGGCTTGGGCAGACGCGGCTCGGCTCGGTACAGGAAGCTACGCGGGCGGCTCGGCTTGCAACAGGGAGGAGATGCGGCTCGGCTACGCGGAACGCGCGGCGCGGCTTCCCACGCGGACGCGGTTCACACGCGGGGAGGGCTGGACGCGGCGCGGCTTCAGTTTCGGCTTCGGGCGCGCGGACGGTGGAGCGGCTCCGGGTTCGTTCGTCGGCTGGAGTGAAGCGCGGCGGATCGGCTTTGAGCGGCGGCTGCGGGAGACGGCTGGGCGCGGAGCGAAGCGGCTCCCTTCGGCTCGATCGGGTGGCGCGGCTGACGGAACTCCTCGGATCGACGCGGCGCTGCGAGCTTCGGCGGATCGGCTTGATCGAAGCGACGCGGCGCGGCTCAGCTACTCTCCTGATCGGAGCGGCGCGGCGTCGGCGGTCCCCCCTTAGGTCGAAGCGGCGCGGCGGGTTCCGGCTCGGCTGGCGGCTGCGGACTCGGCTGCAGACGCGCGGAGGATGGCTCGGCTTCCCTTCGGCTTGCAGACGCGCGGTGGATCGGCTCGGCGCTTGTCGAAGCTGGCGGCGTGCGGCGTGCGGCGGCGGCGTGCGGCGGCGACGTGCGGCGGCGCGGAGGGTGGCGGCGGCTAGGGTTTCCCTTTTTTTTTCTTTTCTTCTTTGGGGAGATGAGGAGTCTCACGTCTCCCAATGCCTCTTTTTAAAAGAAATCCCAAAATAAAAAAGAATTTAATAGCCCCCTTTTCCTCTCTCTCCACCCTTGACCCTTTCCAAGGCAATTAATTAATTTGCCACTCCATTGATTTACTAATTTACCCCTAACTTCAATAGTTTATAAAAAAGGAAACAACTTTAGTTTAATAAGGATAATATTAACTACACTTAGTATTAATATTATTAGTGGTCCAAAATAACAAAGGAAACCGAAAAATGTTGGGCGCTACAACAAGGCTCGATGCCGGTGCATCTAGCCAACCATATACCTTTAGTTGTTTACGATCTAGAAAGTGACATCAATTTTTCACTTTTTAGACATAGAGCCCAAATAAATTAAAGATAGAAGGATTGTTCCTTATCTACAAAAAAACTTGTCTATTTTATGATTAGGTTGGAGGCAAGCACCATACATATGTTTATAAACAAAGAGGCCTATGGTGAATGAGTCATATCAGCTCTTCATAGCAGCATACTTATGTTATTACTTCCATCCACATAGAAGGGTGTGAGGATAAAAGACTGAAAGATGATAATAAACTTTAGCCTCTGACCACAAAATCATGTCTTTGATGGTTGTTAAAAGTTAAGCAACTATATCTAAAGGACCAGCCACGTACCCCATACTTGTACTGTGCACCAGATTGTAGATCGATCTCTCTGAGAATAACCAAACAAAATCTTCAGAATCCCATTCACAATGGAATAAAAGAGGCAAACCACTAATAAAAAAAAGTAGTGTACAAAAGAGATAAACTAGAAATCTTACAATTCCCAGGATCAATATATGGAAATAAGAAATCCCGGGCTCATGTATGCAAAAAAGTTCTTCCAGGTTTCCTTCAGGAAATAACACGCAACAGTAGCTATCAATCAAAAAAATTCTTTCAGCACTTTTGTCCATACCAAATAGTCCATAGTTTACACAAGTTGCTTAAACTCTAACAAGATCTCATTCAAAATGCAATTTAATGAATAATTATCCTATCATTTGAAAACTCACAAGGATTAACCATCCAAACATTTAAAAAGACTAAAAGGCTCACATCAGGAACAATAATCTGATTAGTTTCGTGTAAACCCGAGATTTTCCTAGGATCATTTTCTCTTGTCATCTATTGTTGGGATTACTAAGTTAAAAGAAGAAAGAAAAGAAAAGAAAGGAAGTGGAATTGGACAGCACAAAGCCCACCATCGACAAGCTCATTTTTTAGCCCAATTTCATTTCATTCGTCCATCATTTTCCATCCAAACTTTCAGAGCACTTTGAGGAGAGAATGAAGGAAGAAGAAGAAGAATTTTGTGGTTTGAGGTTGAAGAAGATAGGAAAAAGTTCATGCAAAGCCAGCCATTGCAGAATCTGGGTGTAACTGTCAACCTCTGGTTTGTTTTATTCGGTTTGAGCTATCTAGAAGGAACTAAGAGGTGAGGTTTGATTTTCTTGAAAGTTAGTTCATTTTCCAACAAATTTCATGAAGGAAGCTTGAGCTGAATTGTAACAACCCAACTCCTTATACTGAGCCGAAGTTATTACTAAATGTGAATAACATGGTTTAGGTCATAAAGTGTAATTAAAACGAATAAAAACCTCAGAATTTTATTTGTAAAATCAAATCAGTGTAGTGAGCAAAACATAAATAAAAGTAAAATCCTATGGGCCCTATCTACTTTTAAAGAACGGAAATAGTAAATAAGGAAGAAAATGAAACTCAAGTACAAAACGTCTAAAACGGGGTGTAAGCGGAAGCAGAAATCCCTATGACTCGCCAGCTTGCCATTGCCCCTACCTCGGCCTATACCTGAAAAACATGACATGGAGAGAGTGAGTACAAAATACTCCGTAAGGGACCCACTACTAGTCCCACTAGGTGTCTGTTACCTTTCTATTAGAGTCTTGAAAATGGTACCCAATCTCTGGCACGTTCTCGAACACGTGCGACACGCGCTCCCGTAGGAACGAAATCTGATCTTCGGTATCCCGAGGGAGCACCTAGGATATACTGGTTTGTAGGGAACCCGGGGGTAACACTAAGACAATCGGGCTGCGAGGATCCCATCGAATCACTCGAATCATATCTATATCCATGCTAGACTGGCGTCCCGTCGGACCACACAGTCCTAAATAGGTGGTGATCCCGAAGGACACCCATGCAGGTACGACTCTAATAGGCTAAGCTAACAAGTACCCTCACCATAGCATACATGTACATAGCATCATCATCTAATCAAACTAGTCTAATCGCCATCTCACAACTCATCACAATATCCAACATACAATTACAACAAGTCACGTCATCACAATATCATGCCATCATGTAACCACATCATCAATCACATCATGCTCTCATTAATTACATGTGTTATACAGTCTAGTCCTTAACATGCATAACTGGAGGTGTAAGCGGTCTCATGGTTCTAATCACAGAGCTAGTAGTAGAAATCTCTTACCTGGAGATTTGCTCGACGAGTCCTAACAGTAACAACACGCTTCCCCAAGCGACGCAAGTCTTAAAGGGTCAATAGTTCACAATTTAGTAATTTACCCTCAAGGAAAAATTTGGTCCAAAACTTACTTGAGGCGACTTACCCACGGTCGAGGTTGCAACGCTTGAGCCCCTACTGAATTTATCCGACACTCCAAGGTCACTCAGTCCAAGACGTTCCTTAAGCGATAATTTAATTTAGTCCAAATAGAATTATTTAGATTAAAGTTTCAAATCTTGGCTGGGTGTGAGAAACACTTTTGACTCATTAAAGTAGGAGGAAAGGAACGGGAGCAGACTGGCGGCTCAAGGGCAGGTAGATCAGCTCGGCTAGAAGAGTAGAAACCGGCTCGGCTTGAAGATTGGAATCGGCTCGGACACGGTGCAGACAGGCGCGACTCACGGCGCAGGCAGACGCTGCTCACGACGCAGGTTGGGCGCGCGCGGGCTAGGCTCGTGGTTCGGGGCGGGCGCGCGGGCGCGGAGCGCTAAGCGGGCGAGCAGGCGGACGCAAGGGCGCTCGCGGGTCTGGTTGCAGTAGGGACGCGGGTCGGGCGACTTCACGCGACAGCGGACCTGCGGACGTGCGGGTTGCGTCTTCGGGTTCGGCGACGGCAGAGGCGGAGCCGCTCGGCGAAGTCTTCCGAATGGGTAGAAGACGCGGTCGACAGAGCATTTCGCTCGGCTACCCGATCGGCAGTACGATCAAGTTTTCGATCTGCGGGGAAACGATCCGTTGGCGACGCAGGGGTGAAGCGGCGGGGCTTCACGAATACGGCTGGAGACGCAGCTGAGCTGACGGAAGAGCTTGGGCGGATCGGTTACGCGACGGCGGCGGCGACGAGCGGCAGCTAGGTTTCTTCCTCTTCCTTTTCTCATTTTCTTTTCTTTTTCTTTTGATTTTCTTGTGCAAGGGTGCCAAGGCTCATTTATATAAAAAAACCCTTTATCTTTCCCTTCCATTAAATCAAAACAAACTTTCTCTCTCTCCAACCAAAACTCCCAATATCTTAATTTTTCAAAATAAAATCATCCAATTACAACATTCCCTTAAAAATAAATCTATTCTTTTCCAACTCAGGTATCACCTTAGCTTAACTCAATTATTTTATCCTCACAACAACCTTACCAATTTAATTATCTGAATCAAAATAATATGCCTCTAAACCTTGATTAATCACAAATCAAAATGATAAAGTTCCTCAAAATTCGAATTTTCCATAACTGCACTTAACATTAATAATAAATGAAAAATCAAAATTGTTGGGGCGTTACATGAATAGTATGAGAAGTTAATGGTCTTTGAAATGGAAAACAGAGCACAGGATTTTCGAGCAAACCAGGAGGATTTCTGGTGTTCTCTGATGCTTTGAGTATTCTGGAAGTGCTTAAGTCGAATCAGAAGCTTTATTTAGTATGGTTGGAAAGCTTATTCAATATCCTACAAATGTAATGAAGATTTTGTGAGCCAAAAATGACTTTAAGTGGGGTTAATTGCAGAAGATAAATAAAGAGTGGTAGAGAACCTCGAATTCTGTTTGTCTGTGTTCGGGGAAATTCTAGACGAATTGGTTGAGAATCTCGTTTTCATTTCTTCAGGTAAGTTGTAGAGTATTTAAAAATAAAGAGTTTTATGTGTATTTTATTAATTTTGGTTAAGTTTTGAGGAAGTTATAGGTGTTGGAATATAAGATATCGAATCTGGAAAATCTGGAAAGTGGGATGTAATGTGATTCTTAATCTAATTGTTTAGAGATTCATGTGCATGAAAAGACAAAGTTATCTATGGTTCTAATGCTCGGTTTTGGTTGTTGACAGGCCAAGAGGAAATAGGCCGAGTCTACAAACCGGGAAACTAGATAAGACTGTGAGTGACAAAATAAATTTCTAAAATGTTACTAAACATTTGTTCATAATTATATGTTTTACATGTTTTTCTATGAATGATACATGGTTTCGAACATGAGTTTTGAGCTTAGATTTTCTAATGAGGGTTATATTCGAGCACGTGCCTAATGGCTTTATGAAAAGTAGTTGAAACGATATCTTTTAAAGTAAAGCATGTGTTAGCAAATATTGTATAATTATTTAAAGTTTTTCACGAGCAAGCTGAATAAACTTGAGTTTTACAAAAGATAACGATAAACAGACATGTTTAAATGTTTTCATGTAACTTCGTAGAGATTTCCATTGACTACATGATTGAGATATTGAGCCTGAGGCTATATGGTACCGTGTGCACACAGGTTATATTTCCGTTGTCGACGTTGAGTGTACTCTGTGACAACGATGCTGTCGTGAGTGCTGGGCGAGCCCCACTACGACAAAGACGATGGGTGTGCCAAGCGGACCCCACTACATCATAGGACTAGTAAACGTTGGTTGGTTGGGCGTGCCCTACACCACGTAGACCGGTCATGTTAGTTAAAACATTTGATGTACTTGTTATGCCTTGCTAGATTTTTTATGACGAACTTGGAAGATATTTTAGAAAGCCTTGTTTATTACACGTTTATGTTAAATGCTTTGATTGAGCATATTTATACGTCTAAAGGTTTATCACATGTTTTGACGTCCGTATTTAGAGTTTTAAATTTAGTCACTCACTGGGTCTCGTAGCTCATTCTTTTCAAAATGTTTCCCACTTTTCAGGTAGAGATCGAGCTCCTGGTGCCTAATATACTACCAACGTCTGCTGAAAGTTCCATATCAACTCCAGTACGTGGTTGGAGTTGTATTTTGAGTCTGTTCATGTTGAAATATTTTGTAAGGTTTGTATAATATCGTCCTAGAGGTCGTGGTCGTAAAACTTTAATTGTGTAGGTTTTGATCGTGATATTTATATCAGGTTATTTTACAAACCAAGTGATGTCAGGACTGCATCTCATGTATGTTGGGAAGGTTTCCGTGGATTCCGCTGTGTGGTGTTCCATGTTGAATATTCTATATCTAAGATTGATATGTTTATCAGGTTTAATGTTTCAGTAGGGCCAACAGGGATCGTTAGAGGAGACGATGTTTGTTGGCTTTACACTGTCTTTCGGGCTAAGACAGCAGGTGGTCCGGGAAGGGGTGTGACATTTCAGGTTCTCGATCAACGGAGCATGTGAAAAATTCTCATCCCCAACCCTTACAAGGAATTGTGGTTGCCCATAACCAGACCCTCCAACAGCCATTTTATCGTTCCTCTTATTTTTCCCTTGTTTCGTTAAATCCAAAAAGGTTAGCTACAAAGAATACTCAAGTAAACAAACAAACACAACCCATTTTCCATTAAAGAAGACCCGTTGGTGAATTTATAGAGATACAATCACTAATTTTGGGAATGCAAAAATAAAAAAATAAAAAAAATAAACGTTTTCATTTTGTATGACAAGAGAGGTAGCTCGTCAGCCAGGAGGATTAGCTAAGACCATAAATCCCGTCAGCCTGGAGTATTAGCTAAGACCATAAAGAGAACAAGACAATACAAAAGCACAAACGTCTCATTTTAGAATCCTCCTACGCTATTTGGGACGAAATAATGAATAGAATTCAATGATCTAACACTCTTGAATAGAATGATCATCCGTAATAGATTTGGAGCAAATCAATCACGCCTTAATAGAGGTAGCTCGAATACTTCTATTAGCAATACAATAATTAAAAATACAGGTGCAAGAAATATATAATCAAACTATGTCCGTGTATAATCAAACTATATCCATACGTTATACCTTGCGCGCCAATTGAATTGAAAAAAATAAAATTAATTACACTGATGATGCTTCAACGTAACTCAAATCAAACAAAACATTCAAATTAAGCTGAAGGAAATACAAATGGATCATCTCCAAGCAGATTACACAAGCTGGATAAGATATAGATAAAATAGAAAATCGTACCCATTTGAAGGAAGGGGGAAGTTGATGCAGATTGGAAGCTGGAAAAGGGCCAAAGAATGTATGAGATCGATTAAGAAGAAAGAGAAAAATACAGATTTTAGAAGGAAGAAATGGGTCTAACCTTCTCGAAAGTCGGTGACAAAGATGGAGATGGGAGTTGATCTTCGAAAAGAAGGCTTGACTGTTTATGTTTGTTCGCTAATATTTCCAAAATGTTAAACGCTCGAGAGGAGCAAACGATAAATATTTTGCAAATGCAACGGCTGGGCACAGTGGTGGCGACGGCGAGCACAACGACAAGACACAAACGACGACGGGGATGGAGGAAACTGATGTATGCTGGTGGTGGTGGCGGCAGCTGTCGAAGAAAAGAGGGAAGAAAGTGATGAGATTGAGAAGGGTGAAAGAAATTTGAGAAAGATGAAAAATCGTGTGGGGAGGGTTTGAGAAAAGAGTAAAGTAAGAGAGAGAAAGTTGAATTTTTACAAAATTAAAAAATAAAAATAAAATAAAAATGGACTTTAATGTCAGTTCTAAAAAAGCAGGGTGTTTATTGTCGGTTTTAAACCGACATTAAAGCTCTATCATTATGTCGGTTTAAAACCGACATTAAACATTCGCCTTTTGAAAAACGACATTAAAGCCCATTTTTCATTTTTTCCACCCGACATTAAAGACCAGATTTCTTCTAATGACATGCTTGAGTTGGGAAGTTGTGTTAACCTTGGGAAGCAACTGACATATGTGATTTAGTACCAAGGTTGTGCCGAATTTTGCTTCCAAGGCAGTAGTTGAACACGACATAACAACAATCGACATTTAATTCCAACATACAAGACATTGAATTTTTCTTTTAATGTCTTTAAAGCAAGGGATCTTCAGAGTTTTGGATGCTTTTTTTTAAAACATGGGAATTTTAGATTCTATGACAATGTGATCTACTCTTTTTTCTTCTATAATTGAAATAAATATGATCAGCAACATATTACACTTTTTTTTGTTTCAAATTTAATTAATATTTATTGTATAAAAAGTTAAATTACTATATATTATTCCAGGAAGTTATCAATATGGTTGGATTGATAGTTTTGAAATTATGTTATATTTTTTTTAAATATTTTAGTTTATTTTACTATATTTAAAAATATTTTCGTATAATATTTTGTAAAGAAAATCAATAAATAAAAATATTAAAATAATATAAATTTAAAGAGAAATACAAATTAATAAAAATAAACATGTTATACAAGTTGAACTTAATATTAAATTTAACTAAAAATTAATGCATATTTGAAATATTACGTAAATCTAAGACAATAGAAATCTTGCAAAAACATAGTTATCTAAATTAGTCTAAAATATCTTCAAAAATATGACACAAAGCAAATATGGTTCACCTGAGAATGTTTGACATTGGTAATTTTCAAATATAATTTTGGAATCAGAATATTTTGGTTCCTTACATCCCAAAAAACAAACCACATCAATGAAAGTGTTTGGTGTACAAAACTGAGTCAATAATGGTTTATTGAGTAAAAATTGCATGTGAAACTAAAAAAAAAAATAAAAAAATTGGTGTTTGAAATGCAAATTAATTAGTTGGTGAAAGGTTTTTTTTTTTAAACTTAAGTCGGTCTCGGGTCTATAAATAGAGACCTTTGGTCATTTGGAAAAGGGAGAAACAAATGGTTTTAGAGAAAATCATCAAGAAAAAAAAAGTGTTTAGAGAGAATCTCTGCGAAAAAATTCTTTGAAGAAACATATTCCTCTGCAAAAAGGTGGGCTTTTAGCTTTTTCGTTTTACTGTTTTTATTTTTATCTTCATATTGTCTTTTTTTACACTAAATCTAATCCCATAACCAAGGAAAAACTTAATTGGAGGTTGCATTAGGTTGGGTTTACTCCCAATGATCCATATCTCAGATAACAAGTAATTCTATTCGGGATTGAATCCTTATATTTGTTCTTCTCCTTTTTAAATGTAGAGACAGAGAAAATGTACAAGTAAAATTTCTTATGTTTTTGTCATTTTTTTATCATTATTCTATAAAAAAAACCCTTTAACCTTTTTCTTCTCTATAAAAAATAGAGAGAAAGAAAAGAGAAATAAGGATGAATCTATTATTATCATTTATGTATTTAATTTTTTTCTTTTAAGTTTTCTATTTATTTATTTAGTTTTTTTGTAGGGGTCTTTTCAAAAATATAAAAAAGCGACAAAGTATTTACACTGTATAGAACAATTCCAAAAATGGAAAAAGCCTAGAGGCCCACCGTGTAAAATACAAAAAATACCTCGTCAACAATGCGCGTAATATATTTGGTAACGCGATTTGGTACACTATCGTTTAGATTTGACTATTGTTTGGTACACGATCGTTTAGATTTGTTTTTTTTCTCAATTCTATCGTTTAATTTGATTACACGATCGTTTAATTAATTGGGTTACACAATCGTTTAGATTTTTCTACATGATTGTTTAGATTTGGCTACCCCAAATCTAAACCATTTTTTTTTTCAAAATTTGGTATACGATCGTTTAGATTTGACTATACGATCGTTTAGATTTAGGGTTCCACAAAATTGTTTAGATTTGGCTACCGATCGTTTAGATTTGGCTACCCCAAATCTAAACGATTTGTTTTCCTTCAAAATTTGGTATAAAGGATTTTTTTCAATATTCTTTATACACAGTCTTTTAGTTTTTGTTACCCTAATTTAAATGTCTAACCAATTTTTTCAAGATTCTTTATACACCATCCTTTAGATTTGTTTACCTAATCTAAACAACGTAAAAAAGACAAGAAGAAAGATGATACGATGCATGCAGTGAATGAGAAAAAAAAAAGGAAAAAGAAGAAAGACATGCACGCACCTACAAAGAGAGAAAAACAAGAAATACGATAAAAAGAAATAGATTTGGTTACCCAAATCTAAAAAAAAAAAAAAAAAGAATACAGAAGGAAGACGGTAAAAACATCACACAGAGGAGAAAAACCTGAAATATTTAAAAAATGACTAACTTTATGGGTTTTGTTATATGGGCCGTAAATAGTACAGTAGTTTGTTATATTTAAGAAATATTCCTTTTCTTTTATTTATAATTTTTAAACTTATTATCATTATTATTATTATGATTACTATTATATATATTTCTGTTGGGGTCCACCCTCTCTGATTTTTTTTTTCTTTTTTTCTTTCTAATTTCTTCTTCTTCTTCGGTTATTCATTCATTTATTTCTTTTCTTTTCTCTCTCATCTTTCTTCATTTTTTTTTTTGATTTTCTTTTAACTCATTTTGATTACCATCCTAATAATAATTATATTATAACTTCAAATCCATATATACATGCATTGATATCGGAAAATTGTGTGGTATATTTGATTTAGTTTATGGTGTATTATTCTTATTTGACCTTTATTAATAATTTCTTGAACTTTTTAAAGTATTTTTAACCTTAATTACATGTAATTTTGAAATCTTTTTAAAATTTCTCTTTAAACCATTTAGAATTTTGTTTTTGTTTTAAAATTATTTCTTTTCAACTCAAAATTAAATATATATTTCATAAGGTTCCCTAATCAACTTATTTTGTAATAACCTTTGTCGATTTCGCTAAAAGAAACCCTACGATGGAATTTAGAAATTTTTGGAGTCTGTTATTTCTATATTCTTGAGGTGAGGGATCAATTGTAACGACCCAAATCTTTATAATAAGCTGAGATCATTACTACTCAAAAGGAAAATAAAACTTTTTAAATTACATTTAAAGGTAAAACAAATCTTCATATGGTCAAAACTTCAAATAGTCATTTAAAATCATAAATAAGTAAATCAATAGAAATAAATCTCAAAATAACAAATTCCTAGTTTGGGCCCTATCTAGTTTTAAAGAGTAAAATAAATAAAAGTGTATGAATACTGAAACCAAAATCTGATAACATTAGGCAGAAGCAAAACGTTCCCTATGGCATGCTACGGTCACTTCTTGTCGTCATTCGTCAACTTTCCTCTACTCTTACCTCTACCTTTGCCTGAAAAATTAAACATAAGAGAGTGAGTATAAAAATATACTCAGTAAGGGACCTACTACTAGTCCCGCTAGGTGGCTGTTAACTTCCTATTAGAGTCTTGTAGTAAAGTGGTACCCCTAACTAGCACGTTCCCAAACACGTGCAATATGTGATCCCGTAGGAACATCTATGGTCTTCAGTGAACACAAGGAACACCTAGGACAAACTGGTCTTTAGTGAATCTTGAAGGAAACACTAAGACAATCAAGCTGTGAGTGACCCCGTCGAGCCACTCATAAATATATCATCTTATACTTGACTAGTGATCCCATCAGGCTACACAGTCATAAAAAGGTGGTGATTCCAAGGGACACCCATGTGAGTACGACTCTAATAGAAAAAGCTAACAGTACACCCTATCCAATAGCATGCAACATAACATAGCTTCATAAGTGTGGCATGAATATTATTCGTAGCAGTCTTAATGATGGGATTAATAATTCATGCATAAACATCAACATCATCAAACATGATTATCATCACACTACATGTCATAACTAACAGTCAACACAAACATAAACTCGGTCCTGATCATCAGTTATCATAACATAAACTCATTATGCATCTCAGCTACAAGAACACATTACAGGAAATTACACGTAAGCTCTTACTTCAATTTGAAGGTCTAGTAGGAGAATCTCTTACCTGAAGATTAGTTTAATCCAAAGAAATAAAATCCTAACAGCTAGGTCAAGCTTCCCAAGAAAGATCCCAAAGTTGATGTCGGATCCAACCCAACCTTAATTTAGGACAACGTTCCATAGCTTACTTCCAATCCTTTAAGAAAAATAATTCAATTAAATCCAAAATTAAATTATTTAGGGTTCAACTAATTCCTTTTTGGGCATTAACCCCAAATCAAACTTACCAAAAATATAGGTGAAAAGGCCAAAATGGGCTTGGCGGCTAAAAAATGGCTAGGTGGCTCGGCTCGGGCTGCTGGGAGACGTGGCTCGCGCACACACATATACACACACGGCTCGATGAAGACACAACTAGGAGTGGCTCGTGTGCGCGGCTCGAACGCTTTGGGTTCGGCTAAGGTGCGCGAAGATGGCTCGGAGCAGAAGTCGACGGTGCTGGTTGAGGCGTTCACGACTTGGGCTGCACGTGAAGACGGCTCTTCGAACGTACAGAACACGTTTGTTGATGACGCCGAGCGACAAACCGTGATGACAAGCGGACGACTGGTAACTTGCGACAGAGACGCTGACGGCTACGGACGAGCAACGAAGGTGGCTTGAGCCAAGGATCACGTGAAGGGAAGCTTTAGTGTGTGCGGCAGTCGAATGACGAACGTTTGTCGACGCGGCGGAAGAAGGAGGGAGGCGGCTGATCGAGACAGAGACAGCTGTGACGGAGGAGGTGGCGATGGTGAGGGGTGGCTAGGGTTTTTTTTCATTTGTGAGATTAGGGTTTTAATTGGAAGGGATGAAGTGCACAACTCCCCATGCCTTAATAAATAAAAATAATAATAATAACATTACTATTATTTTTATTTCTCTCCCTACATTTAAAAACCCACAAAATCTTCTTTTTACCTTCTTTTTAACTTTTCCCAAAATAAAAACCAATACTTCTCTCTCCTCAACCAATCACATCACTTTATCTTTCCAAAATAATAACTCACTCTCTAATAATTATATTATTTTCATAATACAATTATTTTAAACTTTAAATTCAAAATAATTATATACTCTTATATAATTATCCAAAATTCTCTTAAATTCATATCTCCTAAAACAAACAACTTTAATCAAAGTTCCAACTTTAAAAAATTAGATATTTTTCAAAATATCTAATAAATTCCAATCTCCAACTTTAAAAAATTAGATATTTTTCAAAATATCTAATAAATTCCAATTTCCACAGATAAAAAATATTTCAACAATTGAAAGAAAATTAAATCCAAAATTTTCAAAATTAAACTTAAGATCTTTAAAAATAAATTACATTAATTTGGGACGTTACATCAATATTTGTAAGAGTTCGAGATTTGATCCCAAGAAAAAAATGAATTTAATCAATGTTTTAAAAAAAACACTTTATTCGAAGACTAACCTATGATAGAATTTGAGAAATTGTAATAGTTTCTCATTCTTTTAAGGTGATGAATTTTTCCTCAATATAGTCTAATTAATGGGTGTATCCCACTTATTTTATGGGATCATTGCTTCAAATATTGGAGTGGGGAGCAATGAAATAACACATAATTTTTTTTTAAAAATGAATTTTATTCAAGACATTAAATTTCGTCACTGTTTCTAAACGAGTGTTACGGGGTGCTAACACCTTTCCTGTACACAAATGACTCTCGAACTCAACTCTAACTTTTTTTAGACCAGTTTTTATTTTATTTAAAATGATTTACTTTATTTTGGTATCCAATCATACCGTAAAAAAGAAGATTGGTGGCGACTCTTTTTTTTTTCGCTTTTAAAATTAAACCCTTTTTAAGGATGTCTGCAGCTCTGCGTCGTCTTGGGTACGTGGCGAAATCTAATATCAACCAACTTTTAGATTTGTGTAATTCATCCATGAAACAATGCGTAGAAAAAGTAATTAGGTCATCAAACAAGTTGAGTATAACGATTCATACCACTTTGGAGGGTTAATTTTATTTATTAAAGAAACTTTAGTTGACCAATTCAATAATATTATGATTTATCTTTCACATTCTTTTGAAGGGGTTCAAGTCGGCACTGAGTTGGAATTCTCATCAGCTCAATTTTCTTTCCATATTAATAAAATGTATATCTTCTTGGATATTATAGAATGGGTGAATTAATTTTTGATATATTGGTCAACTCTACCTAACTATATATTTAATTAATAAGGTTAGAAAAAAAATACTTTTATGCCACAACTTTTACGAACTAAGAATTTAGTCTTCACCATCAAAAGAATTATGGTGTGACACCAAAGTTGATATGGAATTTTCAATTAAGTTGGTTTTTCTTTTATTTATTTATTTTTTATTTCTACCATTCCTCTGTTAGTTTCAAAAATAATATCTTTTTTCAAACTATCGGCAAAAATAGGTTAGTTACAAAGAAAAACACAGGTTTGTTAATTATGAAAGAAAAATAAAAATGTATTAGAGTTGAAACTATTGTAAAAAATAGACTCCCTTGGCAGTCAATAATTATTACTTTTTGACGGTTTGACGATTTTAAAACCGTCATTGAAACTAACGTCAAGAAAATTAAAGTTCATGATAGTTAATAAATGTTAAGAATAATAAATGTTGACAGTTTATAAACGTTAAGTATACAAATGTTCATGACATGTAAAAACCGTTAGGTTGTATGTTGATGTTAACGACATTTCAAAAACGTCAAGAACATACTTTTTTTATATTTAAAACACATCAAGAATATACTTGTTTATGACATTCGAAAAACGTCAAGAATATACTTATTTATGACATTTGAAAAACGCCAATAATATACTTGTTTATGACATTGAAAAAACGTCAAGTCTATTTCAAATTTTTTTAAAATTGTATATTTGATTATATTTTTGTTCTTGTATTGCCCTTGTAATCCTTATAGTGAGATCCAACAATATCATAAATATGCATGAGGACAATTCCAAAACTTTAACATAAACTAATATTTCACCATATATAAATATATGAACCTTTCGAAAACTTTATATATTTGTTTGATACTGTCATATACAAAACCTCTTACTTCCATTCAACCCCAACCAACTATTCTATTCCAAAAACCAGACTCCAATTCGAGTTCAAGAAATACAAATTGAATTAAAGAAGCTTGATACTCAATGACTTTGGATGAACTTAATTACCTTCGAATACAAACTTGGATTTTACAACCTGAACTAAAATACAACAATATCAAGTTAAAATATAATGGATTCACGTAGCAACATTTTATCAAATAGTTGTAATTGAACTAAGATATTTTTCACTCTCCTGAAAAAGACTTGAGTGATATTAACAAATCTATTAATCCCATGCCCCTTTGCAATTAAGTCACTGAGAGATTTGAAACCAAAATAGTTATAATAATAATAATAAAAAATTAGCCTCATACACATTTCTCAGGAAACAAAAAGGAAAATA
This sequence comes from Cucumis melo, assembly GCF_025177605.1. Lineage (NCBI taxonomy): Eukaryota > Viridiplantae > Streptophyta > Magnoliopsida > Cucurbitales > Cucurbitaceae > Cucumis > Cucumis melo. The sequence goes on from NC_066862.1 coordinate 16,462,254, forward strand.
AACTATACTTCCATCTACCTAGAAACCCAAAAGAGAGATACAATAATGAATATACACAAAAACAAAACCATAATATGACTTCCAAAATCTACATTTCAAACAACCCAACCGTCGATTACACTCATTTTCCCTAGAAGGTTGTTCTTCCATCTAAGAATCGAATAACCACACGAAAACCAAAAACAGAAAAGCAAAACCATAACTATTAACCACTCAAATAGAACAAAAAACCATTCTTCAATCTAAGCACCCAATAACCAAACACTAATAATCATTCAAGAGATTCATTGATAAATAAGTAATGAGATACAAGAGATAATCCGCACTGATATCCATGAGTTTCATTCACATTAGAAATCAATGAATAAGATGGAAAAGGAAGGAAAACAGGCCTTTAGTTGATAAGGTAAAACTATATTGCACACAGGGGTGGAGATTCAATAGAAAATAAGTTTTAAACAAATAAGTGTACAGATATAATAACATTAAAATTACTTGATAAGCGCATTGTCATTGCTGAAACTAATTTCTCTAAAACATGTGAGCATTGATCAGTTAAATGAATCTTAAAATTGGAGAAAAAATGCAGCAACGTTTACAATGAACAGAAAAAATGAAAATAGTTAGATGAAGATATAAGATTATATAATTGAAGCAGGCAGGCTTCAGAAAAAAGTGCATTTCATTTTAAATTACTGAAGAGTTCGGGCATCCTACTTGGTTAGAAAGCAAATATATAAGTTAGGGTGCATGCTTTTAAATGAAAAATCCACAACTACAACATATAAACTACCACCTAATTCAGAGTCCAAACAATGCAAGTATGCAACATCTCAAATATCCAATATATATATACCTAGCTGTAATTTGGTTTCTGCCTCTTTTTCTTACAACAAAAATCATGTAGCTTATACTTTGCCCCTTCAATCTCAAACTATTCGTCTATACCATCAATGGTTACAACTGTTGTAATTTTGGTATCCATAGAACCCGACAAGTTGATGAGAGCTTCACACTGGCAGCATTAAGCCTTGCGATTTCTTTTTGCATTGAAGAGCCGGAAGCAACAAAAGTACCATCAACATAGACACTTTCGACGTTCTTGGATCCGTTTATCCAATCAACATGCTTCCCATTTATTTGGCAAACTTCAAAGAGTATAGTTACAGGTCGGGGCTCTACTTGTAACTCTTCAAGAGTATAGATAGTCTCTAGCAAACCCCTAATAATCTACAAACCATTGAAGACAAAAATAAAATTAATTGGTGCCCAGTTAATAAAGTAATAATAATCATACTTCAAATGTCAGCAAGAACTCTAGGAGACTTCATCAACCCACCATAAGGAACTGAGTTACTAACTTCTAAGGCAACAAAATCAACAAACTCTTTAACCTGAACAATAAAAAAAATATAGACATGAACTTAAAACAAGGTTAAAAAAAAAAAAAAAGCAAACATAAATAGAATTGAACTGTTTGTAAAAAAAAAAATCCTTAAAACAGTTGTTTATATAATTGTAAAATTAAGATTAAATACAAATTCATAAATTCTTGAAATTTAATATTTGAAACAATGAGGTAGAATCTCAAATCTTTATCTTTTAAGTACCCATGTATGGATAAGAGAATGTGAAAACAAAATAAATAGTTAATGTTTTATTTTATTTTATTTTATTCTGATTAAATAATAAATCATTATAACTTCTGTGTGTAATAAGTATTTTTTTTAAATACAAAAAGGTTTCATTGGTCACATGGATGGTGGATTCTTTTTTCTTCTTCTAATTATCAAAAAAAAAAATTTTTTTTCAAGAATACAACAAAAATATTTGCACTGTATAGATCAATTCTAAAATCTGAAAAAAAAAATCATAGGCTCACAATGGGTAGAGTTATAAGAATAACCCGAATAAACTGACAACCCAAACCACCTAACCGTGGGTTAGTTTAAAATGTGGGTTGGATTGAGGTTAAAATTTTTGTTTTTTTTCGAGTTGGGTTGGGGGTTGAAAAACTTGGTTCAACCCAACCCAACTCGAATTAATAATATATATATATTATATTTTTTTATTATTTATTTAATAAAAGTAAAGTTACTCTGTAGGAATTAGATCAACCTCTCCCTCTTGTCAGTCGTCGGCACCTTTTCAAATCTCAAGTTCCTATCCTCTAATTCTCCCTCATATTAAGACCATCTCATTCTCCAATTCTCCCTCACGTATTATGGCCGACCATCTCCGATTCTCTTTCGTCGGTGCCTTCTCATCCTCTTTACTCTACGACCATCTCCAATTCTCCCTTATGTCTCAACCTGCATTTGTGTTACAACTATCTCCTATTCTCCCTCTCATCGGCGCCTTCTCATCCTCTGTAGGCCTAGCCATCTCTGATTCTCCCTCTCTTCATCTGAATAAGTTGCCATCTTGATTTTTCCTATTTTTTCACTTTTTGTTTATGCACTCCTTCTCACTTTAGGGTTAGTTGATAGGCTGTTTCTTTAAGAATTGAATCAAGTCTTGAACAAGGGTCCCCACCCTCTCATTGGCTCAAGAGGGATTCAGTTTATAGGTTGGACCATAAACCAATTGTTCAATAGTGGATTAGTAGAACTTAAAGAACAAGATGTAATATCGGGGTAAAACGGTATTTCGATCCAGCGAAGGTTACGAACAACCCGTGAAGGATTAACTAACTGATCATGGTTATATCAGATGAACACGAATATATCTATAATGAGGGGAGTGCAACTACGGAACTTTAGTAGAATGAACCGTTAGTTAATGAATGTTGATTAACTCGGTCTAAAAGGGTTTAGCAAGTTAATCTCGGATCGTTAGAGCCCATGATCTATAGGTCCATTAGGTTCTCCTGCTAGCTCATATGGAGTTAACTTAGAATAGTTTATTGGAATAATTCGAATTGTTCGAATTAGGTAAAGAGAAAGAAACCAACAAATATATGTGATATAACCTTTGGTTATAAGTTTTAGGAGATTTATGTTTAAATGTGATTTAAATATTTAAAATATAAATATAAATTCATATTGGGAAGCTCAGATTAGGAAATAGTCAAAGTTGTAAAAAGTCAAAATGTTGACTTTAAACTTTAATCGACTTTATATTCAAATGTGATTTGAATTTTGGAAAAATGAATGTGGATTCATACTTGGGAGGTTGGAATTAGTTAAGATGAACAAAATGAAACAAAGTCAAAATTTTGACTTTTGGCTTGAAAAAGTCAAAATGTTGACTTTTGGTTAGAAAAAGTCAAACTTTGACTTTGGCTTGAAAAAGTCAAAGTTTGACTCTGATTTGAATAGTCAAATCACCATATTGCCCTTGGACTAAATTCAGTGGAAAAATCTTATATTTTGTTAGATCATCCTACTAACACTTGGGATAAGTGGCTACATGAGATGTAGACACCATGCTACTAAGTTCCACTAATGGTTAGTGGAAGGTTAGATGTTGAGATTTAGCCAAGTAAGTACATGCAATTACCTGGCATGTAATGATGATATAAATAGGCAATTTTTCAAAATAAAAAAAAGAAAACTTTTTTTCATTTTGTAATTTTGACTTACAAAATAATATCAAATTTGTTCTCTCAAAGCTCAACTCTTAACTCTCTAATTTCCATCTTTCTCTCAATTTCCTCCACCTTACGAGTCCCACAACCTGGTAAGTTTGGAAAATCGCTAGTCAACTCTAGTGGTGGTCCTGACATTGAGTTCGTGGGGAGATTACGAGGATCGGGAGGCTTCGAAGTGAAGTTTTCCTTTAACACTAATTTTGTTTTTAGTTAGGGTAGTTTTGATGCATGTTAATTTCTAAAATAGCTTAGATGCAATTAGAGTAGAATTTGATCTTTAATTATGCTGCGCTTGTCTTGATTTCCTTCATTTACTATGTGAGAGAGATATCCTATTTGTGAATAAATGTCGTTTTAACCCATCTAATGATTCCCACATTAAATTCATACGATGGTTACATGGACATCTTGTTTTTCCTAAATCATTAAGATGGAATTTTACAACTTCAAAAAATCTAGCTACTTCTTTTGTATAATCCCTTGAGAATTTATCTCAAAGTTTAATCCAATCTTTATCAATGATTTACTTTCAAGTCACTGCACGATTCAGAAAACCGATAAACATACATATACATTATGAGAAAAGTTAGAAACATTTTATATTTTGTGTTTGTAAGAATATAAATTGTTGTTTTATTTTGCATAAGTTTTAATATTCAATATCTTAAAGGTTATAATTTATCTTTATGCACAAATTTGGGTTTGTTTGTTCTCTGTCGTAAAGTTTGTTATCTATAGTTCTATTTTTTATATCTTTACTAAACGTGCATCATCTTGTTTGGCTAACGTTCAAATAGAAAAATATTCATAATCATAATTATAACAAAGACCAACTATTTTCTCATATACCTAAATTTAAATTCTACATACATCTAAACAATTTTACTCATTTAAAATAACAAAAATAAGATAAAAGTGTTTAACACACATTTAAACAACACATATTCATGAACAAACACATCTCCTCTTTTAGATGAAACATTATTTGTTTTAAGATGAATAAATAATGTAAATTTAAAGCAAATAAACATTGTTAATTTAGAACGACACTAGATTCTATCAATTCAAACTTCAAACAAATATAACAAGAATAGATTCTATCAATTGAAACTTCAAACAAATTTAAAGCAATTAAAACTATTTACATACATGTTTTCTGCAAATTAACTAATGGATGTAAGAGATTTATTTGCTTAGAAAGTGAAAGGGTGCACGGAAGGAGGTGTGGTGGCTTTAAAGAATAGGTGGTGAAGAGTGGTCGAACTGAAGGGTGAAGGGGGAAATTAGTAATTGGGAGGGGATTGGCAAGGAGAAAATTGGTGAGGAGGGGAGGTTCACGATAGATATCGGTGGATAGGGAGAGAGTGTCTGTGAAAATCGATAGTAGGTGGGGTTTGTAGCGAGCGAAAAAGTTCGGGAAGGGCCAAGCGAGAAAGTGAAGTGAAAAAAGAAATTTATGTATTTAAGTCGACATGGATAGCGTTGGGGATGAGGCTATGTCGACACCGTCCCGTTAGCGCGTCGAAGAAAGCTTCCCCTATGGAATACTCCTGACGTTCTTCCCGACGAAGAAAATCACTTCGGGAGAACCGATGCCAACACGCTTTGGTACTTTGGTTGACGCACTATGACATCGAGAATTCCCTTATTCCTTGTAGTTTCATGGTTGTTTTGAGATTGATTTGAGAGAAAACACAAGAGTAGAATGAAAGCTCTGATCGTCCAAGTTACCTATTTATAATGAACCTTACATGCCTAACTTTTAACACCTTCTACTTGCCGAAATCTAAGTGTTTGCATGCCATGACACTTGGATTCCACTCCACCTCTTGTTCAAAACGCCTTAAACCTCTCTTAGCCACATGATCTATCTCATGTGGCCCTTGCATGCTTGCTTCTTATATATCTTGGTTGCATGGTCTTGCTCACCTAACACACCCTTTAATATGCCTAGCAACTGCCATGATTGCACATTTTGCCTTAGAGGTTATTGGCACTCCTAAACGCCTAGCATAATGACCACGTAACCTTGTCCTTAAAGGTTTTCATGACATGGTTGGCCACCTAATCTATCTTTAAAACGCGTAACTCACTCATGGCCGCTTACTTTATGTTCATAGAGGTTATTTTGACAACTTTGATCGACTAACCTCCTTTTGGCCGTAACACAAACACTTAACCAAATTTCCTTTAACCTTTCTTACTGTAGGCTACATTGAGACACTGACTATGTCCCTTATACCATGACACTTCAATAGTGTCACTTATCACCTAACGCACTTAATAAAATTTCTTCTTAATTTCCTTTCACCAAGGCTACATGAACCTTTAAAAGACTTTAGGAATCCTAAGGTTTAAGGTTTACATCGCGAACACACTACAAAAAATTTGGCCTTTAATGTCAGTTGGCAACCAACATCTTTGCGAACGTTATTAAATGCCTTTAATGTCGGTTGGACTTTAATGTTGGTTTATAACTGACATTAAAGGCCTCTTTAATGTCGTTGAAAATCGACATTAAAGGCCTTCAATGTCAGTTATGAACCGACATCCTTGATGGTGTTATTGAAGACCTTTAATGTCGGTTTAGAACCAACATTAAAGACCTCTTTAATGTCACTTTAAAAACGACATCTTTGCCTTGTTCTAGGCCTGTTTTTTCAAATTTATTTTAATTAAATTGTTTTATCATTGTCCATTTTTTATTGACCAACGTTGGGTCCGTGTAGATAAATATTTTTTTCTCAAGCCAACAAATCAATGAAATTAATATTATTTAAGAAACTATAATATTTGTCTTTTACATTTGTATATACAAAATGAAATCTTAATGTTGTGTTTATATATACATTCTAGAACAGTACATGAAAAAAAATCCTAAATAATTAGAAATCTTAAATGCCTTCTAAGCCTTCAACCTTCAACGGTCGCCTAAAGTAATCAATTTGAAGTCAATAAGCAATTCCCTAATGTCTTATGTGTACCAAATTTTGACCTATTAAAAGAAAAGGAGCAATGTACCTGAGAATAGTATCAGAAAAAACATAATGGAAAGAACCTAATAATGTTGTAACTTGAAGTTAGTAAGCAAGAGAAGAACTTGTTTAAGAAAACAAAACACCCACAACTGATAAACTATTAACCCTTTGACCCAGACTTGAGTAATACACAATTGTATTGGACAATTTCTACAAATCATGTGCTAGTAACAATTTCAGCATGGATCCAAAATTATATTGCCTAATTACAGATACGACTCAACAAAGGATAGTATTTTCCAAGTGCCACAGTTGACAAGTCAAATATCTTCTGCTACAAATCTAACCATTGAAGAAAATGAAAAAATTGCAATGCAGAAATTAGAGAATTGCTAGTTAATCTTCACTTGTGCGCATCAATCACAAGTCTAATTTTGAATCACAAATCTAATTTTGAATCAATAATCTTCACCAACTCAAGATAGTGTGTGCTTCAATCAAATACCTTAAAGTCATCACTGCTTGATACAAACATGGAAGGTTCAGAACGTGAAAAATCAACACTCCAAGCTCGTTTTTCATGTTATTCATACTCCATAACACTATGAAATTACTTAACAAGCACCTTTCGTTGAATGAATTAAATACATCCTGACCTCAAGCCAGCAACATCATGTCTCGATCCATTATTTGTAACAATAAATCTAAATAAAATTTGAAAAATTATGTTAGGTTCAAAAAAAGTACAATACAAATTACATACCAACTATGAAGCCAGCAAAGCAAGATTAAAAAGCATTCTCAAAGAAGATATGTACGAGTCATGTATTGTGACTAGCTAAAAGATGCCAACAACTATGGATGTTCACTTGATACTTCCTGTTATATCTTGAATGGGATCAACAAAGATAATGAAAAGAAAAAATAGTGTGGGAGAAAAATACCTAGATATGTGTACACAGATGAAAACAAATATGGCTTAAAAGCAATCCAAGACATGTTCATACAAATTGTGAATCGAATGCGTAAGGTATAAGAAGTTACTTTTGAAGACCTATAACGAAAGAACTTTTCTGAACCGCCTACTTTACCATAAAGCTACAAAATCAAATCACAAAGTATGCTTTGATCTTTAAGTGGTGGTTGGTTGAATCAACGTCCTAGTAAGTTACACAAAAAATTTGTAGGGGCATTCATTAAACATATCTCTCCTTCATCTCCCGATCACGAATAATATATTTACAACCTACATGTAAGTTTATGTTAATCTATCATCTTCAAAATCATTAAATCAGTGATTAGAAAGAAAAAGAAAACAAACCTATGATAAAGATACTGGTAACAACCACACCTCTTCCCATTCTCTGGCAAGAACCGATAACTTTCTCATTCTCATGCAAGACCTTCAGCTGAAAGTGTGATAGTTCCATGGTTCAATCATTTTCTTAAAGTTGCTCCTGCACAGAATCATCTTTATAACCAAATAGATCATGGTGAAAGAAAACACATAAGTTCTACATTTAGAGTACTCAAAAAACAGAACAACACTAAAATACAAAACAAAATGACTACAAAGAACTGGAAGTTGTAGCCAAGACAGAGAAAAAGGTTAAAACTTTCTTTTCCCAGTGTCAATTCTAGGTTTTGAATCGTGGATGGAGCATGACGAATTTTACTCGCATATGAGCGTCAATGATGGCCGTCTAGCCCGGATCTGAGCTGGACAACAAAAGGAACTCAAATTTGAACGAATCTCAAGCACATACCAAAGCTTACCTCATACACACAAACATAAGTGTGTCTATATATATATATATATCATTAATTATTTTCATTTATATTAATGTAATAACTATAGAAAGTCATTGAAAACTATGCTTAAATAGTGAGATTATATAATAAATATAAGTCGAGAGTTTGAGGAAAAAGGTCACAGAGTAAGAGATTTGGTGTTGGTGGCGATCAAGTAATATGGGAAAATAAAAACACCACTCAATCAGTAACCGCTTATACCATTTCAACACTTTCATTAATAATATAGAAGAAAAGAAATCCTTCTCCTCTCTCTAACTCCCAAATAAACAGACAAGAAAAAGGCAACAAACAAAATTGAAAGAATAATTGGGGGTTGAATAACTCGGAGCAAGAATATAACTACTAAGAAAGAAAACTTTGTAAATGATGTTTAAAAAAGAGAGAGAAAAAGGAAAAAAGCATCTTAAAGGTTGAATATATTATTCTTCCAGTAATACAATTCACAACTTTAATTTGTTTTTCGTTAGTCTTAGAACTTGTAGCACTTTTCTAAATTTGTTCTAAATAATCTTGTGTCCCATATGAACTACTGAGAGTTTCAATGGATTAAATCAAACAAAAGTAATACAAGGGGACATTTGTTCGACAACAAGCATGCACATGAAATTTTTGAAACAATGGCTTAAGTTAGAAATGCTAATAAGACGTGCAGAATCTTCAATGTTTTATCCAATTATATGCACCTTATTAACATAATGTAATCACAACTAGATGGATAATAAATTATAACATGAAGCAATCATTTTATTGATAAAAACAAAAACTGAAACTAACAACCAATACCACAAACTATCTATTTCACAAACAGATATATGTATTAATTAGATATGGGTTAAAACCTTTAAAGTTAATTTATGAATCTTATTTGTTGCATAATTTCATAGTTTAGCTTCCCTCTTTAGGTCCGGTTGGTCAAAAACTTGACCACCACCTTGGAACTATAGAAAACTCATTAAACAAGTTTAGAAAGATATTGGATGTCTTCACGGTGATATCTTGCAATTAAACAAAGGAGTGAAGCAAAATTCTTTGGATGGTGAGCTATGCAATCCCTTAAGCTAAAAAGTAAATTGGAAGATAAACTATGTATTACTTCTTGAAAAAAAATTTCTGCACTAAGTTTGGAATAATGTTTTTCTGCAGTAAGTTTGCATATGAACAGTTACTCCAAAAAAGCAGAAAAATGTTAGCTTTATTTCAAATTTTGAGAACTCTTTGCAAGGATACAGAGAAAACATAAGGTTACAACGTTATTCCAAGAAAAAACTTAGTTTACAAGAAACTACTTTACTGAAACACTAACCGTAGCAGTAGAGTTAAGACAAAACCACGAAATCCCACTAAAAAGAAAAGGATAAGGGCAAAGAAAAAATAAATCGTTGTCTCAAATGGCACTGACTTAGTTGTTCTGTAGAAAGTTATTCTTTCTCTTTTCTTTAATTAATAATTGGCGTATAAATTTTTCTTTATTACTTTCTTCTAATTTTTATTCCATCTTCTGTTTTCCAAATTTTGTGGAAGACATGCAAAGGTGCTTGTTAATAGTGTAGACCAAAAGTAATGAAAATAACACTCAAGAAATAAAAATACACAACCCAATCCAAGGTCATTTTTAAATTACTAATTGCACATTTGCAACGAGGAAATGCAACATAGATTCAAGAAAAATCATACAATATCAGAATCGTGAAGATAAATGATTAGGAGAAAACAACTTAGATTAGGAGAAAACAACTTACCAATGGATAGAATGTTAAAATACAAATACATCTTCACCTAAGGTTGGGCCACTTTAAAAATGGGTTGAGAGAAGAGAACAATTTAGGTCAACACCTCCAATACCCAACTCCAACACCACAAAATTCGAAAGCCCTACAAAATTGCAGAAAAATGAAAAAATAAATAGAAAGAAATCAGTGAAAGTAGCAGCCCGTAAACAATTTTTAAAAGAACAAAGAACTTTTAACACAAAGAAAGCTTGAATAGGAGTATCGACCTATAGAAGTTGAAATTCGGAAAGGAGAAATTGGTTGCAGATATGAAACAGAGAGTGTAAAGAAGGGGGAGAATGGGAGAGAGTGGAGTGTGGACAAATAATTGATTAATTTTTTCATAACAAAGACGAGAACAAGGTTAGGCATGTGGTGGCTCGACGACAACAAGGTTGGGCCCGCGGGATAAAGGTATTGGATTCGACGACGACTGAGCACGGGTTGGCTTGACGGATTTCTTGTGGCGGTTGTTTGGAGTAGAGTTAGGGATCGAAGGCATGAGATGAATATTGAGAGGAGTAGGAAAGAAATTGAGAAAGTGAGAGGGATTGTAAAATCGTATGGTTTGGAGAGAAAAGAGTAAAGTAAGAGAGAGAAACCATTAACTTTTTACAAAATAAAAATAAAAAATAAAAACCGAGCTTTAATGTCGCTTTTAAAAAAGGAGGATGTTAAACCGACATTTAAGCTCACTCTTTAAGTCAGTTTAAAACAGACATTAAACATCCGACTTTTGAAAATCGACATTAACTCATTTTTCATTTTTTCCACCTGACATTAAAGCCCGGATTTCTTCTAGTGACATAACCAATCTCAATAGTTACTGTTGTATAATACATATAGTTAAATTGTCAAGTAAAATAATGTATTGACTATTAAGATACAGTGATAGTCTAATAGATCCATGAGCGTGAGATTTTTATTTGACTAATTATTGCTTTAGTATGTTTTAAGGATCAATTTTGAATTTTGTGAGATTTTGTGGAAGTTTATGTTTTAACCAACGTTTAAAATATCGACGATGTTGATGGATATATCAAATTTTTAATTTTACACAAATTTTGTTTCTAATGGATATTTTGGAAAAAAATTTACAAACAAAAAATTCAAAAAATAAATTTAAATTAGTAAATAAATATTTTATTATTTTCAAATAAATAAACATATATAATATTTATATTAGTGTCATTTTGTTTATTATTATTATTATTTTGTTTATTATTATTATTATTATTATTATTTGTGATTCGTGGATTTTTCTATCAAATATATGCAAATATAAAAATATCGATAGAAATAATGCCACATCGATGTAAATTTAAAGGTGCTAAGAAGTTTGGTGTAAAATTAGATTAATGAGAGTATTTTTAACTTTTTTTTTTTTAAGTTTAAAAATATTTACAAAACCTTTAAATAGTTCAAGAATATTTTATGGTTTCCATCCAAAACTAATGGTAAGGATATTTTATTTTAATCTTTTTCAAAAATTGAACAACATTTTTGAAATTTTTGAAAGTTTTAAAAGTTTAAGGGTATTTTTTACCTGAACCATAAATAATTAATTTAATTATTATTTTATAGTAGGATTGATCATACTGATCATTTCCTAATTTATAGAATACAAAACCATAAAATCATTGCTACGGATAAAATTGGACATAACAAATTAGAGCAAAGACTGAATAAGAAAAGTAGGTTCACACAAGACCGACTAAACCTGCCTCCGCAACTAATCATTCAACCAAATATTTAATAGATTTTTTCTAAAATGTCAAGTTTTAGATTTTTTCTTTTTAATCTAAAGTGAAAAAGGAGATATTTCCTTAAGGTTTGCTACTCATTTTCTCTTTTATCTCTTTTTAATCACTTGGTTTGAGAGTGTTTAAGTACCTCAACTTACTTGGTCTATCATGTATTTTTGTTATCTTATATATTCAATGTTTTTGGGTTCTATCATAATCTTTTAAAATTTATACCACCAAATTTAAAATATTTACGAATATATCAAAATCTATCAAATTTTCTATAGCTTTTGTTCATTTTTCATTTTTTTTTTTGCTATATGTAAAATTATTTTTTATGTTCTAACAATTTCTCTGATAATAACAATATTTTTGAATGCCATAAATTAAGAAACCAATAAATTAAGGGTGTGTTTGGATTACTTAAATTTGAAAAATGTCATTTTCAAAAAATATGAGGTGTTTGATAACTTTTTAAAATGCATTTTTGAAAAATAACTCATTTTAAACAAAATATTCATAACCAAAATTTGAGAAAATTAGGTATCTAGATATCATAAAAAGATCTAACTAAACATATAATTGCTTAACTTTTAATTTAAACTCATTTAAAAAAACGTATTTTTGAAAAATATTTTATTTTCTTAGATAATTCAAATGTAGTCTAGTGAAATTCTTTCTCCACCCTAATAGAAATGGAAACGTTGAGGGTAAAATGATTGTAATTGGTATACACATAAATATATGGTAAATTTTGATAAATATAACAATTTACTAAAATATTTATGGTTCGTGTAATAAAGCCCGTAAAGTTAGTCATTTTCTAAATATTCTAGGTTTGTCATTCTGTCTTTCTTCTTCCAGCCGCTGCGATTTTTTCTATCATCTTTCTTCTTTTCCTTTTTTTTTTCTTTCGATACGATTTCTTTCCATGGTCTTTCTTATTTTTTTCTTTTTTTTTTACGTCGTTTAGATTTGATTACCCAAATTTAATTTCTTTCTATCGTCTCTCTTTTCTTTTTTTTTTTTTCGCTGCAATTTCTTTCCATCGTCTTTCTTCTTGTCCTCCTCTTTTTTTTTTATGTCGTTTAGATTAGGGTAATCAAATCTAAAAGAGCATGTATAAAGAATCTTGAAAAAAATCGTTTAGATTGAAGTAGCCAAATATAAACAATCGTATTAAAAAAAATAAATGATCGTATACCAAAAGAATTAAAAAAAATCATTTAACCAAATCTAAACGATTGTGTATTAAAGAATTTTGAAAAAACTAAATGATCGTGTGTAAACAAATTTAAATGAACGTTGTTCACAAGCAACAAGCAATCGTCTACCTTGAAAAATTTCATTGAGCTAAATCTAAATGATTGTGTACCAAATTTTGAAAAAAAATCGACCAAATCTAAACGACCAATCTAAATGATCCCGTAATCAAATCTAAACGATCGTGTAACCAAATTAAATAATAGTATTGAAAAAATAAATCGTTTAGATTAGTTATCAAAATCTAAACAATAAAATCTAAACGATTGTATACCAAACAATAGCCAAATGTAAACGATCATGTACTAAATATATTTCGCGCGTTGTTAGTGGCGTGGTTGACAGAACATTTTTGATATTTTTCATTATGGGTTTGTAGGCTTCTTTCGTTTTTGAAATTGTTGTATATAGCGTAAATATTTTACCGTTTTATTATATTTTTTAAAAGATACCTATATATATATATAGATATATGAGAAATATATTTTGGAAAGTCAACATGATAACTATGAGTTGTATTTATGGATTAAAAAAAAAAAAAATCAATCTACATTTTTAAGTGATTTATAAAAAGTTGGGCAATTAGTTAATTAATCAAATCCATCGACCCATCACCCACTTGTTTGTTAATTCTCACAATTATTGACATTAGACTTTCTATGATATAGTAGTTTATTGTCCTTAAACTTTTGTAAATAAGATTCAATTACGTTCCTATATGGTTCCCTAAGACGAAATTTAGTAATTAATTACACGACATGTTTATTAGACAGCTGTTTTTCTTTTCCTTTTTAAATAATTGTCATGTACAACTTACACTTCTTAATTATACGGCATTATTGTATAAATTAACTTTTTTATAAAGGATTATTTTATATCAAATTGGTCTGTGTCCTATCCATGTTGAGCATGTCATCCTCAACTATAATCCGATAATCCAAACAATTTAGACTATTCAATCTAACCTAGTTTAATTAGTTTTTATGTCAAGTTGAGTCGGGTAGAACTTTTTTTTTTGTCTTATTCAAATTGGGTTGGATTCGGTTGAGTTCAAGTTAAATAAGAATTTGGATTGATCCAACCAAATCCGAATTTCTAATATTATTAAAATACATATATCATAACTCATACATATTATCGTGAAATTTGTAGTAGATATATTGGATTTTGACTTTTAACATTTGAGTTTTATGAAATTTTAGTTGTTAATATGTATTAAAGAAAAATTTAAGTATTTTAAATTACTAAAAGCTATATTTAATAAATAAATAAATAAATAAACAACTCAACCTGAGATTGGATTGAGTTGAAGGTCCTATAACGTCATTTTAGTTGTTAATTTAACTAATTAGAAAAATACTAATTTATTTGAAAAAAATTTCTAATTCAAATAAACGCCAATATATTTTATTTGGTTAGATTATTAAAATTATTGTTTAAAAGTTTATTTTAATAATCAGCGCATTATTTATGTTTGAAAGATGCAAATTTGAGCTAATATGTGGTGTATTTTTAGGTTTGAGATTTTTTAATATGTCGTTTTAAAATAAATTTAATTTATCGTGAAGTGGTCTTTTTTTAAGTTTGAAACTTTCTGAGGAAAGCCAAAATTCCAGGGTCGAAATGATCTTTTTAATCTCCATTCAAACTCTCTTTCCATTCAAATTTTACACCATTGTTACACCCTCAAAATGAAATTGATGTGAGGTTTTTGCTTACCCTCCAACACTTCTATTCTCACATCAAAATATTCCTAACTTTTTTTATTATTTTGTAATTAATTTTTTCATTTCTTTTTTAAATTTTCGCTCTACATTTGCCCAAACATTTACAATAAATCCAAGTGTATTGTATCATATATCTTAATGATCACAATAGTCAATTATTTTCTAATTAAGTTAATTAAAATTAAAGTTTAACTATATGCATTTATAGTAATTTTCAACCGTTTAAATTAAATTTTCCAAATTTTCAATCGATATTTTTCACAAAATCATATCTTGGATACTTCAAACCTTAATCAAAATCAAATTACAATCCATTCGACAAAAAAGAAAAAGAAAAAAAAAAGAGTAAATTAAATTGTATCAAATACATGGATGGATCTTGTTTGCAACTTGAACTTTAAAAAAGTTTGATAGTTCCCTCACGAAATGCAGACAATTAATTTTAATATAAGATTATTAAAAATTATAAAATGTTTTATTGATTTATATTTTAATCAAACATTTATTTTATTGAATATATACATATATATATATATATATATATATATATATATATATATATATATATATATATATATATATGACTATATTTTTATCTGGAAAGTGGAAACCCAATTTTTAATGTAGATGAGAGAATTGAGGAAGTACAATATTTTGCATTATTAAGATTTAAGGGTAAAGATTTGAGTGAGAAATTGTATAATCATAAATGGTAAGAGAAAGAAAAAAAAAAAAGGTGAATAATAGAGAAGGTGAAGATTAAAATTATCTAACAGGGATTTGCGCGATTGTAGGTGCCACAGTTTGGGGGCGGGGGATTATTTCTTTTCTGGCCGAGACAACTGTCGTAGCGCGGTGGTCGGCCACAACCGCCTCCAGAAGCTTTGTTAGCGTCTACGGTGGAGGTTGTTTGGAAGTTTTGAGATGACGCTAGAATCCGGCTTATGTGTGACTCCATTATAAATTCCATGTCCATATCTTCTTCTCCGACCATCAATTGTTCGCCATCTGCTTCAGTCAAACCGCTCCAAAATCAACAATTATCAAAGCATAAAAAGAATTATTATAAACAAAAACGAAGACTCTAGTCTAGTTTTTCAAAACTTACATGAAGTGTGGTTGCTGAGAAGTGGTTCGAAAGTTGTAAGAGCTTCGCAACTACTTGGAATATTGAGCAGCAGGATCATCGTCACTACGGCGGCCGGTATCATCGTCGCCGACGCACCCATTGACGTCCTTGATTCTTTTTAGGCGGACAGATACGATTGGGTTTTATGGGAAAGGAGGAAGACTAAAACTATGGGCGTCTCTGTTTGGTGATCTATCACCTTAATTTATAATGTCTTAATTATGCTATTTATCATTATTAATTTTTAGGATAACAATATATCATCCCTAAAAATATATATATTATTTGGAACATTTCTCACACTACCAAACTCAATTAAAATACTTATAAAATATACAAAAAAAAATTAAATTTTATCATTTATCAATGATTGGACACCAATAAACATTTATCAATATCTATATATCACTGTTATTATCCATGTTGGTGAAAGACTGGGTAATATTTTACGTGCATTTTTAACAATTTCATTCTCCTCTTCTTATTCTTTTATTTATTTTAATTTTATGATTTAATGGGATGTTTTAAGCAATCCCTCATTGAATATAATTTTCTTTCAAATTAGTAAATGAAAAAGTATAATAATCATTATTACATGAAAAATATGTTTAATTTTTAAAAATCAATAAATAATTATCAAATAAAATATATTATCAGAAGTCCACTCGTTTTTAGTTTTTTTTTTTTTTTTTAACGGTATTGTAATATAATTTAGAATAGAGTGATTTAAACCTAGAATCTGTTGTGTATGAGTATAAATAGATGTTGAAATGAACTCAGGAAATAGAACTGCCAAAGAACTCATTTCAAATTCTTTGAGCCTGAAGTTTCTTCTTGGCATCAATCATATTTCATTGACGGTAACTGGGGAATAAGCATCGGCTAATCGTGGCATTTGTTCGTTGATGAGAGAGTCAGCCCCCTTCAGCCTTAGCCTTTTTTCGGAAGGACCATTTTGCAAGAAAAAAGACGGGAAAAGGCAGATTATTCGATATAAACGGCTTTACCGCAAGTTCAGAAGGTACTCGTGGCAAGAAAAAAGACGGGAAAAGGCAGATCATCCTATATTTTTCCAGAAAGAAAAAATAATAATCACAATATTATGTTTAAAAAGTCAACAATGCGTGATAAGGCAATTAAAATTTTGTATGGGACAAATAAATAATTGGATAACTATTTAATTAATCAAATCCCCAAACCCATCAAAAACTTTGTTCATATTCTTGTACCATTGACATTTTAGATTTTCTTTGATATATACTATAAAGATTGAAAAAATCATTTAAACAATCTGAGGTAGAACACCTTTGGTAGTCACTTTATGTATTAATATTTACACCACCACAACACATATATGTTTGGTAAAAACCCAAAACTATATTATATAGATTTCCATGACTCATGAACAATAACCTAAATGGATATAGAGGAGTGAAAAATTATGTTTCTCTATTTTTTTCCGTCACCCCAATCGTCACCGTAACAACCTATTTATACATATATATTATATGTATAAATCTTCTTTTCTTTTGATGATAAATAACAAGATTCCTAAAATAATGGAAAATCTTTTATCCTTTGAATATCTCATCCTTTAATTAATTTATTTATCAAAGATATATCTCATTCATCAATCAAGGATATTTAGATAAAGATATTCCAAAAAATATCGACAAAATCATCAAAGATATTCCCAAAAATATTTTAGACAAAATCTTCAACAAACTCCTCCTTTTGTCTAAAAGGAATTTCTTTTCTGGTTCAAGACAAAACCACAAGCTTCAACATTTAATAACTTGATTCATTCATTTCAAACAAAAACTTCAAATAACAGAGAACAGAAGATTTAGTCAATTACTTCTGTCACCCAAAACCAACAGATCTTCACAAAAAAAAAAAAACATACCAGATCATCTCAATAAATCCAGATCATCTCAATAAACCCAACCCAACAATAGCACTCACACTCCCTTTGAACCAGAAAAAATATATCAATCAGTAGTTGATTCTCTACGACTAGTAGATGGAGCAAAGGTCTTCAAGTGTCGAATGAGGGCATCAATTTCCAACCGTCGTTCAGACAACAGATTGATGGAGTAGGTTAAGGCACGAGATTCAAAAGTCAGAGCATTAACAATGCGGGCAGCTAACTCACGATCAACAAAGAAACCTTCAGCAGACTCATCCTAGTCACTAGTGTCGAAAACGCACGGGCCAAGAGATGGATGCACATCATATCAATATCATGCACATGACTGTCCTGAAAGAGTCTGTAGCTAAGGGCTAAAGTTTTAGGGTCAGGTCCAGAAGTATCAGCTGCAGTGAGCACAGCTCCGTTGAGGTGTAGTAACAGATTTGAGAAGAGTCGCGGAAGAGCAATGAAAGTCTTAACCCCAAATGAACTAACATGACGTAACAACTGATTGTAAATGAATGCACCCGTATTCACCTTATTATCATTGCAGATTCGATACAGAAATGTTCCTAAGGCAGCAGATACACTGGAGGCACGAGAGGAAGGGAACCAATTGGCAATGCCAATTTTATGGAAAATGGCATATTTGATGCTAAGAGCAACTGCAGGAATTCCATTTACAGGCCAAGTGGACAACGTCCCACCAGATAAGACAGAAGCTAGAACATTAGTGGAAGGAGACGATGGAGAACAGTAAACATCAATAACATTCCCTAAAAACCCGTTAATCACAGTAGAAGAAAT
Source organism: Cucumis melo (assembly GCF_025177605.1). NCBI lineage: Eukaryota > Viridiplantae > Streptophyta > Magnoliopsida > Cucurbitales > Cucurbitaceae > Cucumis > Cucumis melo. The sequence continues at coordinate 16,480,991 of NC_066862.1, forward strand.
CACAAATTTGAACCCTCGAATATGAACCGTCTGATAATCCGGGCTACTTGGATCATTAAAATCATTAGGAAAATTAACTATAAACTCCCTAATAAGCTGGGGATAAAATGGACCGACATTCGAAATAGTTTTTGTTAAACCAGCCCTTTCAATAAGGTCCATAATGCCATGCAGGACTGATGTTTGTCAGAAACATTTACCTAATCTGCTATCCTTCGCTGCACCACAAACTTCCAACGCTGGACACTCTCTTCATGATGAAAGGATATTCCATCAATGGGGATAGAAGGAATATTTGGAGGAATCTTCTTCCTACCAGTTTTGGTAGTTATATTATGCCTCTTTTGTTGAAATTTCCTTTCTGCTCGCTTAGATGTAGCGGGGATATCAGCAGAAGTAGGAGAAAGAGTAGGATTGTCATCATCATTTAGACGAACTTCTTCAATGCAAATATTAAGCTGTTGAGGTTCCACCTCATCCTCTTCTCATCGATCATTTGGTTGACGCACCGGTGCAGTATAAATATCACCAGGAACATCATCAGCAATAGATTCATGAGCATCAACCGTAGCAAATGGAGGTGGCAATGCAGGAGGGAAACGAGCTGACGGCCCCGGTTGAATGTTAGATGCTGGGAGAATACCAGGAGTAGGAATAAATACTCCTCATGTTGATGAACTTTCTTGTGAATGAATAGAATTAGGGGGATCAACAGGAAGTTTATCTGAAACATCTGGAATCAAGGTCCTCTTGAACAATCGAGCTAGAGGTACATCATCCCGATCATCCGAATCCATATCTGACACAATAGTCGCAGGAACTTGAGGTGCATGTGCGACAGAAGAACCAGGAACAGAAGATTCACCCACCACAGGCACAGACTCAGGCAGCACAGATTCATGCAACTTACTTGAGGCCTCTTCCTGTGATTTTTCAGAGGGAAGTCGATACGGCCTTCATGGCGGAGTACTTTTGAACCTTCGTCCTCTCACCTTCAACTGTCGTTACAAGAGGCGACGAAATTATAACCTTAGGTGCATCTTTAGATGACTGTGTCATGTAGGAACCCTTGCGAGTATTTACCATAGTGAACAATAATCAAAACAAAACGAACTGTTGTAACAACAAGGATAAAGGGACGAACAGGTTAATGGCCGTTTAAATAATCACTAGTTGAAAACCCCATTACATCAGGGGAGACTCTCCATATGCCGAAAAGACAGCCATTAAATCCTCAAACGATGCTGACATCCCTAATGATTCAGAACGTGTAAACATGCATCGTCTTAATAGCTGGTCATGGAGTCAAATGCGACAAACTCTTAAACCAGTGCGTAAATATTCAAACGTACTTGCATCTAGAGGCTTAGTGAATATATCAGCTAATTGCAAGTTCGAACGAATGTGATCAAGTCTAATAACTTTATTTTCAACAAGTTCACGAATAAAAGGATGCCTGATGTCAATATGTTTGGTTTGACTATGTTGAACTGGATTTCTAGATATGTCAATGACACTCATATTATCACAATATAAAGTCATGGTTTCTTGAGCAATCCCATATTCTTGTAACATATTACTCATCCAAATCATCTAGGTACAAGCACTCCCTGCTGATATATACTTAGCTTCAGCTGTAGACAATGATACACAATTTTGTTTCTTCCTGAACCATGAGATAAGATTGTTTCCTACAAAGAAACAACCTCCAGAAGTGCTTTCCTATCATTTGGAGAACCAACACAATCAACATCACAATATCCAACCAAGGTAGAAGTAGTGTCAAAAGAATACAAAATTTAAAAGTCACTCATCCCATGTACATATTTGAGAATCCGTTTAACAGCGGTTAAATGAGAAGTACAAGGATCTGACTGAAATCGAGTACATATTCCAACAGCATAGGCAATGTCAGGTCTGCTTACCGTTAATATAGAAGACTCCCAACCATGCTCCTGTACAGTTTGTGTTCTACTACTGTACCATTAATGTCTTTAGTAACTTTAACATGTGTCGCCGCTGGAGTCCTTTTATATTGACACTGATCCAGGCCAAATTTTTTGACTAAGTTCTTGGCGTACTTCTCTTGAGATATAAATATACCCTCACTTCTTTGTTTGATCTCTAGACCTAGAAAACAAGAAAGTTCTCCTACCATGCTCATTTCAAATTCTGATTTCATTATGTTAATGAAGTTATCAACGAGTGCCTTAGGAAACCCCCCAAATATAATATCATCAACATAAATTTGTGCTACAATGAGCTCGCTGCTGGTTCTATTAATAAATAATGTCTTATCAGTTCCACCTCTAGAGTATCCTTTATCACCCAGATAGATTGTTAAGCGCTCATACCAAGCTCGAGGAGCTTGCTTTAACCCATACAGAGCTTTATTGAGCTTGTAAACATGCCGAGGGAATTCAGAATTAACAACTTCTTTTGGTTGAACTACAAAGAATTCCTCATTCAAGTAACCGTTTACAAAGGCGCTTTTGACATCCATTTGATATAATTTAAATTTGCGAATACACGATATTCCAAGCAGAAGGCGAATAGCTTCAAGTCTGACAACAGGTGCAAAAGTTTCATCAAACTCAATACCTTCTACCTGAGCATAACCTTAAGCCACCAAACAAACTTTGTTCTTTGTTACAGACCCTGATTCATCAGTTTTGTTCTTAAAAATTCACTTAGTTCCTATAACATTCACCCCGTCAGGCTTAGGAACCAAGGTCCAAACATTGTTACGCTTAAATTGAAGTAATTCTTCTTGCATGGCGTTTACCCAGTATTCATCCTTAAGAGCACTTTCAATGGAAGTGGGTTCTATTACTGAGACATAACATAAATCAACAATCATTTTCGTGTAATCTACTTTCTCTTTCCTTCTGGTAGTGATTCCAGCTGAAGGATCACCTATTACGAAACTTGGGGATGATTCTTTTTCACATGTGCAAACGGGACAAGTACGATTTCATCATTCATAACTTCATCAGTTATTTTTTCTGAATTTATCTTCATACTGTCTAGCTGAGAATCATCTTTAGGTATTTCTTTAAGAAGGGTAGAAGTAACATCTGGTATAATAGAAGTCTCATCATCCTCAATATTAAATTGGTTGATATTAGATTCAAAATCATTTACCACAACATTGATTGTTTCCATAACTATTCCTGATTTAATATTAAAGACTCTATAAGCTCGTCTATTCTGAGAGTATCCAAGAAAGATTCCTTGATCAGATTTCACATTCCACTTCTGATGATACTCTCTATCGGCTAGAATGTAACACGTACTTCCAAAAATATGAAAATACTTAACATTTGGCTTCCTTCCCTACAATAGTTCATATAATGTGATTGTCATACCAGATCGAGTAGTGACCTTGTTGTGAATACTACATGCTGTGTTAACGGCTTCGGCCCAAAAATTCAACAGTAAGTTTTTGGCATGTATCATAACTCGAGCCATTTCTTAAAAGGGTATGTTCTTTCGTTCAACTACTCCATTTTGCTGAGGAGTTATGGGAGCAACAAATTCATGATGTATTCTTCCGACTGACATAAATTATTAAGATCTTCATTATCAAACTTCTTCCCATGATCATTATGGATCCTGATTACCTTTTGCCCCTTTTCAAGTTGCAAATTCAAAAATAAATTGATACATGTTTTAATAGTATCTGATTTTCCTTTTAAGAACCGAACCCAAGTAAATCTAGAGTAACCATCCACAACAACCAAAACATACTTATTTCCACACAAACTTTCAGTTTGCATGGGACCAATAAGATCAATATGTAGGAGTTCAAGAACTCTGATTGTATAACATTTCTATAAACTTCTATGAGAAGTTTTAGTTTACTTTCCAACTTGACAGTCACCACAAAAGAATTTGCCATTGATATATAAAGAAAGAATGCCTACAGCAGCCTCGTTTCTGATAACTTTATCTAAGATTCTCAAGCTAATGTGCCCTAACTTCCTATGCCACAACCAGGTTTGATCAGTTTTAGTTAAGTGACATACGTTTGAGCTATTGGAGCTCCAATGATAACAGTTATCTGCTTGTCGTCTACCACTCATAAACACTTGATTATTTTTATCTGTAACGACACAACCAGTGTTGTTAAAGTTTACACTGTATCATTGGTCACATAGTTGACTTATACTAATCAAGTTTGCCTTCAATCCATCCACATATCTAACTTCATTAAGACAGGGTAGATTACTTCTATCAATGTTTCCTTTTGCAATAATTCTTCATTTGGCTCCATCTCCAAAAGTAACATGACCTGAGGCACATTCCTCCAATTCAGTAAAGAATGATCGATTGCCAGTCATATGTCTTGAACACCCACTGTAAAAGTATCAAGCATCAACAGTGGTATGAATTGTTGTAAATGCAACCTTGCATTTCTCCAATGTCTTCACTCTCCAAATCATGTGAGTTCCTATTATACTTTTGTTACATTTGGCAAACATAAAATTATTCTGATGGTTTTCAATTTTTGCCTTCTGTTGATATCTCCTGTCTCTTAGTAATTTGTAGTAAAATGATCGAATATGACCTCTTCGACCACAATAATAACAGACCCATCTGAAAGATTTAGCAGGTGTATTAGTAATCGCAGTTGCACAATTTGGTTCGGTTGTTCCTTTTACTGAAGCAGGAACAAATCTTACTTTAGATGTAAACTTGGCACTTCTCATGGAAGCATCAAACCCAAGACCATATTTACTTGAGTCATTCTGTCCTGAGTTTAGGATTGAGTCTAAGCTGTCAGTTCCTGAATTTAGCTGATACAGACTTAATTGTCTGATTGTACTCATTCTAAACCTCTTTCAATTTTACTTTTAGAGATGATATGACTCCAATCAAACGTTCATTTTCTTCCACCAAGTCTTGAATTCTTTCTTTTTGAATAGCTCTGGCTTCCGAGTCTTCCTTCCTCAGCATTTTGAGTTTTTCAAGCGTTAGCTCTTCATCCTCATCATTATCAGAACACTCATTATCATCTTCAAGATTGATTTCTGTAATACACGCTGTGAAGGCATTCATGCCATGATCAACTTCGTCATCATCTGAGTCCTCATCAGTCAAGGTAGCATAATAATTTTTCTTTTGTCTTCTAAGATACGTGGGACATTCAGCCTGATAATGACCAAACCTCTCACATTCTCTACATCTAAAAGACCTCCCTACATCTTCTTTTTTCTTACTATGATCGCTATTTCTTTTGTGTGAGAAGTCATTAGCCTTTCTTGTAGAGTTCACACCATCGTGTCTTCCAGTTTTGATAGTTGTTCTAGCAGTATTCATACTTTTGAACTTCCTGGCCACTTAGGGAATTGTTTCGTTAAGAAAGCTATTGACTCATCCTGATTAACTTCATTATCAGACTGATTTACAGTGTCTCTTGTTCATAAGCAGATTTAAAGGCAATCCCCTTACCTTTCTTACTTTCTCTATTTGCATAGTCATTTCAAAAGTAAGTACCGACCTAAATAGTTCATCAAGTTTTAAAGTTGTTATATCTTGGACTTCTTCTATAGCAGTGACCTTCATGTCAAACTTCCTTGGTAAAGAGCGTTACATTTTGCGAACAATTTTAGACTTATATATCTTTTCACCAAGCAGTAGCGAATCATTAGCTATCTCCAGAACCCTCTCATTATATTCAGAGACTGACTCATCTTCAGTCATTTTCAATGCTTCGAATTTTGAAGTTATCAACTGCTGTCTGGATATCTTCACTTTAGAAGTTCCTTTGTATGCAACTTCAAATATTTTCCAAGCTTCTTTAACAATAGTGCAGGAGTTAATAAGTTTAAACACGTTTAAATCCACACCGTTGAAGATTGTATTTGTAGCTCTAGCATTTCCAACTGAAGCTTGTTCTTCAGCATCTGTCCAGTCAACTTCCGGTTTTGACACTAATACTCCATCCACAATGACCATTGGAGGTTCATAACCAGCAACAAGAGCTCTCCATGCTTTTCCATCTAATGTTTTAATGAAGAATATCATACGAGGCTCTCAATAAGTAATTTTTTCCATCCAGTACAGGAGGACGAGAAGCTGATGGTCCCACTCTAATTACCTTCCCGATCTAAAAACTCGCTCTGATACAAATTAAAAAAAACAATAAGATAATTAATTCTTCAGTTAATACTAAAACTAATAACTTTTGTAATAACTAGAGGGACAACATAAGAGAATAACACAAGAAACTTTGTTAACCTAGTTCGGCCAATATTGCTTACGTCTGGGGAGCTGCGCACAACCCTGATGAGTAATCTTTATTAATATTCACTTGAGTGAATATACATTAATACAACATATGGTGCTCTGTTCAATTATATGACTTAATAGCATGTGTCTTGACATCAGACTGCAGGCTCCCCCTTAATTACTTTTCTTCACGATGTTTGGCTTCAGGCTCCCCCTAAACACATGAATGAATATCTTCGACGACCTCTTTAAATCTCTCTAAAGATCTCAGTGATCACTCATACCACTGTCTCGTCTGTTACGTTACTCATCGATTATTTTAGCTTAGATCAACATGTTGATCTTATAGACATAAGATCATAATACCTTTGGAAACCGGTAGCTTCTGCAGACAACCTTCGATGTGAACAATCTTCTTTAACTTATGTTTCTCTATTTTTTTTCGTCACCCCCAATCGTCACCGCAACAACCTATTTATACATATATATTATATATAAAAATCTTCTTTTCTTTTGAAGATAAATAACAAGATTCCTAAAATAATGGAAAATCTTTTATCCTTTGAATATCTCATCCTTTAATTAGTTTATTTATCAAAGATATATCCCATTCATTAATCAAGGATATTTAGATAAAGATATTTCCAAATATATTTTAGACAAAATCTTCAACAGAATTCATTAAGATAATAAAAAGAAAAACACAGTTTTGGTAAAAAAAAAAAAGTTTTTTGAATTTTTCTAATATTTATGCCATGTTTATTGTGTCATCATTTAACGATTGGTTAAAAAGTCACTAAATAGTGACATTTCATAGAAATCACTAAGTTGTAAACATCACTTTTGTTCGAAAACAATATTTTTTTAGTTTGTGATTCTTAACCGCAATTTATTAACATCATTGTATGAATTGGTAGTGTAAATTGTAATTTATTTAATATTGAAAACTTTATTTCTTTTTAATCGAAGTTAACTATCTTCAACTTTAAAATCCAGCATTTTTGGTTAAAATTGACAAAAAAAGATTAATAGTTTTGGCATTGGACATTTAAGTGATTGTGCTTGAATGACAATTTAGGTAAATCCCTTTTTGTGCTTCATTGAAAATTTGAGTGTAGTAAGTTACGTAAATTTAGAGTTTAGTTTTGGTTTCATCTCGATCGAGTCAATCGATTTAATTTGGATTATGTGTGTATTGTGTATTGGAATTAATTATGTTATTCTTATTAATTGCGGTTATTAAATCCAAATTTTATTTGACTTTACTTAATTTTGGAAGACAACTGAGCCAACTATCTAATTAGCTAAAATATTGGATAATTAACATAAATGTTACATAATCGAAAAGTATTTACAATTCGCGTGTAAAATATTTTTATAATTTTAAGATTTATTCTTGAATATTGCGGATGATTCATCACTTCTTTTTTTCTTCTTTTTTACGATCTATTTCTCTTATCTTTCAGATTTCATCTTCTCTTTCAAATTTTCTTTCTTATATTTTTAAATGATTTATTTTCCTGCTTAATCTCCTATTTTATATTCACCATTTTTTGCAAAGATTCTTTTGAGCTACTTCATCTTCCTCATATTCAAGAATATCAAGATTGTTTAAATATTATTTTGACATTATCCAAACAATTGTTTACCATTGCCAACATGATCATTTAAATTTGAAATTCTTTTTCCATCATTTAAAATGAGCTATACGTTCGTGTTGATATGATCTAAACGATGGCTTACCATAGCCAACATGATCGTTTAGCATGGTTAACATGATCGTTAGATTTGAAGATTTTAACGATCATTTACATTGGACTACACGATCACTTGCCATAATCAACATAATCATTTTTCCATGATCAACACTCGTTTGCTATTGTCAACATGATCATTTACTGGTCAGCAAGATCGTTTATATTTGAAGCGTTTTCCCCATTTCTTAAAAAGAACTACATGATCGTGTTTTTATGATCTAAATGATCGTTGATCATAGTCAACACGATGTTTTTGCACAGTCAACACGATCGCTAGATTTGAAGTTTTTAACGATCATTTACGTTGGACTACACGATCAATTACCATAATCAACACAATCGTTTTTCATGGTCAACAAGAGGGTTTAGTATGGTCAACACGATCTTTAAATTTGAAGCCTTTTTCCATTGTTAAAAAAGAACTACACGATCGTGTATCATGACTGTAGTACACAATCATTCAGAATAAGATTACTCACGAACGCATGTGGTCGATTAACTACGTGTTGACTGTGATATTTTTTGTATTTTCTATTGTGAGCCTATGAACTTTTATCATTCTTAGAATTATTTTATACAGTGTAAATATTTTACCGGTTTGTTATATTTATGAAAAAAACTCCTAAAATATTTCAAATAAATAAATAAACTTAAATAGTGTGTTTTAAGACAAAAAAATCTAACTAGAGAAGAAGGGTAGTTGCTTTTGATTAGTTAATTTAAATAAATTAGAATTATTGTTAGGGTGTGCTATATATGTGTGTATATATATTAATATTTAAAAAAGAGTCACAAAACCTATTTAAAGTAGACATTAATTTTATGAATGAATTCTATTAGTTGTATCTATATATAGTCTACGGTTTAATGAGAGCAGTAAAGAAGATGAAGTTTTGATGACGAAGGTCTGAATTGTCAATCTTGAGTTCCAAGCCTTTAAGCTGTTTCTGATTTTGCAGTTGATTTTTTTGTAAGTTGGTTTGACATTGCAACATATCTTCAAATCCATCTCATATTGGTTTACCGAAATCGTTATTAATGAATTTGAAGTATTCATATCATTGTCATCACTGTCCTTCGTCACGTCTTATTGCTTTGTAGTCTGTTTGCTTGTTTGCTTAGGTGGCGAAGGCAGGTGTGTCTCACTTGCTTCCTCAAAGGCAATTGTCTTACCTTTGAGGAGTGGGTTATTAACAGCCTTTTCCAAGACTCCTTTCCAGGCAACTCAACAGGGACTAAGACTGCACCTACTAGATCGTTAAGCACTTCGTCAATCACTACAAGAGAATCGCAGACTGAATCTTGAAAGTGGTCTTGGAATGACTTTGCTTCCCCTTTGTCAAATGGGGGACCATTTAGACTAGGCATTTGGTTAGATTGTTCAAGCACACATTGGCGACAAGAGTTTGAGGATTTTCCTCTAGCCGTGGCGTGGAAGTAATTGTTTAAATTTGGTAGAAAGGGCTTGGCATTTTGGATATTTGAGGAGTTTTCTTTTGGATTTTCGAGAAAGATAGTGTCGTTTTAGGTTTGGTGGAAGAGAAGTGGTCTTCTTTTTGGGTGTTTTATCAGGTGATGGCAGTATAATGATTGTGGTGGTTTGAGTGGTTTGGGCAACAGTTGGGGTGATCACTGTAAGAGGGAGAAGGTCCCTGGACTCCTTGGCCTTTCGACTTTTCTCTCGCATACTTGACCTAGAGGTCTTGTCCTCGCTTTTTCCTTTTACGGGTTAAGGAACTCAACTTCTCAGCTTCTTCTTCTTCTTCAATTTCGTTCTCAACTTCCATTTCTTCCTCCTTAAAGAATGTTTTCATATTATGAGTTTTGAGGCATTTCTCTTCAGCTTTGTTCTTATGGAGGTTGATCATGTGGCTGAGACTTGTCATGGTGAAGATTCCATCTTTTACCCTTGCCTAGGAAAATTCTTCAATTGGGGCACAACTTGCAAACACAATTCTTCAATCAAATGTGGGAACAGTCGTGCACCATATGACTATCTTACCCACGCATAGATGTGTTCGCAAATCATTTCGCCAACGTTAATGGGGATCTCTTGCATTATGCAGTATTGTAGCATCCCCTTGTCCAAAGAGATCGTGCTATCATGTCGCATTGGCATCAACTTCTTCTTTATAAAGAATAGCCAAATGTTGGCTTCCATGTTGAGGTTATAGCGGAGGGGTTTATATTTTTCGATTGGTGTTATGTCCCAAATTGTTCTTTTCCATGGGATAGTATCTAATGCGTCCTTCATGTCCTCCCGCATTGGGTTTTCACAATAACTTGCCTAACTGTGTTTTCATCCAATCTATAGAACGGGTTGATTTGCTTAGGCCCGAAATACACCTTTTCTTGCTTTACTGACACGTAGTTCTCTTCATCATTGATAAAACCTTTATAGAACATGTTGACTTCCATTCGCTCTGACTTCGAAAACCCTCTCGAAAAATTTCTGCCTCTTGAACGCACGAATGGGTGCTCCTAAGCAAGTTGGCAAACCACTTTTGAAGGGGAAGAGCCCCTTTTCTATCTTGAAATTTCTGCTCACATACTCGGTAGAGAGGGGCGCATTTTCATCGCCTAACCCAAGGTCCTTATCTTCTTCCTCTTTTTAGGTCGTTTCACCTACAAGACCCTTCTTTTCTTTTTTTTTTCTTGCCTCTTGACAAACTGTTCTCTCAACACCTTCTTTTTAATCGTAACCTTCTTTTCTTTTTAATGTTAAAGATCTGAAGCATTCAATTTGAGAAATATTTCTTAAAACATGAGATTTATGAGAATATGATTGAATGCTAAGTTTGTACAAATATTTGAGCAAATAGATTATTTAAAGCAAAGCTAGAGTTGAGACTTGCTTAACGCAAGAGCTTTTCATAAGCATGCAAACTTAAGTAAGTTAAAGTTTTAGCATGAGAATTTTGCATATGTGTAAGTCTATATCGAGGTGTCTTGATTTTGTAGCAATCCTATGGGGGAGATTGTCCTATGCACAGAGGTCATGTGATGAGAGTATCCCGTAGATACCTAGAGTTTTCATCACATACACTGAGTAATAGATGAGGGCATCTACAGATGCCAAAATTTTCCATCTTATGATAGTTATAGCGAGATAGGGTGCTACTAGAGTCTAGAGTTTCGTCTTGCAGGTATTGTATCGAAGGATAGGGCTTCCACGCTTAAAATTTTATCCCGTAGATACGAAGAGTTCAAGGTATAACAAGAACGAAAGAAAAGAGACAGTTAAAAGCTAAGTTTTGAAGAGAAAATTGTTTTGCTAAGTTTATTATATTATTTTGCTCAAAGTTTTCATTCTCATACTTTGTTTTAAAAGTTATCACGTACGGGGCTTTATAGCTCATCCTTTTTTCAATGTTTAATTCCCTTACAGGTAGAGATCATGGTTTTGGCGCCTGTTAAAGCTCTGCCTACTCTGCTAGAAGTTTGACTAGATTTTTTATACAACTCATTCCATGCATGCATGATAAATTGTAATTAAGCTAGTAAAGGACTTAGTCGTCGTGGTCTATAATAGATTAGTATGAGAGTTTTGTTTTGAGTTTGTAATAGTGTTGTCTGGTTGGGACTCTGAACTTCATTTTGTCTGTATAAGACTATTGAACAGGTTGTCCATTGGTTGGCTAAACCTGACAATGTTTTGCAAATATTTTAATTTATTGTTTTCAAGTTAGACTTTTCTTTCCATATTTTATGTCTAAATTTAAGGAAAAGAGATAGATAAAAGTTGCAGATTAGATAAAAGTTGCAGGTTAAGCAGGATTGATAGACATTGTTAGAAGAAAAAAAATATCGATCGGCTTCATGCCACATCTTAGGCCTAGTGAGGAGGTGCCTCGAGATTTGGTGTGACATGGACATTCCTCACGTACATGCCCTGAGCGCTTACCCTACATTGCCTAGCTGTGTGCCAGCCATGTCTCATGCATGATTTTTAACCCAAAAAACCTCTTACCCGTAACACGCGCATGCTCTCAGCTTCACGACCTGATGCTTCAGTTACCTTCAACCTTGCCAAAAAAACCTATTTCAACTTCAAGTATTCATAACTTTTGATATGACCATGAAAATGGAAAAGTTCCTTCTTCAAACTTGCTTAAAGTTGTCTTAGCTAGCTTACCACCAAAATTCAGCTTCAAATTCGAAGTGATTTGTTATGTAGCCTTTAAAGAATCCACACTGCTTAGAGTCCTTTGAATTCTGACCTTCCCTCCTTCTTTGAACTTGATCAATACCTTCCTCTCGTTTCCTTTGTCCGCTGCCTCACCTCAAGTAATATACTATTTTTGTGAACTTTTGCAACTGGTTTGAGCGAAAACACACAGAGGAATTGAAAACACTCCTCATTAGAAATTGACATATAAATAGAGCTCTCTGCACGACAACCTTGCAACCTTCTGCTTGCTGCAATTTCAAACTTTGCATTTTGTGGACACTTGTCCTCCACTCAACTATTTACCTTGAATGCCTAAAGGTCTTCCAAATGCCTAGACAACTTAGCTCCTCTCCTAAAGTCTCATAACAAAACCATGTCGTCTAGCTAACTCGCAAGCCTAGGCTAAAAAGTTATCATCACGTGCTCTTGGCTGCATAGCTAACCTTGCATGCTCCTCTTGGCTTGTCTCAACACCTAGTATGCCTTGCCCTTAATGCCTAGTCTTCTCGCCTAGGTGTTCTTTAGCCACCTACATGTCTTATGAGGCTCTCACATGCATCATCTCTAAACACCTTGTCTTGCCGCCTAAACGTGCATGTAGAAGTTCTCAACATCTCTTGGTTGCCTACATGTTCAAAATGCCTAATCCTTCGACACTTAGCAAAAAACCACTTAGTCTTCCTTTCTCTCTTTCACTTGGTGGCCAACCTCTCTGGTTCTCAACACTTAAACTTTTCTACAATCCTTCTATCAACAAAGCTTAATTAAGTGAGAAATACTATTACAAATTCAATTTTACTAGTATTAATAAAAACAATTGTATTATAGTTATTCATTTTGCATAGGAACATATAAGTTTTTTATAATGTCAATGTTTTATAATTATCTTTTATATTTTAATAAAAGATTTATATAATCTAGGTTAATTTTCATAAATATAACAAAGCACTAAAACATTTACGCCCAATGTAACAAAATCAAAAAGGTTGTGGATGTGGATGAACAACGAGGTTAGCCAGTAGACCGTGTGAAGTTGTTCAAAAAAACACACACTAGGAGTGACCAATTCGTTTCACAGGCGGTTGTGGATGCGCATGTAAGTTTATGAAATATTTTGTTTTATTTTTCTACTTTTAATTGTGAGTTCATAACTTTAAACTTTTGGTGTAGAACCAAATGATGGAGCTCTAGTCACAACCCACCCCAGGAGGTTCTCAACCACTCTTCGGGGACAAGATACGTGAAACCGTTTTGGGTAGACAACCGGGCTACTCAAAAGGTCTTGGTTAGGGCTCCAAGCCCAAGTTTCGAAGGAGTGGTAGAAGTTCTTTGTCTTCATATAAGCAAGATAAGCATGCTAGAGAGGTTATCAAACTACGAGCTAGCCTTGAAAATGCTTAATGATTAGTTGAAGAACAACGAAGAATGTCAGAGTTGCATGCCTGAAAAATGGAAGAAATGAAGACAATGATTGAGGGAACATTGGCGATACATATTTTTCAACTTTTAAGTTGTTTAATTTGTTATCAGCGACATATATCTAAATTTACTTTTATGTCATTGTAGGTCCTTGTGGAAATATGTCGTCTGCGGCGATTAGGAGATAATGTATTTTTAATCACTACAAGAAATATCAATTATGATAGCATTGAAAAACGCTATCGTTGATTTTCGATAGCATTTTCGAAATGATGTTCTAGCCGATGTTATTGAAAGTCCATGATTTTCGATAGCGTTTTTTTCACCGCTATGCAAAACGCTATAATATGTCCCCAGCGACAACACAAATATGATGTTATAAATACTTTTTATAACATTGAAAAAATGCTATCGAAACATTTTGATATCGTTTTTTATTGCGTTGGAAAATTGCTATAAAATGTTGCAATAGTGTTTTCAATAACATTGAAAAAACACAATAAAAGACCTTTTATAGCTTCTTTTTTTTTTTTTTTTGCATTTAAAAAGAGATATCAAAACGTTTCGATAGCTATTTTAATGACATTGAAAAAATGCATTAAACAATTTTTTGTAGTTTTTTTTGTAGTTTTTTTTGTAGAGCTATTAATAACAATATAAAAGGTAGGTATGTTTTAAAATCATTTGGCCTCATTAAAATTTCATAATCACATTATTAAAAGAAGAATTACCATAGAATTATACATATAATATATCATTAAATAATATATGTTATAATGCATTACAATTTTGTTTATAAAGGAAAAAAAATCTTTGAGAACAAGCCTAAACAAAAAACAACTACCCATTTTTAGAAAACTCAATACGTCACACAACAAAACTGATAAACTAAAGAAGAGAAGAATCAAAGTGAATAAATTCGATCAATGACAGCTTCGGTAAGTTTGATTGATCATTATATTCATAAAGCTCCGAAAACCCACCACCATTGCCAGGATTATACAAGAACTTATGTTTATCTTCCCCTTCTCTTCTTGCTTTCACTATCAAATGTTCCGTTGAATGACACCTCAAAAGTCTCTTGAAACTCTCTAATTCCTTCTCTTTCTCCTCCTCTATTTTTGTTATACTCTATTTCCCCCTCTCCCAACAAACAGAGGGGCAATGATCATCATCGGCATTGTCGTTGTCTTCGTTGTCTACGTCCCTTGATAAATTCTAAAAACTAAAAACAACTATGATCCCATAATCCACCCATCTTCTAAGGGAAGTATAACCCACCCATCTTCTAAAGAAAGTATCTTTTTTTGCAATGTTTGATCAATATTATACTATGCCAAAAAAAAAAACCAAAAAATGAAATGAAACAACTTGTGGGTAAAAATAAAATTATTTACCTATTCAACCACAAAAATAAATGCCTATTTTTATCAAGTACAAGCATATGGTAATGGGAAATCCATATTTAAAGCTAAAAAACAAGTCCAAAGCCATAAGCATAAATTAAGACATCAAAGTGAATCATAGATATGGAGGAAAAAAACTACCCAATATAGCAAAATTAGAAGGAGAACGACAAAATCAAAGCACAATACGAACACATAAAACAAGTAACATCCTCCGATCATCATCTTCAAATAAAAATAAAAAAAGTAAATGACAAGCTAGCTCTTACAATTACAATTTCAAGATGAAGCTCAGTTCAGTTCAGCAATAAAACAAACAAAAACAGAAATTCAAAGAGAAAGAGACTTGGAACATGAAGTGAGCTGATGCAAGAGGAGGAAAAGAAATTAAAGGTTGATGTTCAAAAACCTAGAAAGAAAGAAGAGAAGAGACATAATATAAAGTAAGAAGAGAAAGTGAGTAGTTGAAGTTAAAGTTGAAGAGAAGATCAGAATCAACCATGGATGTGAAATATAACTGAATAATTTTACATAATTCATATTTCCATATAATCAACCATTTATTTATAGAATCAACCATTAATTTATAGAATCAGCCAGTTTCTTGAACCTGAAATATAAGTGAATCCAAGCATGCACACTGTAACGACCCAACTTTCCGGACTAAGCTGAGGTCACTACTCAATACCAAAACTCGACCACACAACATAAAATTCATAACGGACCGGTTACGATTTCTTAAAACGTTAGAAATATTACAAAAAAACAGTATCGGGCCCTATTTTAAATCACAGTCACAAAAGTTTCAAATAAAAACTCAGGTCATCAACTCAAAATCACAAAACCACGTATTCTAACAAAAAAAAACATCAGCGGAAGCAATAAGAAAACCAGACGCGTTCATATGGCCTTCACGCATCCTTCCTGCCTCTCGTCGGTCTGCCCCTCGCTGTGCCCTTACCTGAAAAGTTAAAGAAGAGAAAAGGGTGAGTATAAACATACCCAGTAAGGGACCCACTACTGGGCCCGTTAGGGGACAACAGTTAACTTCCTATTCGGGGGTACCCTACATAACAGTCTAGTGGTTCCGTAGAACGCACATATCAGTCTAGTGCTCCCGAAGGATGCACATATCAGTCTAGTGCTCCCGAAGGATGCACACATCAGTCTAGTGCTCCCGAAGGATGCACCTATCAGTCTAGTGCTCCCGAAGGATGCACACATCAGTCTAGTGCTCCCGAAGGATGCACACATCAGTCTAGTGCTCCCGAAGGATGCACACATCAGTCTAGTGCTCCCGAAGGATGCACATATCCGTAAGGCACACTACCCCATAGATGAAGCTAACCGTTACCCCTCAGTCCATACTAAACCGTCTACAGCAGTCACACCCCAACGGCATTCATATTACAGTTCCGCCATAGGCTTTGTCAGTCAGATAGTATAGGTTTAAACAACTACATCCTCAGTTGCTATACGCGTCACCAATTCGCACACCATTAGGGAAAACCCTAGACCCAATCAACTAACCAACCAAAACCGGACTCACTGTCCTTTCCCGTCCAAACTCCATGATCAACATCCAGACCAATGATTACTACATACTGAACCGTAACTTCAAGGTCCATCAACATAAAATCCCAATCTACAATTAGCAGTCACAGTACCTTTACATCAGACAAAATATAATAACAGTGCTTAACAGTCAACACACATACAGTTATTCAGTACAGTCACTAACGTGTAATCCCCTGTGGATTACTACGTTTCCAGCCTCGATCCGAGGTCCAGTAGTAGGAAAACCCTTACCTGATACTCGGTTATGCCCTTCGATCGAGTCCGCGCTCAACGGATCCACCTAAACGAAAACACGAAGGTTTTAATCGATGACAATAGCAGAAGTCATTTTAAAATGGTCCTAAGCACATCCGTTGACTTACCCGAGGAAAGGAAAGCTATCTCCAATTTAACTTGCCGTGGGACCGTAAACTTGAGCATCAACCCCTATTACCTTCAAGGAACGAAAGATAGGGCCCAGTCTTACTCTAATATTCAAACTCGACACGGTTATGGCAACACTGGGTAAATTACCAAAATGATACTTACCGAAGACTCACCGTGACCCGGAGTGAAGGAAGGAAGGCTTAGGTGGCTCGGTGAACAGGGAGCTCGGCTTGGCTTGGAGGTGATCGGCTCGGCTCGGCTCGGCTCGCGGCTTGGGTTGGCCGGCTCGTGGCTCAGCTCGGCTCGGTTCGGCTCGTTGCTCGGCTCGGCTCGGTCCTCGGCTCGACTCGGCTCGGCTCGGTCCTCGGCTCGGCTCAGTCCTCGGTTCGGCTCGGTCCTCGGCTCGGCTCGGTCCTCGGCTCGGCTCGATTTTCGGCTCGGGTACGGCTCGCGGCTCGGCTGGGATTGACGACTCGCGGCTCACACTCGGCTCGATCTTCAACTTGGATTCACGGCTCGGGTCGGTTTGAATGAGGGTTCTCGGGTCGGGTCAGCTTGATGGGAAAAATCCGCGACTGATGGAGGTTTGCCGTCGGTTGCTCGACGAACGACGCGGCGGATGGCGGCTTGACGTCGGCAGACGTGGTCGGATGAAGGACGCACGGCGGCGTCCGGTTACGTGAGGCCGAGAGGGATATCGGAAATTGGGCGTCGCGATGGCTGTTTGATTGCGGAGACGGAGACGACGACGGGCGACAACCCCAGAGATGGAAACGGAGGTGAAGTCGGAGACGGGGATGGAAGCGGCGGCGTGAGCGGAAGAGAGATGGTGGCGACGGAGCTGAAACGAAAGGAAGGAAAAGAAAAGAAAAATGGGCGGCGGCGGCGTGACACGAGGAAGAAGAAGACGAAAGGAATGAGGGGGGGAGACGCGCGCTAATCCTTTAGGGTTTTTTAAAAAAAATAAAATATTATTATATATATATTTATATATTACTTTTAATAATTATAAATAAATAATAATAATAATAAATAAAATATTATTATATATATATATATTAACTTTTAATAATTATAATTAATAATAATAATATATAAAATATTATTATTATTATTATATATATATATATATATTAACTTTTAATAATTAATTAATAATAATAATAATAATACTAATAATAACAATAATAAAAGATAATATTAATATTAAATTATATATAAAGGTTATAATAAATAATAATAATAATAATAATAATAATATAATTACTATTATATTATTATTATATAAATTTACAAACATAAATTTCAGAATTTCAGAAATTAATCCAAAATTTAAGATTCCCGAAAAATTATATAAAACGATAAAAGTTTACCTCGAAAATTCAGGGCGTTACATTCTTCCCTCCTTAGGGAACTTTCGTCCTCGAAAGTTTTATTCCTCGAACAGTTCGGGATAACGGGACCTCATGTCATCTTCACGCTCCCATGTAGCCTCTTCTACCCGGTGATTCCGCCATAAGACTTTAACCAAAGGGATTTCTTTATTCCTCAACGTTTTCACCTCTCTAGCAAGCACCTCAACGGGTTGTTCAGCATAGCTCAAGTTTTCATCAATCTCTAGTGGCTCGTAATCCACTACATGGGATGGATCTGGCACGTACTTCCTCAACATAGAAACATGAAACACATCATGAACTGTCGAGAGTGATGGTGGCAACGCCAAACGATAAGCTACAGGGCCAATCCGCTCCAGAATCTCAAATGGCCCAACAAAACGGGGACTCAGCTTTCCTCTCCTTTCAAATCGTAAGACACCTCTCATAGGTGCTACCTTTAAGAACACCTTGTCCCCTACCTCAAATTCGAGATCCTTCCGCCTCACATCTGCATAACTCTTCTGCCTACTCTGAGCGGTATGCATGCGTGATCTAATCTTCTGTATCGCTTCGTTAGTAGACTGCACTAACTCAGGACCCATCAATCTCTGCTCACCCACCTCACCCCAGCAAACCGGGGATCTACAACATTTGCCGTACAAGGCCTCAAATGGTGCCATGCCAATAGTAGCCTGATAACTGTTATTATAAGCAAATTCCATCAAATGCAAGTGGGAGTCCCAGCTACCTGGAAATTCCAATGCACGCGCCCGCAACATATCCTCTAAAACTTGGTTCAGACGCTCAGTCTGACCGTCAGTCTGTGGATGGAAAGCTGTACTAAAGTCTAACCTCGTTTCCATAGCCGTCTGCAAACCCTTCCAGAATTTGGAAGTGAAACGGGCATCTCTATCAGAAACAATCGACACTGGCACTCCGTGTAATCTCACTATCTCAGACATGTACAGCTGTGCCCACTTACTAGCAGTATAGGTGGATTTACCCGGAACGAAGTGCGCTGATTTGGTAAGTCTGTCCACCACAACCCAAATCACCATAAAACCCCTCAGAGTTCTCGGCAGTCCTGTAATGAAATCCATGGACACGTTTTCCCAATTCCATTTCGGTATGCTCAAGGGTTGTAATAAACCCGCTGGTTTCTGCCTTGGTGCCTTAACCTGCTGACACACCAAGCATCTACTAACAAATTCTGCTACCTCCCTCTTCATGTTACGCCACCAATAAACCCGCTTCAGGTCCTGATACATCTTCGTACTACCTGGGTGCATGGAAAATGGGGAACTGTGAGCCTCAGATAATAATTCTGTCTTAACCGCACTATCTGACGGCACACAGAGGCGTCTCTCAAACAAAAGTCCACCGTCAGAGGATAATGAGAACTCAACCGCTTGCCCTGCCTCTTCTAGGCCACGTTTCTCGACCAAATAAGGATCGTTACTCTGAGCATCAATGATCCTTTGCCTCAAAGTCGGTTGTACCGTCAACTGGGCTAACTGCATAGTGACTGCCCCCACCGACACTGCAATCTCAGCCCGCTCGAGATCCCGATGCAATGGGGCCTGTCGGGTAATAAGTGCTGCTGAATGTGATACCTTTCTACTAAGAGCATCAGCTACCACATTTGCCTTGCCTGGATGATATAGTATCTCACAATCGTAATCCTTGACTAACTCAAGCCACCTTCGCTGTCTCATATTCAATTCTTTCTGAGTAAAGAAGTATTTCAAGCTCTTATGATCCGTGAATATCTGTATCTTTTCACCATATAAGTAATGCCTCCATATTTTCAAAGCAAAAACCACCGCTGCCAACTCTAAATCATGTGTAGGGTAGTTCTGCTCATGACTCTTCAACTGACGAGAAGCATAAGCGACCACCTTACCCTGTTGCATCAAAACACAACCCAAACCCTTCTTGGAAGCATCACTATAAATCACGAAACTGCCAGAACCATCAGGTACAGTAAGAACCGGTGCGGTAACTAGCTTCTGTTTAAGGTTTTGGAAACTGTCCTCACATGCGTTGCTCCAAACAAAAGGAGCTTCCTTCCTGGTCAACTGAGTAAGAGGAGTAGCTATACGAGAAAAGTTCTCCACAAACCGTCGATAATAACCTGCTAAACCCAGAAAGCTACGAACCTCACTGACTGTGGAAGGTCGGGTCCAACCGGTGATTGCCTCTATCTTAGCTGGATCCACAAAGACTCCAGCCTTAGAAACCACGTGGTCCAGAAAGGACACCTGCTTCAGCCAAAACTCGCATTTCGAGAACTTTGCATACAACTTATTATCCCGAAGTGTTTGCAAAACTATACGTAAATGCTCCTCATGTTCGGCCTCCGTCTTGGAGTATATCAAGATATCATCAATAAACACGATCACAAAAGTATCTAGGAACTCCCTAAACACTCTGTTCATCAAGTCCATAAACACTGCCGGAGCATTCGTCAAACCAAAAGACATCACAATAAACTCGTAGTGTCCATATCTGGAACGAAATGCTGTCTTCGGTACATCCCCATCCTTAATCCTAAGTTGATGGTATCCCGACCGAAGATCAATCTTAGAGAACACTGTGGCTCCCTGTAACTGGTCAAATAGATCGTCGATCCTGGGCAAGGGATATCTGTTCTTTACGGTTACCTTGTTCAACTCCCTATAGTCAATGCATAGACGCATCGATCCATCCTTCTTCTTAACAAATAAAACTGGCGCACCCCAAGGTGACACGCTCGGTCGAATGAATCCATTATCAAGAAATTCTTGCAACTGCACCTTCAGTTCTTTCAGCTCTGCGGGGGCCATTCTGTAAGGGGCTCTGGATATAGGAACCGTGTCCGGCTCCAACTCTATGGCAAACTCAACCTCTCTGTGAGGAGGTAACCCTAGAAGTTCTTCAGGAAAGACATCCGGATAGTCCCTCACCACTGGTTCTGATGACAGGGATACATCGACCTCTCTAGTATCCACCACGCTCGCTAAGATACCCCAAGTACCCTGACTGAGCAGTTTACTGGCCCTGATGGCTGAGATTACCTGAGGCAACGACCTTGACCCTCCTCCCTTAAATTTAAAACTGACCATTGAGGGAGGGTTAAACGTTACCTCCTTACGGGAACAATCTATGCTGGCGTGGTTAGCGGCCAACCAATCCATACCCAGGATTACATCAAAGTCGAGCATATCCAGAACTAACAGCGTTACTTCAATCACATGGCCTGTTATCTCAATCTGGCATGCTTTCACCCTTTCCTTCGACAACATAGACTCCCCGGAAGGAGTAGATACTGATAGAACATGGTGTAAGGGCTCTACCTCTAAGCGGGCATGCAACACAAATGCGGAAGAGATAAAAGAATGTGACGATCCCGAATCAAACAAAACTAAGGCGTAATGCCCCAATACTGGAAGCGTACCTGTCACCACCGTGCCTGCCCTCTCAGCCTCAGTCTTGTTGGTAGCAAATACCCTACCCTGATGTGGAGCACCTGCTCCCTGATTCTGCGCGTTCCCCGTAAGTCTCAACGGGCATCTATCAGCTGTATGACCCTCTTGCCTACACTTAAAGCAAGTCCTGGTCCCGAATAAGCAACGGCCCAGATGGTGCTTTCCACAAGTGGTACACAACGGCTTCCCTCTGGCAGCTTCCCCTACCTCAAAAGGTTTCTGCTGGAAGCGGCGAAACTCGCCATCTGACCTGAAGTTCCGCTGTGGCACTGGAACAGGCTGCTGCTCAGCCTTCCTCTTCTGTCCTGATGTTGAACCTCTACCAGCGGTCTTAGACGAGTTAGCCCTCTCCTGTAAACTGAGATCCACTGCCAGGCGCAGTGCATCGGGATGAGTAGCGGGTCGGAAAGCTCGGACCAAACCCTGAATGTCCAGTCGGAGGCCTCTAACAAACTTATCAGCTCGGCCGCCTCGGTCGCTATCATCTCGGGAGCGAAGCGGGATAACATGTCAAACTCCGCATCATACTGCTCCACTGTCATGTCACCCTACTCTAAGTTCAGGAACTCCTGCCGCTTGGCATCTCTCAAACTAGCAGAGAAGAATTTCGCATAGAAACTCTCCTAAAACTGTTGCCACGTGATCTGACTCACATCACCACCTAGCATTCTCTCTGTAGTCTCCCACCATGCAGTACCCCTGTCAGTCAACATAAAAACAGCACACTGAACTTTCTGATCCTCAGGGCATTTCATGTATCGGAATATGGTCTCCAAAGACGATAACCACAGCTGAGCCCTGGTGGGGTCCTCCAAAGACCCATCGAATGTCGTGGGATTATACTTCCTGAAATCCCTCAGGTGCTTAGCCTCTGCTGACAACTGATCCGGCACAACCTGGGGCGCAACTGGTACTGGAGCCGGAGCTGGAGCAGGAGCTGGTGCTGGAGCTGGCAGGGCAGGCTGCTGCTGCTCCCGCATCTGCATAATCAAATCTCTAAACCTCTGCTCAATGGCAGCTAGATCCGCATGAGTAACTGGCGCAGCCGGGTCAGTGGCTTTGGCTACGGGCTGCACCTCAGGCTGAACGCGTCCTGCTCCTCTTCCTCGACCTCCTCAGCCACCCCTACGTGCACCTCTCCTTGGCGGCATTTCCCTAACAACCACCAGTGATCCCTTTAGTCATAAATGGTAATTAACTTTGCAGTTTAACTTAGGTAAGGTAATGCATATAGAGTTATACATATACTTTCATGAGAGCGTACCTGACGAGTGGCAAGGATCGTTTTAGCCATAAGGACACAAAACACAGACTCACATTATACGTCAGTCTACAGAACCTAAAACTTAGGCTCTGATACCAACTGTAACGACCCAACTTTCCGGACTAAGCTGAGGTCACTACTCAATACCAAAACTCGACCACACAACATAAAATTCATAACGGACCGGTTACGATTTCTTAAAACGTTAGAAATATTACAAAAAAACAGTATCAGGCCCTATTTTAAATCACAGTCACAAAAGTTTCAAATAAAAACTCAGGTCATCAACTCAAAATCACAAAACCACGTATTCTAACAAAAAAAACATCAGCGGAAGCAATAAGAAAACCAGACGCATCCATATGGCCTTCACGCATCCTTCCTGCCTCTCGTCGGTCTGCCCCTCGCTGTGCCCTTACCTGAAAAGTTAAAGAAGAGAAAAGGGTGAGTATAAACATACCAAGTAAGGGACCCACTACTGGGCCCGTTAGGGGACAACAGTTAACTTCCTATTCGGAGGTACCCTACATAACAGTCTAGTGGTTCCGTAGAACGCACATATCAGTCTAGTGCTCCCGAAGGATGCACATATCAGTCTAGTGCTCCCGAAGGATGCACACATCAGTCTAGTGCTCCCGAAGGATGCACCTATCAGTCTACTGCTCCCGAAGGATGCACATATCAGTCTAGTGCTCCCGAAGGATACACCTATCAGTCTAGTGCTCCAGAAGGATGCACATATCAGTCTAGTGCTCCCGAAGGATGCACACATCAGTCTAGTGCTCCCGAAGGATGCACATATCAGTCTAGTGCTCCCGAAGGATGCACATATCCGTAAGGCACACTACCCCAACGACATTCATATTACAGTTCCGCCATAGGCTTTGTCAGTCAGATAATATAGGTTTAAACAACTACACCCTCAGTTGCTATACGCGTCACCAATTCGCACACCATTAGGGAAAACCCTAGACCCAATCAACTAACCAACCAAAACCGAACTCACTGTCCTTTCCCGTCCAAACTCCATGATCAACATCCAGACCAATGATTACTACATACTGAACCGTAACTTCAAGGTCCATCAACATAAAATCCCAATCTACAATTAGCAGTCACAGTACCTTTACATCAGACAAAATATAATAACAGTGCTTAACAGTCAACACACATACAGTTATTCAGTACAGTCACTAACGTGTAATCCCCTGTGGATTACTACATTTCCAGCCTCGATCCGAGGTCCAGTAGTAGGAAAACCCTTACCTGATACTCGGTTATGCCCCTCGATCGAGTCCGCGCTCAACGGATCCACCTAAACGAAAACACGAAGGTTTTAATCGATGACAATAGCAGAAGTCATTTTAAAATGGTCCTAAGCACATCCGTTGACTTACCCGAGGAAAGGAAAGCTATCTCCAATTTAACTTTCCGTGGGACCGTAAACTTGAGCGTCAACCCCTATTACCTTCAAGGAACGAAAGATAGGGCCCAGTCTTACTCTAATATTCAAACTCGACACGGTTATGGCAACACTGGGTAAATTACCAAAATGATACTTACCGAAGACTCACCGTGACCCGGAGTGGAGGAAGGAAGGCTTAGGTGGCTCGGTGAACAGGAAGCTCGGCTTGGCTTGGAGGTGATCGGCTCGGCTCGGCTCGGCTCGCGGCTTGGGTTGGCCGGCTCGTGGCTCAGCTCGGCTCGGTTCGGCTCGTTGCTCGGCTCAGCTCGGCTCGGCTCGGTCCTCGGCTCGGCTCGGTCCTCAGTTCGGCTCGGTCCTCGGTTCGGCTCGGTCCTCGGCTCGGCTCAGCTCGGCTCGGTCCTCGGCTCGGCTCGGTTTTAGGCTCGGGTACGGCTCGCGGCTCGGCTGGGATTCACGACTCGCGGCTCACACTCGGCTCGATCTTCAGCTTGGATTCACGGCTCGGGTCGGTTTGAATGAGGGTTCTCGGGTCGGGTCGGCTTGATGGGAAAAAATCCGCGACTGATGGAGGTTCGCCGTCGGTTGCTCGACGAACGACGCGGCGGATGGCGGCTTGACGTCGGCAGACGTGGTCGGATGAAGGACGCACGGCGGCGTCCGGTTACGTGAGGCCGAGAGGGATATCGGAAATGGGGCGTCGCGATGGCTGTTCGATTGCGGAGACGGAGACGACGACAGGCGACAACCCCAGAGATGGAAACGGAGGTGAAGTCGGAGACGGGGATGGAGGCGGCGGCGTGAGCGGAAGAGAGATGGTGGCGACGGAGCTGAAACGAAAGGAAGGAAAAGAAAAGAAAAATGGGCGGTGGTGGCGTGACACGAGGAAGAAGAAGACGAAGGGAATGAGGGGGGGAGACGCGCGCTAATCCTTTATGGTTTTTTAAAAAAAATAAAATATTATTATATATATATATATATTTATATATTACTTTTAATAATTATAAATAAATAATAATAATAATAAATAAAATATTATTATATATATATTAACTTTTAATAATTAATTAATAATAATAATAATACTAATAATAACAATAATAAAAGATAATATTAATATTAAATTATATATAAAGGTTATAATAAATAATAATAATAATAATAATATAATTACTATTATATTATTATTATATAAATTTACAAACATAAATTTCAGAATTTCAAAAATTAATCCAAAATTTAAGATTCCCGAAAAATTATATAAAACGATAAAAGTTTACCTCGAAAATTCGGGGCGTTACACACACAATACCTCAATTTATACATAGACAATCAAATATGGATTATAAAATAGTAGAAAAAATAATCTTATATAATGATATTTCTATGTCCTCAATTTCTTGCTCACAGCGTTGCTCATTCTATTTAATTCACTAGTCTTTCATTCACAAAGGTAGCAACATTCTTGAAAATCCCTAAACACATATATGCCACCATAGAGTATAATAATAATGACAATACAAAGGAGACAATTAAATGATTTTGGAAGAGAAACATGTCGATAACTATTGATCACCAAAAAATCAAAAGATTTAAAAGAAGGAAGATGCAAAGAGAAACATATCCATAAGTATTCATTATAAAAGAATAGTTAGCTCAAAAAACTCCACTCACCAAGTACCAAACTTCTAGTACAACCATTGTAATAAGTGAACCAAAATTTCATTGTAACAAAATTGTACTTTCATTCACTTGATAAAGAGAGATTTTTCATTTCCACTTAAACAATCTATATATAAAAACCCAAGTAAAACCCAGAAAACCACATCACAATCATAAGAAGAGAGCAAAAACTCGTCTTCCAACTAGACAAAAGTGTCAATCCAACGCTCAAATTTGGATGCAATTGTGCATTTGATTACATCAATAATCAATCATAGATTTTGTAAACTAAATCAGACAAACAATGAAGAGTGAAGAACATAAAGATAGATTCAATAACTAAGAGAATATACTTAATTATATGTTCCACGCAAGCTAATGTGCTATTAACGAATATGATCTTCCTAAAACTCCAATAACACATATCAGAAAATCAAAGTGAAAGGATCTATAAATGTAAGCAAACTACATGGGTAAAAGTAATTACAATTGGGAGTACAACCATTTGCTTCCATCTTTTGAATCAAAGCATTATCTACTTGTCCCTCTCTACAAAGGTAAAAAAATTATTGTCTCACTTTCAAAATAGACATTTGACATCAGTTCCACATGACAAATTCTTGCTCCTCATTTCTGCTGACCAAGTAAAAGAAAATAGTACTGTAAATCTAAATTTCTTGGACACAATCTTGGAGAATTCTTGTTTTAATTATTTTTTTAATAATACCTTTTATAAACTAAGGACCCTTATCTTTAACTAACAACAAATAATGAAAGCTCAAAATAAACCTTCAAGCTAAGTAAAAAAAATTAAAAACAGAACAATAGACACTTAAAAACAGAAACAAAAGCTATACAAAGCAACTAACTAACAACTAACTGATTAACATCAAACATATGATGAGTATTTGCAGTAATCAAATAAGAGCATGTTTAGAGGAAAGATTGAAAATAGAAATTAAAAGAATATGGGAGGAAATTTACCTTGATCATTCTTGATCATTCCCGCTGCAAAAATGGCCATACCCTTTCGCTAGCTGTATAAACTATTCATGTCATTCCTTATTTCCTATAAAAATAAAAATTATGCAGTGGAAGGACAATCAACAAAATTAATATAGGATATGATAAATGGGAAGATTAGACAAATTTGATGTTCAAAAGGCTTCTATCAACATCATGCTAATGAAACTAATCGACACAAGCTTTCAAGAATAGAACATTACAAAATTATCATTTTAGCTCTTTTTGCAGTTAATTGAAAATTTATTTTCATTTTCAACTAATTATTGATAAAAGGATTGAACCAAGAAGCGGAGAAACCTTTGCAACCCAATCAACAAATTCTTTTGCATTTGGTGAAGTTGCTGAGAGAAAACAAATGGAGCATTCTTTGGAGCCATGACAATGCTCTCTTCCCAAACAAAACCTCACTTCCAATCACACATGTAATGTACTTCATCAAAAATAATCCATGCCATTTCTTGTGTAACCTCTGATCCCTTGTACTTCATCCTCCGATCATGCCTAGCACCTGCGAGTGTTTTCGGTTCCTTTCACTTTTCAAAAGAAAGGAGAACGCGTACCACACTCAACATACTTTACTCTTGTCAATCGACACAACACGACATATAAGAGAAATAGAAAACACTCGCGGCTTCACAAAAACCAGAAACGGATCAAGAAAGTGAATTCCTGGCAGATCTGCCATTTGCAGTTCAAAAGAACAAAAAATAGTAGATTAAACCTACTAAAGATTGAAAGGAAGAGACAAAAGGTAAAGTCAGAAGAAGAAAACCTTAAAAGAACGTTACCTGTCTAGTCCAGTGAGTTGGCGACTAGTTCGATGAGTAGGGAGCCGTTGGGCGAGGAGTGCGGTGAGTCAGCGTCGACGTTCATGCACGATTTGAAGCCCTTTTCTCATCGTTTAAAAAGAACTATACGATCATGTGGTGCTTGTTATGAGACTTGAGACTTTGTTTAAAAAGAACTACATGATCGTGTGGTGCTTGTTACCTTGTTATCAGACACGATTAGGGGGTAGGGTTTGAATTGAAAACTTAAGAAGGGGAGGTTTGAATTGAAAATTAAAGGGGGTAGTATTGAATTTGAGGAAGAGGGTGTAACGTTTTTAATATTTATCTTTGTGAAGGTTGTTATTATTTTATAATTACTGTAATTTGTGGTTGAGATCTGTTTTGGCTATCCATCAGTTATGGCAGCCTTTAGTTCAAATTTAGTTGTTTTTTTCTTAGTAGTTTTATTTGTTGGAACTGTTAGGTAGCTTGTAAATATTGAAGTAATTTGTTGTTGATTTGTTAGGGTTATCTTGCAGTTATGGTAGCCTATTCAGTGTAAGTTTAGTTCTAAATTTGTTAGTATTTCTGAGGGTTTGAAGTTGTGTAAGAAGGGTTGTAAAGTATGTTGCAAAAGGGTATGTAGGTTCAAAAGATTGTAGTTGTTTGTGGTGGCTATCATGCAATTATGGTAGCCTATGTAGTTTAAACTTAGCTTTAGTGAAAAGTTTGGGAGATTGGGCATAGCTTATTCAAGAGAGTAAGTTTAGAGTTTGAGAGGAGAAATATAGGACTAATCAAATCTATTTATGTTTTAGGTCTTTAACAATGGACAAGGGTTGGATGAAGAATATGATAGAAGAAATGGGTCGAGCACAAATGGGACTACGGGCCCTTGCGGTACTTATTTTTTAATTATTAAATTTTTTACTAGAAAAAGAAATGCGAGATAATCAATTAGACATTCAATTAATACTAAAGCTAATAACAGTTGTAATAGCTAGAGGGACAGCAGAAGAGAATAACACAAGAAACTTTGATAACCCAGTTCGGCTAATGTTGCCTACGTCTGGGGAGCTGCGCACATCCCTGATGAGTAATTTTATTAAGATTCACTTTAGTCAATATACATCGATACAGCATATGTACTTTGTTCAACTATATGACTATATAACATGTGTCTCAGCTTCAAACATCAAGCTCCCCCTGAATGCACGAGTAACTCTCCTCAATGATGTCTGACTTCAGGCTCCGACCCCTAAATGCATGAGTGAATATTTTCGACGATATCTTTATACACTTCTAAAACTGTAATCACGCAAACCACTGTCTCGTCCCTTTCATTACTCATCAACAATATCAACTTAGATCAACATGTTGATCTTATAGACATAAGATCATACTACCTTTTCATTCCCGCAGCATTTGCAATCAGTTCTTCGTTAACCTTCAGCCATGAATAATCTTTTTAATATTTGTCTGCTTAGGAACCCAGTATTCGAAAAAGTACTATTTATACATATAAGATTTATATGTATAAATGTTATTTCTTCAAAGATAATTAGCAAGATTCCTAAAATAAAGGAGGATCTTTTATCTTTTTGGAACTAAATAACTCATTAATAAAAGATAATCTTATAAAATAAGATAAAGGAAAATCTTTTATCTTTTTGAAATTAAATAAAAGATAATCTCATGAAATCTTTTTGACAAAATCCCAACATTACTTTTCATTATTTAGTGATATGTATATCTAAACTTAGGCGAAAAATCTAATCTTCTAAGCATATCAGCGCTAAAAGTTGCTCCTATGTTAAGTCACATCAACTCCATCTACCACTTTTGTCTTCTAGCGAACCTCTTCTTGCGTGCTGATATGGCCTTCTCGCCTAGTCTTCTTCGCACGAGTTCCTCTACGATTTGCTAGCTTCTTCTTTTGTTCTTAAAATTGCGTTTAGACACTAAAAATAGGGTAAAACGGGCATGAAAGCATATGTAAAGTGTATTTCCAAATATTTATGAATTTACAACATAAGCTACGCGTTTTGACACATTTCTTATGCATTTTGGTCTCATTATTCTCTCTAGAAGACTATAATAACTTGTATTTCTACAAGTTATCAAGTGGATATGATCCAAATGGTTACTTACCTAGTCAACACAATCATTTATCATGGTCAACACGATCATTTAGATTTGAATCCCTTTTTTCATAGTTTAAAAAGAACTATACTATCGTGTGGATATGATGTAATTGATCGCATACCATAGTCAACCTGATCGTTTATCATGGTTAACACGATCGTTTAGATTTAAAGTATTTTCTCCCATCATTAAAAAGAACTACAAGATCATGTTGATACTACCTATATGAGCGTGTATCATTTCCTACACGAGCGTATATCATGATCTTTTAGAATAAGAATTACACACGTACGCGTATGTCCGATTAATCGTGTCTTGATTGAGGCATTTTTGGTGTTTCTTATTGTAGGCGTATAGGCTTTTGTTGTTTTCAAAATTGTTCTTTGTAGTGTAAGTATTTTGTCAGTTTGTTATATTTTTTAAGAAACCCCTATATTCTACCTAATTAAATTATATTTAAACTATAAAAATAAGTGAACAATGTTAGAGGAAATAATACAAGAAATGATTATTAAACAAGTTTCTATTTCTATTTCTTTTTTTAAAGAAATAAAAAACATAAATAGTTACCAAACATATTTCTGCTTTTAGTTCTTAATATTTAAGAAATAGGAAACAAGAAATTAGAAATGAGAAATCGAAACCGAGAAATGAAAATGTTATCAAAGGGATCCCAAGTGGCTACTGTACTATTTCATTTATCGACTTTTGCCTTTAATTCTATGAAATTTTATTCAACAGGTAGTCTTGAATACTTACGAAAGATCATCATTAATACACTTCAACTTATGTATAAAGATAATTTCAAAACAACATGCAAAAGAGATGTATTCGATTTAAAGTAATAAAGTCCGCAATGATAGTTTTTAATGGTTTTTTCAAAAAAAATAATAATAATAAAAAAAAAAAACTATTTACTCTTGTTAAACATGATTTTTGTATTAAGTGTAAATATTTTATCTATTTTAATATTTTTTACAATTTCCCTTTTCTAATTCTATTTAAATAAAAGATTAGTTTAGCCTTAAGTTAAAATGTATGTAAAATATATAACTTTCTCTTGGAACTCTTTTGAAAATTTAAATAGGTTAATTTTGAAAGATATTCTTGAGAAATTGGTAATGTATTACTTGGTTGATTATTTCATTGATATAGGCATTTATACATGTTACAAGAATGCAAATATGGTAAAATACAATCAAATCAATTTACAATTAGAGGTCTAGTTAAAGGGGGAGAAGATTGAGGAGAGACATTGGAGAGACATTAGGTGTTTGAGAACAAACAAAAATGTTCTCACTAATAAAACATGATATCATAAAGATTAACAAACAAGTTTAATTCCTAAATTTTTAATGTACAAACTTCAGTACTATATTCTTTTAATCTATTAGCATTT
Organism: Cucumis melo; assembly: GCF_025177605.1. Classification (NCBI taxonomy): domain Eukaryota; kingdom Viridiplantae; phylum Streptophyta; class Magnoliopsida; order Cucurbitales; family Cucurbitaceae; genus Cucumis; species Cucumis melo. Next base: position 16,512,454 of record NC_066862.1, read on the forward strand.
TTGCGATAAATTTTGACAACATATAGTGAGGCCCTGATCCAGAGAAAGGGAGTTATGGTGTAAATAAGATGCATTATGCGAAGAAGAATTCAATAGAGGAAAGGTGACGTGAGGAGAAAATGCTTGCGTTAAGCGCTGAATACGTTGAAGTAAAGCGACACGATAGGATTAACTGGCAAAGAAGAAGCATGCAGTTAATGCTAAGAACCAGGTGTTTGGGAAGTAACACGAGAGAAGTACCTACACCTAAGTATGGTTGACTAGATGACCCTCCGAGGGATAGAAGTTCGTATGAGGTGACTAGATGACCCTCCGAGGGACAATAAATGTTCTGTTCACTACAAGAAATCTGACCTTTAATGTTGGTTTAAAACCGACATTAAAGGGCTTTAATGTCACTTGACAACCGACATCTTTGCGAGCATTATTAAAGGCCTTTAATGTCGGTTAGACTTTAATGTCGGTTTAAAAACAACATTAAAGGCCTCTTTAATGTCGGTTTAAAAACGATATTAAAGGCCTTTAATGTCAGTTTTCAACCGACATCTTTGATAGTGTTATTGAAGCCCTTTAATGTCGGTTGGACTTTAATGTCGGTTTTAAACCGACATCTTTGATAGTGTTATTGAAGCCCTTTAATGTCGATCGGGCTATGATGTCGTTTTAAAACCGACATTAAAGAGGCCAATAATGTCAGTTTAAAACCGACATTAAAGGCTTGTTTTTGTCCATTTTTAGAAATTTATATTTATTTAATTGTTGTATTATTGTCCATTTTTTATAAACCAACATTGAATCCATATAGATAAATATTTTTTTCTCGCTCCAACAAATTAATAAAATTAATATTATTTTAGAAACTATAATATTTATCTTTTAAATTTGTATACACAAAATGAAAACTTAATATTGTGATTATATATACATTCTACAATAGTACATGAAACAAGATCCAAATACAAGACTTAAATAAGAAATCCTATACGCCTTCTCAGTCTTCAACCTTCAACGATCGCCTGGCTATCTACACAATCGCTTAGCTTTCAATCTGATGACTTCAATCATTCTACAAGCAATATCAAAATAAACCATTTAATCTGATAACTTCTGATTTCTATCATCTCCATTATTGCAAACAAACATGTCAAGCATAGTAGTAAGCAGTTCTATAGCCTGTGGGGACTCATAGGAGAAAGAAAGGGTCCCCTGAAAAGGGAGGAATTAACAGCCAAAATCATTAACTTTCATTTACACCACATATAGCACACATAGGTCCTTCATGTTGTTTCTTCTGATTGACTACTTTGTATTAGCAACATCACTTAAATGACAAAGAAGCAAAAAAATATGGAATGTAAACAAACCCAGCATTCACAAACTCTTCTTTCCTAAGCTTTAAGATCCAAATTCCTTAGTTTATGATTCTTCTAATCACAACCAGACAAGTGATTGATAGCAAAACTTCGTCATAGGGACTACTGGAAAGATGCCAACAACACAAGAACCCTATATCTGTGGCGGGAATGGACGATAACCTGAGAAACCCATGTGACACTTTGGTAGACTGACTTGAGGCCAAGCTTGTCAAATAAAGCTAACTTATGATGAAGTGGATTTCTAGGGGTGGTGACAGAACATAGGATTTCCACAAGCTCTAATAAATGCTTCAAATTCAATGAAATATCTTGTTCAATAAGGAAGCAATCTTGAAGTATATATCACAGAACGAGACTGCATTATAGAAAATATACCACAAGGTCAACATACTAAAAGAGAGTTGATACTAAAGGGCTATTACACAAACAATTGAAATTTTGACCAATCAAATACAAAATTGAAGGTTGACGACTTAATAAACATACTTAAAATGAAGATGTTAAAATGGATCACAGGTTTCAAAGTCACTTCATAATAATCTAATAAATTGATCTGAAGAAAACTTTTCTATATTACTTGGACTATTTTTCAGAGTACTATATTCTTGTTCAACAAGTTATCAATATTCAGTAAAATTTAAATTTATAATTCAAATTTCTGACTTGTAGAACATCATTCATTCAAACAAAGCAACCAAACAACCAAACATTTTTTTTTAATCTAAATCAATATATCACACAGAGAAATGCTACTAGCACTTGCACATAAATCTCATTCATATCTTAAAGCAACAATAACTCAACAATGTGTTACTGCATAAAAGAATCAGAGTGTACCTTGAGGGTAAAGGTGAGTCCCTGCACTCCACATCCATTCAACCGTAATAAAACCTCGTTAAAAAGATTCAAGAGAAACATTGATACTGTAGTAGCTAAAATATTAGTTCTTAATTCACTCTTATAATCGTATGTATTTTTTTCATCTTAAATGGGTAAACACACAACTTCCATAGTAACATACTTTTGTTGTAACCTCGAAACTCAATCCAGCAACTGTTTCCTTTTTAAATTTCTGCATATAAAAGAGATTGTAAGGTGCGAGTTTGATTTGTAAAATCTTTAAAAAATTGAATAGCAAAAAGAAAAGAAAAGTTTTTGTACTTATAAACAAATGGTACGGATTCAAACTAAAAGAATGCAAATCAATGATATCAATCCATTTCCATGTAAAATGTTTAGTCACTTGCTGAACTAAAAGTAGCATTAATATATTCCTAGATGATTCTCACTACTAACATATTATTATTTTTACTCCTAACATATTAATAAATTCTACATGCTAAAAAAGAAAAAGGAAAGAAAAATGTCTGAATACGTAAGGGGGACTGTGAATAATAAAAATACAAGAATTGGCTTTTTAAAAACAATGAAAAATCTGATACGAACAATTGTCATAAATAAATTTAAAAGTCTCACTATCTCAGTTCCTAGCTAGTCATCCATGTTCTTCATATATTCTTTTGAAAGTTTAGTTTCAATGATCAATTGTTGCTTAACCAAAGAATAGCCTGCTTTAAGCAATGCCTCTAATATTTGTTAACATGCACAAAGAGAAAGATATGAGTATGAGAAAGATATGCTATTGAACTACGCACAAAGAGAAAGATATGGTATTGAACTACGCACAAAGAGAAAGATATGGAAAGTATGAGTTTAGATCATAAATTGTAACATATATAAAAAGTGAAAGTAGAAAATTACAAGGCTAGTAATAGGAGTACTAGAATTATGCACTATCTCATGTATGTACTTTTGCACGTAGTACCCACACCCTACAGAATCCAATTGACGAGGACACTGCATGTATATAAATTGGATACGAACATATTGCAATTGATCAATAATATTTAATGATCATACAACCTTAAGCACAAATACAACCATAAATACTCAAATACAGAGAAAGAAATCCAAAGAAGTTCATGGAATTACAATTAATTAAACGATATCAAAATCTCACAAGTTCCAACATTGGAGAAAATGTTGATAGAGTCATCGTCTTGTTCTCCGTTGTGTTCCGACTAGAATTATGCACACATTTCACAGAGAAAAGGTAAGCCAATCCATATGGGAATAAAAGCGCAGCACAAAAAGTAATTTCATAAACATGAAGTTAGATAAGTCTATAAACAAATACATCATTTTGATCACAGATAACTACATAACTACTTAACAAAATGTCACTGAATAAAAATATTCAGATAAGATGTTTGAGTTAAACAAGTGAAGTCAAGGAAATTCTAAGCTCTAACCTCTTGGTCGAGGGTATATATCTAAATCAAACCCAAATAACTCAAACCCTACAATTAGCAAATATTGTAGCAAAAATAGAAAAATTAGAAGAAAAGATAGACAACTACTTTAAGTATATAGGATACCAAGAACCTAAAAAAGAAAGTAAGCCAACTCAGGAAAGTTATACCAAACCATGAACTTAGAACCAGAAACCCCAGAAATGGCAAAAAATAGTCAGATAGTAATTAGGAACTTAGAGAAAATAGCAAAAGAAATCCAGTTACAAACTAAAATATTAGTAAAACTGGAAAAACACTTTAGGTTAGAAGAACAAAAGGAAGAAGATCTAAAAAACTATGAAGATGAAGAATATAAAGTAACTAGTAAACAAGAGAAAATTATTTATAGTTCAGTAATTCCAGGATTAAAACTAGAAAAAAGAATAACACTACAACTTAGGAAAAGAGATAACTATCCAATTGACCCATTAGAATGAATAGGAAAGAGAAGATTGTTAAAGCAGAGAAATATGTAGATAGATATGGTATTAGGAGGAATCTATTCCATACAAATTTAGATAGAGTTTTTTATCAAGTAAAACCAGAAGATTTAAGATTAGTTCTTAATTGGGAGGAAAGAAAAGTAGAATCGATTTATGCCAGATATAAGAGGTTAGATTTAGAAGAAGCACAAATTAAAGCTGAACAGGAAATTAATGAGGAAACATTAAGTGAATATAGTGATGAAAACCCAAGAAAATGAGCTGTTGATAATCAAAAACAGAAAAACAATTCATTTATATATTAAGCAATCGTAGAAAAATCTTCCAATGCCCAAAATACAATACACACTACAAGAAATCTGACCTTTAATTATGTTTATGATTTTCACTATCATTGTTGTCTTCACCATCTGCTAAATTATGTTTACTATTATCAGTCACTAAATCAGCCAAAGTGAAACCATCGTGTGCACAAATAAGTTGACACTATTCCATGGTTTCCTTCCTCCTCCCTGTAAAAACGTTGTTAGACATTAAACTCAATATGCAAATTAAAAAACATTATTAGAAGTCTAGTCACTATGCAAATATCCTAAACAGCACTATAACTAATAGGACAAAAAAAAGTTTAGACTTCAAATAAATAAATCTTAACCATTAAAGGTCATTAATTGAAAAATTTTATGATTTATGAAACTTATAATTTTCAAGTGTAGTAAACGTATTGGGAGAGCTTCTCACAAAGTTAAAAGGCTACAACCAAAGAAACACAAGTCGATATTATAGTTCACAAAAGCACAAATGAGAGAAGAGGGGTAGAAGACAAAGATTAGGGCTTTTTTTTTTCCTCTGCTTTCACCTATGTTCTCATAAGTAGACATTTTCTCCCCTAGTTAATTCCAATTTTCAAAATTAATCAAAAATTTATGAATTCCAACTACCCAAATTAAATCAATTGCCCTAAAATCTCAAAGAACCCAGAAAAAATTGAATAAAACTGAACAAGAAGAATAAGGATATCATCAATGAAAAGAATAGAAATATCGACATACCCAATTTTGAAGGTCAAAATTAATGTTTTAATTGTCATATCCACCCCCACTAACAAAATCGTAATTTGTGTAGATTGTCTCTCAATAGTTTAAACTACAAAATCTTCGCCCTAACAAATATGTCCTTCATTTCAACTCGCCAAAATCAAACTCAATTTATAGTACTTATCCAAAAATCACCCGAAACAACTTTTACCCTTGCTGGATAGCTCGTAGAAAACCTCCAAATTCCAAATCTAACAACATAGAGAGGCAGAGATGGTAAATGGCTCACCGTAACGTAGGATGGAGGTGCAAGTTGTGGCTGGGCGACACTAAGATATGGAGAGTGCTGGGAGAGGAGAGACTTGCAAGATTGAATGTGATTTTTTTTCTTGATGCAAAGTGAAATAATGAAGATTTTTCAATGATACAAGAAATACGACGACGAACGAGCTGGGTATGAGAGATGGCTGTGATGGTGGGGACGGCGACTGATCAGAGAAGAGAGGGGAGAAAGTGATGAGATTGAGAAAGGAAGAAATGGAAGAAATGTTGAGAGAAAACCTTTCTTTCGTGGGGTTTGGTAGGGAAGAAAGGAGAAAAGAGTAAAGTAAGAGAGATAAAAATTCAACTTTTTACTAAATAAAAAAATAAAAAATAAATAAAAAAGGCCTTTAATGTTTGTTCTAAAAAACATGATGTTTAATGTCGGTTTAAAACCGACATTAAACATCCGCCTTTTTAAAATCGACATTAAAGCTTATTTTTCATTTTTTTCCACTCGACATTAAAGACCAGATTTCTTCTAGTGGTTGTTTCCCATAAAAAGAGTTAGGTGATAAAGAGTTTAGCACTCTAAGGAGATAAGGTTAGCGTTTCAAGGAAAATGTCTAATTGCGAGTGATAACTGGCAACGTGTTAAACTTAGATTAGTTGCATGGCCTGATGAGTGGTAGCTTGACACATGTAAAGCATGGATATGACCCACGGATGTGAAAGGTTACTATAAATAGGATCAATAAGGCTGGGAGAAAAGAGGAGGAGACGCTAAACGTTTTGATACTTTGTTAAGAGAAAGTGACATGTGTTGAAAGGCCGGTTGAGGGAAATCAGTAGGCAAAAAGAAAAAGTTGAAAGCAAAAAGAGGAAAGAGTCGAGGCTAAGTATTTTTGTAAGTGATCTTTGTAATTAAATGAATTTTGCGAATGATTTCTTATAAATGGAAAAAAATGTTTTGTATGTACCGAAAGTACTATTTCTTGTAATCTTACGTTTGATGCTTATTCTATGAGATTGTTACTAATGTGATGTTATGTATTGAAAGTAAAGCTTTTGAGCTAACACTTCTTATTTGTGGATTACGATGATTGTGTGATAATGTGTGGTGCTGTATGATCTATGGCTAGACATTGGTGGAAGTGAATCCTAGGTCTAGGCGAGTAAACGTTCACTAGCTCTAGTTGAGGTGCTTTTCTTTTTTCATTATTAAGATGGAGAGAAACCCAGTTTATGCTTCTCTTTATCATAGGCGACTTGCTCTTGAGCGAGTTCATGTCATTTTCTTAAACTGAAATGATGTTAAATTCCAAGCTGGTAAACCAAATAACTAATCAAACAAGATGCTTAAACTGCAATATGGGTTTTATATCAACTTGTTAAAGGTCACATGAAAAGGGTTACCTGCATTAGCACCCATAATTGAACTAGAAGTTGAATGCTATTATCGTATATTTAATAAGTTGTATCAATTTTTTTTTTAAACAGGCTACATAAGTCAAATGTCTTCTTTACTATGGTGTGGGCTACCAAGTGCAAGGTAATTCTTTTGTTTTAGTTGGTGAATTTGTTAAAAATACCTTTCTATTGCTAAAAGAAGCATAGTATATATTGCTAAGAAAGTCTAATATTCTAAGCTCACCGTAAAGTTCATCATCAACTATCTGCCTACTTCTGATGCGGCTAGACACTTTAAAGTAACTATGATTTTACATCCTTTTTCTATTTTTATCTTTCTCTTATTGAAATTGTCTATTTGGTTTATGCGAAAGGATTGATATATGAAACTGAAGGGCCTAACTGATGATCTTTCCTCTATTTGCTACTTTTAGGCCTTTTATTTTGATGACATTTTGAATTTGTATTTTGCTTTGGCGATGGTCCTGATGGACAAGTTGTTATTGAGTTCTTCATTGAGGTTCACAGAATCACTTCCAAGAATTTTCTGGTGAGTTTTAGATTTCACAAGCCGAACAAAACCAGTGATTGCTTATCTATTCTAAGTTTTGCTCTAATTGATTGCTTATTTTTAACTTTACGTTGTTGTATTTTCGTTTAGGTTGTGGAATCCAAATTTGTATTTGAAGCCAAGTTCATATAAGGTCATTGAGTTTCAAGTTTCTTTATTTAAGTTTGTGTTTATTGAACAACTAGTATTGTAATGACCAACTATATGTATGTTCAATGATATATATTCAATTTGTTAGTTCTTTGATTGAAAGATTGGGTTGATTCAAGAAACTTAAATAGTTCAATTGACAAAAAGTTTAAATTCTTGCTTATGTGTTGTTTGAGTTGATCATGTTGTATATCATTGTTAGACTGCAAAACAGATGCAATATAATTATATTTGACATTGTATAACAGGTTTATATAATAAATTAGATATTATTTTTTATATAGTAAAATACTTTTAAAAAATATTGGTTATTAAAAAAAACTGTAGGAATTTTTAGTGACGCACTTCAATACGTCACAAAAGATGTTTGTAATGGTCCCAAATTAACCTTTAGCAACAACATTATTTGTCACTAAAACTTCACCTTTAGTGGTAAGTATAATACGTCACTATAAAAAATAAATAGTAATATAATATATGTTACTAAAAGTAGGTTTTTAGTAACGCAGAAATGTCACTAAAAGTATATCATTTGCGACGCGTAATTGTTGCGTCGCTAAAACTTTTAACGACGCGAAATCAGCGATAGTCCTAGCGACGAATGACTTTACATTGCTAATACTTTTAGAAACGTGTTTTTTAGTTTTAGTGACATTTTTGGTGCGCCACTAAAAACACAATTTCTTGTAGTGGCTGGTGAAAATGAATCCCAGGTCTGAGATGAGATTGAGTACCGTGAGACGCTGGGGGAAGTGGATTCCAAGCTAGGCGATGAGACATCGATGAAAGTGAATCCCAAATCTAAGAAAAAAATTACTATGAGAAGCTGGTAGAAATATCCCAAGTCTATCGCGAGACGCTAGTGAAGTGAATCTCGGGTTTAAGCGATTAGATGCGGATGGAAGAATCCCAAGTCCTAGCGATGAGTTGGTGAAAGTCTTGATGAATGAAATGTGTGGAATTTTTTATAATGGTTCTGGTTTGTAAATTGATGTGATGAGAGAATTTATAATTATGAAAATAAGACTATTGTTATTATTGAAAATGTTGTATTCCCTAAAAGGTATTTCCTAAATTAAACTCATCACTCACTAAGTCTTTGACTTACATTTTAAGTTTCCCCTCTTACGTTTTCCTTCCCCAGGTTTTCAGACGTTGATGCTAAGTAAAGAAAGGAGTTCAGGCGTAGAAGCGAAGTAAAGGAGGGTAAGATATAGGTTGTTATGTTGTGCGGCGAGCAAGCTTCGTCATTCTATTTCGCGTTTGAGGAGTTTGTAGGAAATTCTTATACTCCTGAACGTCGAGGGCTACGACTTCAGTTATGAAGAAATTTCGAGGGTTGCATCACAGTTTTGAAAGGCCCAAGAGACAATGAGTGGAAGAACTGAGCCAGACATGAAGAACCTAAAAGTCTGTGTTTTAAGTCTTATTGTAATCGTAAAGTTTGAATTACTTTTGTACTTGGATGTAAAGTGTTAAGTTAATAAAGAGAAGAAGTTATATTTAGTCCATTGCATTATTATTTGTGTTCATAAACCAGTAATTAAAAAGTTAATTTAAGTTAAGCGTTGAAAACTAGGCAATGGAGCTAAGTCTGAAAGTTGTCTTTCTATTGCGATAAAGGTCTTTAAAGTCCAAAGTAAAAGCTTTATGATGAGATAAGTTTAAGAAGTTGTTATGCTTACTAGACGTTCAACGCTTCATGTCACTGTGTGATGCGCAATGAGGATCTAGGCGGCATGCCCCCATCTGGTTGCATGGAGTGGCAGTTGGGTCGTGGTGTGACACATATTCACATGTTATATATATATTATTTTTATGTAATTACGTATTATTATTATTTAGTTCATTTTGATAAACAATTAGATTTTGAGGAACTAATTTCAAGATACTAAAATTGAATGATTTTAGAAATATATAAACTAAAATAGAACAAGTGAAAGTAAGTTAATTAAAAGAAAAAGGAGTATTTTAACCTTATAACTAAAATTAAATTAAAGATGGGGTTTGTATTTAATTATTTCTAACAGGGATGTTCACGGTTGTAGGTGCTACAATTTTGTGGTGGCGGAGTATTTCTTTTATCGCCGAGGCAACTGTCGTAGCGGGGGGGCCGGTCGCATTCGCCGGTGGAAACTTGGGTGGCGTTGTTAGTTGAGCTTGTTTCGAAGTCTTGAGACGAATCTGCCAACATTCTGCTGATGTGCGACTCCATTACAAAATTTGATTTAGTATCCTCCTCTTCAACCATATTGTATCTTACCAAACCTAATCAACACAAACAAAGTTTTTTTTTTTTCCCAATTTCTGTTCAAAATTCATTATTTTAGTGTATCATCGTAATCATTCACTTATTCCATCATTTTCTAACTTTAAGAACCGTCCACACAAGTAATACAAAAATTTGAAAATTTACGCTTCTAGCTAATTAAACACAAAAAACTAAAAGCTTGTGGTCTAAGAATAGATATATAATGTTAGAAGTGCATATAAAGGTTTTTTTATAGTCAAAAAAAGAAATAATAATAAGACCATATAAATTGTTATGAATTTTAAAAAACAACAGATAAATTTGACACTCTTATAAAATCTTATGACTAAAACTGATTTATAACCTATCTAAAACAAACAATAGGAAAACATACATTTTTGGGACCAATGTTTTTAGTAATAGGTGTATTTTGAAAACTTGGACACACCAAATGTACCTATTACTAAAAAGAAAATAAGAATCAAAAGTATTTTTTGTCTAAACAATATTCTAAGTTGCGAATACATGTAAGGTTTTTGTTAGGAGAAATTATCATAGATATTTTTTAAGTTTCAATTTTCAAAACTACCACATTAAAAATTTGTTAAATTAATTTTTTAATCATTTTAAATCTCATCCAAATGTTATGATTTTTTAAAATCTCTATCATCTTTATCAAATCTTCAATAATTTTTCAAAATTTTTACACAATTTATATGTTAGATGATTTGATTGTCATCTTTAAATTTTGGAAAAGATCAAAATTTTGAAACACCAAATAAGGTTCCGTAATTACATAGAAGTCGGAGGTCGATTTGTGCAAGATTTTTCATTAAGAGAGCTCAAATACCTAAGACTTTATCAAGAAAGTCCAAATATATAGAATTTCAGGGTTAATCTATCCACGAAACCGGCTTAACTTTTTAAAAATTATGCAAACTTTCAAATTAATCTTCTCAATTTTTCTAATGTCATCTTTACTAATCTTATATTATCTTGCAAATCTTAGAACTATAATTTATGTTTACATGAATTTTTAATTTGATTAATCAAATTATCAAAATAGATTTATACATTTTCTCCTTAAATTTTGTAGCATGTGTTAATTTATTTCTTGAATTTTCAAAATTAAAAAATTTGTCACAAAGCTCTTGTCTAGCTTTTCATAAAATTCACAGATTTACTGGCCGAAAAAGAGTTGACATTTTTGGCTTTCCATAACAAAAACATATTATATTAATATATTTAATATACCTAACTTTCTTAAAACAATATTTTTTTTTACCAATTAAACATAAAATTTAAGACTCTAGCTGATTGGTTCGTGATAAAAAATTATTTTGAAAAACAAAGAATTTAGTGAAAAAAAAAGAAAATAAAAACAAATTCCTTTTAAAATTTTAAAATTTAAAAATTGTGTTTGATCGGTAATTTATAAATACAATAGGTATCTCTTGGTCACAATTTCTAAAAACAAAGAAAACGACCACTTATTGTTTTTTAAAATGGATTATTTCACGCGTGTCGTCTTTTAAAGTCATTTTTGAATACAAGTTTATCAAATACGTTTTAATTATTATTATTTTTTTTTTGTATTTTTTGTTAGTGAAAATATAAAAATGAAAATGAATCACGAATCAAATGAGGCCTAAAGTTCACAAAAGTTATTACATAGACTTTTAAAAGTTCAATGATCAATAATAGACACAAACGTCGATGTTCAAAAACTATACTTGTAATTTAACCTTTTAAATGTATTAAGGATGTTATATATATACATACAAATATATGTACACACAAATTAAAGGTGGCACATTCAAACCAAGAACTTCTTGTTCTCAATATTATATACCGATGTTAGTTAAAGTAAGCTCTTGTTCGCGTTAAAAATCACATATTAGACACAACTTTAAGTTTAATTACTAACCCAATAATTGTGTTTTCATCGTCAAAGTGAGCTTAAAATATAATTTAAATTTTTGTGAACTTATTAGGCATGAACCTAAAATGGGTTTTTGTTTTAAAAAATGATACAAAACTCGAGAATATTTATACTGTATAGAACAATTTTGAAAAAAAAAAAAACCTCATAAGCTCACAACGGGAAATAACAAAAATACTCCGTGATTAATTAGTCACACGTATAAAAAAACGATGTTGTACTAAGTCTAAATGATTTTGTACCCCTGTATCGAGCTTAAATGATCTTGTATCTAATCTAACCGATCTTGGTACACGATCTTCCCTTGTACTTCAGTTTAAACAATCTTGTACCCTTGTACCTAGTCTAAACGATTTTGTACAAAATCTAAATGAATACTGTACCAAATCTAAATGAATTTGGTACCAAATCTAAATGATTTTGTATCAAATCTAAACGATATTGTACCAAATCTAAACAATCTTGTTACAATACTTAATTAAAATTAAAGGAAAAAGGAAGAAAAAAGAAAAAGGAGGAGGACACAATACTTGATAATGGAAAAAGAAAAAGGAAGAAAAAAGAAAAAGGAGTAGGACACAATAACATCAAGGATAAGAGATGATGAAGAAGGAATAACTCTTGAAGAGAGGATGATGAAATTTTGAGAGCACAAATCTAAAATTTATAAAAAATTAAGTCAAGCTTTATCAACTTTTTGATTTTGTCACGTGGGATGTAAATAATTTTCCTTTTTATCTATATAGTTAAATTAACCTAAAATCAAAATACTACTGAAATTGACTTTTTGAAAATGTGTGTAAAGATTAATTACTAGAGCATATCTAAAAAGTACAAATAATTTAATTCTTTTTTTTTTTTTGAAATACCAAGCATTTGAAGGAAAGGAATCCCCTCCTTTAAATATTTATAGAAGTATTCTGTTGAATAAGAAAAGACTTCAAATTTATTACAAACTTACCCCCAGAAGTGTGGTTGTTGAGTGGTTTAAAGAATGTAAAAGCACCGCCGCATGCAGTTGGAATGAGCATCATAATCATCATTGCCACGGCGGCTGGTATCATCACCGCCGGTGCAGTCGCCATTGCCGTTTCTGTTTTTGATAACGGCTATGGGCGGCGGAGGAATGCGCCTAAGGATTTTGGAAGGAAGAAGAATGAGGGGATCCTTTTGAGTTTCGCGATGAGCTTAATTTTATATTAATGTAAAAATAGTGTTATATTCATTATTTTGGTCGACTTCAATAGTGTTATTCGTTGATCCTACTTATTGCTTTGTCCCTTTTATAAAACAAATCATTATTATTTGCTTAACATTTTGATGTGATGTTTTGCTACTTCTTTGTTACTTCATTGTTATTTGTTTCTGTGTTATAACATTGATTTCAATAGTTCGATTTCTATGGTTTTGAAGGAAAAAAAATGTTATTTTTCAATGGACTTAGATCCAATTTGGATTGACAAACTCATTTGATGAAAAGATAAATAAACTCATTTGATGAAAAGATAAATAAACTTTCAAAGTATATTAGGGTAGCTATTTTCAAAGCAAATTGTGTCGGCTGTGAATCATATGTTTTTGGATTGTCTTTTAGTCCTGTTGTGTAGTGCCATGAAACACAAGTGTCTACAAAACAGTGCACCTCCTGACTCATCTTCAAGGTTGAACACTTCAAGAGTTACCAAACACAACCTCAATTAGATGATATTGCACAGGTAATTTGAGAACTCACCACCATTATCATTTAAAATCTATTAGAATTAAAATTTTAATTCTGATAGATTTTAAACTAATGACAATTATTTTGTTGTATCGCAGGTAAAAGTATGATTATCGAGACAATTTTTGAAAAATGTGATAATTAATTAGGTTTTCGAATGACAGAAATAATTGTCACCAATATGAATAATTACTGATAATTAATTATCACTGTCAAAGTATACTATGGTAAATTATTATTGTCATCAACCGACTTGGTTGGAGATTTCTATTGATTGACGTTATTTTTTTTTCTAAGACAGTTGCTTTTTCTGTTGTCTCGCACACAAATTTAACATCAAGAGGGAACATTATTGGAAGCTTTCTCTGCCAATACTTTCCTTATTTCGAATTATGCACACTGCTTTATTTTATTCGAAATATTTTCCAGTTTGTTACTAGGGTTAATATTTTCCTTTTGGATTATATTTCTAAAGAATAAAGAAATATCTAGCAGAAGCAATTGGATCTAATAACATCACAAAAATTTTCAAGATTAACATGCTTAGAAAAAGTTTAAACCTACAACAAACTAGGTTTTAATGTCGGTTTAAAACTAACATTATAGAGGTACGGTGTTGTTTGTCAATCGACATCTATAAACGTGTTATTAAAGGTTTTTAATGTTGATTGTATGCTTTGATGTCAGTTTTAAACTGACATTATAGATCTTCTTTTGTGTCAACTTGTCACCTGCTTTTGTTAATAATTGTTGATAAAATGTATGTGATCATTTTGCTATTGAAAATAAAACTCAAATATATGACCTTTTTTTTCTTACGCCAACAATAAATAAAACTAGTATTCATTTATAAACTATAATATTTCTCTTTTGTTTGTATATATACATAATAAAATCTTAATATTGTGTTTATACAATAAGTTGACTCCCAACAACAAAGAATCGGAAGTTTTAACTAAGTAACCTATCAACAAGTTACATTGAACATCATTTGTAAGAAAAAAAAGTTACATCGAGAAAGAGTTGGTTAGTATGGAGGGTCCAAATTAGTCCAAAATCCACCATAAACACTACTAGAAAAAGAGGCTTTCTTGACGGTTGCATTTTTATTTTCTTGACGGTTTTTTGAAAAAACGTCAAGAAAGGGGTGGTTTAATAGAAAAACCGTCAAGCATTTTTATGAAAAGGCGGAGGGTAGACAATTTTTAGCTTTCTTGACGATTTTAAACTGTCAAGAAATATGAACCTTTTCTTGACGGTTATAAACTGTCAAGGATTATCTTCTAAATTCTTGACGTTTTTAAAACATCAAGAATTTTTATAAAGTTGACATTCTTGACGTTTTTCAAAATGTCAAATAATATTTGGTTATCCTTGACGTTTTAAAAACGTCAAGTAATATCGATTAAATTCTTAACGTTTTAAAACGTCAAGAATTTTTATGAAATGCGGAGAGGAGTAATTTTAAAATTTCTTGACATTTTTAAAACGTCAAGTAAGAGGATTTTTTCTTGACGTTTCAGAAATGTCAAGAATTACTAAATAATTGAAAAAAGAATAAAAACATAATTTCTTTTTTTAAAAAACCCTAATTTCTTTTTACTTTTTAAATAAAAAACTAATTTCATTTTTTTAAAAAAACCTAAATCCCCAATTTCCCTTTCCCTATTTTCCCACACAATTTTTCCCTCCCACCACAAAATAAATTTATTAAAATAAATTTAATAGAATAAATTTAATAAAATAAATTTATTAAAATAAAGTTAATAAAATAAATTTATTAAAATAAAATTAATAAAATAAATTTATTAAAATAAACTTATAAAAAATTATTTTAATAAAACAATTTGTTAAAATAAATTTAATTTATAAAACCTTTCCTCTAACCCTTTTCTTTTTCCCCGCCTCCATCTCAAATATGTCACGCCTCCATCTCCAATCTCGTTGTGCTCTCTCACTGTGCTCTCTCACTGTAAGACGACAGAGCTCCTCTGCCGCTCGTGCCGTACGTCGTCGCTCATGACGCCGCCGTTTTGTGCTGTACGCCATACCACTAGACGCCGCACCGTTGGACGTCGCACTGCTGGACGCCGCCTTCTACGCCGCACCTGACCCGCTGAATTACTTATCTATTAATTAATTTATTTATTTTTACTAAGATCTATTGGTTAAAGGAACAAAACCGAAGCTTTCCTTCTACGGCCCCTGTCACAGCCACCATTGGGGTTTCTTTGAAAACCGAACTCGAGGGAGAAACTAAGGCGAGCCTCAACCTTTTCTAGGGTTCACTGCCACTCAGCTCCACCATGCATAGAATCGCCGGTTCACGACTCAGGTCGCTCAAGGTCAGTCTAATCCTTCTTTTTGTGTTTAATTAATCTCTTTTTTGAATCTAAGAAAGGTGTTTCCATTATAGATCTGGACTTTGTTTTGTTTATGTTGGCTGCTCTTTAATGTGCTCTAAACATGGTTTCTTTGTGACGATTTAAAGCTTGACCATCCCATTTGATTTTGTATTGTTTACCTAGTTATCGGATGCTTGGGATAAAAAATGCTTATGTTGCTTCTACTTGGTTGTTTGGAGAGATAGGCATTCATTTTTATGTCTTTGAGAAATGAATAATGAATATGAATACAGGAGCTCACAATCAAAGGTGATAAGCAAAACTGGAATGAAATGGTTAAATTAAAGCCCTTCAAATCAAGTTGTTGACTTACTTTTCCTTTGGATTGCAAGTCTCCGTCTGCTGTTGTTATATACTTATTTTGAGATGGTCAAGGTAATAATGTTGCAATACTTTAGAATATTCCTTTACACAACCATGGTTCCTTGTATTCAGCTAGCAATTTAAAGGGTCTAGTGCTTTCCACATCCATGGGTTTTATTTCTTCTGGTCCTGGAAAGGGGTGCTGCGATGGGACGAATTTCATGGTTTGTATTGTAGCATGAGAGGTATGAAATTTTTTATGAGCTTTTATTTTGACGATTGTTTATTATAAAGTACTTTTCATAAATTAGTATAACCTTTTCTACTATAATTCACTAGATTTTAAATTATAGTACAAAAGGTTGCAAGACACTTGAGATTTTTGTTGTTATGAGTTCCTTTCTTTAAGTTGGTTTTAAATCATATTATACAAGTATTTTTTTTATTACATGAGGTTGCCTATTTGGAAGATAAAATTAAACAGAGTCATAGTATGTAGAAAGGTTCCCAAACTTGCAAAACATCTTGGAAAACAGTCGAGAATATTTATGCTGTAGTCTTTGAGAGGTAGGTAATCCTTACACCAAAAAAGTGCAATAAAAATTCTCCTTTGATGTTTTTGCTCTATTGTTAAAATTGCAATCATTCTGTTCTTCCCAAATCTCAGACAATACCACACAAATGATTTTGGTTCAAATGTAAGCTTTGTGGCATTTTGTTGATTATCAAACTGTTGGCATAGGCCTAACATTTAGGTTATTGCATTGGTTAACTCTCTTCTTAGAGTAAACTCCTAATTTTTAACGGGATCTTGCCGTTTGATTACCTGTTAGCCCTTTTAGTCATTCTTTCCTTCAATTTCTTACTCATGATGGCAGATACCGAATCTGTAGTATATCTTTCAAGGCGGAAATTTAAAGAACGTGGTTTCTAGAGGAAGTTTCTTGCTATTGGTGTACAAAAATTGGATCTTGAGCGTTACTGGTACAAAATAAAAGAATCAAACAGCAGAATTTTGTATTGCATGTTTCTTACAGCCCTCTTAGAATATGTTCTTAATGTATCTAGCATCTATTAGATATAAGATTCAAAATCTTTATCCTAACAAGACTAATGGAACGTTTAGCATTAGGTATCTGCAATTACACAGCTTATAATTCTTTTGGATTGCTACTGAATTTGAAACAACGTTCTCAGGAAACTAGGAGGACCTCTTGATTTTATATCACAAAATCCAATAGCGTTTTTTTTTTTTAAAAAACAATCCATTCTATCCTATCCCCACATTTTAGAAATGTTACATGGCTTAAACTTTAGTATTTTCCTTCATGATACTCTTTTGAATTTCATGCATATCCTTGCAGGGGTGGGGGTTGAACATCTGAATCCAAGGGAAGAATTAGAGCCTATGAGATTTTAACAATGTTTTAACGACTGATTTTTACCTCTAAGGGTCATTCCGGGGGAGCTGTTTTTTGACTTAAGAGAAAAGTTAAAAGCCAGTGAATTCTATCATTGACAATAGTTGTGATGTTGATATTTAAGAATGACCTTAGAATCTCTGTTATACAAGTTACAATAGAAGGAGGTGAGTTTTTTCTTTTAATAATTGATGATTTTACTTGTTGTGCCTTTATTGATATTTTTCTATATAACTTGTGAAGCTTATTGGCTTGTATGCCTCATCCCCAAAGGAGAAATCTTGAGGCCAACTTTAGTTTTAAAATGCTGGTTGTCAGCTAACATTATAACATTAGACTCTTTGGAATAATGAGGACCATGGAGGAAGTCCAATGCTTAGAAGAAACCTCAATAAATGAAACTCTGGAATGAACTTCTCTCCTGAAACCTGATAGAATAGAACCCAGATGTACTAATAGAAATGCTATTAGGGTAGAATTTGTAATACACTTGTGGTTTTGAGGGTATTAGTAATTAGCTAAGGAAGTTGTTATGGTGAGGGAGAAAGTGTAGTTGGTTCAAGACTTGAGGTAAAGTAGCCTCACATGGAGGAGTGATATTGTATTCCATTATATTTTTATATTTCAACACATTTCGGTTCTTTCAACTGTCTAGAATATTTGTTCCCGAGATAAGTGATTGGCGAATATTATTTAGTGAAGTAAGGGGAAAAATAAGAACACCGCACCACGATAAAATTAAACTCATTTTCTTAGACCTAAAAGACTCATAGGTACATGGTATTTTCTCTCTTTATTTTAAAGTAATTGTAGACCATGCAATTTCAGTATCTAGAACCAGAAAAGTTTTGGGTGAAGTGAGGAATCTAATCATACTAAGGTTACTAAACACTAAGACCTTGTTTGATAACTACTTCAGTTCAGTTTAATCTTTTTGAAATCTAAGGTTGTTTCGTCATCATTTCTTTATTGGAAAATAAAATTTAAAAGTTTACTTTTTGTAGTTCTTAAAACATGACATTAATTTTGAAAACATTAGGTGGTAAATTACAAAACAAAGAAACTCATAGGTAGAAGTAGTATCTATTTGCTAAATTTTTTAGAACCGAAAATCAAATGAGGTCTAATTTGCAATCATTTGTAAATTAATTCTACTCTGAACACCAATCACAGGAACTTACTGCTGGAATTGATCTGTAACTTAATTATACTCTAATATATTTGTAACTTTGAAGTCCTTAGAGTTAAGTTCTTATAATTGTGATTTAAGGTTCGAATTACAAGCTAGTTTTTGTGAGACATGAACATTATTATTATATTTCTCACATCATGTTTCTCTTCCCTGAATTTCAAACTTTCTCACATAATGTTACTCTTCCATGAACATTATTATTATTAAACAGATTTCAATGCTGGAAGCTTTGAAATCTGGAAGAAGGCATGTTCCTTAGACCTTAGGTTTTTCTTTCCGTTGATATTTCTTGTTTTTTTTTTTATGTTTTATTTATTTATTTACTTATTTTATTATTATTTGTTATAAGAATTCCCTTTTATTTGTTGTTAGAAAGACTTCAAACTTGAAAATTTACTTCTTTTTGTTGATCAAATTCTAATAATGTATTATGATCCTTACTCAAATGGTGGAAAAATTTTGCAACTTTTTGGGAGGTTTGTTTTTGTTTGTTAACTGTTGTTCTATTATGCAGGAAGGAAAGAGGGAAGAAACAGCAAACTTGGAGGGTCTTTTCATATGGAGGGGGTTGATTCTTTGAATTGTTCATATGGAGGGGGTTGATTGGTATATACTTTTGAGACTTTGTTGTAGTAGTCATTTTGAAACTTTGTTGATAGGTTATCTGTTCATAGGTTATTTGTTCATAGGTGAATTGTTCATATGGATGATAGGTGAATCGTTTATAAGAGTTGAATTGTTCTGAAACTTTGTTATTGTAGCCATTCTGAAACTATGATCGAATTGTATATTGGTTTTATAAATGATAGGAATATTTGTAAAGTTTTGGAAATGATATGGTGAAATGTTTTATATTTGATGAATATTGTCACTTATATATGTATTTATGGAACAATTGTTGGACCACTATACAAGACAAATAAGAGCATAATACATGTACAAATATAATTGAATTATTAAAAAAAATAGAAAAATGCTTGACAGTTTTAAAATGTCATAAACAATTGCATTCTTGACGGTTTTTAAATGTCATAAACAATCACTTTCTTGACGGTTATTAAATGTCATGAAAAGGCACTCTTGACGGTTATTAAATGTCATGAAAAACCACTCTTGACGGTTATCAAATGTCATAAATATTCATATTCTTGACGGTTTTTGTCATGAATACTCATATTTTTGACGGTTTTAAACTGTCATGAACACTTATACTCTTAACGGTTTTAAACTGTCATGAAAAATGGAATACTTGACGGTCATAAACTGTCAACGTTCACTATTCTTGACGTTTTTACCAACCGTCAAGAACTTTGTCTTTCTTGACACTGGATTCAACGACGGTTTTAAAACCGTAAAAATTATCATTATTGACAGTTTAAAACCGTCAAGAGAGTCTGTTTTTGTAGTAGTGAAATCTTAAGCAATCATCTGAGTTAACCCAAACCTACAACCTACAACCTTTCACAAGTTAGAAATGTAAAGAAGTCTACAACACTACAAAAAGAAGTTCCAAGTTTTTTGAATGAGATAATAAAACTTTTCAACTAACAAACAACTAATACAATAAACATAACACTGGAACGTTTTGAACAAGCAAGAAGCACTAACAACTCTCCTTACATTTAAAAAGCACAAGAACAATTAAACAAAACCATCAAACACAAATAACTAATAGAACAAACTCAATAGAAACAAACTAAACTATTGTGTTTTGGATGAGAGCAAAGCAACTTAAATAATAAAACTATTGACAACAACAATAGAATACATAAGGCAAATGTGCAGTTTACCTTTGGCTCTTTCCCAACATTTCTTCTCTTTTTGGATAGAAAAGAACATGGAAGTTTATTATGTAGACTAATCAAATTAGAAAAAAAAAAAAGTCATTCAATCATCTGATAAATGTAATAGATTGATTGTTATATAGAAAGGGAGGAAAAAGGAAAAACAAGAAAACTTTCTAGAAGTTTCCTAAGTTGCTTAATGGGCTGCTTGTGGGAGTTTAAGCTAAGCATGCTTAAATTAAACTATATGACTACACGTGCACCACTAAAAGTAGGAGTTGGCGAGCTGACAAGAGTTTTAAGGTGACTAAGCTTGTTTAAGGAATAGTATAAATAGTGGTGTTCAGCCAGATTATTGAGAATGACTATTCTAAAATTTTGAAGAGAAATTTTAAAGTGTTGAAGTGTTGTCAAAGTGTTTATGCCAAAAGAAGAAGAAGAAAAAGTGAAGCAATTCGAGTTGAGTAATCAAGTGGTGTGAGTGTTTATTTCTTAAAATTATTTGTTTATGTTTAAAGGTTTTCTTTTAAGTTCTTATAGATTTGAAATGATGTTTGATATATGAATTTTTCAAAGGGTATTTCCAATCAAATACTTATGTTACGTTTAAAGCATGTTTTATGTGATTTCAATGATGGTGAAATGGTGTTCAAACCATTAATCTTCTTCATATTAATGAGCTAACTATTGTGTGCACATAAAGAGTAAAGACAACCATGTATAAAAGGTGTGCATTGTAAAATGAAGTAGGATAATGTATAAAAAATGTGCATTGCATCTCTGCCTGAGCAACAAGGATGAATCAGGATATTCTCGAATGTTGTTGACACCTAGCATAAAGAATGATCCGAGATTCTTGGGGAAAGGAATGATTGTTGACTAATGTGTTTTTAAGAAAAATGTTGAATGTATATGATTTGTTATGCAAAATGATATATTTATATGAAAAGGTGAATTTATTCAATTTGATGTTTATAAAAGGTATTTCGTGAAAAGGATATTACTTAAAACCTTACCAAGTCTGTTGACTTACATTTTAAAGTTTTATCTTCCAAGGATTAGGCATTTAGGCCAAGTAAGGAAAGGTTAAGAAGCTGACTGGGCGAGAAGGCTGCTAGGCGTTCTGGTTTTAAGTTAAGTATTGTTCTTGTATTTTTTTTTTTAGCTAAGTGTTGTAAAGTAGTGTAGTCGCATGGTAAGTAAAAAAAGCTTAAGAATTGATTACTTCTATTGTCTAAAGTTTTTTTTATCGCCTAAAGTCTATTTATAAGTTCTAAGTTAAGTCAAATAAGCTACTAGGCGATTAAGGAAAGCTTATGAACCTCAAGCTGAGTGTTTTGGCGTTTAGCACGTCAAAATACTCAAGATCATATTACATCTCACATAGCTACTTAAGGTGCTTGTGGGGCGGGTGTGACAAATATCATGTGAATTAGAACACCAAACTTATGTTAGTAGTTTATTCATAATATCACTAATTTGGGAATAATCCCACTTAGTTTGAGTATTTCAATTAACTTTAAATCAAAGTCAAACTTTTACTTTCAAATTCAAAAATCAATATCCGCCTCTTAATCACACTTTCAATCTTTTCCTTCTTGATTAAATTAAAATTAATTCTAAACTAAATTAAAATTTAATTGGTTTAATTAAATTTAATTCCACTAATTCCAATCAACTCACCCGATTGATCTATTTTCAATGTTTCGATCAAATTTTCGATATTTAAATCTAATTTAAATATTACTTCTCTCTCATTAACAAGCCATTAATTATATTTAATATAATAAACATCTTGCTGTCTAAAGAATTCAAACAATTTGAATTATTACTATATCACACTATTTTAAGGTTAATTTCGAGATGAGCTATGAGGACCTCATAGACCTACATATCATGAACTCTAGCGATTGGAGATTAATCGGCTAAACTCTTTTAATTTAACTAACCAATATTCGTTAACTAACGGGATGTTCCTCTATAGCTCACAGCTGCACTATTCTCACTATAAATATATTTGTGTCCACTCAATAAAACCATAATCAATAAGTCGATCATTCATAGGTTCCCAGTCTAATCTTCTATCTTTCAATGACCATTTAGCTCCTTAACCGATTGCTTAGTCTTGTTCACCTAACCTTTCAAACATGATCGCTTAGAATCCTAAATGATTGCTTACCTCTGATCGCTTACCTATATACCTGATCGCTTATCTTGCTAAATGATCGCTTACCTCTTACAAATTAGGAAGGAAAAACTTAAAACATAAATCAAAGAACTTAGTGAATGATGCTTTTAAAACCTTTTGAGAATACAATTCAATAAATCATTTTTGTTTAAACATAGGCTCAATGCTTCATTTTCATAAATAACAATCAATAAAACACACATTAGTCATACACATTCCTTTCCACCAAGAACATAAACCATTCTCGTTCATGGTGATGTCCTTTTCATCAACAACATCCTTGAGAATTTTCTGGTTCATTCCTTGTTGTGCAGGCTTCCTGGCGCAATACTCATATTTTATGCATTGTCCCTCCTCATTCCACCATGTAAACTTTTTCTACACGGCTTCCTTTGTCCATTATCTGTACATAATAGCTAGCTCATTGATAGGAATATGACTAATGGTTTACTCACAAACATAGCATACAATACAATCAATAGACATGAATTTAACTTTGAAACATAACATTAAAACTTTCTTTCAAAACATGCTTTTCTATAAATGTAAACATGCAATACATGACTTATGAAACATGATTATTTAGAAAAATCACTCATTGTACTAAGTTTTCTTTTTTGTTCAGAGCTCTTCTCTAGTCTTCTTCTTACTTAATGACCTCTATCATTTCCCCTTTTTAAATTTCAAAATAACCCCCCTCCCCTTCTCATTTTCTTTGTCCTCTTCTCTTATTTATACTAATCCTAAGTTGGATTAGTCATTTCTTAAACTCCTATAATCTTGACAGCTCTTGCTTAACCAAATTCTAAATCTTTACATGTTACGACACCTGGAATCCACTTTATTAATTAATCTGATAATTATAACCTGAAGAACCTCATTAAACCTCCTACACGATCGTTCACCCTTCTAAATGATCGTTTAATCTCTTACAAAATCATGTAGTCTTTTTCATACGATCGTTTTGCTTTTTAAACGATCGTTTACTTCTTATATTATCATCCAACTTCTTATACGATCGTTTAACTACCTGCAAAATCATTTGCTTTCTTACATGATCGTTTAGCAAAATGCTTTTCAAAACCTTCTATTAAGACACGAGTTTTACAATTCTCCCCATCTTTAGAAATTTCGATTAAATAACAGTTCTTCACTTCAAACTTTCCACAAATAACAATTTTATTACTTAATTTTAATGATCTGAAGTTTGGTAATTACATGCTAAAGGAAATTTATAATAGAAACTTAGATATCTGAAAATTTTCTTTTTCTTTATTGTTCCTTAAATTCTATATAACCCTTTTCCCCTTATCTAAGGCAGAATCTCCCCTTGAGGGTTACTGAACTAGATGGGATGCAATTCCCACTTGTTTTGGTCCCTGTTCCCCTTCATTAACCTTATTTGGGCATTCATTTTTGTAATGCCCTTTTTCACCACACTTAAAACAAATAATATTTCTTTGTCTGTAAGTTCCTATGTACCTCTTACCACAATCATTACATTTTTGCCTCTGATTGCCACCCTAACGTGATCCTTGGCCAAAGTTGGTCTTAGATTTCTTACTAAATCCTCCTATACTTGGTATATGAGATTTGGTTTGGGATTTAGGGTTTAGTGTTGTGTTTCATTTATAGTCTTATTGCATGGGTTTGTGCGATTGAGATGTGCAAGTTAAATTCATATTGCAAACCTCTCTACACGGCGAGTAATGGTCATTGCATGTGAGATGCTCACTACATCTCTAGATCAGCACTATGCAATAAAAGTTAGGATCTCTTTTCATCGCGTAGTTACCAAGTCCTCGTTGGATACAGAGTTTTCCTATCACTTGTCCAAGTGTAAGCGAAACAATAGGTTTCCTGGGTAAGCCAAGGTCGAACATAGGGAGTTTCTACCAAATCTTAGTTATAAAGCTTACTTCTCATCTAGGCAGTATGCAAATTCTATACAATTTAAAGCAAAAGTATGACTAGGTGTTAAATTAAATATTTAAATAAGAGATTCTATAAAAGGTAGCAAGAAATGGGACAAGAGGGGAAAGTGAACTAAATTGTGTCAAGAAACTGTGAAGGAAGATCTTCGCATTGTAAGCGATTAAACTACGCGGTAGTACTAAATGCGATAGAGATAAGTTAATTAGCTTTTAATTTAGGCAAGCACCTCTCAATGTCTTAAACGCCACACTTGCTCATCTATAAGGATGCAAATGATAAAACTTAATTAATTGACAGCTATATAGAAGTTATTGCTTATAAGATTCATATTATCTCTCTTTTAAGGGTGGCAACCTTTCAACACCAAATCACTAGACTTGTTCTCCTTTCGGAACGTAAATCATGGAAGTTGAATTGCCAAGGTAGAGTTTGTTTCCAAACTTCCTCTTGCGTGTGTTAGCCATGTCCTTGCTACTGACTCTTTCGAGAAGTTGGCGACAAACGTTGACCAAGCTATGGGATTAAACTCAACTAACGCGATAAACCTTATAAGTTATACTTCTTATCAAGAACTTACCACAAACTTAAACTACTTATAACACTTTGACAGATGAATAGTAAAGACATGATGGATTAAAAAGGAATAAAATTTTAATGTATGAAAGAATATTGACCTTCGGCCACTGTGCAATATAAACATCATACATTACAATGAACTAATACAAAAATGGAAAGTAAGAAGGAGGATGAGCCGAGCTACAGAATGCCTAAGCATTCTTTGGCTCTTTTAAAAGTTAGGGGGAAGAAGACGATGGAGTCTCTTTCTAATATCTCTTTAAGCTCTCACTTACAAGATTAACCAGAGTAGAGGATGAACTTTTACAAAAGGCAAAAAGCTAGTCTTTTTTGCCAGCTCCTAGAGCTTTCTAGGTTTTGGTCTATTTATACCAGCTAGGTTACTTGGTGTAAAAGGAGACTTTATATAGACTACATTTGTCGGAAAACTTCGATTCTTCTGATCATGTCATTATCGATTGTAGCCTTTTTCACGTTACATTAACTTCAACTACCATTCTTGTCTACTAGTGAATTCTTATTGCGTGGTAATGTGATTCCTCTCCTAGAGGTATTTAGTCACCAGACAATCTTCGTATAGCGTAGCATGAATTCCTCTATAATTACTGTCTTTCTTCTTTTCTTTATATTCCTACAATAAAACACTAAGATTGGTAAAACAGGCATGGAGACTTATGCAAGTTATATTCTCTGATGTTTATGAATTTACGATAGAAGGCTATGCGTTTTGACACATTTATCCCGCGTTTTAGCTCTATTGTGCTACCTAAAAGGCCATAATAACTTGTATTTCTACAAGTTATCAATACTCTCTCTTCCTTCCTTTGTACTTACCACTGAACATGATCTTTTCCCGTTCAAACTCCTTTCAACCTGCAGAGTTGTGTTCACCAATTCTATGTAACCATAGCACGCTATAATGTCTGTAACAGGCATTCTAATTTCTGTTCTCAATCCACAAATTGCTTGCATCTTTCTCTTTTGGTATCCACTATTCCCATTGCATACCAAATCAATTTTGTGAACTTCTTTTCGTAATCTGCAACCAAAATTAGTTCCCCTTATTCCAAATGAAGGAACCCATCTTGCCTTTCATATATTACTTCCTGCAAAAGAACTTAAATTAATTTTTGTGCAACCCTATTATACAACGCTTCTTCTTCCTCTTTCCTTGCATTTGGATTCACTGATGAGCATCTGAATCTATTGTAGGCTCAGTTGTCAACCTTGATCTACTCCCTGCTTTCTTTCTTCTTCTTGGTGGCATACTTTTCTATAAATTACTTCCTGCAAAAGACCTTAAATACTTAACTCCCAAAGAACGTATTGCTTTGATACGAAGTTTTGACGTCCTGTTCCAAATTACTTATCACACCTAAAACTATACTTAAGTAAAAATTATGTAGTAGAAATAAAATTATAAAATTTTCTCTTATTAACTGAAACTCAAAAGTTTCCACAATCGTATAGGATATGGTACAATTTCTTATAATAAAAGTTAAACAAAGAAATGCCAAAGCCTTCAAACTCTTCAACCTTCAATGATCATTTAGGTTCCTAGTCCGATTGTTTAACTCCATGACCAATCACTAAGTCCTGATCGCATATCCTTTCAAATACAATCACTTAGCATCCCAAATGGTCACTTATTTTCGATCGCTTATCTTTCTAAAAGATCGATTACCTCTTACAACTTGGGAGAAAAAACTTAAAACGTAAGTCAAAGGACTTAGTGAATGATGCTTTTAAAACCTTTTGGGAATATAATTCAATAAATCATTTTTGTTTAAACACAGGCTCGATGCTTCATTTTCAAAAATAACAATCAACAAAACATATATTAGTCATCAACGTTCTTTTCCACCAACAATAAGAACCATTCTTGTGCATGGTGATGTCATTTTCATCATCATTCTTGAGAATTTTCTAGTTCATTCCTTGTTGCACAGGCTTTCTGGCGTAATACACATCTTTTATGCATTGTCCAACCTCATTCCACCATGTAGGCATTTTGTACACCGCTGCCTTTACCAATTATGTGCATATAATAGTTAGCTCATTGGTAGGAATATCAATAGACCTGAACTTTTGTGACACATGTACTTGACACGAGTATACTATTTTTGTTTGAAATATGATATAATCGGATGATACAACAACACTCACCAAAATCATTTAAGATTGATAGTTACCCTTTACGCTTATTTTGTAAGACTATCCGCAAATTGGGAATTATTGTCATCTTTAGAACAAAATTGAATCAATTGATAAAATAAATAAATAAACAAAACAAAAAAAAAAATACACCATATAAAAGACCATAAAAGACTTCAAAGGTTCATAACCTAATTTGATGAAGGAGAACGCCACAGCCCCAGGAATCCATTAATGAGGTTGTTTGGAATAAGATGGAGGCTAAGGTAGGCAATAAATTTAGTAGAAATGGTAGGGAGAACTCGATTGGCGAACTCTCAAAAGAACTTATGGCTGCCATAACGCCACATTCTACATTTCACTCTCTTAACTAATGGAAGCATTTCTAAGTTAACCTTAAGAAATTGCAACATATGAAAGAAAAATATCCACAATAACTGAAACATCAAGAAAATGTCCACAATTAGAACTCAAATTTGAGGAAAACAAAGCAAAAGAGGAAAAGAAAAACCCGAAATCACACAATCTAAATTTGTCAATACGTTCAAATTAGGGAGTTGAAAGACGTTGCTTCCTCAATTAAAAAATGAAAGGTAATTCTTTTTACCTTAGAGGAAAATCCACAACGACAGGAGAGCTTCGACGGCCAAAACTCTTCAATAGAAAGGGCTTCGACGGCAAGAAACCCACGATGTCTACCTTGACAACAAAGAACCAACCGAATTGTAGTGATATACTTCATGAGGGTAGGAGAAAACTTTGAAGGGCAAACTAGCGATGGCGAGTGACAGACCTTTGATTGAGGGTAGGGATATTTCGAATTGCGGCAGACCTTCAATTGATGGAGGTTTTACGAGAAGTGCATCCAAATCAAAAAGTGAAAGAGATTTGGGAAAATAATTAATTCCATTTTTACTTTATGGGCATAGACCACGAAGAAATATTTTGGTTGATGGTTGTTGTTCATCCAGTAAAATTGTTTGAAAAATAAATAATTTTTTTCTTTGCTGGTTCATTTCCATCGAGAAAGGTTTTTCTTGATGGTTGTCGCCCATCAAGAAATGTTTTTGAAATATTTGGTTTCGTAGACCCATTTTTTAAGCATATCAAGGAAAACTATTTCAAAAAAGCATCTAATTACTTGATGGACAATGCCTATAAATTAATATGGTATTTTTATATGTATTATCCATTAAGAAAGACTTTTCTTGATAGTTTTTTTACCATCAACAAAATTTCAATTGAAAAACCCACACATTTTACTTTTTTTACATATGAGCCCAAAAAATAAGAAATCTTTTCTTAACGGTAGGGACTGTCAAGATAACCATTGCATCAAGAAAAATATTTTTCTTGATGGTCTTTTGTCATAACCGTCAAGAAATCAACAATTGCGTGCAACAAGAAAGGCCAAATTTGTAGTAGTGATTGTTCACCCTTCTAAACAATCGTTTAATATCTTACACAATTATGTAGCCTTTTTTATACGATCATTTTGCTTTTCAAATGATTGCTTACTTCTTATTATTATCGTATAATTTCTTACACTTTTTCCCTTGCATCATTCTGAATGTTGTCTGACATTTACATAGGAATTATTAAATCGATTGTCTTGAATTGATTCTCATCATGTGGTATCTTCTTTGTTGCATGGTTAGTTAACTCGAGCTTGCTTTGATCATCTGATACTGCTCTTTGTTTCGTAATCCTCTTCTTTTCACATTATCCAACATTTAAAAATTGGAAATGTCACAATAACCAAATGTTTTGTCTTTTATAACTCTCAAATTGCATAGAATATCTTTTTTTTTTTTTTTTTTTTTTTTTAAGAATTTATCACATATTTCTCACTTTTCTCTCAATTCTTCTACGTAAAAGACCATTATAACATTTATCTCTACAAGTTATCATAATGTTATTACCCGAAATTTAGAAGAATGTTTGTCCTCAAAGATAACTTTGTAGACTAAGTGAGTTTTTCAAAACTTTTGATTCGATCATTAAAATTCTCATCATGCTTCCTAACTTTTAACTAGTATCTAAACTTTTCAATTTTTAGTCGCATACTATCTACCTATGAAATATTTATGAATTCTAAATCCTGACAAGTTTAAGTCTCAAAATATCCTTGATCATTTCTAGGAAATCTTACTTTTAATTTTAGAAATGTGTTTTTTGTTTAAAACATAGTTGGATCTTCCTTACTTATTCTTTTATTAGTTTATACGAGACGCGTTCATTAAGAAATCATAGACAATATATAAATTTGTTCCTCTTCACAACTCCAAAATTTTATCATCCCTTTATTTAATTTCATTATTTAAAGTTTGAAGTTATCCTCCTCATTTTTGGCTGAGATGCAATGATTATGGAATTCTTTATCACTATATAAGACACTAAGGAAAGATCATTATTTGCCCAGTCACTATGATTCTATGTGCAACATGCTGTCATGTCACCAACCACCCTACCAGTAGCATCACCTTATGTGACATATGATGAGACTTAAAATGAGGGTATAAAAGGGTGATTTTAAGATAAAAGAAATAACAATCAATCAATGAGAAACACCCTAGAGAAGAACCATCCAAGAACCACCCCTTCCAGTCTCCTCATCAAATTAATTGAGGGGAAGCTTGAGAGAGTCCGACTTTCCATCTCACCATCATTCTACCATCGCTATGAACAGTTGAAGCATGACTTCCCACCCAAGTCATTGAACAATAAGAATGGCTACTTGAAACTTGACATCTCCATCTTCAACCATTTTAGCAAGAATAGTAACAATAGTCAAAATAACTAAAATGTAAACCAAAAGAACACACAAGAGTGTCTAGTGTAATAATACCTGCGTGTAACGACCCAACTTTCCGGACTAAGCTGAGGTCACCACTCAATACCAAAACTCGACCACACAACATAAAATTCATAACGGACCGGTTACGATTTCTTAAAACTTTAGAAATATTACAAAAAAACAGTATCGGGCCCTATTTTAAATCACAGTCACAAAAGTTTCAAATAAAAACTCAGGTCATCAACTCAAAATCACAAAACCACATATTCTAACAAAAAACATCAGCGGAAGCAATAAGAAAACCAGACGCGTCCATATGGCCTTCACGCATCCTTCCTGCCTCTCGTCGGTCTGCCCCTCGCTGTGCCCTTACCTGAAAAGTTAAAGAAGAGAAAAGGGTGAGTATAAACATACCCAGTAAGGGACCCACTACTGGGCCCGTTAGGGAACAACAGTTAACTTCCTATTCGGGGGTACCCTACATAACAGTCTAGTGGTTCCGTAGAACAAACATATCAGTCTAGTGCTCCCGAAGGATGCACATATCAGTCTAGTGCTCTCGAAGGATGCACATATCAGTCTAGTGCTCCCGAAGGATGCACACATCAGTCTAGTGCTCCCCAAGGATGCACATATCAATCTAGTGCTCCCGAAGGATGCACATATCAGTCCAGTGCTCCCGAAGGATGCACATATCCGTAAGGCACACTACCCCATAGATGAAGCTAATCGTTACCCCTTAGTCCATACTAAACCGTCTACAACAGTCATACCCCAACGACATTCATATTACAGTTCCGCCATAGGCTTTGTCAGTCAGATAGTATAGGTTTAAACAACTACACCCTCAGTTGCTATACACGTTTCCAATTCGCACACCATTATGGTAACCCCTAGACCCAATCAACTAATCAATCAAAATCGGACTCACCGTCCTTCCCCGACCAACTCCATGATCAATGCCCAGACCAATGACTACCACGTACCTAACCGTAAACTTCAGGGTCCATCGACATAAAATCCCAATCTACAACGTAGCCCATTAACATAACCACCCTATACTGAATATCCAGCATCGGGGTCTATCCGCAAGCAACTCCTTACACCCGATAGCACACAAGCTACAACTAGCGGTCGTGTTACCTTTACATCAGACAAGAGTATAGCAACAATACTTAAAAGTCAATCACACATACATTTATTCGGTACAGTTACTAACGTGTAATCCCCTGTGGATTATTACGTTTCCAGCCTCGATTCGAGGTCCAGTAGTAGGAAAACCCTTACCTGATACTCGGTTATGCCCCTCAATCGAGTCCACGCTCAACGGATCCACCTAAACGAAAACACGAAGGTTTTAATCGATGATACTAGTAGAAGTCATTTTACTTGGCCCTAAGCAACAACCGTTGACTTACCCAAGGAAAAGAAAGCTATCTCCAAACAAGCCTGCCGCGGAAATCCGAGAACTTAAACGTGAACTCCTTAATACCTTCAAGAGATGGAAGATAGGACCAAAGCTTATTCCAATATCCAACTCGAATCGGATATAGCAACATTATGGAAAATCATCAAAACAATCCTTACCGAAAACTCACCGTGATCCGGAGTGGAGGAAGGAAGGCTTAGGTGGCTCGGTGAACAGGGAGCTCGGCTTGGCTTGGAGGCGTTCGGCTCGGCTCACCCTCGGCTCGGCTCAGCTTGGCCTCGGCTCGGCTCACCCTCGGCTCGGCTCGGCTTGGCCTCGGCTCGGCTCAACTCGGCTCGCGGCTCGGCTCAACTCGGCTCGCGGCTCGGCTCAACTCGGCTCGCGGCTCGGCTTGCGGCTCGCAGCTTGAAACACGGGTCGAACTGGAAATGGGGTCTCGGGTCGGCTTCACTTCACGGCTCGGTGTATTCCTTCCTCCTTCCGGCAACGACGGCGCTCCCCTCGGTGTTCTGTCTGCGTCGGGAACACGAGATGAGGACGGAGAGGCTGCCGGCGGTGGCAGAAACGAAGAGAGAGAGAGAGACGTCGGCTGTAGATGGACGGCAGACGGCGCAACGCGCGGATGGTGGCTGCGGCGAACGACCGGTGAAGCTAAGAACGCCGACGGAGATGGAGACGAGGACAGAGGACGGAGACGGAGAGGATGGGGACGCGTGAACGAAAAGGAAAAAGAAAAGAAAACAGCGGCGGCGTGAAGGCTGGGAACGGAGAAGAAGAAGAAGAAGAAGAAGAAGTCGAGAGGGGGGGGGGGGGGGAGGAGGCGCGCGCGTTAGGGTTCTCTTTTTTTTTAAAAAATATATATATATATATATATATTAAATTAAATAATAATAATAATATTCAATAATAATAATAATAATAATAATGTAATTAATAATAATAATGTAATAATAATATTAAATAATAATACTAATAATATTAATTAATAGTAATAATAACAATAATAAATTATAATAATAATAATAAATAATAATAATATATATTAAATAAAAATAAAAATAAAATAAAAAAATAATAATTTATAATAAAACATTTATACTAATTAGTTATAATAATATTAAATAATAATATTAATATTTACATTAAGTAAATAGTAAAAGGAAAAATATTAACATTAAAATTGAAATGACAATAATACCCAATACTAATAATATAATTAATATTATATTATTAAAATTCACTTAAAATGCTAAAATTTTTACCTCGAGCTTCGGGGCGTTACACTGCATCAAGGGGGGTAGAGTGTCAAGGAAAGATAATCACTAATATCAATGAGTTAAATGATTACAATATTGTGTTTCTCTATAGATTCAAGATTACAAAACAATCGTAGTAACTCACTAGACACCTAGACTCCCCCTTATAAGGGCTTGAGCCCCATCAACTTTATCCTCTTTATATAATATATAAAAAATGTGTTTGAAGTTCATCTTTCAATATTGAATGATGAACTTCAAACACGTGCAAGATAAAAGAAAGGTGCTAACTCACTTCAACAAAGTTATTTTTCAGCCTTAACTCGCCCAAGACATGCAATCGAAAGAAAGTATAAAAGATGAAATGATGAGAACCTCTTTGTCGAGCAACGTATTTGATTTCTAGGGCTAGAAATAAAGCATCTATAGAGATTACGAAGAGTTTCAGCAGGGGAACACAACAAAATTATAGCGCGATTCAGCTTATTAAAGCCTATGTCCACTTTGAAGCAACAATGGATCTTTTATTCATCTTCTTAAGAATCAAGCAAGTACTGAGAATTCAAAAATAAGTTTTCTTCCTCGTGATTTCTTTCTCTCTTGTTCTCATACAAAGTTCACTATTTATTATTGCTTTATAGAGTAGTTACAAGGTGGTCATGAAATTAACAACTTCTAACTAACTAATAAGTTTTTAGGTTTGATTTCAGTTGCAAGACCATAGAGCTGAGAATCTGCAATTAGGGACACCGAGTTATTCTGAGAAGCAACTGCTTCTTCACCGAGAAGACCAAGAATAGAGTGTCGGGTGCACTGAGAATGAACTGGGATTTAGCCTTAGGATACAACTTGCTTAATTTGGTGAAGAGTCAGAGCACCGCGATAGAGTCGAGATCTCTCGAGATCCACCAAAATCTTCTATAAGTAATAAAATTCGCTCTTCTTTTAACGCTAACTTAGTTACCAAACAAGTGCCTAGTTAGTGGTAAAAGTGCATTTTTGTCTCCTTCAAACCTTCCTTCACGTCACAAATCCTTCTTATTTTCACAAAAACACAATAATTACACATTAGTCACCACCCCAATAATACAATTTTAAATTAATAAACATGCCTATTCAACTTCATTTTTTAATTTCCTTTTGTTTATTTTATAAAATTTCAACTTGAATAAATCTTTAGCTTTTGCCACCATGAGCTTAGCTCAATTGGCATCTGTATGTACCCAAGGACGGTTCAAATCCACCCACCCCAAGTTGTATTACAATACCTTTTTTAAAAATAAATATATATAATTAGCATTTAATTTTTTTTAATTATTTTTCTCCTTTTTATTTATTTTTTATTTTATTTATATGTATTTCGTTTTAATATTTAAAATCATTCTTATTTTTTGTTTTAGTTTTATAAAGTCTTCTTCAACTTCTTATTGGCTTCCTCTTCAACTTCTCCTCCTAGTTTATGAGGCAAGGTTTGTAATTTATTTTCTTCTTCTTTTTAAATTTGTTATTTTATTTATATGCATTTTTTTTCATATTTTGAAGTCATTCTAATTTTTTGTATTAGGCAATTTATTTTATATTCATTTTATTATTTCATTAAATAATTTCTCGATCTTAAACATTTATTCTTGATTTATTTGATAAGATAAATAAGGAAATTATGGATCGATTCAAAATATGAAATCTCATAAAAGACAATTGTGATGTACGAAAGTTAAAGTTAATATAGTAAAATCCCAATGTTATTTATCATCTAATATATCAAAATCATACCCCAAAAGATCAAGGGTTAAGAAAAAAAAGAAATAGAAAAAAAAGTCTCAAGAACAAGAAGAAGATACACATTTAGTCACCTTCTTCCCTAAAACTCCATATGTAAAATCAGAGAGTGGTCTTAGTTTTTCAAACTCAAAAAATAAAAAATTCAAAAAAAAAAAAAAAAACGAAAAACACATCAATCTCACATCAATCTCTTTTCCCTTTTGCAGATTCTCACAAACCCCATCTCTTCTTCTTCCCTGTTATTTTTGTTGTTCTAATGAGTTATCCTTTTCAAACCTAAGCGGCGGTGACGGTGCCAACAAAAAAGGGTACTCTAATGGAAGAGAAGATTTATTAGGAGAAGTAGATCTTCTTCTGAGGTTGGGAGAGGAAAACAAAATTGCTTTAGCTTCGGATATGATATTGAATCATAGAGTAAAACGAAAAGATTTGGAGGGAAAATTAAGTCAGAAACGGTGAAAGAGGAAGAAGACAAAATTGGATGAGAAGGGAAGGATGCATAAAAAATCAAGAAGGATTACCACGGTTTCAAGGGGTATTACGCAGAGGGAGAGAGAGAGAGGGAAGGAGTAATGTGGAAAGGATTTGGGAGGATTATGCAAACCCTAAAAACTAGAAAGGGTTAGGGTTATGAAAACCCAACCCCATAGTGATAAATTAGGGCCCAAACAACCCCTAAATTTTTATAACTACTCACTTATAAATTATTTTTACTAAACTAGCACTAGTAGAAAAAGGGCCTACGATGACAGTTAAATGCTGTTAGAGAAAGATTTTGTGACAGTTATTTGCAATCATTGATGCGACAGTCATGGAAAGTATTTTATGACAGTTCTACAAAACTGTCACGAAATGTGTTTTTCATGATAGAGAATAAATGTCATGAATTTATTATTTTATGACATTATAAGTCATTATTTAGATTTGATGACAGATAAAAACTGTCATTACTTATATTTATGATAGATAATAACTGTCATTGTTTATATTTTATAACAACGAATAACTGTCATTATTAATCTTATTTGACAGATATTAAATGTCATTATTTACCATTTATGACACTTATTAACTGTCATCATTTCACCTATCATGACTTGAATTAACTATTAAGAACATGTTTTCAATGATAGGATTTTTAGATTCAAATGCATATTTGTATTTTCAGTCCCTGTTTTTCTTGTCCTTTTTTTATTGAATCCCTGTTTTCCTTGCCGCTCTACCATTACACAAACCAATACAATCACAAAGTACTATACAACACATCCATATGGAAAGAAACGGTGAACGCTTTAATATACAATTGTTGTACAATGAAACAATGAACATATTTGTACAATTGTTGGTAAAATGTTTGTACAATGAAATAATAAACATATATGTTTTGGTAAAAACAAGCTGTAAACCCGATATATTCTTTGGATTTTTTTTAAAAAAAGGAATAAAATAAAAGAGAAATTTGGTATATATGTATGTATATATATATATATATATATATATATATATATATATATATATATATATATATATATATATAAGTATTGATTTTTATAAAAAGCAAAAGAGAAAAGAATAGATAAAAGGGGAAATTGGAATTAAAGAAAGAAGAAGAGAGAGTTAAGGAAATAAAAATAAAAAAAAAAACAACAATCGGTGCATTTTGTTTTGTTAGCCACCGCCAAGCTTTTTCTTCAAAAGTTCTCATCCATCTTCCATTTTTCCTTCTTCAAATTATAGAGCAAATTTAAGTGAGAGTTTGGAAGGAAGAAGAAGAGGAATTTTACTAGAGTTTTGAGGTTGAAGAATAGAAGGAGAACTCAAGCAAAGTGTATCCATGGCTGAATCTTGGTTCATTTTGCACATCACTGGTTTTTAATTCGGTTTGAACTATTCAAAAGGAACTAAGAGGTGAAGTTTACATTTATTGAAAGTTAACTCATTTTCAAACAAATTTTATGAATAAAGTTGGAGCAAATTCAGATGTTCTTTGGGTGCTTTTTGACAAAGAAAACAGGCCAACTGGTTTTCACGCGAAATCAGGAGGTCTCTAGTTGTTTTTGTATTGCAGAGTGTATTAGTAGAGTTAGGATCTCTATTTGGTATGGTTGGAAAGCTTATTCTATTTACTACAACGTTCATGAAGAAATTGGAACTAAAAAGGACTAAAAATAAGTTAAATTGTAAGGACAACTTAAAGAGATCGTATGCGCATGATTCTTGAAGTTGTTCTGTTTCAAGGGTTATCTGAGTTTATTCATAGGAAATCAGAATTACATGTTTTCAGGTAAATTTTAGAGGACCTCAAAATGAAGAATTTTATATAAAGAAATCTCATTATGGTTAAGTATTGGAAGAGTTATGATCATTTGAATATCGTGCAGCGAATGTGGAAATTCTTAAAAGTGTGTAGAGTTGGTTTATTGTTTTATTTAAAGATAGACTTCCTTAGCATTTTCCTTAGTGAGCCATGTTAAACATAAAATTTGAAAATCATAATATTTAGGTTTCTAATACTCGGTTCTGGTTGTTTGACCGGCCAAGAGGAAATAGGTCGAATTTACATGTCAAGAAACTAGTCTAAGACCGTGAGTGACCAAAACCAGTTTTTAAAAATATTTTCTTTCTCCTAAATATTAATTATGGTTGACTGATCAACACATTTATTTACAAAGTATTGAAAATCATTTGAATTCTATGATTATTTTCAAGTATGAGTTTCGAGACTAGATTTCTTAATGAAATTTATGTTAGCACGTGATTATCGAATGTCTGGAAATTATTTGAACCACTGTGTTTCAAACAAAGCATGAGCTACCAAGTTTTGTTTTAAGAACTACATCTTTCACGAATAATCTAAGTAAGGTTGAGCTTTATGAAAGATAAGATAGCAGACATGTTTTAAATATTTTCGTATGATTTTTCTGATATTTCCATTAACTACATGACTAAGGTGTTGAGCCCGAGGCTATATGGTACCATGTGCACACTGTTTAGATTCCGTTTTGACGTTGAGTGTACTCTATAACAACGATGCTGTCGTGAGTGCTGGGCGGGCCCCATTACGACAAAGGCGATGGGAGTGTTGGGCGGGCCCCACTACATCGTAGAGCCTATAAACGTTTGTGTACTGGGCTTTCCCTACATAAAGTAGATTTGTCATGATAGTTAAAATATTTTGGTATACTTAATAAGCCTTGCTAGATTTTAATAACGTATATACTAAGTAATTTAAGGAAACTATTCTTACTATTATACGTCTATGTTTACGACTTGTATCAACAAAACTATAAGTGTAAGCTTTCACGTGCTCTTACTTTTAAATGTCTAGTTTTAAACTGAGTCACTCATTGAGCTTTATAGCTTTTCTTTCCAAAATGTTTTACATACTTTTCCAAGTAGAGATCGAGTTCCCAGTGCCTGATAAACTGCCTTAGTTTGCTGAAGCTTCGATATCAATTACCAGTACGTGATTAGAGTTGTGCATAGAGTCTTGTGTTATGATGCATATACATCTTTGTATGATATAGATACTCCACAGTTTATGTAAGTTTTAGGAGTTGCGGTTGTGTAAACCTTTGTTGGTTATATTTTGGTTAAGGTATCTTTAGGTTTACTCGTGAAATTAGTTATTTCCAAAATACAGTTCATTTATGTGTATGACTAGCCTAGGATCCATTGTGTTTTGTTGCATGTATAATAGTTTATATACTATATTGGCAAGTTTATAACATTAAAGATTTAAGCAGAGTCGACAGATACAGGTAAAGAAAAGTGTGTCCGTCGGCTTCACGCCGTCTTTTGGTCTAAGCTAGCAGGTAGTCCGGGAGGGAGGTGTGACACAAGCTATTTAAATAAGTACATTTGAACCAAAATTTTGCTACCAAACCTACAAAAAAGGCCTATACATCAATGAATTGCGCAAATATGACTTCACTACTCTAATAGATTCTTGCAAAACCTAGTAAGAAAAGAAAAAGAAATTTTAGATTCTTGCAATACCTCGTGACATCAATTATGGAGCTTGTGAAATTTTAGTTTTACTTACATTTTTGTTGTCGAATATGTTCTTCTGCAGCATTATGTAAGATGGAGCTTATGTACAATTCCATCTCAATATCCTAGGGATTAATCCATTATTGTTTCTTGTGGCCAGGTGCTCACTAGTAGTTGAGAGTACTTCATAAGCCCACACCTACAACATTT
Organism: Cucumis melo; assembly: GCF_025177605.1. Classification (NCBI taxonomy): domain Eukaryota; kingdom Viridiplantae; phylum Streptophyta; class Magnoliopsida; order Cucurbitales; family Cucurbitaceae; genus Cucumis; species Cucumis melo. The sequence goes on from NC_066862.1 coordinate 16,551,394, forward strand.
AAACAAATATGTTAAAAATCAAATCAAACCTATTGAGAGATTCTCCACTTTTTCTAGTAACTGCTCCTGAAGAATTGTTATCGTATTTTGAAACTTTCGTTTTTTTTGCAAGATCATCTTCGGAAAATCGTCAGTACTGGAGGGCAGGGGGGGCATAGATGCGGCTTAATAAAAGTTCTAGAAAAAATGATAGTGAGAAAAAGAAAATTTGGATAAATAAGATTCATGTTATTTTTTTTAATACTAATTACCCACAAATTGAAGATAAAATTGAGTCACAAGATCGAAGAAAAAGTTGGGCCCCCGAAAGAAAAAAGAATTTGAGATCTGCTACAAAAAAATTAAGAATACCCACCGCATTGGTAATTCCATCAATTATCCGTCGATCAAAAAAATAAGTTAATTCAGCTAATATTCTTATACCCAATTAAGGATATTCGATAAAAAGCATATATGTAACCACGATTATATGACCAATTATATATTATATTTATAATTTTTTCAAAATAAAATTCTTAGTAAAATTTTTAACAACTGAATGACGAAAATTCAAATTTTGTAAAGATGAATAAGTGGGCTTATAGAAGAAAGACGCTATAAATATTCTGAAATAAGCTATAGTCACAGAAAAAGTTGCATTTTTAACAAATTCATACCAATTTTCAGAATCTTTTGAACTTTCATGTAACAAGTTTATAGACGGAGTTAACCATTTGTCTAATATATTCAAATCAATTGCTTCTTGATTGAATTGAGTGAACGGGCTTCCTATGATTCCAACAAACAAAGTAAATAGGGATAACACAAACATCGGAAATAGCATAGTATTATCTGGTTCATAGGGTTAATAAAAAGTATTTTTAGTACTAAAATGGGGACTACTAACAAAAGGGCGCATAATTTTTGTTACATTACAGAAAGGAAAGTTTTTTTTAATGATTTTTGATCCTTCTTTACCCCATAATGATATTGAATAAAGGGAGTTATTTGTTTTTCCATTATAGTTTTTACAATAAAGGTTTAAATGTCCATCAAAAGTAAGTAAGTAGATGCGAAACATATAAAATGTTGTTAATCCTGCTGTGGAACAGGCGATTATTGCGAAAATCGGTGAATACAACCAACTATCATTAAGAATTTCATCTTTGGACCAAAAGCAGGCAAGGGGTGGAATACCACAAAGAGAAAGGGTACCTAATAAAAAAGCATTTTGCGTTTGGGAGAAGGGTTGATTTAGGGAAGGGTTAGTGTTATGATAAAACTAGTGTTATGTTAAATCTAGTTTTATCATAACCCTTGTTTGGGGGAAGGTTTTAGAAATGTAGTTTTATGATAAGATGTGTTTGGGGGAAGGGTTAGGTGGGTAGGTTTATGTGAAATTTATGATAAAATTTATTTGGGAAAGTATTATATGGGTTAGGTTAATAATCCTTTTTTATGTAGTAAAATATTTTTTACTATATTTTTTTGTATAATTAGATTGAATTTGAATTTTCGAAAATAGAAAAAATTGACAAGCTATTTATACATAATAAAAGTATTAAAATATAAAATTTATTACCTTTGATTTTATTAAATTTTTATTAAAAGTTATATTTTTGACCATATGGCAGATGAGTGACCTGTAAGATCTATTACAATTAATTTAATTGAAATCTACTTGAAATTACAAAATTGGTGACCATTGGATTTTATTAACGTTGATGATTCTTCTATATCAGGCAATTGATGTACAGTTACCGAAATTTCTCGTAATCAAATTTGTGAAAGGAAAATTACAAAAGAACAAAAAAGGTTTTGAGATTCACATAGAAATTCACAGATTTTTTTTTTTAACTACCCACCCCAAGATTTTACACACTTCCAAGCATACAAATCATCCTCTTCGTCTTCCTGTCTTTTCACATTTTCAATTTTTTTTTCCTTTGAAGAGTTGGTCTTCCTGCCTTTTCACATCTTTCTATTATTTTTATACAATCTAAACTTAAAATTAAGAAAACTTTTAGATGAAGAAGAATGTGTACTACCTTCCACAATTCTTAGTCCATTTCTCTCTTCAGCCAAAAGAACAGAGCACAGCACAGCCAATACTAAGAAAATAAGGCAAAATGCACATTGAAATCAAAGACCATGAACAAGAATATTACTGCTCACAAGTTTCATTTGCCACAATTGATCTGAGTTACCATGTTAATGAATTCATAAGAACTACAACAATTGAATAACTTGATTTTAATCCAAATAGACAAATGACATGGAAAGAAAGGTTCAAGCAGAAATGTACATTAGCAAACAATCGTGATATTAACAACAAATAACCAACAAACAAAAACAAAATTAAGAAAAAAAAAGAAAAAGTGAAACAATATCTGGATGAGAAAAACAATACCCATATGAGAAAAGTAAACACCCGTAAGAGAAAAAAAGAAAGACATCCCAGAAGAGAGAAGATTGATAGAAGGGGCAATACAAAAGAAGAAGAAATGAATGAATCTGGACAAGGGTAGCATTTAGCGACTGTTGTGCACTAAATTCACTAAGAATTGTCAATTTCCCAATTCCATTCCATTGGTTTCCCAATTCCATTCCATCGGTTTCGCGTGTGGAAAAGCATCGAAAGGATCTATGTTTATCCCCAACTTCCTTGAAATCCACATCGGCAAATTGAGGCTTTCTCTACTGGGAGATCACATGTTCGTTTCTCTCTCTCCTTCTTCCTCTGTTCTGTTCTTGAAATGAAACCACATTTCCAATCCAAAATATTCAACAAACACAGAATGGGGAATGAAGAGGCATACTATTCGACATCAACTCTGAATCGAAGAGAAAGGCGTGTAAGATTCGGCGATTGAAGAGAAATGGAAGAGAAACATGGAGAAGAATAAGAAGAAAGAAGAAGAAAGAAGAAGAAATGCAGGTAAGATTCGACGATTGAAGAAGAAACGCAAGAAAGAAGAAGAAAAGCAAACATGGAATCGAAGAGAACCATGGAGAAGAAGGAGAAGAAAGAAGAAGAAGAAACGTAAGAAATGGAGAGGCAGACTAAAGAAATGGCGATTGAAGAAGAAACGCAAGGAAGAAGAAGAAACGCAAGAAATGCAAACACGGGTTGAAGGAATGTAAACACGAGTTGGAGAAAGGGCAAAACTGAGTTTATGAAAACCCTAAAACTAGGGTTTCCATAACCCTAGTACCAAACGCGGGTTAGGGTTAAGTAACCCCAACCCCACAGTATTAATCCGCCGCCCAAACGCCCCCTTGATGTTTAATTTGCATTTAATTAAAGTGTATAAACAAATAAAAATCACCTGAAAAGCAAGCACGTAGCCGTTGATGTTGTAGTATGCCACTACTTTGGAACTTGTTGTCTTCTTTAGCTCGCATGCTTCTTTTTTCCCTTGTAGACTTGCCTTTAAACTGTTGAGCAGACGAGTGTTGAAGAAAGTTGACCAATCAAAGTTTTTAAATGCTTCTTCATCATGAACTCTTCCCAAAATATCCATATCAAACTGTGTTTTCTTATCCTTCCCGATCATCACAATTTCTATAAAGACAGCCAAGGCGACCATCACAGCATCCTCATCATTTGTAAACTCAAAATTCTTGAAAATTTCCTCAATTTCGAAGCATGTTATTAGTTTCTTATTTTCTGATCCGAATAGAAGGCTTTGTAGGTGCTTGTTATCGAGATCTTTCTCCAATTTTGTGTTTATTGGCCACAATCCAGTTATGATGTTGAATTCCTTTTGGGTGAAATGGACGTTCTTCCCCAAAACTGAAAAACAGATTCCATCTGCGTTACCGTCTTCAGGTATCTGCCTCAGCAAGAAATGATGGATCAACTGGTCGTTGAAGACCATGTTGACAAGCAATGGACCAAAAATTGTTTTGTCAAACATTTGTAGTTGTTCCTTGGTCAATTTATCTTTAATAAGACTGCCGATCTTGTGCACTTGGCATGAGACAGTGGCAGGAAAATACTTGTCGCTAGGTACAGCCATCCTGAAAATATAGTTAATCGGCAAGTAATAAATTTAGGAATCTAGAGAATAGAAGTTTAAACGAATCTGAAACCTTAAACGCTTGACAATAAGAATTTAAGAATAGAACGATAGTTTTTCAAGACAGAAGTCGAAATGTTTTAAATATAAAGAAAGGAAAAGTGTAATGTTATAGTAGGAAAAGTTCGGGAAAATACCTTTTGACGTTGAAGAAAAAATGGACTGAGACAAAAATGGTCTGAGAGAAAAATAAACTGAGAGAAAATGGACTGAGTGATCAGTGCGGTTGTGTATTGTGATGTGACGAAAAACGAAGAAGGCGTAACGTATATATTGGTTGTTTTTACCAAATGGGCAATATTGTAAATTCGCGTACTTTTTTTTAAAATGCTGAACCGTATTCTTGGGTGTTTAATATATATATATATATATAAATGATCGTGAAATTATTTTAAAATGATCTTTTAAATATGTATATACGATCATGAAAGCAGTTGTGTAGCAAATAATTAAAAAAATATATAAATGAAAGAATTACAAACTAAATGAATAGTCGTGTGAAATAAAAAAATGATCATTTAATAAAATTAAACGATCCTTTCGTTATTTTAAACGATCGTTTAGTTATTTTAAACGACCGTTTAGTTACGTTAAACGATCATTTAGTTTTTTTTAAACGATCGTTTAGTTGTTTTCAAACAATCGTTTGGTTGTTTTTAAACGATCAATTAGTTATTTTTAAACGACCATGAAACAATTTTTTTGTTTTCCTAAATGAATAAGTCAGTTGTTATTTTCGTCTTCTTCATCTATCTGGAAGCACATAAAGTAAGAATGTTGAGAGACATCATTAAGAAAACATATCATTAACAAACATTCATTAAATAGTGTAATAATTAGTACATTGGTAGAGAAATTTTTAATCTTGTAGGCTCGACTTCTCGGTATATGAAATTGGATTCGTACACGTTAATCTGTTGTGACCTATTTGTTTACACCGACCACACTTATGTAATTTCGAAGCTTCACCAACACTTGGAATCCTTTTTTTCTTAGGTCGACCAACTCTTTTGACTACTTTCAGAGGTAAAATAGTCATATATACGTAGTCTTCGCTTGTTTTCCAATTTGACTGATTCCCAACAGGGTAGACGACCTTCGCATATGCAGCCAACAAACATTCATTAGTGTAATAATTAGCACATAAACTATAAATATTTATATTGTGATCCCGTACTGTAGCAATGGCATGTGAGCATGGTAGTTGCTCAGCTTGAAACTCCTTGCAAGTGCATTCTTGAGTCTGAAGATTTACGACCTCCTCCTTATCTAAATCTTTGACATGAAATTGCTAACAGTCAATTGGGTTGACCTTCATTGTCAAAGCTCGTTCTTGTTTATTTTAAATAACTAACTCTGCCCATTTGGTCAATGTAGACGTCACTTTAATGTCTTCTTCTCGACGCTCCTAAAACCAACGTTGTAGCAAAGCTCGAACATGTTCAAGGAATGAAGCAATAGGCAAATCTCTAGGTTCTTTCAGTATAGAATTCATGGACTTTGTTATATTTGTTGTCATCATGTTATATCGTCTTCCTGGATAGTGAACACGAGACCACCGTGCTATTCCAACATCATTTAAATATTTTCCTGAACCATTAGGAAATGTAAAAAGATGTCTCCACGCTTCTAGAAATGTTGATTCACGATATGTTCTCGATGCATTGTAAAACAAAGTAGCAACCCTGTCATTCTTATATTTATCATGCAAATTTTGAGTCAAATGTTGGACACAAAGACCGTGGAATGCAGAGGGGAAAACTAATGAAATACCCTTGGAGAAGTACGTTTTCTGATCTGTCACGAAGCCTAGATTAGGCACTTCCCCTATTCTACCTTTGAATTTTTCTAAGAACCACTATATTGAGTCATCTGTTTCTCTATCAACTACTCCGAAGGCTAGAGGATAAATCTGGTGGTTACCATCTAAGCAAACGACCATTATCAACTAACCCCAATATTTGTTCTTAAGAAATGTTCCATCCATGACTATGACCAGTCTAATGTAATTTAAGAATCCTCTGACATATCGACCAACAGCCATAAAAAGATATTTAAAGAAACGATCATCCTCGAGTTCCATTTGAAATATTGTACCTGGATTTGTAAGTTTGAGTGCTTCACCATATCTACGCAAAAGATTATATGACTCTTCAGGAGACCCTTGCACTCGTTCATATTCATTTTCTCTGGCACGCTATGCTTTTTCATAACTCATATTTATGCCATAGTCTTGCCTCATGTCTTCTATGATATCACGTGGTTTGTATAGGCAACTGGCTCCCTTGAATTAATTCTCCAACAACCCAAAATTTTGCTTGCCTATGTTCATGATTCAAAAACTCAAGAGAAGATGAATGAACTTTGACATACTTTTTAATATTGAATATATTTGAATCCTTCAATCTCACTGCTCGCAATCTCCAACCACACTTATTGTCGGTCCATCTAACAAAAAGAACCTCTTTTGTAGACTTTTTTTACTACAAACTGAAAAAAAAATTTCATTGCCAACACACTTAATCTTATCGACAAATCTGTCTTGCAAAAAAATATTTGTCCTACATACAACTCCTCACTTATAGAGCTTTCTTCGGACCAACCACTTTCTTTTGTCTTCAACTTTCGACTAGAGGAGTTGTAGTCAACTTTACCTTTTCCTTTGAAATCTTTTGTAGGAGCATCTTTTTGTTGTGGGATGTCAAACAATTCATTGTTCATCTCAACTGACTCCCATGTAAAAGTATCATCTTTTGAATGATATGACTCATATGATTCCCATATAACCGAATTGGTCCCTATCATGTTATCACACAAGCCAACCTGAACTTCACCAATATCAACTTCATTGTCATGTAATGTATTCATTCCAATTTGAAGATGAGGGTTTAAATTTTGAACTTGGTTGCTCCCAGATACTGAATTGTAATCTTTGTTTAACACTTTCTTGCTTTGATTGCTTGTAGGCTCTAATGATAGGTATAGGGGAACCTCCAATGGATTTTCACTAAGAATATAAAACTTTAAATCACAGTCATTGCTTAACTAAAATGGAGAAGCTTCCTTTTCCCCTTTTATCTCATATATACATCTTATCTTTATGTTGAACTTTGTAGGGTCAACTTCTGCAAGGTCATATAATTCATCTTGTAAATCTTTGTGTGTTATTTCTTTACTGACAACAATACCTTTTAGCACTCCTCCTTCATATTTTCTTCGTCCCTCATCCCATGCACCACCGTAACGCACTAAAATCCAAGCATGTGCTATCCTTAAACTACCTTAAGTTTTTTAGTTCCTGCATAAATTGATTTGAACTTAAAAACCTACGAGATGCGTGCGAGATGTTTGCGAGATGTAAAGAAATAACAAAAATAATTGCGAGATGTGTGCGACATACGTGCGAGATAAAGCATGAGGGCCTAAGAGACTTACTAGACATGCTTAGAATACCTCTAAATAGATTAGGAGGTGTACCAATTTGAGTTTGAAATAAATAGTGAAAGTTTGGAACGTGCGAGATACGTGCGAGATAAAGTATGGTGGCCTAAGAGACTTACTAAACATGCAAAGAATAGCTCTAAATGGATTAGAAGGTGTACCAATTTGATTTTGAAATAAATAGTGAAAGTTTGAAACGTGCGAGATGCGTGCGAGATACGTGTGAGATGTGTGCGAGATACGTGCGAGATAAAGCATGAGGGCCTAAGAGACTTACTAAACAAGAAAAGAATAGCTCTAAATGGATTAGAAGGTGTACCAATTTGATTTTTAAATAAATAGTGAAAGTTTTGAACGTGCGAGATAAAGCATGAGGGCCTAAGAGACTTACTAAACATGCAAAGAATCGCTCTAAATGGATTAGGAGGTGTACCAATTTGATGTTGAAATAAATAGTGAAAGTTTGGAACGTGCGATATGCGTGCGAGATAAAGCATGGGGGCCTAAGAGACTTACTAAACATGCAAAGAATCATTGTAAATGGATTAGGAGGTGTACCAATTTGATTTTGAAATAAATAATAAAAGTTTGGAAGGTGCGAGATGGGTGCGAGATACGTGCGAGATAAACCATGGGGGTCTAAGAGACTTACTAAACATGCGTAAAAACAATTCAAACTAATGCTCACAATATAAGATAATACATAATAGACAGAAGCTAGAGTGGTTTGAGAAGCATCCATAGCAGCAGCATGAAAAATTGCTCACAATATAAGATAATACAGAATAGATAGAAAGTGATGTAGATAAAAAAAAAAAAAACTCTATTACTTTTATTCCTATTGCTTACTCCTCCTCTATTTGACCCAACTAAATCCTCAAGTTCAATTCATTTTTCACTACCCATTGAATTTTCTAAGAACCTAAACCAAACTTTGACTAAACTAATTTACAGGAAATAAGCCCATTCTAAAAACTAGACATTTACGGATGAAACTTGCAACAAATACCCCAACCAAACATTTACAGCAAATAAATTGAAAATGGGTTAGAGATAAAACTCACCGAAATAAAAGAAAACGCTCGAAGTAATTGATTGAATGATTCGAAGAGTAGCGACGAAATGCACTGGACAACCGACGAAGGGCAAGCGACGAAGGGCAAGTGACGAATGGTCGGAGAAGCTTCGTGTGTTCTACGCGAAAGAGAAGAGAAAGGGAACTCTACGCGAAAGAGAAGGAAAATCGATTGTGGAGAGAAGGGAAAGCTAACGTGGAAGAGGGAAAGGAAAAGAGAAAGAGAAATTTAATGAAGGGCATTTTTGTCCATTCACACCTAAATTGTCCTAAAACTCTTCATTTTGAAAAGTTATCCCAAAAGTCATTTAACCCTGCTTTTTTAACCTATTTTTTGGCAATTTCCCAAATTCCCGCACTACTAGAAATAAAACCTAACACTAAACATGTATGACCGTAACAACTAAACTCTAGAAAATGCTTAAAGACCCTACACATCATCAAAGTTTAAAATCTAACCATTCATTTTCATTCTCTTTTTCTCAAAGCTTCCTCCCATAGCCATGAAATCTCCTTTTGTCTTGATTTTCTACTTCAAACAAACAAAAATCAATTAAAAATCAACCAAAGGCTTCATTGAGACATTTCATCAAACACATTGTAAGCTACCAAAATGCTTCATCACATAGCCAACAATATATTTCACAAAACAATCAATATACCTTTAAAGAATTACAAAATAGTTAAAATACCTTTTTGAGTTACGGTACTCTTGGGAATGGACAATGGCGTTGTTGAGTTAGGGAGAAAAAGGGAGAGGCAGATAAGACAAGAAATCAGTGCTCTTTATATGTCTCTAAGAACCCTACTTCCTCTTGAATTTATCAAGATAATTTGTAGGACTGTGCACAAGGGAAGAGATAAACGGAAGGAGAAGAAATGAAAAAAGAAAGATCAAGAACTCACCGACCACGATATGGGTCTCCTCGTCGTGGGTCTCCATCGCTATGGGTCTCCTCGCCGTGGGTCTTCGTTGCCGAGAAGAAAGGATATGGATATGAGAAGAATGGGGTTAAGGTTGGAGTTTTTCTCGTGCGTCGTTCGTCATTCATGAGGGGAGAGATTTTGAAGAAGGAAAGGGGAGTGTGCGTGAAGAAGGAAAGGGGAGTGTGTGTGAAGAAGGAAAGGGAGAGATTTTGAAGAAGGAAAGTGAGAGATTTTTCCTTTTCTTTATTTTTTTTATTTTAATAACTGTCATGTATTTGGACATTCCAAAATCACTGTCTTTTTCCATCAAAAACCCGTTTTTGACATCTGATGACAATTATTTCTTCCATCCTTTCAATTTGAGATGGAACCAACTATTATAACAGGGGAGTTTTCTTGTAGTGCAGCCCCTCATCAACAAAAGTTTAAGATTTGTCTTTGTTTAAATAGGTAGAAGTTTTGAAATTATTTTGAAATAAGTATTATTCTAAAATCAGTCTCAAACATACTTTTAACTGCATATTTAGAGTTAGGTTTAATGCTCACGCAAAACTTAATAATTAAAACCTAAATATATATTGTTAATGAAGTTTGTAATGAAATTAAACCCTGCGACACTTTTACTTGAAAATTTAGATTTAGTTTGCCAAGTTTACTTTATGGTCACAATTGTTCAACGATCAAATTCGCTCCTTAGCCATAATTGATTCGATTCTAAAATAGATAAACTCAAACTATTAATTTGTCCTTGAGATTGATAGTTGACCTCTTATGTCATTTTAATATACTATAACTTGATTATCTGCACGCTCGCATGCTTCACATCAATTGGATATAAAAGTTTGGACCAAGTACTAGTGTTGTTCAATATACTTCCCTCCAATGTTTGGTAATTTTAACCCTCGTTATCTTATAAGTTCTGTTAAATTAACTCGAAGTATACACTCAATAAAGAGTTTTCTTGGTGAGGACCAGAGGATTTTGTTGACTCAATTTATTTGTGTATGGTTTACAGATGATTCTCAGCAGCTCTAAATGATTCAAATATTATTCATTAAAAGTATTTAAAATTCATAAACAACGAAATGAAAAATGATGAATGGTATAAGTTGAAAAGTGGTTGAAGCAAGCAAATAAAATATTATGGATAAAAGTAGGGTCGGGAAAAGAAATCACCATTCCTTGAAGTTTCACTTACAACTCAATTCATGTCCCTAACCACAACTAAAATCTCACTGTTCAATGCATGATCCATGCATATACAAATTAAGGATGGTTTGGATGTTTGTTATGATATTCCCTATTATGGGGAGGTTTGGAAAATTGAACAGATTATTATATATGGTTGCATGGTGATTGACATAGTTGGAGTTCTTATGTACTGATTCTGCATTATTGGAAAATATATTATGATGAGTGGTAAAAGTTCATCATGTACTTTCGAGAACTAATATGGGACGATATAACATTCTGAACATAATAGATCGATCAGCTATTCATGGATGCTTGAGACTAGGATTGCAAATGGTCATTGATAAAGGGGGAGTGATCCTATTAATATTATGATTATTACTTTTGTACAATAGAGTTCTAATTGTAGAGTCAGTCCATGATCATAACATTGGTTTATGTTTAAAGTGTTGTATATCCACAGTACGTCATAACATGGGCTAGCAATATATAATCTCTTATCGTGGGTCTAAGACCTCCCAGATGTAGATGTTGTGTGATCGAATACTAGGTTACCAAAGTTTATTATGTTCTTTCTGCTTTTATGTGTATTTGTTCTTTTTGTTATTAACTCCCAGTACAACAAACAATACAACAATTACTAAGTGTATGTTTTCTCACAGTAAAATGATATAAAAATAAAAAGCGAGTAAAAAATTGACATATTGTGTGACATCTTAATTCACACTAGAGGACGTCTTTAGATAATTTCATATATGTACTTCCATTTCGATATTCGACTAAATAAGAAAGAAAAAGATTCAGAAATTTGATCAAACATATATGAAAACGAACTCACCACTATATATTTGTGTTGATTACATTTATTCTTAATATAAAATGAAGTTGTCGGATCTTCTTATTCTTTCTTTCCTCATACTACTTAACAGGGATTCTCTCGATTAATTGTAAGGGTGACAATTCTTCGACAGAGGATTATCCCTTGTTCGCCGAGGCAACTGTCGTAGCGTGGTGGCCGTTCACAATTGACCACCGACGCAAAGTTCGCATTTGGAGTTCTCATTGTTTCGAACCTCAGCTAATTTAAAATTCGACTCACATGCGACTCCATTAGAAAATCCTGTATTGATATCTCCAATGAGGCGTCTTCCAAGATCTAGGGCATACAACCTTTGTTCGTGAGTTTGATATGCCTTTTCAAAATAATTGTAAAATTTAAAACGTTTAAAAGGATATTTGATCATATAGATGCATGATAATTGCCAATTTACCATGAGAAAATGAACAAAAATGATTTTAGTTTGATATTTAGAAAAAGCTAAATAATTTGAATCAAACATAGAAATCCTAATTTATTACTAATATTACTGGAGACCCGTTAAATGGTGATTCAACATGGATTCTACATTTTGGAACCAAGCCAATTTTGGAGCAGCCTTGTGATAATGAAACCAACCAGCAAAAAGCATTAAGGCTGCAAAGACTAATGCACCAATTGCGGTACAATAGAGTTGTAATTCATTAGTTATTCCAGATGCTCGCCACATCTGAAAAAACCCAGAGGTTATTTGTATTCCTCGAAACCCCCCACCTACATCACCATTCAATATTTCTTGGCCCACTATTGGCCAAACCACCTGGGCACTAGGGCTAATGTGAGTAGGATCACCTAGCCATGCTTCATAATTGGAAAAACGAGCACCGTGGAAATACATCCCACTCAGCCGAAGAAAGATGATGGAGAGTTGGCCAAAATGGGCACTAAATACTTTTTGAGAGATCTCCTCCAAATCACTAGTATGGCTATCGAAATCGTGAGCATCAGCATGAAGGTTCCAGATCCAAGTGGTAGTATCAGGACCCTTAGCTATTGTTCTCGAGAAATGACCCGGTCTAGTTAGTTAAAATATCATTTTGATCGACGGTTAGTTCATTTTTAGTTTTTATATCTTCAAATAATATTCAATTATAGATTTTTATTTTTAATAAATCTTAAATTTAGTCACTCAATATTTGTTAATAGTATTTCCTCAAAGTTATTATTTAGGGGTCTTTTAAAAAACATAACAAAGTGGCAAAATATTTACAATATATAGAAGAATTTTGAAAACGGAAAAAAGCCCACAGGCCCATCGTGAAAAATATCAAAAAATGTCCCGTCAATCACGCCGTCAACAATACGTGCGTAATACATTTAGTACACGATTGCTTAGATTTCGCTATTGTTTGGTACGCGATCGTTTAGATTTGGTCGTTTAAATTTGGCAACAATTTATTTTTTCAATTATATCGCTTAATTTGTTACATGATTGTTTAATTTGGTTACGTTTAAATTTGATTATACAATCATTTAAATTTAGTACACGATCATTTATATTTGGCTATTGTTTCCTACACAATCGTTTAGATTTTTTGTCGTTTAGATTTTGCTACCCAAATCTAAACGATTTTTTTTCAGTCTTTTATATTTAGTACACGATCTTGAACAACCAAATAAAAGTTTGAAAAGAAATAGATCTCCTATATTTTATATATGATAATGAACCAAATAATAGTTTGAAAAGAAAAAAAGGAAAGGATCGGAAGACAGACGATGGAAAGAAAAAAAATATCAAATCGCAGACGAAGAAAAAAGAAAGACGATAAAAGGTAAGAACAAACTTGAAATATTTAAAAAATAACTAACTTCATGGACTTTGTTACATATGCCGTAAATATTTTACGGGTTTGTTATATTTATGAAAATTTTCCTTAAAACTAATCGATTTTTCCAATAGATTTTTTCGAGTGACATGGCTGGGTGATGAAGAAAATATTGGACTTTTCAAAAATATAACAAAGCGGTAAAATAGACTCACAATAGGAAATACAAAAAATGTCCCATGACTAATTGGCACTCGGTGTGCGTAATATATTTGGTAACGATCATTTAGATTTTACTATTCTTTTCTACACCATCGTTTAGATTTGGCTACCAAAATTTAAACAATTTTTTTTAAGAGTCTTTAGTATATAATCGTTTAGATTTGATTATTCTTTGGTACACGATCGTTTAGATTTGATACACACAATCGTTTATATTTGGTACACAATTTTAGATTTGATCGTTTAAATTTGGGTACCCAAATCTCAACATTTTTTTTTAAAGATTTTTTGGTACACGATCGTTTAGATAATATATCGTTTAAATTTTATAGTTTGAATTTGGCTATCCAAATCTAAACGATTTTTTAAGATTCTTTGGTATACAATTGTTTCGAATTGGTTATTTTTGGTACATGATCGTTCTATCAAATATCCCAACGATTTTTTCCCGATCTAAAACAAACAAGTAACAATTTGAAAAATAAAAAAAATAAAAAAACGATATTTTATATTTAGTACACGATGTTGAACTAAATAATAGTTTGAAAAAAAAAATAGCAGAAAAAAGAAGATGGAAAGGAAGGTCAAACATAAATATGTAAAAAAAAATTGCAGAAGAAGAGAAAAAGACGATGAAAACAAAAAAAAATCGCAGAGAGGAATTAAAAAAATACGATAGGAAGGAAAGATAAAGTAGCCCAGGAATATTTAAAAAATTATTAGCTTTATGGATTATTTCATTTTGTAATACGGTTTATAAATATTTGGACGGGTAGTCATGTTTCGAAAATTAAGAAAAAAAATAAAAATAAAAAAGTGGAGAAGGGGAAGGACACGTTTTTACCCATGGCAAGTAGAAAAGAAAAAGTTGTTTCTCATTAGAACTGGGAATAGTTTATTTGAACAATCAATTTTGTAAATTATTAATAAGTGGTACCAATTTAGAGATCTTCCTGGGTGGTTCCCGATAGTATTTTAGTGAACGGAAACCTATCCTCACTTTTAACATGAATCCGTTTGTTTAATTTTAGGGGCTCTTGTAAATATGATAATTATAGTATCATAAATTAGGCTCATAACACATTATTTTTATATTTGCAAAACTAGTAAAATTGAAGTCCAGCCTGCAATTTAAAAATACAAAATTACGAAGCTACCTTCAATCATTACTGATACCAATATATACGGTTGATACACCAATATATACCATTGATACACCAATATATACCGTTAATACACCTGATTTGTTTTGTTGATGTACTGCTCGTACACTTTTGTTTTACTCTCTAATACTTCACTAATACATATTATTAGTTCGAAACATTTGATATGTTGTTGATACACTCAATCAATTAAGTACACTTGAAGCACTAAGAATGATATACTTTATATATCGTTGATACACTTGTTATTGTTTTCTGATACACTTGATAGATTTATTACACTTAATCACTTGCTAAACTTCATTGATACATATTATTTGTTTGAAACATTTGATATGTTGTTTATACACTTGCGAAACTGTTGATACACTCAATCAATTAAATACACCTGATGCAATAAGCATGATACACTTTATGTATTGTCGATACAGTTGTTATGGTATGTTTACAATCTTAAGAACATGTTGAACATCATTATCGCCTATAGTCAACAAATTAAAACTGAAAGTTCAATACATGACTCAACCTGAATTTCAGTATGAATCAAGTTCACAAAAGAATCAAATGATGATATCACTCCATCAACCAAAACAAAATTTGTTTTGTAATCCACGTAGTAATGTTGCTCATCCCATTGACCAATCTGAAAAACAATTACTGCCAATTTAACAGTAACTACAATGAACTGCAACAATTTTGGAAAAATAAAAAATACGTAGTAAGTATATCAGTCAACTAATACATATAATATAAATATATCATACCACTGATATAAAAAACCGATACAAATTTAAAAAAAAAAACAGAACCGAACGTAACTAAATAAAACCAAACTGATCTACGAAGCTTCTTTCGATAAAAAATTTTAGGAACAAATAAAAGAAAAAATAAAAGAGATGAGAAAGAACAAATTGTAGCCCTAATTTTAATAAATAATATATGAGCAATTCACATAAATAATATTAAGGCTTAAAAAAAGGAGAAGAAATACATACATATTTCTTGTTTTCGCTGAAGAAAAAATGAGAAAAATAGGAGAAGAAGACGAGAAGAAGATGACAAAAAAAAAAGCCGACAAAGAGGGAGAAATTTTTAAAAACGAAACTGAAGAGAGAAGGGAAGGACAATCGAGAAGAACAGTGGAGAAGAGGCAGAAGAAGACGAGGAGAAGAGAAGTAGGTGAATAGGAGAAATCGTGAAGAAGAACAACAGAAAAGAGAAGAAGAAAACGAAGAAGGAAGGAGAACAATAAAGAAATAAACGAAAGAAGAAGAGAAAACAGCAGAAAGGGGCAATTTTGGAATAATGAAAAAAATAAAATAAGAAATATCATCCAATATTAAAAAGTTGCTATATTTGTAAAATTGAAAAGGTTAGTGTTAAATTAGAATTTGATTGTTCCACCCAATACAATTTGGGTTAATTTTAACCATCTAGATGTCGAAAGCACTCAAAGAATAGAATAATACCTTCATGGTAATATCAAAACACCCATTTGCATGTTTGGACTTTTTCTTCTTTGTATAAAACAATTGGTAATGTAAATTTTAAAAGTAATAATTCACTTGATAAAAACAACATATAATTTAAAATCATGAACATCTTCCATGGATAAAATAATTAAATATTACAACTATATATATATATATATATATATATATATATCATAATCCGA
Source organism: Cucumis melo (assembly GCF_025177605.1). Lineage (NCBI taxonomy): Eukaryota > Viridiplantae > Streptophyta > Magnoliopsida > Cucurbitales > Cucurbitaceae > Cucumis > Cucumis melo. Next base: position 16,567,792 of record NC_066862.1, read on the forward strand.
TACCTAACTTTGACAAAAAGAAAACAGAGAGACGCACCATCCAAAACTATTTAACTACTCGCCCCTGCTCTTTTTTTTTCTTTTGTAAAAAGAAAAAACTTTATTAATACACATATATACGAATCAACAATATCTTTTACAAAAAATAATCAATCTACCAAAGCAAAGGCCAAGTCCAAATCCCAAACAGTTTTAAATATGAAAAATACGTGCTTTAAGTATTCATAAATATATTTACACATATGATAAAATTTAGATTTAGTTTTTGATAGATTATATTATTGGTAGATGTTTATTAATGATAGAACATATAACTATAAGGATCTATCAATAATATAGCCTATCAATAATATAGCCTATCAATAATAGAGCCTTATCATTATTATTCATATTAACAACTTTCTTAAAATATTCTTATGTACAATTATTATCTCTAAAAAGTGTTACACGAAATACTCCATCTTCAATCCATCCTACTTCCCTCACTTCTTTTAACATAGTTCATAAATACCCATTAACAAAATCATCCCGACTAAGCTGCACACGTTGAAGTTGGAATCAGTGTACCAAGCCTTTGAAGGACAATACTTAATCATCCAAATCTTTTAAAAATTTAAACTTGAAAAAGAATATTTCATAAGTACCAACGTTTGCAATAAATATGGAAGAGTTTTTTTTTTTAAAAAAAAATATATATATATATACATCCAAATAGACAAAGTGGTAGATCTTTAGCGAGGGTATTTTAGGTATTTTGAAAAAAAGAATGAACGTGCACGAGGTGTGATTGTTATTATTCTTATGTTTTTTTTTGTTATATTTTCAATTGCAACTTTAAAAGTTCCTACCCAATCAAATGCAAGGGAAACATAAATTTCAAAGACACAAAAATCGTGACACTGTAAAGTTTGATACATTTACCGTAAAAAATAATCCTTTTTTAAAACATAGGAAAAATGTATTGGTTAAAATTCTATTATTGTTCCTCAGCTGTAAAAAAAATACTCAAACTTTTTAAATATATTGTTAAAAGATATAGTACATAAAAATATTTAACATAAAAAATAATGTGAAACAAAATAAGATATAGTCTAAAAATTGATTTAATGTGACTTTAAAATAATAAAAATGAATTAGATAAAAATACATACCAAAAAAACTAAGCATAAACACAAAATAAATAAATAAATAAATAAATAAAAAAAGAGAAAAAGAAAAAAAGAAAAGAGTTTAAATCGAAATTAAAATTAGAACAAACAAATAAGATTAATTCATCCTAGCTAATTGTCCAAATTAGTTAAATAAAACATACAACTAACAAAATTATCAAATATTTGTGAAAGGTAGACCATACAACTAATAAATATATTAAATATTTATTAAAAATACATAATTTTGAAAACTAACTAAAAAAATATATTAAAGATGTGAAACATGTGTTCGAGAATAGAAGGGTTACGAGGAAGAAGGATGTGAAAGACAGAAGATAGACTAAGAAGATAGACTAATGTCACGCCCCAAAAATAAACCCCCAAAATTTTTCGAAATTAAGGCTCCTTAGCATTGCCCAAGAGGAGCCAACCAAGTCCCACACAGTCCAAAGGCCCTAAGAAAATAAGCAAAGGCACGCAAGGGTCATGAAACAGCCGTTGGAACCCACGGACGCATGAGCGGCAGCCAAGCGCGCGCGGCCCTAGCATGGCATGGGCGCGCGCGCAGCATAGGCAGGCGCGCACGGCACAGCGCGCGCGCACGATGGACAGGCGGGCGTGCACGGCATCGCGCCCGCGCGCGCGGAAGATGGGCAGGTGCACGCGGCACAGCGCGCGCACGCACGGGAGACGGACAGATGCGAGCGGCATCCGCGCGCGCGCAACGGTCAGCGTGCATGGCACGTCCCGACGGCGCGCACCGGGAAGACCCGAGACGCCTCTGGAAATTTCTGGAACTTTCGATGACGGACGTCAAGCACCGTAACGAGCGGAACGCGCGCGCGCCTGAAGGACGTGACGGAGACCCGCGCGCGCTCCAGGCCCCTCCAGACAAGCCCAGACGCATCTGAAACCTTCTATTTCGGTTATGAACAGTGCTATGTCGGTGGCTGACTGTCATGAAAACCCAGAATGCTCTAGAATGATTTTGCCGACCTTTTAATTCGGTTTAGAGTTCAAAGTCGGTCATGTAACACTACAAATACCCCTAAGGGGTCCCATTTGTAAAGCACCCAAGAGAAACCCAAGAAAAATCCAAGAGTAACCTAAGAAAACCCAAGAAATCCAAGAAATCCTCAAGCATCCTTAAGCAATACACTTGTATTCTCAATTTTCTCAATCTTTCTCTACTCTTTGCCTACTTTTCCCTTCTCTAAAGCCTCTTTCTATTTCTAGCAAGTCTTCCAACAAACTCTAAGGCTTACATTGGTGTCTCTATCACCATTGTGTCGCACGTTGGTTAAGTGTTAAAAATAAGCACGTGACAGTTGGTATCAGAGCAACGATCCCTGTGGAGGAATTGATACCAAGCGAAAGTTGGTACCAGAGCAACGATCTCTGCGGACTATAACCGATACCAAGCTAAAGTTGGTATCAGAGCCACGTTCTTTGAGGACTGTAACCGATACCAAGCTAAAGTTGGTATTAGAGCCAAGGTTTAAACGGAAGTACCTTTGTGTTCTTGCTAGCATAATATCGGCTAAAGAAGGACATACTTCACCCATTGAGCAGGTCATTGAAGGTCCTGTTACTCGGGGAAGAAAAGAGCAACATTCTCCTACTCGACGCTCAAAATCAAAAGGTCCTGCTGTAAGGGAGCATGTCGACACTCGCCTTTCCAACCTTGAGCAAGGTATGGAGGATGTTCAGCTCGTGGTTGGTAGGCTGAGTGATAATTTTGAGGAATTGGTGCAAGAAAATTCCGAAATCACCTCGGTTGCTAAGGAGATGATTGAGGACATGGGACAAACATTCCAGAAAGAGTTGAAAGAGCTTGCATCCACGGTGACAACCTTAAAGGCATTCGTGGAAGGTGAGTTACACGATCTCCACACTAAATCTATCTCTTTTAAAACGAGATTAGATACCCTTTGTGTAGAATGTCGTTCCAAACATCTTGGTAGCAATGCTCCCTCAACGAGCACACACCCCACTACGTCAGGCACTTCTAACATCAAAGTGCCCAAACCCGACGTTTATAATGGCGTAAGAAATGCCATCGTCGTGGATAACTTTTTATTCGGCCTCGAAAGATACTTCGTCGCGTTAGGGGTGCGCGATGACAAGGCAAGGATAAACCATGCCCCAACCTTCCTAAGGGATGCTGCACAACTGTGGTGGCGTCGTAAGTACGCCGACCAAAGTGGGAATGCCATCCACTCGTGGGAGCAGTTCAAGACTGAATTACGGAAACGCTTTGTCCCTCATAATGCCGAGATAGAATCTCGTGGAAAACTCTGTCGCCTCCGACACACCGGTAGTATTCTTGATTATGTAAAAGAATTCACTACCTTAATGCTCGAGATAGGCGATCTACCCGAAAAAGAAGCCTTATTTCAGTTCAAAGATGGCTTGAAAGATTGGGCAAAGATCGAGCTGGATCGTCGTAATGTCCAGACCCTTAACGACGCTATTGCCGCAGCAGAGACGCTTGTCGATTATTCCACCCAATCAAAGGGGAAGAAGCCTGGTCCAGAGAAACACGGAGGAAAACCGGATAAGGCCAAGAACTTTGGTCGCAAGGACGGGGGAAAGGTGAAGACTTTCCAGTGGAGGAATGGCAAGAATGATGGTGCACATCGAGGTGAGTCCTCTAACCCTTCTAAACCCTGCTTTATCTGTAAAGGACCGCATTGGACTAGGGATTGTCCAAATCGGAAGGCAATAAATGCCCTCGTTGCAAAATTCCAAGAGATAAAGCAAGTAGAAGATGCACCAAGACCCCAAATTGGGTCAATGCAGCAAATAAGGGTGATGAAGAAGGAGAATACTGTAGAACATAAAGGTCTCCTATATGGCAGCGTTCGAATAGAAGGAAAAGAGGCCACGACCATGTTCGATATAGGAGCATCCCATAATTTTATGGATGTTCAGGAAGCTAAGAGGTTAGGCCTCAAGTTCAAAGAAGAGACCAGAACCGTCAAAGTAGTAAATGCCAAGGAACAGGCCATTCATGGTGTAGCCAAGGGAGTACTAGTGAAGATTGGCGATTGGCAGAATAGACTATTATTGATGGATTAATGATAACAATTCCCATAAAGAGAGGGAAGCCAGTAAAGATGTTGTCAGCATTACAATTCAAAAGAGGGGTCTCGAAGAACCAATGCTACGTAGCAACCATGAAGTCCTTAGAAACCGAAGAAGCAAAATCTGACGAGCCTTCGGTACCCGACAATATACAGAAGGTCCTTGATGAGTACAAGGACATAATGCCTTCAGAACTGCCAAAGAAACTTACCCCAAGAAGAGAAGTAGACCACGAAATTGAACTAGAACCAGAGAGGGCAAACGTTGTTACTGATGCCCTCAGCCGCAAGGCCGAGCTAAATATAATCACAACAAGCATGCCCACAAGCGACTTCCTTGAACGAATCAGGAAAGGAATGCAACATGATGAGTTGGCCAAGAACTTACTGAAATTGACCAAGGAGGGGAGGACCAGAAGATTTTGGGAGAACGATGGTACCCTCCTTACGATTTGTAATCGCTTATTCGTGCCAAGATGGGGAATTTTGCGGAAGGATGTCTTAAGGGAATGCCATGATTCCTTATGGGCTGGACACCCAGGTATGAACCGCACACTTGCCTTAGTGCACGATAAATATTACTGGCCAAGAATGCAGGATGACATTGAGAGTTATGTCAAGACTTGCCTAGTTTGTCAACAAGATAAAGGGGAACAACAACTTCCCGCGGGATTGCTTGAACCCTTGCCGATCGCTGAGAAACCATGAGATAGTGTCACCATGGACTTTATCGTAGAATTACCTAAATCCCATGGCTTTGGAACCATTATGGTGGTCGTGGACAGATTCAGCAAATATGCAACTTTTATACCATGCCCACCAGACATAAAGGTAGACGAAGCGGCAAGACTGTTCTTTAAGAATGTAGTAAAACTGTGGGGGATACCGAAAAGCATCATCAGCGACCGAGACCCACGTTTTACTGGGAAATTCTTGTGGGAGCTGTTCAAATTAATGGGGACAGACTTAAACTTCTCCACAAGTTTTCACCCCCAAAGCGATGGCCAGACGGAAAGAATAAACGCTTTGTTGAAGCAATATCTAAGGCACTATGTTAGTGCACATCAAAAAGATTGGGCAACCCTCTTAGATGTAGGCTAGTTCTCTTACAATCTCCAACGAAGCGAATCAACAGGCAAGAGTCCGTTCGAGATAATCATGAATCAATAACCCAACACACCCGGTGCCTTGATTGCCCCATATGAAGGACCTAACCCTTCTGCGTTTAATTTCGCGAAGCAATGGCACGAGGAGCAAGATATATCAAGGGCATGCCTCGAGAAAGCGGCTCGAAGAATGAAGAAATGGGCCGATAAAAGGAGAAGACCAATAGAATATGAAATTGGCGAAAAAGTTTTGGTAAAACTATTACCAAACCAATTTAAGTCCCTTCGAAAAGTCCACAAGGGACTAGTCAGGCGATATGAAAGCCCATTCCTAATTACCGAGAGAGTGGGTAAAGCAGCGTATAAAGTGGAACTACCTCAAAAGTTGAAGATCCATAACGTCTTCCACGTAAGTATGTTAAAGCCCTTTCACGAAGACCAGGAGGATATGAAAAGAAGCGAAACCTCTCGAGCGTCAACCGGAGTAGTAACCGAGTTTGACAGGAAGATTAAAGAGATCCTAGCCGAGAGGAAAATAAGAAGAAGAGGAGTTCCAAGCCACTCAGAATATCTAATTCTGTGGGAAGGATTGCCAGAACCCGAAGCCAGTTGGAAACGCGAAGATGTACTTTGGCAATTCCAAACAGAAATAGAGAAGTTCAAAGAAAACACAACGAGGACGTTGCGAAATCGAGTGGGGGAGGGTGTCACGCCCCAAAAATAGACCCCCAAAATTTTTTGAAATTAAGGCTCCTTAGCATTGCCCAAGAGGAGCCAACCAAGTCCCACACAGTCCAAAGGCTATAAGAAAATAAGCAAAGGCACGCAAAGGCCATGACACAGCCGTTGGAGCCCACGGACGCATGAACGGCAGCCAAGCGCACGCGGCCTTTGTATGGCATGGGCGCGCGCGCGCGCGCACGATGGACAAGCGAGCGCGCGCGACATCGCGCCCGCACGCACGGAAGATGGGCAGGTGCGCGCGGCACAGCGCGCGCACGCACGGGAGACGAAAAGATGCACGCGGCATCCGCGCGAACGCAACGGTCAACGCGCATGGCAGACGCACGCACGCCCGACGGTGCACGCCGAGAAGACCCGAGACGCCTCTGGAAATTTCTGGAACTTTCGATGATGGACGTCAAGCACCGTAACGAGCGGAACGCGCGCGCGCCTAACGGACGTGACGGAGACCCGCGCGCGCTTTAGGCCCCTTCAGACACGCCCAGACTTATCTGGAACCTTCTATGTCAGTCATGAACAGTGTTATGTCGGTGCCTGACTGTCATGAAAACCCCATAATGCTCTAGAATGATTTTGCCGACCTTTTAAGTCGTTTAGAGGACCAAAGTCGGTCATGTAACACTATAAATACCCCTAAGGGGTCCCATTTGTAAAGCACCCAAGAGAAACCCAAGAGAAATCCAAGAGTAACCCAAGAAAACCCAAGAAAATCCAAGAAATCCAAGAAATCCTCAAGCATCCTTAAGCAATACACTTGTATTCTCAATTTTCTCAATCTTTCTCTACTCTTTGCCTACTTTTCCCTTCTCTAAAGCCTCTTTCTATTTCTAGCAAGTCTTCCAACAAACTCGAAGGCTTACATTGGTTTCTCTATCACCATTGTGCCGCACGTTGGTTAAGTGTTAAAAATAACCACGTGACACTAAGTATTCTAGGTTCTATGATAAAACTAGTTAAAACGGCTAAGTGTGAGAGGAATGCATTTTACGCATTGTGATCAAAGATGATGCTGTAACGACCCAAATTTTCAATCTAAGCTGAGGTCATTACTTACTGTTAAGATACGACATTCAATCATAAAAGCTCAAGAAAGACCCTGTTCAAAACTCATTAAAAACTCCAAGATGTAATAAAATTTTCTTCGGGTGGCCCTATTTCAAATAAATTTCAAAAGTTTCAAACACCGTCTATAGAATTTCAAATAAAATAAACGAACAAAGTTTCTAACCAAAACTGAAGACAAAAATCCTCAAAACGAAACAATAAAGACATTGAGCAGAAGTATTAAGCTAAACATTCTCGTATGGCTTTTACGCATCCTTCTTGCCCCTTGTCGATCTGCCCCACATTACCTTTACCTGAAAAAGTTAAACATAAAAGGGTGAGTATGAAATATACTCAGTAAGAGACCCACTACTGGTCCCGATAGGGCAATAACCGTTAGCTTCCTATTAATGGGTACCCTGCACAAAACAATCTCGTGGTCCCCTAAAACATACACATCAATCAGTCTAGTAATCCCGAAAGACATACATATCAGTCTAGTGATCTCGTCGGATACACATATTAGTCTAGTGATCCCCTCGGATACACATATCAGTCTAGTGATCCCGAAAGATGCACAACATGTGGTGATCCTGTAGGACACCGTGCTTGTAAAGTACACTACTCCATAGATAAAGCAAACAGTTATTCCCCAATCCATTCTAAACTGTATAGAACAATCAAAACGTAACAACTTCAGTTAGTAGTCCAGTCTCTAAGTATAATCAGTCAGACAATCTAACTTCAATCAGTAAGTCAACTCATCATCGTGTAGTTACACTGGCAATAACATCGCCTCAGCCCAACATTAACACAAACTATAAGTAACATATACTAAACATAATGTCTAATTTAGTTTACAGCACAACCCATCAGTAAATATACAACCTACACATGGTGGTCCCAAAATCCATCGACCAGTAACAATACAGCTTAACAATATGCATAGATTGCATAGAAAATTTAGATACACCAACCAATAACAGAACAAACCAACGATAACCTGAGTTATGAATAACAGTCAATTCCTCATCATCAATAATAAGCCAATAGCACAACCCATCAATGTAAATCAAACTACACTTAGCAATTGTGTCGTTCAAAACCAGTCAAGAATATATTAATACTACTTTTATGTGAGCACACAAACATCAATTTAATGCAACCTCTAAAATATACTTCCGCATAATGTATTACATTTAAATCTCAAATTTGAGTCCAGTAGTAGGAACCCTAAACCTTAGATTTAGCTATGCTCCTTAACCAATACTAAGATCCAACGAACCAATCTAACTTAACATAATGGATTCAAGAATTAAATCAATTACTCTCCTAAACCAATCCTTTCATCTAAAGCACATCAACGTACGCTCATAAGCTTACCTAAGTAAATGGCAAAACGGACTCCAATTCAAGCTTGCCGGAAATCCTACGGATTCGAGCGCTAACACCTTTAAAGATTTAATAGTAGTTCAACCAATTAATTCAACACTTTAATATGACCATTATGCTTAAAACGACTAAGGAAACAACTACAAAACTCACAATTTTGTCCTTACCTCAAAACTTACAATGAGATAAAAGCAGCAGAACTCTAAGTGATTCAAACTACGTTGAGCAAGGGACAAAAAAATGTGGCTCGGCTTGGAAGAGGGGATTGTTCGGGCCGGGTCGGATAGAGACAAAAGCGGTGGTTGGGTCTTGCGAGGACACAACGGACGAAGGACGGAAAGGGACTGAGATGGCAGGCGGTAGACGAATAAAGCAAGATTGGAGACGCGACGCAAATTGCTCCACCATGCGGCTGTCGAACTTCGCAAATAGAGACAGATCTAGCCGACGGACGAGGAGATGCGTGGCGATGGCAACTGGGCTTCATCGAACGTCACACGGGAGAAGACAGGGACTCGACGGCTACGACAGCAGACAGAGAAGAGAAGAGAAGAGATTGAAGATTTAAGTTGGGGGGGCATCGACTGGGAATGAAGAAGAAGACGATGAATTTAGGTTTTGTTTCTTAAAAAAAGAAATAACAACAACAACAACAACAACAAGAATAATAATAATAATAATAATAATAATAATAATAATAATAATAATAATATGAATAATAATATAATATAGTTTATATTATTTTATTTTATATCGTATTATATTATATTGTCTTATTATTAATCTTATATCCTCCCTTTTTATTTTCTTTTCCTTTTTCTTACCAACCCAAAAAAATATAACACCCAACAAAAAGATAAATAAAATTTCTATAACATAAGGTAAATATGTTGAGAACATACCTTGAAAATTTTGGGTCTTACAGATGCGTGGAAAAGATGTACGATTCAAGGAAGAGAATGTGACACGAGGAAATGGAGTTTTGGATTTTGGGCAAAGAAGCCAGGTGTGGGAACAAAGGAGACTTGGTTGAAGTAACAGACTCAAATTAGTCAGCATCTTATGTACGTGTTACCATAAGGATAAGCATGGTTAAAAGAAATGGGAAACCTACATGTGTAGATCATTAAGAGGGAGATGGCAAGCAACAATGAGTTTACAGATGACTAATCTAGTTTAACATTAGTATAAATAAACCTTGCGTGTTTATTTTTAAAGGTGGAAAAGTAAGCTTTCATGTGCTGTAGAGAAAGAACAGATGAATAGAGGAAGCTTTGAACTGAGGCGTTAAGAAGAAGGGAGAAAAGGAAGACCAGGCGATTAAGGGGAAGAAGGACTAGGTGTTGAGGAAGAGAGAAGAATAAGGGAAGCTAGGCTTCGTGAGTGACTTTTCAATTCGAAGGTCAAAGTTTCTCTTAAGCTTCATTCATGTCATGTTTGTATAATGTTTAAAATGATGTAATCTTATGATTTATAAATGAAAAACATGGTTATTTCAAGAATGTCTTAATGCCTTCAACAATATGATGCTTGTGTGTAAAATGTTGGTGTGTGAGTGAAGCACTAGCTTTGTTCCTATCATGAGCTACTATTATGTATATATAAGAGTCAAGGTAACCATGCAGTGAAAGGACTAGATGGCGATGAGAAGGTAGCTAGATGCATTGAGATGTCTACATTTGAGTCAACCGCCTGACCAGAAGGAAAGGAACCTAAATTTCTTTAAAAGATATTGATGATGAAACGTGTCATCACAATAGTCTATGTGTAGGAATGGTTCGATATCCTTGCGAAAGGAATAAGTAGAGGCTAATGTGTGTTTAATGATTTTAGTTTATGATAAGACATTATGAAATGTTCTTATAAAATAAGGTTATGCATGATTTTGTATTACACAAAGGTTACCCTAAAATTTGTCACTCAAAGCATTCGACGTATGATTTATGTTTCCCTTCCCCAGGTAAGCAATGCATTGAGGCTGCGTTTTGAGGATTAAGGAAAACTGCAAGGCATTAGATGTAGTGGTAGGTGTTTGGAGTTGTGTCAGGTATTGAGAACCTAAAGTTTAGGCTATAGTAATTGTTTAAGTATAAGCTTGTAATTGAATTAAATTATGTTTAAGGATTGAATAAAAGTTATAAAGTTTTCTTACGCTTAAGTGTTATCGAAGTTTATCGTCTTGCATGCTTTTAAGTTACTAACGTTCAACTTAAGTTTTAGGTTTCGGGTGTTCTGACATTTTACTTAGAGGTCTAAACTACCCAAGTCTTGTCAACATTCGTAACGCATGAAGGTGTCGTTGCAAGTGACGATGTGATAGTTTGGTATTGAAACATATACAAAAACCATGGGAAGTAAGCAAATGTCATGTCCCGCTCCCCCCTTGGGACTTACTATGCGGAATGCAAAGCGACTTTGAGTAGTCTTAATGTCTCAAGTTGAAACACCATAATGCTCACTTAAGTTCTTATACTTAAACTTAACTACTAACAAGTAGTAGAATCACAACATCTTCAAGACATATCTAGTAAACAAATCAACTTCTTATTACTTAAAGCACGTGTTCTACAAATTACACTTTACATACATCCTTAATACAAAAATTATAACAATTAATCTTAAATGCCTTGCTTAACTTCCTCGCCTAGTAATCCGTATTTTATCCTTCCTTACTTGGCTTTAATGCATGATCACCTAGGGACAAAATTTAAAACATAAGTCGAAGACTTAGTGATACTTTTAGAAAACCTTTTAGGCATACTTAAGACTTACATTCTTATTAACTTGCCAACTCCTACTTGAAACTCCACATGTGTAAGTGGTAACTTGTAAAAGTACAAGTTATTATGGCCTTTTATGTAAAATAGTGAAGCCCTATCGCATAAGAATAGAAGAAAAGAAGGAAAATAGTAAGTAATCTGATTAACTTGTGTATTGCCTCTTACAAAAGAACTTCATCCATGTTTTATCACGTCTTAGGTCTTTTATCGCGGGATAATGGACAAAAAGAAGTAGACCTTGGCGATAGAACGTTACGTGAGGAGACGCATTCGACCAACACGACGACAAACAATTAAGCTTAGTGATCTGATGAACTAGCAGACAAATTTGGTTGGTGCACATATCAGAAACAGAACAAAACGATGTGTGCTTAGAAAATTTTTATGTTTATCTTGATTATGCTTTAGTTTAAACTCTTACATGTGGTCCATTAAGTATACTTAGGAACTTTCTCAGAAAAATCCTAATCCTTCAAGTTGATAACTTCTGGAAATGAAAGTTATTATGACTTCTTCGATAAAATAATGCGACCAAAACGTGTAATAATTGTGTCAAAATGCGTAACTTCTATTGAAAATTCATAAATATTTGGAAATATACTTTACATAAGTCTCCATGCCTGTTTCACCCTGTTTTTAGGAGTAGCCTTTCTGTCGTCTGTAAAAGCTTTCTTCTCTTTTCACGATCAATCTGTAAGTTAAAGCTTAGGACATAGTAGAGAAGATTTCATCACTTCCCTTTCCCCTAACTTGTAAGTCATTCTCTTTACTTTCCATTTTTATATTTCTTTGTTATGTATGTGTTCACATTGTACAATAGCTTAAGGCCTATATTCTTTAATACATTGCATGTTTATACATTTTTAATCCATTAGTTCTTGACCTTTCATCTGCCAATGTGTTATCTGTAGTTTAGTCTTGTGATAAGTTCTTGATAAGAAGCTTAACTTATAAAGCTTATTGCGTTAGTTGAGTTATAATCATCACTTGCCTGGTTTATATCGCTAACTACTTGAGAGACCAAGTAGCAAGGATATGGCTAACGCGCGCAGGGATGAGTCTAGAGACAAACTTCACCTTGGTGAGATAATTTCCATCATTTGTATCCCGAAAGGAGAACAAGTGTGGGTATTTGGCGTCGAGAGGTTATCACCCTCAAAAGGGAAGTGCTATAAGTCTTGTAAGTAAACCCTTCTAGATAGATCTCGTTTAACCAAGCTTTATCATTTGCATCTCAAGAGGTGAGCAAGTGTGGGGTTCAAGGAACTGAGAGGTGCTCACCTTATTCTTAAGCTAGTTCAGTGGTTTCTATCGCATCAAGGCTGTCGGATGGCTTAGTCACCTAATAATACGGAGACCTTTTTTCTCTCTTTCTTACAACAAGTTAGTATGTGCATCCATCTCGCCACCATTCTTATTCCCCTTTTATAGATTCTATAGTGTAGATAGTAGTTTAACTTAGTCATACACCTTTATTTTATACTATATACTTATTTTATATCACCTGAATGAACAGTAAACCTTAGAACTATGCTTTGATATCAATTCCTTGTGTTTGACCCTAGATTACCCAAGAAACCTATTATTTTGCTTATACATGGGCAAGCAATAGGAAAACTTGTACTCAACAAGGACTTAATAATTATACGAGGATGAGAGACATAGAGAGCCTCTCGCATGCAATGACCATGCCTCATCACTTAAGAATTAGATATAGACAAACATAACACTAAACATTAAGTCCGAATTCACACCACAAGCTTATCTCGGATTAAACTTCAGATTGCTTAATCAGTCTTGTCTGCCTTCTCATTCTGCTCGCGTCACCTAAACGCATCTTCCTAGCTTATTTGAATCGCGTAGCTTTATGCGACTCAACAAAAAGCTTAGCTTCTCAAACACTTTCTTTTCAAAGCCTTCTTCAAAATTCATACTTAAATACTTACTTTCCAAAATTGACTTTTTTATTCAAGCACGGGACTTACAGCAAAACTTGTGGAATTGAGTAAAGTGGAGCTAATTTCTCAAGTTACACTTTGTAGGAAAAGTTCAAAGAAACATGTCGAGAGGAAGAAGATGTGGATGATTAGGAAATAGGTCGTATACAACAATTGAGCCAACTATGGACTCAGAAGCTCATCTAGTCAACCCATATTCTAGAAGAGTAACGTAGGAGGAATTATATGATTGAGTTGCTGAAAGATTAATAGATGGTTTGTTTAGAGTGCTAGATAAAAAGTATGGAATAGAACGACTCAAGGTAGTAGGAGTCAAGGAATTCTCTGGAATAGTAGAAGCAAAGTGGGTAGAGAAGTGGTTAAAAACACTAGAAAAGTATTTTAGCGTTATGCAATGCCCTGAGGAGAGAAAGATTGACTTAACAGTTTTCTTACTTAAAGAAGGAGCAAAAGATTGGTGAGCAATTAAAGAGAATAGACGAGGTGAGGTAAGCTGGAAAGAGTTCAAAGTAGCGTTCAATGAGAAATATTTCTCAGAAACTTATAAGGAGGAGAGGTGAGATGAATTTCTACACTTACAGTAATGTGAGCTCACGATCGTAGAGTATGAGAAGAAGTTTATGAAATTAGCCAAGTACACGTTAATGATGGTGGCTAAGGAGAGAGACAGATGTAGGTGTTTTGAATTTGGACTAAAACCTACGATAAAGACACCAGGCATAACTTTAGCCACACGATATAGTTATGCTGAGTTAGTTGAGGCAACATTACGCATTGTATGAGACATATTCCAGAATAGAAGATTGTAAAAAAAAAGTAATTTGGTTAAACGATCGCATAAGGACGTAAACGATCGTGCAGGAAATTAAACGATTGTGTGATAAAAGTTAGACGGTCATATTAGAAAAAAGAAATCATTTAAAAGGATAAACGATCGTGTAAGAGGATTAAACAATCATATAAGAGACTAAACGATCGTGTAAATGGTTGAGCGATCGTGTAGGAAAATGAAGGAGGTTCCCAGGGTTATAATTATCGGGTAAATGCAGTTTGTTTCCAGATGTCGTGTGAAGAGTTAAAACTAATTTAAGTAGGAGTTAACAAGATTATAAAAGTTTAAAGAGTGACTAATCTATTTTGGGATTAATTTAAGCAAGACATTAAGGTAAAAGGAAAGAGTCTATTTTGAGATAAAACTATCGCAAAAGAAAGAGAAATTGTTTAAAAGTGTTACCGAGAATCTCTTTGGTGAAGAAGAAAGGTTTCTGAAAAACGGTGTGAGATAATCAAAAGTCCTTTAGTTAATTCTAAAGTAATAACAATCAGAATAACTAGGTAAATAGTGGAAGAAAAATAACACAAAGAACTTTGGTAACCGAGTTCGGCGAATACCACCTACGTCTAGGAAGCTGCACACAACTTAGATGAGTAATATTATTAAGATTCCCAATAGTCAATATACATCAACACGATATGTGATATTCAACTCAAGTATATGACTATATTAAAGTACTTAATAACTTAAGAGTTCATGCTCCCCTTGAACATATGACTGAATCTTCTTGAAGATGTCTTCATACTCCCCCTGAGTTTAAGATGATCTCTTGATCATTACTTCTTGTTTAGGATGATCTCTTGATCATTACTTCTTGTTTAAGATGATCTCTTGATCATTACTTATTCTTTCATATTACTCATCATCAAGTTCATCATAGATCAACACATTGAGACCATAGATAGTTAATTGTACTACATTCTTCCCCTATCGGCTACTGCAATGATAGTTTCAACTAGCAGCACCAAAATGCTTTCTCCTTTCGTCAGTCGTATTGAAAACCGCAAGTTTCGTAGTGTATATATATATTTTCTCAAGAATAATCTGAAAAAGATATTGATACAAGATTCCTAAAATAAAAAAAGATCTTTTATCTTTTTGGAATTAAATAACTCATTAATAAAAGATAATTTAAGAAAATCTTTTTAACAAAATCCCAACAAACTGCCCCTTTTGTCAAAAAGAGAAGATTTCTTTTCACGTTCAAGTCAATGCTTCTTAGATACTTCTCATAGTGCAACAGTCAGTAAATGGCCATATTCAACCACATAACAACACATCAGATCAACACATTCATCAACAAATTAACCATACACTTCTAAAGATTATCATTTCATTTTCCTAATTCATAACCAAAGTGACAAAAACAAAAAACAACAATAAACATCATACATTTATATAACCTCATATGAGCCCTTCACAATTTTCAAAAAGAAAAACACAAAAAGAAACAACATCAAAATATCTTCAATAGAAAAACAAACTTCAAAACAACATAAAAAATGAACAACTTCAACAGAGGCAGGAACCGTCTACAACTACTCCAGCCCCTAACTTCACTACTTCTCCCTCTTTGAACAGAAAAGAGATACTACTCTTTATCTGGAGCATCAGTACTAGAGGAGGGAATAAGTGTCTTCAGGTGTCGAACAAGTGAATCAACCTCCAATCTCCGATCAATTAGTAGATTTATGGATATAGAAAAAGCTCGAGACTCAGTTATAAACGTATTAATTATCCTAGAGGCTAAGTCTCGATGAAAAAAGAATCCTTTAACATTCTCATCTACATCATCAGTGTCAAACATACGGGGGTTCCTAGAAATAGCTTGTAGCTTAAAGACAATGTCTTAGGATCAAGACCAGGAGCATCATTCGGATTCAAGATCTCAACATTCAAATGAACCAGCAAACTTGAAAAGAACCGAGGCAGAGGGATATGAATTTAAACTCCAAATGTTCCTGCATGTCTCAAAAGCTGATTATAGATAAAGTGTCCAGCATCCACTATATCATCATTGCAGATTTGATAAAGAAAAGTACATAAAGCATCAGAAACACTGGAAGCATGTGAAGAGCGGAACCAGTTGGCAATGCCAATTTTGTAAAGAATGGCATATTTAATACTAAGTGAGACAATATGTTTCCCATTCACAGGCCATATATACAAGGTTCCTCCAGATAATACAGAAACCAAAACATCATTGGATGGATGTGAAGGAGTAGAGTTAGGTTCTACAATTTTTCCTAAGAATCCATTAATTTACAACAGACGAAATCTTGAAGTTCAACCCTCGAATGTGCACTGTTAGGTAATCAGGCCTACTCGGATTGTTGAATTCTAAAGGCGAATTTACTATTAATTCTTTGATCAGTTGAGGATAGAATGGCCCCATAGTGGAAATCGATTTGGACAGCCCTGCTTTAACAATTAAGTCTATAACACTCAAGCAGGAATTGTATTTATCAGACACATTCACCTCATTTACAATATGCCTCTGCAGTAGATATTTTCATATTTGCACGCTTCTTTGAGATGAAATGAAATTCCATCAATGGGAATAGATGGAATATTCAGTGGAATCTTCTTCCTCCCAGTTTTTCTAGTGATGTTGTGACGACTTTATTGCGATTTCTTCTCTTTCTCTCTTGATTCAAGTGGAGGTTGTTCAGACTCGGCTGGAGGAACATTCACATTTGGTACACCATCATCTGGTGGACTATTATCAGTTGGTTCAACATGATCATCAACATTTGCACCAGGATTCTCGTCAACAGTTCCTGCAATGTTCTCACCCACATTATCAGTAGATCGACCCACAGGGTTAGGATCTGGAACCAATTGTTGAACATCAACTAGTGATCTGGTTTGAATAGGAGACCTAACTGGTAGATAATGACAAGACTGTCTGATTTCTTCATTAGTAGTAAAGGCCTGACGAGGCATTGGAACAAAAATGTCTTCAGAAGATGAACTCTCATCAGAATGAACTGAGGTAATAGGCCCATCAGCTATAGTGGGCTCAACAGTAAAAAAAACTAACCCTTCTTCAACAACCTAGCTAGAGTACCATTCATTTCGTCCATCAGAATCCATTTAAAACACATGAGCCTCAGAGACAACCGGTTCAGTTTTAACATTCTCAGCAGCAATATTCTCATCATGCACAGACAAATTTGGGCTATTAGAAAGATTTACCTAACTCTTTTTAGATGGCAAACGATAAGGTCTTCGAGATGAAGTACTCTAGAATCGCTGAGCCCTCATTCGAATGCCATACATATTTTTTCGAGTGTCAGAAACTTCAGCAACAGCTTTGGGTGAACGACCTTGATATTTTCCTTTTCGTGTATTCACCATTTTTGAATCCGAATAAGAGAAAAGAACTTCAAGAACGTGTACTATGGAAATTCAAAGATGAACATATTTCGTGAAGATGAGGGGACTTAAAATAGCTATAACTTTTTGTTTAAATTTAAATGCCTCTTAATAAAGGCTAATTCGGCACTGACGTGCCCATAAATAAATATCACGATGCCTTTTTTTTAACGTTTCTCTAAATAATAAAAATTAAATTCTCAAGTCCTCAAAAGAACTTATATTTAGTGGTTTAGTAAATATATCTGCCAACTGAAGATTTGATCGAACATGCTCAAGTGTAATTATTTTTCCCTCTATAAGTTCCCTGATAAAATGATGCCTAATTTCAATATGCTTAGTTCGACTATGCTATACTGGATTTCTAAAAGTATCGATTGCACTCATATTATCACAATAAAGTGTCATAATTCCCTGTTGAATACCATACTCTTGTAGCATCTGTTTCATCTAATAAGTTGAGTACGCTCAATTCCTGCTGCAATATATTTTTCCTCTACTGTAGACAGTGGAACACAATTCTATTTTTTACTGGCCAGGGGATCAAATTGTTTCCAAGAAAGAAACATCCTCTTGAAGTGCTTTTTCTATCATCTGAGCATCCAACCCAATCACAATAACCAACAAGAATTGAATTTGTATCATAAGAGTATAAAACTCCAAATTTGCTTGTTCCATGAATGTATTTGATTGTTCGTTTAACTGTTGCTAGATGTGAAACACGAGGGTCAGATTGAATTCGTGTAAATATACCCACAACATAAGCAATATCAGTTCTACTAGCTGTTAAATAAAGCAAACTCCCAATAATACTTTTGCAAAGTTTATGATCTACAAACTCCCCGTCACTATCCTTAGTGATTTTAACATGTGTAGCAGCTAGAGTCCTCTTTTGCTCAGACTTGTCAAGGCCAAACTATTTAACTATATTCTTAGCATATTTCTCCTGAGTGATAAAGATGCCTTCTTTCCTTTGCTTAATCTGAAATCCTAGAAAACAAGACAACTCTCCAACCGTACTCATCTCGAATTCTGACTACATGATCTCAATGAAGTTTGTAACAAGTTTCTTTAAAAAACCTCTGAATATGATATCATCTACATATATTTGTGTAACTATCAGATCTTTGTCAGATTTGTTCATAAATAAAGTCTTGTAAGCACCTTCTCTAGAGTATCCTTTATGATTAAGATAAATCATGAGTCATTCATACCACGCTCTAGGTACTTGCTTTTTATTGATTTTATACACATGCTAAGGATACACTGGATCAACAAAACCCTTATGTTGAGCTACATAAACTTCTTCATTCAAGTTCCCATTTAGAAAGGCACTTTTAACATCTATCTGATACAGTTTGAACTTACGAACACACAATATGTTGAGTAACCGACGTACAACTGCAAGTCTAGCTACAGGTACAAAGGTTTCATAAAAATGTACACCTTTCACCTGAGAGTAGCCTTGAGTAACTAATCGGGTCGTGCTTCATGTTACCTGTCCTATGATGTTTGCTTTCTCAGGTTTAGGAACCAAAGTCCGCACATTAAATCGTTTGAATTGCAATAATTCCTCCTAAATTGCATTTATCCAGAACTCATCTTTGAGAACTTCATTCATGGAAGTAGGTTCAATATATGAGGTGTAGCAAATGTTAGCAATCATCTTCGCATAATCAATCTTGTCCTTTTTCCTGGTAGTAATCCCAACTGAGGGATCTCCAATCATGGAACTTGATGGATGATTCTTTTGGACATGTGAAGATGGTATATTTTGACTTAAATTCGCCATTATTTCCTTCTTAGTTGATTTAGATCTATCATAAAAGCTATTTACACTTGTATCTACAGTACAAGCAGAAGTTAATTCAGGTGCAACAAAAGGTTTAAGTGGGAGAACATCATCATCATCTGTTCATCTGTATAACATTTGCTTATTATCATTCACAACCACATTAATAGTTTCCCTAACCACTCTAGTTCTATTATTGAATACTCTATAAGCACGACTATTACGAGAATATCCTAAAAAAATCTCTTTTTCTGATTTTGCATCATATTTTCTGTGATACTCTCTATCGACAAGAATATAACATGTACTTCTAAAGACATGAAAATACTTAACATTTGGTTTTCTGCCAATTCATAACTCATACAAAGTTACAGTAGTTCCAGAGCGAGTAGTAATTCTATTATGAATATGACAAGAAATATTTACAACTTCAGCCCAAAACTGTAGTAGCAGAGATTTGGCATGAATCATAACTTGACCCATCTCTTGTAAAGTTCTGTCTTTCTCTCTACTACTCCATTCTGTTGTGGTGTTAGAGGTATCGAGTATTCATGATGTATCTCTTATGTTTCACAAAAAACTATTCAATTATTCATTCTTGAATTCTTTCCATGACCACTCCTTATTTGAACAATATTCTTCCCTTGTTCACACTGAAGTCTCAAGCATAAATTGATGCATACTTTGGCAGTATTTGATTTTCCTCTATGAAATCTTACCCAAGTAAAGCGAGAGAAATCATCCACAACTACAAACACATATTTCTTCCCTCCAAGACTCTCAGTTTGCATAAGACTTATTAGATTCATATGTAACAATTCTAGATCTCTGTTTATATAACACTCCTTTATACTTTTGTGAGATGCCCTAATTTGCTTTCATAATTGACAATCATCACAAAAGAGCTTACTGTTTGAGTCAATGTTTTGAATTCTTATGACAGCCTCATTTTTATAGTTTTATCAGTACTACTTAGACTAGCATGTACAAGTCTCATGTGCCATAGTCGAGTTTGATCTTCTTTGATTGATACATTAGTATTGTTTGATATCCAATGGTAACAATTATCAGCTTGTCTACAACCACTCGTAAGAAGTACTCTTTTATCTGCACCAGTCACTATGCAATTATCTTTGCTAAAATTTACAAGGTAACCTTGGTCACAAAGTTAACTGACCACTACTACCAATTCTACATTACTTGACACTAGCTACTTTTATATACTTGATGTTTTTATTAAAAAAAAACCTCAAGTATTGATCATTTTAAAGGAAAAACGTCAAGTATAGTCTAAAAAAAGTAGAGTTTTCATGGAATGTTTCGAACTATTTTACGTTAGCTTTTACTTTGACATTTTTTTTGCATCAAGTATAAAGGAGAGTTTACTTGACGTTTTATTCATATCAAGTATAGTGGACATTTACTTGACGCAATATAATTTGAAGAAAACCAAAATTTTAAATTATTTTGCGTTAGCTTTTACTTGTAGTTTTGTTTCGTGTCAAGTATAGTAAAGATTTTATTTGACGGTTGTTTATTGTCAAGTATAGTACAAATTTTACTTGACATTTTTTTTGCGTCGAGTATAATTAACATTTACTTGACGTAGAAATAACGTCAAGTATGGTTAACATTTTTATTTAAAAATGTTTTGGAAATGTCAAATATAAAAAATATAGAAACATAAAAATAACAAGTATAAAAATACTTTTTATTTCCCTCATTTCTAAACTTAATAAAATAATCTTATTAAAATAAACTAATTAAAAATTATTTTAATAAAAAAATTTAGTAAAATAAATTATTTTATTAAAATTTTCCCTCTAACCCTTTCATCTCCCTCTTTCTCTTCCAAAAAACCTCACCATACCTCTATCATCTCCACATCTGCTGAATGCTCATGCCTCTCCACACTACTCTATCTACACCGACCGTTGGCACCTCTCCATACTGCTTTATCTACACCGAACGTCGTAGAACGTTCTCATCATCACATACCCTATTGCTCTCTACGGAAGTTCAATAGAATCTCCATGGGAGTCCTTACCATCCGTAACCCTGATTGCTCTCTACGAAAGTTCATCGACAATTCTCTACGACAGACCCACGACCATCCAAATGCACGACCATTCTGGACACCGGCCACACAAATGCAGGCGACATAAGGCATTTTGAAATTCCTCTGAAGATTGTTCTTTCCCCAAATCTTGTCTTTAACCTAAGCTCGATCTTCACGTTTACTGTAGTTTGTTTTATTCGCTGGTATGTCTCTTCTCCTTTGAGTTTGTTTACATCGATGGACTTGTTTAGTTTTTGTATTAAATACCTAATAGCTCGACTTAGGCCTTAGAAAATTTACTGTTTGTTTTAATTTACTGTTTGTTTACCTTCTGAGTGACATTTGTTTTGAACTTCTATGGTAGCGATGCTACTGATCTACATTTGAATATGATGTTTGACTGAAATGTTGATGGATTGTTGTTGTTGATGTACATTTGAATGGGATTTGTTTGTTGATAGGATAGACTAATTTGCATGAATTTCAGTGTGATGTTTGACTAATGTATATGAAATTTGAACGTAGAGCTCTAGATTTGAGTTTTATAGATATTTAAAAGTTGAAACCATGTTGCCAATTAAGTTTGAGACCATTTTAAGTAAGATTTTGGCTGTGTTGGTCGATTGACGTTTTGAAGTGTTTTTAGATAAAACCACGTGTTGGGTATCGTGATTAGGATTTTTTATAAGTTAATTTTTTTCTTTTGGTTTGAGATCGTAAAGTTTGAAGTTATTTTCATTTATATTTTATGTTAGGATCCTTTATTTGAGACTACTCTAAGCCTTGACGAAGAGTAAATTGCTTGTCAATTTAAGCTTTGATTTTGTTGTAAATGATCTTACTACTAGAACACTTAAGCTAGATTGCGATTTGTTTGTTGGATAGTAAGTTGCATGAGTTACCTAATTTTTGATATTGTAAATTTTTTTGTAGATCTAAGATTAGCATATTATAAGTATGGATAAATCATGGATGTCAAAGAGTAGATTATTTAAAGAGTTTGAGTTGGGTGTAGAGAACATCAAATTTGGATTTTTCCAATACAACTAATACTTCTATACGTTGTCCTTGTTTAAAATGTGAAAATTGTCAAAAACAAAATGCCAGTGATATTAGAGATCATTTATATTTTAATGGCATTGATGAAAGTTATAAGATTTGGTTTTGGCATCGTAAAGAACTTCTTAATTCATCCTTCATTGGAGAATCGTCTAAGTGTATGTATGAAGAGAATGGTGTTAGAAATGTAAAAGAAATTGTTGAAATTGCTCATGAGCAATATTCAAAGGATTCAATTAGTTTTGAGAAATTGTTTAATGATGCTGAAAAGTCGTTATATGAAGGACATGGATGGAGTAATATTAGTTTCTCAGATCTGCGGTTTGTTTTTAAACTACTTACATTGTAACGTTATAAATAGTATAATATGACTAATTTTTATTTTTAAGGAAGTGTCTGCTCGACCTTTATGTTTTATAGATTGATACAAGAAACTCATACTCACAACTTGAATTGGATGACGTATGAGTGGAGTGGGCTGAATTTTTAGCTTGATACATATGATAGACACACCTAGATATGATTTTTTTAATATTGTAAATGGCTAACATATGAGAATGACCATAACTTTTTTTGTGTAATAGTTTTGTACATAACCATTATACTTATATACATGACACAATAGATATAAGGAGATAGACTTTAGTTGTGGTATACAACATATGTTTTTTGTTATATAAAATAGCTACTATTATTATTGATTTTGGAATAGGCCACAGATAGAAAATTTTAGTTCGCTATATTTGGATTAGAATTGTGTAATTGTTGATGACATTGCTAAGAAGAATGAAATTATTGTTGGTTTACTTATTATACTCAATTATTTGTCATTTTTTGTTGTGTAACTACTGGTTGGAAAGTTTATTTTGTTGATGGATATGTTTTGTTGAAACGAATGTACCTAATGCAGGAAACAGAAAATAGAAAATTTGTATATTTCATATTTTAATAAACAATATACATGACATTAAATATTTGTCAAATATATTATCTTACTTGAATCAAATATACGATTTTACTTGACGGTTTTCTAGTGTCAACTATACAATTTTACTTGACGTGTAAATAGTGTCAAGTATATTATTTTACTTCACGTGTAAGTAGTGTCACGTATACGATCTTACTTGACGTGTAAATAGTATCAAGTATATGATCTTACTTGATGTGTAACAGCCATCAAGTATATGTTTACTTGACACGTAAAAGGCGTCAATTGTACGACTTTACTTGCCACATAAAAAGCAACAAGTGAGATGAATTATTTGACGTTAATACAGTGTCAAGTAAATGTTTATTTGACGATTTTTTAGTGTCAAGTAAATGTATACTTGACGATTTTTTAATGTCAAGTAATCTGACTATACTTGACAGTCGATTACTTGATGCTTTTTAAAACGTCAAGTAAAAGTTTACTTGACACTGTATTAACATCAAGAAATCCAATTTCTATAGTAGTGGACACTAATTAGCTCTTCCTTGAGCCGTTCAACATATCTTACATCAAATAGACGTGGTAGATTATATTTGTCTATATTTCTTTTTGCGAGGATTATTCCTTTACACCATCTCCAAATGTAACATGTCCAGATGTACATTCTTTCAATTCAGAAAAGAATGATCTATTTCCAGTCATGTGTTTGAAGCAACCACAATCAAAATACAAAGCACCAGTTGAAGACTGAACTGTTGTGAAGGCAATATTAGACTTTCCCGAATTCTTGACTCTTCATTCGTTATAGCTTCCCTTGCTTCTTGGAGTAAATGAGTTTAGTTTGTGCTGTTGTGAGTGATAAGTAACTCTCCCATAATGAACTTTACACCTTTGTAAGGCACATAGCAAAATGAACGAATATGACTTTTTTTTACCACAGTAATGGCACACGTAGTTATTTGTTTTTGTGGAAAAGCTAATAGCTTTTATTTCAATTGGTTGATCAGACTTGATGCTCATAATAGTAGGAACAAATTTTATCCCATTTGTTTGACTAGTACTTTTTACTGATGAGTTAAACCCAAGACCACATCGGTTGGTACAAGATTGTCCAGAACTCAGTATTTGATCTAAATTTTCAGACCCTGAATTTAACATTTTGACAGGTTTCATAATCTGATCATATTTTGTTTGAACCCCCTTAATTTTTGTTTTACAAAGGATATTACTGACAATAAACATTCATTTTCTTCTATAAGACTCTGTATTTTTTCTTTATGTATAGCTCTGGCTTCTAAATCTTCTTTTCATTTAGCCTTCAACTGGTTAAGGGTCAAGTCATTTTCACTTTCTCCTTCAGTATCTTCACTTTCATCTTCAACTACAAAATCTTATTCGGTTATATTTACAATGAATGCATTTGTACCACCATCATCAGTGTCTTCATCAGATAATGTCTTCACCATTCAAGTCAACACCATTAAAGATAGCATTTGTACCACCATCATCAGTTAATTCTAAATTAAATAACAATCGGAATAGCTCGGTAATCAGCGAAAGAAAAATAACACAGAGAACTTTCTTCCTTCGTAAATCGTATCAAAAACCACAAGTTTCGTAGTATATATATATATATCCTTAACAATAATCTAAAAAAGATATTGGTACAAGATTCCTAAAATAAAGAAAGATTTTTTATCTTTTTGGAATTAAATAACTCGTTAATAAAGGATAATCTCATAAAATCTTTTTGACAAAATCCCAACAGATTCGGCAAGGCCTTCTAAGAAAAAGGGAAAACAAGTTGCGAGTGGTTTTCTAAATGATTAGAGATTCTTTAAGCTTTCCTTTCTAATGGTCATGTTTTTATGAATCATGTTTACCTTTACGAAAAGCTTGTTTATTAAAGAAAGCTCTAATGTTAGGTTTCAAGTTAAAGTTTCATATTCTATAGATTGTATTGTATGCTTTCTTAGAGAGCAAACCATTTGTTTCCTTCCTATTAATGAGCTAGTTGTCATGTGCACATAAGGAGTAAAGGCAACCATGTAAAGAAGGCCTACATGTTGGAATGAGGCGGTATAATGCATAAAAGATGTGTGTTGTACCTGGAAGCTTGAGCAACAGGGAATGAATTAAGAAAATTCTCAGGGATGTCATTGATGACAAGGCTATCACAGTAGTCCATGCAGGGGTATGGTTCATGTTTTGGTGAAAGGAATAAGTAAAATTAATGTGTATTTATAAGATTTGAAATGCATTATTGAATTTAGGCATTGAGCCTATGTTTAAATGAAAACAATTTATGAACTGTATTCCCAAAAGGTTTTCAAAAGCATCACTTACTCAGTTATAAACTTACATTTTAAGTTTTCCCTTCCTCAGATTGTAAGATGAACACAATTATTTAGAAAGGTAAGTGATCGGAGGTAAGCGATTGTTTAGGATGCTAAGAGATTGTGTTTAAAGCAGTAAGAGATGAGATTTAAGCGATCGGTCAAGGAGCTAAACAATCAGACTAGGAACTAAGCGATCGTTAAAGGATGAAGATCTGAAGATGTTTAAACTTTCTTATTCAAATCTTCTTTTAAGATCTTGATTCTCGTACTATTGTTGAATTCATGGGCTTAAGTAATTAAAAGTGAAGTATTGTGTTATTTCTACCGCATATGTGTATGTTGGTTATGTTTGGAATGATTTTCTTTATCGTTTAATAATGTTAAAGATGTTAGGATTGCTCAAGTCATGTTTCATCTCGCACAACAAGGTTAAGGACGTGTGCATAGCGGGGCCTTTTGTAATCATGAGTTAAACTTTTTAGAAGAAAATTTTTAAAATAAGCATATAATAGAAGTTGATAACGACCCTTTGCAAAATGATCTTGAAACTCGAGAAGAATATTTTTATTTTAATTTCATAGAAGCTTCAAATTTCAAGTATGTTGTCAACTATATCTTTCAATGACAAAAATATGTAAAAAAACAAAAAAAAAAATCCTTCTGACATCTCTTCTTTTCCTCTAAATGATGATCATCCTATCTTAGCTCAAGTTTCTTCCATACACAACCAACCAAAGCTAGGAGAAACTTCAAGAAATAAACAAAGAGGAAAGAGGATCTTGGATGAAAAATGGAGAATACAATCGTGCAAATCGACCTTAAACAATTGCAAAATTTTATTGTTTTTCTTTAAAATTCAACACTTTTTCAATTCTTTTAGTATAGCTTCTTTAATAAAGTTTGAGAGCACTTTTTTTTTTTTTTATTTCTTTTATAAGAATAAAGTGAAGTGAATCCAAGCAAGGCCAAGTGCAAGCAAGCTTTCAAAAAAGAAGATTTTTATATTAGGGGAGGTTTTTTTGTTCCCTTACTTTTTCTTTCCATCCTTTAAATCTAGTTTTATGCTTTTAAGGACAAAGAAATATTTTAAGTGGGGTGGGTGATAGCTTACTTTCATGTCCTTGCCAATTTTGGGAAACTTTCAAAATTAAGTCAAAAGTGCCCAATTTGTTCTAAAAAAAATTTCAAATGCTCTCTCCTTGTATAATAAACATGTCTAATTTCTTTCTTAGATAATCTAGCATAAAAGTGTTTTTTTATTTTCTCTATAATAATTTTATGGATAATTGGTTTATTCAATTATTTGATAAAACTTATTATTCTCGTTATTATTCACAATTTCATGTTATTGTATGATAATATCCATGAATATATTATTATATTCTAAATATCTCTAATCAATTATTATTGTGAGAAAAATAAGAAATTAAGATTAGTATGAGTTATAATTGATAATCATAGAATGATTATGTATATAGTGACAATAACTATAATCATATTTTTTATTAGAGAATAAGAATTGGACTAACCCCTTTTGAGATTATTACATGAACATGTCATAAATGATCTCAAATAATTGATTGTTTTGGTCCTTAGACCTGAAATTATCATAGTGTCAAACATAAGAATTAATTTATTATGATGCAATCTAATGTTATCTTTAACCGAATAATTATAAATGTTGTACTCGAATACATTATGAATTATGCAATTGGCAATAATGATTAATGAAGATATTTCTAGGCTCCTCGATTAAGCATGAATGTGGGAATGCAAGATCTTTCTAGGCTCCTCGATTAAGCATGAATGTGGGAATGCATGGCCGTACTATAAATGACTTAATAAGAGTATTAATGTCATTTATTATTTCATTATGCTTATTGATCAAGAAAGCAATTGAATATGATAAGATGACTTTGTCCATACCTTATATTCAATTATAGATATCACATGATAAAAGGATTAAAGCAATAATTATATTAGATTTTGTTAGATCACCGACTTAATTTAATATGGATAGTCATTATGTCTTGCTAGAGACCAATTATCACTTATGGGCTATAAAACAATTTATGGGCCCATTGCCATATTAAATTAACCTAACGGGTCGCATACAAAAGTACTGGGTCGAATTTGTCTTTGGGATGGATAATTAATAAGTCCAATTGGAGAATTGAAAACTTATTAGGAAATGTAATTACTAATGCTAATTGGAGAATTGGAAGCTTATTAGAAAACCATAGGAAACCTATAAATAAGACCTTAGGCGTCTTATTTTACATCCAAGAAATGACATAAAATTCGTTCTACCTAGAGAGAGAATAGAGAGAGTCGAAATTCTCACTTTGTAAGGTTCTAATTGACATAAATTAAAGGAGTTAAATTCTCTGTTCGTGTGTGGATACTGTTCGAGAAAGTTGTGATTTCGCAGCATTTTGATGATACGAATTAGATGATCATTCTTATCAAGAACAGAGGCAATTTTATTTGGATAAGTTCAACGTAAAGGTATGTTTATTTGTGATTTAATTGTTTATGCACGATCTATTTACATTCTAGGGATAAATAAAAAAAATGTTAATTCCACTACATCTATCACTAGTTTGTTTTCCAATGGTAGTATCAGAGCCAGGTTGCTTCGCATATACAGTTAAATTTGAATATGTTTATTATGATTGGGATAGTTGCAAATATAGCAATTGAAGGAATGGAATTTCTAAAGCGAAAGCGTATGAACGTCGTGCAAGTGAAATTCAATTTATGAAACCAATAAATTCAAAGAAAAATAATAAACATGCTTCTCATTGAGGAAAAGGTGAAAATAAACTAACCTTTGTAGAACCAATTCTTCTTCCAAGCTTCGAGACACCACAAAATCTTCCTCGTTATTCTTCAAGTAAAGAATCACAGAGAGTTGTGGGCTTCTGTAATTTTGGTCAGGGAAGAAACTTTTGAGAGAAGTTTTGTTTCCTTTTTTGAAATACAGAGAGATCGTTAGATTGTCTATTTTTTTCTTTTTTTAAAAAAACAAATCTTAACCATGGAGGGGGAAGTTATCAAAATAACTTCCCCTTCTTTCCCACGTAGAATAACTCCCAAGGGAGTTATTCATTCTATTTAAATATATATATTAAATAAAATAAAAACAATATAAATTTAATTAATATATATTATATCTTATATAATATAAAATCAATATAAATTTAATTATATCTCATATAATATAAACTTTATATTATATCGTATATAATATAACCAATGGTTTAGATCTTTCATATAATCTATAGTTCTAATATGAATCGAATTCAATTTTAACCTATAGTTTATTTATGAATCTTATTCATATTATTATTATTATTTGAATCATATTCAAATATTAACTTCTCTCATAAAAACTTTACATTATAATTTATCAAATACATTATATTAATTGTATCATATACAATTTATTCCCTTTAATCAATTTGAACAATTCAAATTAAACCAAAATAAATTTGATTCTCATTTATTCTTATTGAGCTAACAAGGGGACCTTATGGACCTATAGATTGAAGCTCCAATGAAATGAGATTAATTAATTAAACTATTTAATTAAATTAATCTCTATTCATTAACTATTAGTCATTCCACTAAAGACTAATAGTTGCACTCTTCTTACTGTAGATATATTTTTGTGTCCATTAGATATAACCAATCAACAGTGCAATGACCCTTCACAAATTGGTCGTAAGTACAGCTAGGCCAAAAAATACCGTTTTGCCCCTGTAATTACATCTAACTCCTTAAGTACCACTGTGCAACGACCCAACTTTCCGGACTGAGCTGAGGTCACTACTCAGTACTAAGACTCGACCACACAACACAAAATTTATAACGGACCGGTTACGATTTCTTAAAACGTTAGAAATATTACAAAAAAAACAGTTTCGGGCCCTATTTTAAATCACAATCACAAAAGTTTCAAATAAAAACTCAGGTCATTAGTTCAAAAATCACAACCCAAATTTTCTAACAAAATACATCAGCGGAAGCAATAAGAAAACCAGACGCGTCCATATGGCCTTCACGCATCCTTCCTGCCTCTCGTCGGTCTGCCCCTCGCTGTGCCCTTACCTGAAAAGTTAAAGAAGAGAAAAGGGTGAGTATAAACCTACCCAGTAAGGGACCCACTACTAGGCCCGTTAGGGGACAACAGTTAACTTCCTATTCGGGGGTACCCTACATAACAGTCTAATGGTTCCGTAGAACGCACATATCAGTCTAGTGCTCCCGAAGGATGCACATATCAGTCTAGTGCTCCCGAAGGATGCACACATCAGTCTAGTGCTCTCGAAGGATGCACCTATCAGTCTAGTGCTCCCGAAGGATGCACATATCAGTCTAGTGCTCCCGAAGGATGCACACATCAGTCTAGTGCTCTCGAAGGATGCACCTATCAGTCTAGTGCTCCCGAAGGATGCACAGATCAGTCTAGTGCTCCCGAAGGATGCACACATCAGTCTAGTGCTCCCGAAGGATGCACACATCAGTCTAGTGCTCCCGAAGGATGCACACATCAGTCTAGTGCTCCCGAAGGATGCACATATCCGTAAGGCACACTACCCCATAGATGAAGCTAACCGTTACCCCTCAGTCCATACTAAACCGTCTACAACAGTCACACTCCAACGACATTCATATTACAGTTCCGTCATTGGCTTTGTCAGACAGATAGTATAGGTTTAAAGAACTACACCCTCAGTTGCTATACGCGTCACCAATTCGCACACCATTAGGGAAAACCCTAGACCCAATCAACTAACCAACCAAAACCGGACTCACTGTCCTTTCCCGTCCAAACTCCATGATTAACATCCAGACCAATGATTACTACATACTGAACCGTAACTTCAAGGTCCATCAACATAAAATCCCAATCTACAACTAGCAGTCACAGTACCTTTACATCAGACAAAATATAATAACAGTGCTTAACAGTCAACACACATATAGTTATTCAGTACAGTCACTAACGTGTAATCCCCTGTGGATTACTACGTTTCCAGCCTCGATCCGAGGTCTAGTAGTAGGAAAACCCTTACCTGATACTCGGTTATGCCCCTCGATCGAATCCACGCTCAACGGATCAACCTAAACGAAAACACAAAGGTTTTAGTTGATGACTCTAGTAGAAGTCGTTTTAAAAGGTCCGAAGCGACACCCGTTGACTTACCCAAGGAAAGGAAAGCTATCTCTAAACAAGCCTGCCGCGGGACCCGAGAACTTAAGCGTCAACCCCTATTACCTTCAAGGAACGAAAGATAGGGCCCAGTCTTACTCTAATATTCAAACTCGACACGGTTATGGCAACACTGGGTAAATTACCAAAATGATACTTACCGAAGACTCACCGTGACCCGGAGTGGAGGAAGGAAGGCTTAGGTGGCTCGGTGAACAGGGAGCTCGGCTTGGCTCGGAGGTGATCGGCTCGGCTCGACTCGGCTCGGCTCGCGGCTTGGGTTGGCCGGCTCGCGGCTCGGCTCGGCTCGGTTCGGCTCGTTGCTCGGCTCGGCTCAGCTCGGCTCGGTCCTCGGCTCAGTTCGGCTCACGGCTTGGCTCGCAGCTCAACTCGGCTTGACTTGGCTCGCGACTCAACTCAGCTTGACTCGACTCGCGGCTCGGTTCGCGGCTCAACTCGCGGCTCGGCTCGGTCTTCGGCTTAATTCGGCTCGTGGCTCAACTCGTGGCGCGGCTTGTGGTGCGGCTCGTGGCGCGGCTTGTGGCGCAGCTCAGCTCGGTCTTCGGTTCGGGTCGGCTTGGATTCACGATTCGGGTTGGGTCAGATTGAAACCGAAGCAACCACGAGCGACGGATTTCGGCGTTCGACGACCGGGATGATTCGCAGCTTGGAGGCGTTCGACGACCGGCCCTGCTTCAACGCGGCAGACGACTGAAGGAGGGGCGTACGCCGATTGCTGGTGTCGTGAGCCCGAGAGGAGATTAGAAAAGGTCGGGGGCCGCGGCGGACGAAACGTTGAAGTTGACAAACCTCGACGACAGAGACGGAGATGCGACGGAGGAGAAGAGGCGAAGATAGAGGCGGAGACGGAGACGCGTGTTGAAGAGAAAGGATGGCGAGACGGCGGCGGCGTTGGCTTCGCGAAGCTGAAGACGGAGATGGAGAAGGAGAACGGATGGGGGGGGCGGACGCGCGTTAGGGTTTTTTTAAAAAAAAGAATTATTATATATATATATATATATATATTAAATTAAATAATAATTATAATAATAATATTTAATAATAATAGTAATAATAATAATAATAATAATAATAATAATAATATAATTAATAATAATATTAAATAATAATAATGTAATAATAATATTAAATAATAATAATAATAATATTGAATAATAGTAATAATAACAATAATAATTTATAATAATAAAAAAAAATAATATTAATAATATAATTAATATCATATTATTATTATAGCAATTTACAAAACATTAATGAACAATAATTCGGGACGTTACACACTGATTCCTCTAATGAACAATAATTATAGTCTTACTATAACTGAACTCCTCTCAGGCCAAGAGAGGGTGTGGCGCCACATTGTTCAAGCCCTGAAATCAACCCTTAAGAGAGCAAATTCTCTACTTACTCTATCTATAGAGAAGGAGTGAATTCCTTCTTGTGTAGCTGTGTTCCCAGCTCCCCAATCAGCCGAATCTCCAAAATGGTAGGCATATTGAGTCGGCTACATAGGCCACTCTCACCCATACAAATCAAAGGATCGCCTTCATAGGCAGGAGTTCACAACTCACTCAGGATTCAGGTCAAGTCACCTATAGTCATCCTGGTGAAATGTAGTCTCAACTAGTAACGATATTAATAAGAGAGACTATTCATTTCATGGTCCGGTCTTATACAAACTCTTTGTATAGAATACCCCCGCTCTAATGTCTCGACATGAATGATTAGGATCAAATCATTTGTAACACTTTAGAACAGTTGTAACAACTACAAAGCAGGTCGTATTCGTAGTGTCACCAGGATAAGGTATCCAGTCTTATCCATTTACTACAGACCATTTAGGTTATCACTTAAACATACTCCACTTGTATGTCTCCACATACATGTTTAGGTTACAGAAGATAACCTTGGATGTTAGTTTATTGGTTTTGTGAGTTAATGCAACTAAATGTCAAATAAAATAAAACACTTTATTTTATTAGATAAATAAAAAGTTTGTATAATATATACAATTACAAACTACAAGACACGAGATTTAGGGTATCAACCCCAACAGCAATTAGATTCAAAATAATGAAGTATATAGCAACATTTTAAAAAAATTGCAAATATAGCAAAATCTGTCAAAATTTATCAATAATAGGAGTATATCACTGATAGACCATGTAGCAAATATTGGTCAATCACTAATAACCACAAGAGTCTATCAATGATAGAAGTCTATCATCGATAGACTTTGCTATATTTGCAATTTTTTAAAAATATTGCTACATATTTAATAATTATTCTAAAAATTGCTACCCATTATAATTACCCATTATGATTAGGGATTGATATGTGTTATTCATCTGAGAATTTTGATTATTCTAGTCATTTAATATTCTGCTTCGTTGATCTGTCTACCTCAATCTGTTTTGTTTGACAAAATTAAGGTCTGTGAATTTCTTGAATCGATGCCCAAATTTTTTTTAGATTCGATTAGTCTATTATGTATGAAACCGAATCGATTGGTTAATATGTGATGTTAATTCTTTTCATGTTTATTTTATGGGATATTTGAATTCGGATTTCATATGCGATATGTAAATTGCATGTGTTCAATTCAATGATTTTGTTCTATATATCCATTTTGCTGACATCTTTAAGTGAAATCTGAAATCTATCATGACAAACAAGTTTGATTTGTGTATATGGTTTAGATTTTATGAAGTTGTTTCAATATAAGATGAACCGCCATTCTACTAAGTCATAGTGGCTTAAAATCATTTTAAGTTATTAATTGTTTTTGTGAAATGTATCTTTTATATGTTATATTTTATTTGCGTTATCATATGTAAATATCGGATAATTTTCATATACTTATTTTTCACATTAAAACATAATATATAACCTTCTTTATAATATAAGTCGTATACCTTCCATATGTTAGCATTTGTCAATGCTCGAATCATTAGATATAGGTTCCACAAAAGTGGAAGTGTATTTGGTTATCTAAGTTAAGCAAGATGAAGTAATGATGATACTTATAGGCTTTAACATGGTTAGACTTAATTAGGCTATGAAACCGATTTTGGGCTTAATGGTATATGATGAGAGTGTTGTAACATGCATTGATATATGATATCTTTTGTTTCAAAAACATTCTAAGAGTTACATGTGATGTAATTGATAAGGTTGTTCTTGATCTAAATAACTTGATTTTGAGTGTCATGCCAAAGTTGACTTGAAATATGGATCTTAGCCCACTAAATTAAATTCATTATTATGAATGATCATTTGAGGGTATGATTTTTTTAGTGGGAGTATGCCTATAAAATTATTAATATCTACTTTGCATATTTATTTCATATAGAATATTATGGCAAATACTAATCATGTGATATATCTAGTATGTCGATGCGATCTATCCTTGAAAAGGATAAACTGATCGAGACTAACTTTCTTGACTGGCATCGCAATTTAAGGATTGTCCTCAAATAGGAAAGAAAGTTGTATGTCCTGGATGAGGCTCTCCCTGATGAGGAACCTGAGGCAGTAGCAACGAACTAAGGCTTAGAAGGATGCTTATAGTAAGCATTACAATGACTGCACTGATGCCACCTACCTCGTGCTTGCATGGATGAACTCGGAGCATTAGAAGCAATTCGAGGAAATAGATGCCTTCACAATCAATGGTCAACTGAAAGCAATGTTTCAAAAGCAAGACAAGAGAGGTTCAACACCATCAAAGCTTTTTTCAACTACAAGCTGGCTAAGAATAGTCTAGTTAGCCCTCATGTTCTAAAAATGAAGAGTTATCTTGAGCAACTAAAAAGGCTAGGACTTGACATTAGTCACAAGCTTGCAATTGTTATTGTTCTCTAATTCCTGCCTAATACTTTTGATCAATTTCTGATGAGTTCCAATATCCATGGATGAAGAAGAGTTTTATTGAGTTGCATGGGATGCTGAAAACTGCTGCATTAAACATCAAGTCTAGTTTTGAGGTTTTGATGGTGCAAAAAGGGAAGAATCTCAAGAAGAGGGGACATGATCAAGGAAAGGGTAATGTCAAAGTTGCTATCAAGACATCAAAAGTTGATGCTTTTGTTGTACCTAGGTTAAGACCCAAACCAAAAGAGCCTAAGCCACCCAAGGAAGAAGAGTGTTATCATTGTAAGGAAATTAGGCATTAAAAGAGGAACTATCCACTTTAACTAGTAGAACTAAAGAACTAAAAGTCAAGACCCAAACCAAAAGAGCCTAAGCCACCCAAGAAATTGTCCCTTCGACTTCAAGTATCTTTGTTATAGAAGTCAATTTATCTACTTCTAATCCTACATCTTGGGTATTAGATACCAGATTTGGTGCTTACATTTGTGGAAATATACAAGGTCTAAGAAGCAGTAGGACATTGGCTAAAGGTTAAGTGTATCTATGAGTCGGGAAAGGAACAAGAGTTGGTGCATTAGTTGTTGGGACTTATGATCTAACTTTACCTTTTAGACTTGTTTTAGAACTAAATAATTGTTATTTTGTATCTGCTAAGAGCAAATACATTATTTGAATTTCATGTTTGGATTTGGATGGTTTTAGGTTTGTTATTGAGAATAACATCCTTTCTATATGTTCAGAGAAGACATCTTTTATGACAATGGTTGTTTCATGAATGATCTTTATATTCCGTATATTGAATCATCTAATTACAAGTCTATCTATAACATTAATACTGAGAAATTTAAATCAAATGATTTGAATCCAACCTACTTCTAGCATTGTCGTTTGGGACAGGTAAACGAGAAACACATTCCTAGGCTTCATAAGGATGGACTTTTAGATTCTTTTTTATTTTGAATCATTTGAACTCTGTGAATCGTGTTTGTTAGAGAAAATGACAAAGAGTCTTTTTTCTCGAAAGGGTAAAAGGACCACTGAGTTGTTAAGTCTTATACATAGTCAGGTATGTGGACCAATCAGCTCACCTACTAGAGGAGGTTAATATTACTTTGTCACGTTTACTAATGATTTCAGTAGATTTGGTTATGTTTACTTAATGAAACATAAATCTGAAACTTTTGAATTGCTTTAAACTTTCAAGAGTGAAGTACAAAATCAACTATGCAAGATTATTAAAAAACTTTGATCTGATCAAGGAGGTGAGTATTTAAGTCAATAATTCATTGACTATCTTAGAGAATGTGGAATTGTATCACTATTGACTCCACCGTGTACGCTGCAGTGGAATGGTGTACCTGAAAAAAATAATTAAACTTTATTAGATATGATTCGATTTAAGATAAGTCAAGTGGTCCTTCCAATTTTATTTCAGGGTTATGCATTAAAGATTGCAGTGTTTATACTAAACCAAAATCTGACAAAATCGATTTAAAAGATACCATATACGAGCTATAAGTTGTGAGCTGTCCTAGATTTTCTTTATGAAGACTTGGGTTTGTAAAGCTTATGTGAAGTGTCATATTTCTAATAAGCTAGCATCCAAATCTAAAAATGTGTATTGTGGGATATTCTAAGGAGACTAAAGGATATTACTTTTATCTCCCTTCTGAAAGCAAAGTGTTTGTTGCTCGAAATGACACTTTCTTGGAAAGATAATTTATTTCCAAGAGAGCTAGTGGGAGTAAAGTTCAACTTGAAGAAATTTAAAACTTGCAAATAAACGCTGAACCGAGTGAGATTCTTGAAGAAGTTAAATCAATCTCAAAATCAAATGCCATGAATGAACAGGAGCCGGAACCGATACCAGAATCAATAACACAATAGATTCAAAGATCTATTAGATCTTGTCATGAACCTCAAAGATATGAATTTCTCATGACATCTAATAATGACATGGTGATTATTCATGATGATCAACCCACATCATGTCAAAAGGCCATGACGAGTTCAGATTTAGAAAAGTTGCTTGAAGCCATGAAGTTTGAATTGTAATCCATGTATAATAATCAAGTATGGTTCTTAATTGATGCATTTGAACGTATAAAAACCATCAGATGTAAATGGGTTTTCAAGAAGAAAACTAACATGGATGGAAATGTGCACACTTACAAAGCATGTTTGATTGTGAAGGGTTTTCGAAAAACTTGTGGACTAGGATGACACTTTTTCACTGATCGCAATGCTTAAGTCTATTAGAATTCTTCTTGCCATTATTGCATATTATGATTATGAAATATGATAAATGGATGTCAAAATATCATTTCTTAACAAAAATCTCATGGAGGATGTGTACATAGCACAACCTAAGGGTTTTTTCGACCCACAAAATGCTAATAAAGTGTGAAAACTTCAAAGATCTATTTATGGATTGAAACAAGCTTCAAGGAGCTGGAATCTTTGTTTTGATGACACAGTCCAAGAGTTTGGGTTTATAAAAATTAAAGATGAGCCTTGTGTTAACAAGAAAGTCAGTGGAAGCATAATTGTTTTACTCGTGCTTTACATCCATGATATATTGGTTATTGGAAATGATGTACCTACCTTGCAGACTATTGATTTTTGGTTAGGTAAATGTCTTTCGATGAAAGACTTGGGTGAGGATACTTATATTTTAGGCATCAAGATCTATAGAGATAGATCTAAAAGAATTTTAGGCCTAAGTCAAATTGCTTATATTAAAAAAATACTAAAAAGGTTTAGTATGCATAATTCTAAGAGAGGATTCTTGTGAATAGAACAAGGCATATGTCTCTACAAGAATCAGTATCCAAAGACACAAGATTAGCGGGGAAGAATGCAAACGATTCTATATGCTTCGGCTATGGGTTACATCATGTATGGCATGTTATGTACTTGACCAGATGTATCATGCATGTTGAGTTTAACTAGTAGATATCAATCAGATCTAGGTGAAACACAATGGACAACAATGAAAAATATCCTTAAGTACTTGAGAAGAACTAAAGATGCATTCTTGGTATATGGAGGACTTGAAAATGAGCTAGTCGTAAACTTATTAGGTAACGTAAATACTAAGAGAATTGGAAACTTATTAGGAAACGTAATTGTAACAGCCCAACTCCTTATACTAATTCGAAGCCATTACTAAATGTAAATGACAGAAACAAAGTTATAAAGTTTGGCTAAAACGAACAAACCTCAAAATTTTATTTATTTAAGAACCAAATCAGGGTAATGTGCAAAATGTAAACAAATATTAAAATCTTACTCGAGCCCTATCTACTTTTAAAGAAACGAAATAATAAATAAAGAATAATAAAAATTCAAATACTAAAAGTTTAAATTGGGGGGGTAAAGCGAAAGCAGAGATCCCTATGGCTTGCCACGGTCACTTCTGGTCGCTCGCTAGTTTGCCCTTGCCCTTACCTCTGGCTCTACCTGAAAAACATGAAATGGAAATAGTGAGTATAAAATACTCAGTAAGGGACCCACTACTAGTCTCACTAGGTGTCTGTTAACTTCCTATTAGAGTTCTGAAAATGGTACCCAAGAACTGGCATGTTCCCGAACACGTGCAACATGTCCCGTAGGAACAAAATCTGGTCTTCGGTGACCCGAAGGAACACCTAGGACAATCTAGTCTGTAGCGTATCTGGAGGAAGCCCTAAGATAATCGGGCTGCGAGGATCCCGTCGAATCGCTCGAATCATCTCTATATCAATGCTAGACTGGCGGTCGCGTCGACTACACAGTCTTAAATAGGTGGTCATCCCGAAGGACACCCATGCAGGTACGACTCTAATAGGGTAAGCTAACATGCACCTTAACCACATCATACATATAGCATAGCATCATAACGTAATCATATCACGGCTAATCATCATATCACATCTCATCACAATGTCCAAACATAAGGTCATAACAAGCCACGTCATCACATTAAACCATGCCATCATATCAAATCACATCATCAGTCACATCATGCCCTCATTAATTGACATATCGTTCTACAGTTTAATCCTCAACGTGCATAACTAGGAATGCATGCAGTCTCATGATTCTAGTCGTAGAGCTAGTAGTAGAAATCTCTTACCTGTAGATTTGCTCAGTCGAATTCTAACAGTAAAATCACACGCTTCCCAAGTCACGAGTCCTAGATGGTTAGGAACAACAATTAATAACCTAACCTTCACGGGACAAAGTCCAAGAATTATTTGAAGCAACTTACCGAAGATCAAGGTTGCAATAAATTCCTTTAACTCGAGAAATCCCACGCTCCAAACTCCAATTGGTCCAACCGACCCTTTCAGAAAGATAATTTAATTTAATCCAAAATTAAATTATTTAAAAAACCAAAATTACTCTTCGTTGAGTATGCCAAAAACCCAACAAAATTACCAAAAACTTACCAACGATAGGTGGGGAAAGGATCGAAAAATGCTAGGTGGCTCAAAAGGGCTTGGCGGCTCGACTGGAAGGAAGGAGGCACGACACAGCTCGACTCGGACGCAGGCGCGGCTCGGCTAGCGGTACAGGCGCTGTGCGCGTGTGGCTCAACGCGAATGGATGCGGCTCGGGTCACGGAGCTGGAGGCACAGTCGGGTCAGATTCACGCGTGAACGAGGCACGGTGCATGGGTTTCCAGATTCGAGTGGTTGGAGGCACGGGTCCGACGGACGATTCGCTTGGGACGACCGGCAGGGTAGGCGGCAGAGACAGCGGTGACCGGTGGAACTTCACGATGGCTGCGTTTAGCTGGAGCACGATGGATGGAGGCGACACGCGGAAGAAATAGAGTGCGGCTTGAGAGACGCAGGTCGACTTTCGATCTGCGAGGATTGGCGGCTGAAGGGGCGCGGGTCGGGAATTCGGGTCGGCTGCGATCGCGGGTGGTGTGCGCTTCGCAAACCTTCATTCAGACGCGACGGCTGGCAGAAGAACTCGGCGGTTCGGCAGGATGCAGTCGATGGTGATGGCGGCGGCTAGGGTTTCCAACAAAATGATAGGGTTGGCTTCCCTTTTTCTCTTCTTTTTTTTGAAAAAGATGATGGGTTTTTATGAAGCACGGGTCCCTATGCCTCATTTAAACACATAAAAGATGATGGGTTTTTTCTCTCCTTTTAATTAATTTTTCTTTCTTTTCCCAATTAAATCATCACATCTCTTTCCTCAACCAACCAACCAAACCTTTTTATTTACAAACAATATTTCTACCAATATTTATCATCCAAATAAAATAATTATATTCCTCAAAATTTAGTTAATCACAAAGTCAAAATATAACTAATTAAGTTCCTCAATTACATCCAATGTTCCCATAATTACACTTAAGACGATAAATTAAGTTCCAAATTGTTGGGGCGTTACAATAATTACTAAGCCTAATTGGAGAATTGGAAGTTTATTAGGAATCCTAAGCTTATTAGGAAATCCCAATAAACCTATAAATAAGGCCTTAGGCGTCTTCTTTTACATCTAATAAAAGACATAAAATTCGTTCTATACAGAGAGAGAATAGAAAGAGTCAAAATTCTCACTTCATAAGGTTCTATCTGACTCGAATTCGAGAAGTAGAATTTGTAGTTCGTGTGTGGATACTGTCTGAGAACGTTTGTGATTTCACAGCGTTTTGGTGATACAAACTGAAGGATCGTTCTTATCAAGAAAATAGGCAATTCTATTTGAATAAGTTTGGCATAAAGGTATGTTTATTCATGATTTAATTGTTTACGCACGATTTATTTAAGTTTTAGGATTAGATAAAATATTTTATGTTAATTCCTTTGCGTCTAGTCCTAGTTTGTTTTCCAATTAAAAACATGTCTGTCAAACCATGAGCACTGAGCTCAAATTTGTGTTTATGTTTGTGAATATCTGAATATACTAGTGAGCATGCTTAGATATATTGAATATGAGTATAAAATACGTGTTGTCTTTTATTTTGAATACCCTCTTTCGGCCGTATACAATTTGAGATTGAATGTTTGATTGCCAAAGTATGGTTGTGTAGTGATTGCAAAATTGCATGATATTAAATATGTATGGATGCTTCCTTTCTTGTTTCCTTAGTTGCACACAATGAAATATTGAAGATACTTTTTTTTGAGTCTAGCCTATATAGAGTTCAAAAAAGATAGAAGTTACTTTTTAAAAGTGGAAGTGGTCTTAACTCTTTCTATCTAGTCAAACCATGAATTAGAAAATATCTTGTTGAGCCATGACGAAGCTAGAATCCTTTAGAATGGTAGGGATTTAGAAAGCTTGTTGTCACTTCAAAGGGAATGATCATACTAGAAATTAAGTCAAGAATCGTAGAATAGAATATCCCACCAATTCAAGCAAGGGCTTGCTACCAAATTTGCATTCCAAAGAAAGAAAAAGATGTTAGAAAAAGCTAAGCAAAAGGCGAGCTTATCTTAGAGCAAAAAAAAAACCAATATGCACAGAAAAAGCTCAACAAAAAAGAAAAATCAGAGAGTTTAAGTACGAGTAGAATCGAATGGTTCTGTGTTCCTACAGAACACTTAGGGTTTCATGTTAGTAAGGCATGAACCCCTACGTATGAACCCTTCACTTTGACCTAAGTAAAACAAGACACTACATACTTTTAGTGTTCTTAAGTTAGAATAGAGTTGACCGAGGGCATATAAAAAAGGAGAAATCCTTCCCAATGCACAGTAAAAGGAAAACAACCCTAAGATGTTTTTAATCCTTTCAAAGCATGTCTAGGTTTCGAAGTAGCAAAACTTGAGTTTGTCTGAACATGCTTTCAACGGATGAATCTAGTTAATACTTAACTTCAATCGATAGCTTGTAGTCTTTTAGATCATTTGGATGAAGTTTAGTTTAGACTTGGATGTATTGTTAAGGCATTGAGTAATCAACTTAGTAAACTAAAAAGCATAGCACCAAAAGTAACTTAAATGATTGTAGAAAGCATAGCATCAAAACTATCATCATTACGGTTGTTAGGAAAATTTGCATAGAATAATAGTACTTTTTTAGAAACAAATAAAAAGTGACATTTTGCTTATGTCATCACTGTGTAAAACTATCACATTAACCTTAAATGCATTATTCTTCTCTTTTCTTTGTTTGTAGCATTTTTCTTCTTTTTGTTTTCCTTTTTTTCTTTCTTTCTTATTCTTCTTCCTTTCTTCTTTTTTTTTATGCTTTTTTGTTGCATTTCTTTTTCCGTTTTATTTAATTTTTTGTTTTCTTTTATTTTTTCGTAGATTTCTTCTTTTGATTTTCTACATTTCTGCTCATCATTTTTTTCCTTTCTTTTTGTGTGTTTAAGTATCAAGCATCAAGTCACACATATATATATCACAAATAAATATAGAGCATCATGTATTGAGCATTAAACATCGAGCATCAAGTAACGAGCATCTAGTAACTAATATCAAAGACTAAGAATCAAATATCGAAGATGAAGGATCTAGTGTATAGTATATAACATAGAGCATATAACATAGCAGATTAAGTATAAAGCATCGAGCATTGTGCATCGTCCATCGAGTGGTGTTCTCAGTTGCAAGCGTGCAGATGGTTTTAAGGAATTTATTGGTAAATTCACAAGGTGACAAACAATCACACCCCTCCCAGGCCCTATTGTCATAGCCTAAACGAAGGTGTGAAGCCAGCAAGTATAGCTCTTCTCCTACACCACTTACTAACAACTTGGTAACTTATTAAATCCTTACTCAAGAGAAACTAAGAAAGACATGCACTATATTTTATATAAACATACTCAGAACAACTATATACTACTACAACACACATTATTGATAACTGAAATTCATCAACTCAAAATACATTCATACCACAACCCTCTCTCATATACAGGTCTGACAAACTGGATGATCAAAATGTACAAGAACAAAGGAAAACCTAAAAGATAGAAAAGTATACTAGCAATTGTAGGTCCAGCTTAAGAATCACAATATCTACATGAAAAGTGAAAAACATTTGAAAGTATGAGCTAGAAACTCGGTGAGTGACTACTTTAAATAAAACATATATGCACATTGAACACTAAAAATATCTTAGTAAGGCAATAAATATTTGAATATGGTTGAAAAGCTTTCTATTTAATCTTATGCCTATCTAGCTACGTTGTAGTAGGACATAATCGGTACTCCTAACGTCTTCATCATAGTGGGACACATCCAACACTTCCGATGGTATCATTGTCGTAAAGCTCTACACCAACAATGACTAACTATCTATATGTACATAGGCCCCTTAACGGCTAAACAATAGGATACAACCCAAAGCCTATTGCATAGTCAAGTGGGTCCTAAAGACCTATGATCATTCCCAAGTACCTTAACTCTTGGTATTAACCAATCGTGTTGGTATCTCAGATATAAAGAAATGTAAAACAAAGTTATAAATATTAAACTTGATAACTTGCTTAGATACAATATGTTGGTGTTAAAATACTCTTAAATTCATGCTTACATATACACATTGCTAAAATATGATTTCTTGTTTATACACTCTTATAAATCTTATGCTTTAATACATTTAGCTAAGTCACATGCCTTGGCATGGAGCAAGTCTGGATGCATGCCCCATTGTGCCCATGTTTGGTCGAATATGCGGTGACACTTACCTACTTTGCTGTGAGGCCTAAATACGAGAAAGGGAGCCTTATGGAAAAGAAGTGTCACGCCCCGCCCCAACTGCCATGTTCTGCAACTACATGGGGGCGTGCTGCCTAAACACTCATTGCGTATCTTGCCGTGAGATGACACTCAAAACGCATAGTAAGTGGAACAACTTCTTTCACTCGTGTCAAAGTAAAGCTCTTACTCTGAACTTTAGAGACCTTTACAACTAATCGCAACAAAAAACACTTATCCCTTATATCTTTCTCCGTTGCCCAGTTTTTTCAGCACTTCACACCGATTAAACTACTAAGCTACAAGTACAAATAATAATGCAGTGGAATATACATATCTTCTCTTTATTAACTCAACACTTCACGAAGTTCACACTTTAACAAAAACATTCCTTTCTTTATTAATACAAAATTGAAATCTAAGTTCTAATCCACTTTTCTTCTTTCGCCGTGGTACTGCTCTTGTCCTCAAGGTGTTAAGGGATATAAGAACCTCATTTTCATCCTTCTCCCATATTGCCCAACAACTATTTCAGGGACGATCTTTAAAGCTTCAATTTCCTAGCTCAATTTCTCCACTCATCATCTTCGGCTTCACAAAATTGTGGGGCTGCCCTCGACACCTCTTAAAACTGAGTTGTAGTCCTTAGTGTTAAAGAGTGAAGTTCTTACCGACTGCCTCCTTAAATACAACATGGGAAGACACAAATTGCATGGCACACATGTTTACATAACAACCCACATTTCCCTCGTTTACTTGGCTTCCAAACCTGCCCACCACTCCTTACTTGGATTCAATGCCTAACAACATGGGGAGGGAAAACTTAAAACATAAGTCAAAGAATTATTGAGTGATAGGTTTAATAAATACTTTTTGAGGGGATACAAAAACTTTATACTATTCAGAATATTCAACTTAATTCAAAATTATAAACACGAGTTTTCATTACATCAATTACAACCACAACAATATTAAATAATTCCATGCGTTTCAATTATTAGGACATTCACCATTCATCACTGGGACCTGAGATTCTCCCATTCACATCTAATCGCCTAGACCTTAGATCCACATTACCAGAGTCTAATGATTGAATCAGGATTTCTACCAGCATCTCGAAACATTCATTCCTTTCTCTGACCTAGGATTCGCTTCACCAATATCTCATTACCTAGACCTAGGATTCACTTTCACCAGTGTCTCACAATTCATTCCATGCTTAGATATAGGATTCAC
Organism: Cucumis melo; assembly: GCF_025177605.1. NCBI lineage: Eukaryota > Viridiplantae > Streptophyta > Magnoliopsida > Cucurbitales > Cucurbitaceae > Cucumis > Cucumis melo. The sequence goes on from NC_066862.1 coordinate 16,612,448, forward strand.
TTTACAAGCATTTAGCTTTCAAGTACACAACTCATTCTTGCACAAACCTAGCATCACTTTAATCGCATTTACCGACCTAGACCTGAGATTCACTTTCATTAGCGTCTTGCACTAAACCTGGGATTTCCACACATCACTCTAACATCTTAACAACAATGAAGAGATCGTTCAACAACTTACTTCAAAATTATAAGTTTACAATAAAATACAATAGCATACAATAACATCAATGAAAGGTTACAAAAAGATGTTTTTCACACAACTGCTTGTAAAAACGTCTTTTTCATTTATAAGAATCACTAGTGCAAACATTATTAATAAAACAACTGTTATTCACACAAGAAATCTTCCTTCATACAAAAATAGTCGTAAAACATTTATTTGTTTACAAGGATCACTGACAAAATACTTATCCTCTATGCTTTCCTTCTTTGCTTTTGGCTTTCTCTTCTTGTCTAGCGCTCTCTCAAATGGCCTTTTTAACTCCCAAAGCCCCCTCTTAACAATTTCTCAGAATGAATTGTATTTCTTCTTCTTTTCTTTTGATCTGTGATTCTACTTATAGTGACCTTTCACCTCCATGGGTCCTTTCCGTGCTTTACACATGCCACTTCACCTCTTCGTTGCATTAAGCAGGCAACCCAAGCTCGATATGTAAGTCAGTTGTCATTTCATGATTAGATATTTTTCTTAAGATGCCAACCTTATCTTTTTGGAATGCTCAATTCGCCTAAACCTCATCTCAGGAAGCAACATACATTTAATTTCTTTAAAGAGTCATTTTGTTTTTTCAATAGAACACCACGCTCGTAGGCATAGGTACCTATTCCCCCATTACTACCCTAAATGCTCAATTCTTACTATCGATGAATGCTTCTTCCTCACCAAGCAACCTCATCGTGTTCCTTACTCTAACACAATGTCACATACACTCAAACACTTTCTCTTCGCACCACCTTGTCTTCCATCACATTCCTTTTCACATAACGTCTCTTATCTTCACTTAATCATCACAATCCTTTTTAATAAGGCTTCTCTTCAACAGAACTCCATTTCGATCAGGGCCTCATAAGAAGCATTGAAGAAAGGAATGATCATTATAAATGGAAAAAGATTGATCATTCTAAAGATAAATTTAGAGTAAAAGAAGGGTGTGTTCTGAGGAACAACGATGCAAGGAGAAGTGTCCACGTCTAAGGGTTGTCGCAATGAAGCATGCATTTTGATTGTGAAAGTCAATCATTTTGTATAGCAGAATGGAATGAAATCTGTGAGAAGGAGTGGATGTTTGTCATTTATCGCTAGGAGAAGATAGGTGAGAAAGGGTTTATCATTCGAAGAAGATAAGTTTAGATTTTCAAGAGCGACAACTAATCCTGAGATGAGAATTCCAAAAAGATAAGTTCAGACTTCGGAGGAAAGTAATTAATCCTGAATTGACTATTGGTAACTTGTCAAGTTATAATTGGTTACATAACCTAAAAAACAAGTGAGTTGACGCTTGCAAAGTTATAATTCGGAATTGACGCACAAAAACAAACCAATCAAAAGAATTAGTATATATAAATAGGAGTGAAGGCATCAAGAAGAGTGTTGTTACTTAGAAAAATTGTCAAGAAAGTGTTAAAAGCTAAACTGTTGCTAGAAAAGCTTGGCGATAAGAGAAGAGACCTAAGTGCCCTTGAAAGAAGGAAATCAAGTGTTTCGTGAGTGACTTTTATAAACTAAGTATTTATGAATGATTTCTTAAAGAAATGAATTTGAATGTATCCTATTCGAGTCTACGGTTATGTATAACGCGTTATGTATATCTACTTATGTATTGCTGTATTGATATGGATGTTGCTATTTGGAACGAGAAAGTTGTTGATTTATATGTAATGATTGTGATGTTTGTGTACGAGTAAACCATTAATCTTATTCCTCTCAAGTGAGCAGTTGTTATGTGGTATGCACATAATGTGAGACCCGTACTTAAATTTAAAAGGGTCAAAAGTTAAAGATTTGACAAAGTATTTGAGAGAAGGCATTTTGACTTAAATTAGGCGATAAGAAGCAGACGTTTGGAGTTCATTGTGAGATGAAGAGAAGGAAAGGAAACCTTAGAACACGGACTAAGTTTTATTATAAACTGAAGATCAGGAGATGAAGAGTAAGGAAACTTATGGAAAATTTCCTAAGAAGTTTAAGATAAGCATGGTTAAGTTAAACATTAAGTTTCCACATGCACCACTAAGAGTATGCGCTGGCGAGTTATTAGGAGGTTAAGGATGACTAATCCAATTTAAGATTAGTTTAAATAGGGGATGAAGTCAGATTAATAGGAAGTTTTGCTGCTGGAAATTTGAAAAGGAAAGATTAAGTGTAAGCTGACCCTAGATGTTAAGAAGGAAGCTAAAGCTAAGCGTTCTGCGAGAAAGAGAACAAGATGTTGTGAGTGAATCTTTTTATCAACATTTTAAATGTTAGAAGCCTTCTTTTAAGTTCTTACTGATTTGAACTGCTAAGAATATTTTCAAAGAGATTTCAAATGCAAGCTTATGTTATGTTTAAAGTACGTTTTATGTGATTCAAATGAAACTGTGTTCAAATGATTAGTCCCCATCTTATCAATGAGCTAATTGTTATGTACACAAGATGAGTAAAGACAGTCATGTAAAAAAGGACTACATGGTGAAATGAAGTTAGCCAATGCATAAAAGATGTGTGTTGTGTTAGGCTGCTTGAGCAACAAGAATGGAATTAGAACATTTCCGGATGCTGTTGATGAAATGAACATCACAGTAGTCTAAACTCGAAATGATGAATCTTTGCATAGGGAATGATTCATGTCCTTGGCAAAAAGATCGTTTGATACTAATGTATGTTTATGTGATATGATGTATTTATGCGATATGGTACAAAATGATGAGCTTACGAAATGATGGTGTTTATGAAATGTATTCCAAAAAGGTTTTCTTAAAAACTTCCTCACTAAGTCTATTGACTTATGTTTTAAGTTTTCACTTTCCAAGTGTTTAGGCGTTAGGCGAAAGTAAGGAAAGGGTGAAAAACTACTAGGCGAGAAGATGATGCACGGTGTTTAGTTTAAGTTCTAATGTTATTTTCTTGTATCTTGTAAAATATTGTTGAACACTTGGTTAAAGGTTAATAAAAGAACGTTTTATCTTATTATTTGGTGTTAAGTTGTTTTTACATCGCCTAAAGTATTAATTTCAGTTTAAGTAGTTATCAAGCGATATAGAGCTAAAGGACCTAAAGCTGAGCTTTTTAGCGTTTAATGTGTCGTAAATGCTAAAAGTCATATTGTGTCTCGCATTGCTCGCAGGGCGGGGTGTGACACATAATGTGTAAAGGTATTATCTGGACGACCTATGCAACGAGAAAGAAGAATCAGGAAAATTCTCAAACGTAGTGGATGGCATGAACATCATAGTAGTCGACACATCATGTGGGGAAAGTTTGTGTTCTCAATAAAAAGGAATAAGAAGCTAATGTGTGATTTATGTTATTTGTGAAAAGCATCCAAGTGAGCCTATATTTGTGAATGAAAAATGAATTTATGTGTTTATATTGTATTTCCTAAAAGCTTCACTCGCTATGTGTTCGACTTATGTGTTGAGTTTCCCCTTCTTCAAGTGTACAGGCTTAAGGCCAAGTAAAGAAAGTTAAGATGGGTTGTTGCATGAGAAAGTTGATCATGTTATCCATTTTAGGATAATTCAAAGTTGTTATATTTAAAGAGAGCTGCATCTCAGTTTTGTGAGAAGGCTAAGCCTTTGTCTTAAGATGGGTTACTAGGTGATCAAGGAGGAAGAGTGGAAAAGAGCGATTATACTCCTAAACACCTTGAGTGTGGAAGGCAATGTCTAAGTTTGATGAGAGTTAGTTAAGGCATATAGAGGTTAAGATTTACCTTTGTTCAAGGTGAGAAAGGAAAATGTAACTATAAAACATTAGATCGAGTAATAAGAGTGAAGTTGTATTTTCTATTTCCCTATGTTGTGTGGTATTGTGCTTATCGCTTAGAAGCTTGAAATCTGTTTTTCGTTGCATTGTGTTGAGAAAGTCTCATGAGTTTTAAGTTGAAGCTCTGCATAGAGATCGGTCTAAGAAATTGTTCTACTTACTAGGCGTTAAACATTCATCACGCCTCCACTTGGTCCAGAGAGTGACCAAGTTGGAGCAGGACGTGACATTGGCAACTTCGCTCACTACTCTTCTCTCTTAGTGTCTTAATGTTCTGACCAAAAACTTGGGGCTTGCCTAGAACTTGAAGTTGCCTTCTTTATCCATTCAATCAATCGAGAAACTTTCTTCTACAAACTTATTTATTTACCTTTTAATTAGCCTTTCTCAAATGTTTAGCCTAAAGTTTCAAGTAAAACTCTGGCTATGCTAAAATCTGTAAAAACTACTCTTGGCTCCTTCAAAATTCTTTAAAAAATCATCATCTTTCTCAACACTTCTTCTTCTAGCAACTCACTTATAGAAACTACACTCAATAAGCTTTCCTTTGAGACCAAAATCACTGAATTTGTATGAGGGAATGTGAAGAGCTTTTCATCCGAAGTTCTTCTTATAAAGATTTCTACATGAAAACCTAATGACTTCTCCTACTTGGGTTAAGTTGATGCTTATAATAGTAATCCACCACATTTAACCCGCTAAACCGGCTTAGTCTCCTGGCCTCATGTCTACTAACTCACTTTTGAATGCCTAGCAGACAAATATTACTTGCCTAAGTCTTTTTCGTTTTGGAACATAACCTTTACTCTTATGGTCTTGCCACCTAGTCACTTCCAACACCTAACATTCCCTTTTTTATGCTGCAGAAGAAACAACTTAATGTGTTGACTTGCCGCAACTTACTCTCATGTTTGGCCGCTAACATGTCACTTGAGTGCCTTAGTTTTGATGCCTCACACATAAAACCGCCTAGGTTTCACGTAGTCTCCAATTCTTCTCCAACACTTGGCCACCAGAGGTTCTTTTGGGTTTCCATAGCCTTCACTTGGCCGCCTAGTACCCTTAGGTCACCTATGCAACACTTGGTAAAAAATCACCCTTTCATTCTCTTGACTACCTATAAGACTTGCCTTATCCCTTTAAATCCACAAGGCATATAATGTCTCCTTTTTCTTGGGTATCCTTTGGTTGACTATTGATAACTTGAAGAAATACAAGTAATTATAGCCCATTAGATAGAATAATGTGACCAAAATACATAAGAAATGTGTTAAAGTATGTGACTTATGTTGTAAATTCATAAGTATTTGGAAATACACTTTACGTAAGCTTTCATGCTTGTTTCACCCAGTTCTAAGTGTTTAAACATAGGATTAAGAACAAAAAGAAGAATCTAGAGAATGATAAAGGAACTCGAGGAAAGACTAGGCGCGAAGGTCATATCAGTAGGCGAGAAGAGGTTCGCTAGAAGATAAAAGTGATTGATGGAGTTCATGTGACTTAACATAAGAGCAGCTTTTGGCACTGACATGCTCAGAAGACTAAATTTTCCGCCTAAATTTGTCTATGTAAAGGACTCTATCACCATCAAGAAAAGTGTCTAGTTTAGGTCTGAATGGACCCATGTCACAACTTGAGTGGCCAGACTCTAGAGAGTAGTAGAAATGAATAGCTTTTCCATCGTCTGTAAAGTATTTCTTTATCTTCTCCGGTCAGTTAATGAGTGAGAGTTTGAGGTTTGAGTGTAGAAGATCCCATTTCCACTTCCCTCTAACTTGTAATGTCATTTCTATTCTTTCCATTTTTGTATTTTTTTCATATTGTACAGCGGCCAAAGGCCTATATTCTTTAATATAATGTACATTTGAACCTCTTTAATCCATCCATCTCTTTATTGTACATTCATCTTGTGTTATCTATAGTTTTATGTCTTATGATAGGTTCTTGATAAGAAGGTTAGCTTAAATTTCTTATCGCGTTAGTTGCGTTATTTTTATCACTTGACTAGTGTAAATCGCCAACTACTCGAGAAGGCAAGTAGCAAGGATATGACTAACACTCGCAAGGAGGAGTTTGGAGACAAACTCCACCTTGGCGAGATAACTTCCATCATTTGTATCCTGAAAGGAGACAAGTGTGGGTATTAGGCGCCAAAAGGTTGTTACCCTTAAACGAGAAGCTCTATAAGTTTTATAAGTGAAGCATTCTAGATATAACTTGCTTCGCAACTTGGTCATTTGGATCTCGAAAGGTGACTATGTATGGCGTTTAAAGACTTCAAGAGGAACTCATCTTAATAACAAGCACGTTAACTAATTATATCACATAAAGGTTCTTTGATTGCTTAATCTCTTGGTACTACATAGACCTTCCTTCACCCCCTTCTTTTATGCAAGTTATTTCACAACTCCATCTCACATCCATCTTAAGTCTCCTTTACAGATTCTCTACTGTAAATAAGTAGATATAATTTAAAACTTACACTCATTTACATTGAATAGTTCATCCTTTTATACTGCCTAAACACCTAATGAACCTTAAAACTAACCTTTGATAACAATTCTCTATTTTCGACTCTAGATCACCTAGATAAATATATTGTTTCGCTTATACTTTGACAAGGAATAAAAAAACTTGTACACGACAAGGACTTAGAAGTACGTGATGAATAGAGACATTGAGAAAATTTTGCATGCAATGATCATGTCTGAGCGCATAATGAAGAAACTTACAAATAGCATTTTGCATGCAATTATCTTGAATCAATGACATATTATGAAGAATGAAATATAGTTTACCTCACTAAGTCTGACTAACAAGTACCTATCAACACATCAACTTATGCTTCCTTTAGCCTCCAAGCCAACACTCTGGGCCATCAACTTTGCCCATTTTCCTTCTTCAACACTTAACTTATATTAACCACAAGTGATATAACAAAAAAAATCAACACTCCCACAATATACTTAAGTTAAAAAAATCAACAACAATCTTAATTCTACAAAAAATAAGCAGAAAATAACAAAGAACTTAAATAAATCAATAAAAACTAGAAATACAAGAATTTATGTTGAAAACTCCCAACTTGGTGAGAAACCACAAATGATAAAGAAATCCACTATGTGAAAATATGTTACAATCATAAAGAATAAGTTTCTCTCTCCCTACCCTAATTACAAAAACACTCTCTCAAAGCTTTTGAATACTCACCTTTCTCCCACTCTCCAGCTAGAGAGTACAAAAATAATTTAATTAGAGCTAGCACACTAAAGTTTAAAGTCTTTCTAACTTAGACATTTGTAAATAAGGGAGGTGGGTTCCTTGCTTGAAGCCACTTACCTTTCTACAAAATAAACCATGTGGAACAACAGCACCTTTAGTGTTTTGCCAAAAACTCAACAATAACGAAGTCTAGGGTTTACAGGCAAGCAAGAGGCCACTTTTCATACAACTTTCAAATTTTGGTTGTTTCTTATTTTGGCCTTTAACGGAGACCATCCGTACAAATCACCCAACTATAAGATAAGAGTTGTCGTTCTCGCTCGTTCTTCAACGTAATCTTCTTCTTTACTGACTTTCTTCTGTTTCTCTCTAGCAGTGTGAAGTATTTACTCAACGTGACATCAGACCCACCCCTGGAATCCTGCCCCGTGGATCATGCCCTTCGATAGCTTGTGTTAGGATGTTTGAAGTTACGTTATCCGTTGAATAAGTCACACGACTTAAAACAAGTAGGTCGTCCTATCAAATGGAAAGGTTCTAGTATTAGTAAGTACCACAAAAAGAAAAACACCCTTACTTTAAGGAAAGTACGTACTTACGATTCGATCAGCCACCTCCATTGTGTCTTTGTCCAAAATTTCCCCATCTTTGGTTGTTCGTGCTTTCTTCCATACTAAAGCACGATCAACTACTCCACTACTAAATCTGTTTGCTTTCTGACCAAAGGAAATTACATTATGGTTAGTTATACCACATTACATGTAGCATTATTAAAACTCATATATACTATTCCAAAGGCTTAGCATCTTTTCAACGAGGTTTGCATAACCTTTATGCGACATTCGATGGTTGTGTTTGTTGTTCTTTCTCCGCTTAGGACCCTTGTTGCTAACCATCTTCACACATAAACTACATTTTAGCATAATTACTAACATATACGAATGAAGGGAATTGGTGATTATATTACCTCAAAGGGTCCACTTAATCTGGAAGAGACAAATAAGTTTCAATGCTCACACTCGATGAATGAGTATTCTGTTGGTGGGTTTTTCAATTTCATCAAATCTTCCTTAAATGGTAATACATACAATGTAGATAACGGTGACTTAAAATTCCGGAAACAAAAACTCACATTTTGTAAGAGGTTGTTTTTACAACGAAGTCACCCTATTACATCACATTACATAATAAAAATTAGTGTAAAAAATAGATAACCATAGGATTTTATTATTGCGGAGTTTTTGACACATAAACATTAATCAAGAACTTAAGCCAGCGAACATAATCCTATGATTTTATTATTGCAACCTTGAAGCAGTGACTCTAAAAATACATTCAAACCTCAATGTTCATCTCTAAGCTCAAGAGGTAGTATATTTTCATACCCACTAGAGCAAAATTATCTACTTTACCGGTACAGAGGATGCCATTTGTACATTATAGAAACACAACTACATAATTGCAATCTCGATAAATAACTTCCAAAAGTATATTTCAACCTCAGAATTCATCTCTAAATCCAAGACTCTTTACAGTTTTCATAACCTTGATTGCTATACCAAAACTCACTACTTTAATTTGCCAGCATGCAATATGAATAGCAATCAAAGAACTCAAAATAGGAAAACCATGGACAATGTCATTAAATTTTAGCTAAAAGAGCAAATAGAAGAAAAGAGAGTGAAAGGAACGAACCAGGGGCAAAGGATGGAGGAGCACTATAGAAACACATGGAGATGACGGAAGACAGAGAACGAAGAACGAACTGAAGAAGAACCAACAAAGAGGAGGAATCAACGGAGAGGGAAAGCGTACGAAATTATTTTTAAGTGACAGATTTTTTTAGTGCTTTTGAGAGAGAGAGGGGAATTCAACAAGTTTATTTTTAGGTGTTTTTCAATTTAGAAAATTTATTGATGACAAAAAAGTTATGTGCGATAATTATTAACTTGAAAAGTTTGTGTTAAGAAAAATTAAATTGTGTTTTTTAAAAAAAATTTACTTTTATTTTTAGTGTTACATTTTATTTCATCTTTTTTTTCCTTGATTTCAAAGTTTCATTAAAATACATAGTAGTGATTGTGTAATCACAGGTTTTATGTATATCATATTATATTGGTCAAAAGAAAGATTTTGTTTTTGCGTTTCCTCCAGTTTGATTGCGGTAAGTAGTTTGGCGTTACTGCAACTTAAAAGATCTTTATGCTCTAAAAAAGTGAGATCTTTCCATATGTCTTCACTTGTATTATTTTAAACGTTGTTTCTTGAGGAGATTTATTGTCTTCATAATTAGTTGTTGTATGTATCTATTAATTGTATACTTAAAAAGAAGTCGTGTTGCAACACACTTTATTGATTATATTGATTATAGCAGAGATTTTCACTCCAATTAGTTGTTGTTTACGTACTCTTGGCTAGGGGATGGGGTTTTTCTTGAAAATTGTTTCTCTTATGCTTAATTGTTAATGTTATTCCTACTTGATGAATTTTTATTATAGATTCACACAAGAGGGAGGTACAATTGGTTATTCTAACATTTATAACATAAATAAGCCAAACAACATAAACTCTTGAATATTGAATTATCATCCTCATCATGCGACTCTTTTTCCTTTTACTCGAAAAAAAAATGAAAAATAAAAAATCACCTCCTATCAAATCTAATATTCCAGCATCAATAAATAAAATTGGATCCAAGCATCAAAGTCTCTCAACTACCAAGGACCCCCCAAAATTCAATATCTTCCATTAAACTTCATCTCTCTCTTCACCATTTCAGCACTCGTTCACCTCTCCATTGGACTTTCTTCTTAATTCAAACACCATGGCTGCACTGTCCACACCATCTATCGGGACCATCATTCTTTTTCTCCTCCTCATCCTCATCCGTTCCGGCTTCACCGTCAATGACACCACTGCCTCCGCCTCTTGCAACAACAGCCACTCAAAGAAATGCCACCTTGTCAGAGACGATATCGCGGATTACAAATTGATCATGATGGAATTGGAGATGGGACGGATGCTGTTAGACTTCAATAAATACACAACACCACAAACCGGAACAGCCAACAAGAATTCAGGGGGATCCTGTGGCCGACCACCGCGGTACGACAGTTGTCTTGGCGAGAAAAGGGATACGCCACCACAGGAAAAATGTTATGTCTACAAACGAGTGCCCTGTGGGTAATGAAATGGAAAAGAGTAGAATAAAAGGAAGATGAATTGTGGTTATAATTTGTGGGATGTGTTGTTAAGTGTGGATTGTCTGAGTTAAATTAATTTGGTCCATTTGTTGGAAGATGGATTTGGTTTTGGTACTTGTTTGTGAATGAATTAATTTGAAAATAACAATGTCTTTTGTGTTTAATTATAAATCAGTGTTGTTCTACTCTCTCTCTCTCTATATATATATTGGATGGAATTTTACTCTCATATGTTTTCTTACAGTCTAAGTGGTTTTATGTATGTTTTTTATCCATCTTAGTTTGGTTTTTTAATATATTGTTTGGAAATAGATAAAAAGGGAGAAAATGTAGGGGTAGAATAAGTGTTTATTGGTTTGATTTTAAAAAAAAAAAATCACAACACTAAATTTTGTTGTGACCATTCAAATCTTTAATAATAAAATATTTTCCTTTTCTTGGGTAGGATTTTTGACTTTTGAAAAATCTATCTCAAAGGAAATGAATGTGAATTCATGCTCACTTCTTGTTTTGTTATTTCTTTTCCAACAAAAAATAAAAAAAAAAATTATTTGGAATTTTATTTTGCACTAAATTATAAAAAATATGACCCCATTCACATTAGAACTTAGGGATCCCTATACATATATATAGGTAAAATTAGAAGTAGACATTGAAAAGTACACAAATGTAATTTTTTTTGTAGAAAAAAGTCAACAAAAAAAGTTAAAACCAATTTTTTTAAAAAAAAAACCATAATAGAACAAAATGCCCCAAGAGTTCAAGAAATATGGTCAAACTCAAAACATATTTAACAAAGAATTAAAACATGTAATTGAAAATATATTTTGAACTCAATCATCAAATAAACAAACCCACTCAAAAAATAAATCTGATTTTCTTAAAAAATTGTAATGGACAACGATTTGAATATATTATTTGGTGTGTGTAATTCATTGTTCAAAATTTTGGTCAAAATCTCCACATTTTATTGGAGGTAGAATTTCAATATTCCTTGAAATTTCTTAGGTTTCTATAAATTTTCAAAACTTATGTCGATATATATTTAGATATTTGGATCGAAATTTCAAATCTTCGGACTGTTTTTTTTAATACAATTAGTAGCTCAGTGTAATGACCATTATTTCTCTTTTTCGATACAAAATCTTTATTTTCAAGTTTCATTTTCCGTTGAATGTTTATGTCATTTCATCTCTCAAAACTTGAATTAATATAAAAATGTAACGCCCAGCTTTTCTTTTCGTTTTTCTTTTATTTTTTTTTTTTTTTTATTTCTTTTGTCTTGCTGGAATTAATAGGGGGAAACCCTTATTAAACTAAGGTTGGAATTTATTCTATTTTTTTTTTTTATTTATTAAAGGAGGATTTAATCAATTAATTAGTAGCAACTAATTTATAAGCTTGGAAAGGGTCAAGGGTGTTTCATTGAAGAGAGAGAGAAGAGAGATACTTTTGGAAATAAATAATAAAATAATAGAAAGGAAATTAGTTTCTCTCTTATTTAAAGAGCCTTGGAACCCGTGCTAATTTAATTCAAAAAAAAAGAGAGAAGAAAAGAGAAGGAGAGGAAACCCTAACTCCCAACCACGCCGCCGCCGCCGCCTGTCGTCCGCCTCAGGCCGCCGCGCCAGTCTCCCAGCCGTCGAGGGTCGGTTCACGCCAAGCCGCCGCACGCCGAGCAAACCGAAGCCACGCAGCCGTAAGCCGACGCCCTCGCCGAATCGAAGCCCCGAGCCGCGACGTCTCAGTCGGGAGTCGAAGCCGCAGCCGTGCCGCTCGTCTGCCGGGAAGCGGAAAAGCCGAAGCCGTCTCCCTCAGCCAGCCGTAGTACCGCGCCGCTTCTGAAAGCCGAAGCCGGAACTCGCCGCGCCGCTTCGATCGGAGGAGGATAGCTCAGCCACGCCGCACCGCTGAGATCCGACGCAGCGCAGCCGGATCGTTCGTCAGCCAGCCGCCGCGCCGACGGGAATCCAGCAGCTAAGCCTCGCGCGCCGCCAGCCGTCGAACCCGAACCCGGAGCCGCTCCGCATCCGCGCGCCCTAACCCGAAGCCGATTCCGCGTGCGAGCCGCGTCCGCGTGCGAGCCGCGTTCGCGTGTGAAGCCGCGCCGCGCGCTTCTGCGTAGCCGAGCCGCGTCTCCCCCTGTTGCAAGCCGAGCCGCACGCGTGAACCCCTGTGTCAAAGCCGAGCCGCGCCTGCGCCAAGCCGAGCCGGTCCCTGTCCTCTTCCAGCCGAGCCGCCAAGACCAATTTGGCTCCATCCACCTACATTTTGGTAACTTAATTAATTATTGTGGCATTTTCCCAGTAAGACTCCCTGGTCCGGACGTAAATTAAATTATTTTAGGACTAAGTTAAGTTATTTTTCCTAAGGGCGTCTTGGACCGAGTGACCGGTGCGGCGAGAGACTCTCTTCAGTAGGGACTCATCCACTGCAACCTTTTCTGGGGTAAGTTATTTCAACGTAGTCTTAACCGTTAATCGTTGGTGACCTAATTACGGACTTTGGCGTTATTAAATATTTAGGATCCCGTTGCTTGGAAAGCACACGTGTCTTGCGGTTAGGACTCGTCGGGTGAATCTCCAGGTAAGAGATTCCACTACTGGCTTCATGTTTAGAAGTGTGAGACTATGTATGCTCCAATTTCTCTCATGTTATGAATTAAACAGTACAATGCCTGAAATAAATGTTAGCATGATATAACTGATGATGTGATTAGACTTTAGCCCGTCATGTTTGGCGAGAGCTGTTGTGGCCATGCGGCGAATGTCGAGATGGAGAGTGTAGAGATGATTTATGTGATATGTTTCATACTGATGCCATGTGTATGTATACTGCAAGTAGGGTACCTGTTAGCTTAGTCTGTTAGAGTCGTACCTGCATGGGTGTCCTACGGGATCACCACCTATTGAGGACTGTGTGGTCCGACGGGACACCAGTCTAGCATGAGATAGATATGACTCGAGTGACTCGACGGGGTCCTCGCATCCCGACTGTCCTAGGTGTCCCCCGGGGCACCGAAGACCAGAGCTACGTTCCTACGGGAGCGCATGTTGCACGTGTTCGGGAACGTGCCAGAGATTGGGTACCAGTTTCAGGACTCTGACAGGAAGCTAACAGGCACCTAGTGGGACCAGTAGTGGGTCCCTTACTGAGTATTTTTTTTTTACTCACTCTCTTCATTTTATGTTTTCAGGTAGAGGACGAGGCAAGGGCAAGGGCAAGCTGGCGAGCGACCCGAAGTGACCGTGGAGGGCCATAGGGACTACTGCTTCCGCTTATCCTTATTTTAGATTTTCGTAATTGAGTTTGAAACCTTTTCATTACTTGCCATCTTTTATGTAGATAGGGCCCGAGTAGGACATCAGAACGCATTTACACTTTTTGCATGGCTATCTTGTTTAACTTTTTCACAAATGGAATTTCTTAAACCGTATGCTTTTTAATAAATTTTATGACTTAAACCACTGGTTCTATATTGAGTAATGACTTCGATTCAGTATAAGGAGTTGGGTCGTTACAGTTGGTATCAGAGCCAAGTGTTTTAGGTTCTGTAGACTGACCTACGATGTAAGTCATTTTGTTTTGGTTTTACTTCACCCTATGGCTATACGGTCCTTCAGCACTCGCCAGGTATGCCTAAAGCCTTGCTAATGTTAAGATTACGATTTTGCCTGAATAGTCTAGATCTAGAGATAGGGCGTTAAGTTCTTGTGGTGAAAAGTTTGTTGGTGAATTTTAGGGAGAATGCCGCCACGTAGAGGTGCACGCCGAGGAGGTGGTAGGGGAGGCAGAGGTGCCGGTCGTGGCCAGCCGGAGGCGCCACCTGCTGCACCGGCAGTCGACCCAAATGCACCGGTCACCCAGGCGGATCTCGCCGCGATGGAGCGGCGCTATCAGGACATGCTGCAAGCTGCTTTGGCGCCTTTCCTAGCCGCCCAGCAGAACCAGGCCGCCCAGCAGAACCAGGCCGCCCAGCAGAACCAGGCCGCCCCTGCTCAGGCCCAAGCCGTTGTTCCTCCAGCCCCTGAGGAAGCTCCACCAGTACCAGTTCAACTGTCGGCCGAGGCGAAACACTTACGGGACTTTAGGAAGTATAATCCTAAGACCTTTGACGGATCTATGGACAACCCCACAAAGGCCCAAATGTGGTTGACGTCCATAGAGACTATTTTCCGGTACATGAAGTGCCCAGAAGACCAGAAGGTGCAGTGTGCAGTCTTCTTCTTGGAGGACCGAGGCACCGCCTGGTGGGAGACCGCTGAGAGAATGCTGGGGGGCGATGTCAGTAAGATAACTTGGGAGCAGTTCAAGGAGAACTTCTATGCTAAGTTCTTCTCTGCCAATGTGAAGCACGCCAAGCTGCAAGAGTTCCTAAACTTGGAGCAAGGCGACATGACGGTGGAGCAGTACGACGCCGAGTTCGATATGCTGTCCCGCTTTGCTCCCGATATGGTAAGGGATGAGGCTGCCAGGACGGAGAAATTCGTTAGAGGACTCAGGCTAGGCATTCAGGGCATTGTCAGAGCTCTCCGCCCAGCCACGCATGCTGATGCACTACGTATAGCACTGGATTTGAGCCTGCCTGAGAGAGCCGATTCGTCTAAGGCTGCCGGCAGAGGGTCAGCCTTGGGACAAAAGAGAAAGGTTGAGACGCAGCCTGACGTAGCACCGCAGCGAACACTGAGATCAGGAGGTGTTTTCCAGAGACACCGACGGGAGCTGGCAGCAGCCGGGAGGACGCTGAGAGAGCTACCCGCTTGTACTACCTGTGGGAGAGTCCACGGAGGTCGTTGTTTGGCTGGAAGTGGAGTCTGTTTCAGATGTAGACAGCCGGGGCATACTGCTGATGTGTGTCCTCGGAAACCCTTGGAGACGACACCGCCCCAGCCTTCTGCGGCCCAGCAGGGGAGAGTTTTCGCCACTACCCGGCAGGAGGCCGAGCGAGCTGGCACAGTGGTGACAGGTACGCTCCCAATTTTGGGGCATTATGCTTTTGTGCTATTTGACTCTGGGTCATCCCACTCGTTTATATCCTCAGTTTTCGTTCAACATGTGGGTTTGGAGGTAGAACCCTTGGGTAGTGTTTTGTCGGTTTCTACTCCATCTGGGGAGGTCCTGTTGTCCAAAGAACAAATAAAGGCATGTCGGGTAGAGATAGCGAATCGTATGTTAGACGTGACCTTGCTAGTGTTAGACATGCAGGATTTTGATGTGATACTAGGCATGGATTGGCTGTCAGCCAACCATGCAAATATAGACTGTTTTGGCAAGGAAGTTATCTTCAACCCTCCCTCCGGGGCTAGTTTCAAATTCAGGGGGGCAGGCATGGTATGTATACCCAAGGTCATCTCAGCCATGAAGGCTAGTAAACTACTCAGCCAGGGTACTTGGGGCATCTTGGCAAGCGTAGTGGATATTAGAGAGCCAGAAGTTTCCCTATCTTCCGAACCAGTGGTGAGGGAGTACCCCGACGTTTTCCCAGACGAACTCCCAGGACTTCCGCCGCCCAGAGAAGTAGACTTCGCCATCGAGTTAGAGCCGGGCACTGCCCCTATCTCGAGGGCCCCTTACAGAATGGCTCCAGCCGAGCTAAAAGAGTTGAAGGTCCAGTTACAGGAGTTGCTGGACAAAGGCTTCATCCGGCCCAGTGTGTCACCTTGGGGAGCCCCAGTATTGTTCGTGAAGAAGAAGGATGGGTCGATGCGCCTTTGTATTGACTATCGAGAGCTGAACAAGGTGACAGTCAAAAACCGCTATCCCTTGCCCAGGATCGATGACTTGTTCGATCAGTTGCAGGGAGCCACTGTCTTTTCCAAGATCGACCTGCGATCGGGCTATCACCAGTTGAGAATTAGGGATGGTGACATTCCCAAGACGGCCTTTCGATCGAGGTACGGACATTATGAGTTCGTGGTGATGTCTTTCGGCTTGACTAACGCTCCTGCAGTGTTCATGGATTTGATGAACAGGGTGTTTAAGGAATTTCTAGACTCGTTCGTCATAGTCTTCATTGACGACATCCTGATTTACTCGAAAACCGAGGCTGAGCACGAGGAGCACTTGCACCAGGTGTTGGAGACTCTTCGAGCCAACCAGTTGTATGCCAAGTTCTCCAAGTGTGAATTCTGGTTAAAGAAGGTGACGTTTCTTGGCCACGTGGTTTCCAGTGAAGGAGTTTCAGTGGATCCCGCAAAGATTGAAGCGGTGACCAATTGGCCTCGACCGTCCACGGTTAGTGAAATTCGAAGTTTTCTGGGCTTGGCAGGTTACTATAGGAGGTTCGTGGAAGACTTCTCTCGTATAGCCAGCCCGTTGACCCAGTTGACCAGGAAGGGAACCCCTTTTGTATGGAGCCCAGCATGCGAGCGCAGCTTTCAGGAGCTTAAACAGAAGCTAGTGACTGCACCAGTCCTGACAGTGCCCGATGGTTCGGGAAACTTTGTGATCTATAGTGATGCCTCCAAGAAGGGACTGGGCTGTGTCCTGATGCAGCAAGGTAAGGTAGTTGCTTATGCCTCCCGCCAGTTGAAGGTTCATGAGCAGAACTACCCTACCCACGACTTGGAGTTGGCAGCTGTAATCTTTGCACTGAAGATATGGAGGCACTACCTGTACGGTGAGAAGATTCAGATTTACACCGACCATAAGAGCCTGAAGTATTTCTTCACTCAGAAGGAGTTGAATATGAGGCAGAGGAGGTGGCTCGAGCTGGTGAAAGACTACGACTGCGAGATCCTTTACCACCCAGGTAAAGCAAATGTAGTGGCTGACGCGCTGAGTAGGAAGGTTACACATTCAGCAGCGCTAATCACCAAGCAGGCCCCCTTACTCAGGGATTTTGAGAGAGCCGAGATTGCAGTCTCAGTGGGTGAGGTTACCGCACAGTTGGCTCAGTTGTCAGTTCAGCCAACCTTGAGGCAAAAGATCATCGCTGCTCAATGGAATGATCCTTTCTTGGCCGAGAAGCGTCGTATGGTGGAGACAGGGCAAGGTGAAGACTTCTCCATATCCGCTGACGATGGCCTTATGTTTGAGGGACGCTTGTGTGTACCGGAAGACAGCGCTGTTAAGACGGAGCTTTTGACCGAGGCTCACAGTTCCCCGTTTACCATGCACCCTGGAAGTACGAAGATGTATCAGGACTTAAGGAGTGTCTATTGGTGGAGGGGCATGAAGAGGGATGTGGCAGACTTTGTCAGTAGATGCTTGGTGTGCCAGCAGGTGAAGGCACCTAGGCAGCATCCAGCAGGGTTGCTGCAACCCCTGAGTGTGCCAGGGTGGAAGTGGGAGAGTGTGTCGATGGATTTTATTACGGGACTGCCCAAGACCCTAAAGGGCTACACGGTGATCTGGGTTGTGGTCGACAGACTCACGAAGTCGGCCCATTTCGTGCCAGGAAAATCCACTTACACTGCCAGTAAGTGGGGGCAGTTATACATGACAGAGATTGTGAGACTACATGGAGTACCCGTATCCATCATTTCAGACAGAGACGCTCGTTTCACATCGAAGTTCTGGAAGGGACTTCAACTTGCCTTAGGTACGAGGCTGGACTTCAGCACGGCATTCCACCCCCAGACCGATGGTCAGACAGAGAGATTGAACCAGATGTTGGAAGATATGCTGCGGGCCTGCGTGCTAGAGTTTTCAGGAAGTTGGGACTCCCGTCTGCATCTGATGGAGTTTGCCTATAACAACAGCTACCAGGCTACCATCGGTATGGCACCGTTCGAGGCTCTGTATGGCAAGTGCTGTAGATCCCCGGTCTGCTGGGGCGAGGTTGGAGAGCAGAGGATGCTAGGCCCCGAGTTAGTGCAGACTACCAACGCAGCCATACAGAAGATCCGAGCTCGTATGCTGACAGCACAGAGCAGACAGAAGAGTTATGCTGATGTACGACGTAAGGATCTCGAGTTCGAAGTAGGAGATATGGTCTTTCTGAAGGTTGCACCCATGAAGGGTGTTCTGAGGTTCGCGAAGAAGGGGAAGCTTAGTCCACGCTTCGTAGGGCCGTTCGAGATACTGGAGCGGATTGGCCCCGTGGCTTATCGCTTGGCGCTACCCCCATCCCTTGCTGCAGTGCACGACGTATTTCATATCTCCATGCTGAGGAAATATGTCGCAGACCCAACACACGTGGTGGACTTCGAGCCACTACAGTTTAGCGAGAACTTGAGCTACGAGGAGCAGCCTGTCGAGGTCTTGGCAAGGGAGGTTAAGAAGCTTCGCAGTCGAGAAATTCCACTGGTCAAGATCCTTTGGCAGAACCATGGAGTGGAAGAGGCCACATGGGAGAAAGAAGAGGACATGAGGGCCCAGTACCCCGAGCTGTTCGAGGATTAGAACTTTCGAGGACGAAAGTTTTTTTAGGAGGGAAGATTGTAACGCCCAGCTTTTCTTTTCGTTTTTCTTTTATTTTTTTTTTTTTTTTATTTCTTTTGTCTTGCTGGAATTAATAGGGGGAAACCCTTATTAAACTAAGGTTGGAATTTATTCTATTTTTTTTTTTTATTTATTAAAGGAGGATTTAATCAATTAATTAGTAGCAACTAATTTATAAGCTTGGAAAGGGTCAAGGGTGTTTCATTGAAGAGAGAGAGAAGAGAGATACTTTTGGAAATAAATAATAAAATAATAGAAAGGAAATTAGTTTCTCTCTTATTTAAAGAGCCTTGGAACCCGTGCTAATTTAATTCAAAAAAAAAGAGAGAAGAAAAGAGAAGGAGAGGAAACCCTAACTCCCAACCACGCCGCCGCCGCCGCCTGTCGTCCGCCTCAGGCCGCCGCGCCAGTCTCCCAGCCGTCGAGGGTCGGTTCACGCCAAGCCGCCGCACGCCGAGCAAACCGAAGCCACGCAGCCGTAAGCCGACGCCCTCGCCGAATCGAAGCCCCGAGCCGCGACGTCTCAGTCGGGAGTCGAAGCCGCAGCCGTGCCGCTCGTCTGCCGGGAAGCGGAAAAGCCGAAGCCGTCTCCCTCAGCCAGCCGTAGTACCGCGCCGCTTCTGAAAGCCGAAGCCGGAACTCGCCGCGCCGCTTCGATCGGAGGAGGATAGCTCAGCCACGCCGCACCGCTGAGATCCGACGCAGCGCAGCCGGATCGTTCGTCAGCCAGCCGCCGCGCCGACGGGAATCCAGCAGCTAAGCCTCGCGCGCCGCCAGCCGTCGAACCCGAACCCGGAGCCGCTCCGCATCCGCGCGCCCTAACCCGAAGCCGATTCCGCGTGCGAGCCGCGTCCGCGTGCGAGCCGCGTTCGCGTGTGAAGCCGCGCCGCGCGCTTCTGCGTAGCCGAGCCGCGTCTCCCCCTGTTGCAAGCCGAGCCGCACGCGTGAACCCCTGTGTCAAAGCCGAGCCGCGCCTGCGCCAAGCCGAGCCGGTCCCTGTCCTCTTCCAGCCGAGCCGCCAAGACCAATTTGGCTCCATCCACCTACATTTTGGTAACTTAATTAATTATTGTGGCATTTTCCCAGTAAGACTCCCTGGTCCGGACGTAAATTAAATTATTTTAGGACTAAGTTAAGTTATTTTTCCTAAGGGCGTCTTGGACCGAGTGACCGGTGCGGCGAGAGACTCTCTTCAGTAGGGACTCATCCACTGCAACCTTTTCTGGGGTAAGTTATTTCAACGTAGTCTTAACCGTTAATCGTTGGTGACCTAATTACGGACTTTGGCGTTATTAAATATTTAGGATCCCGTTGCTTGGAAAGCACACGTGTCTTGCGGTTAGGACTCGTCGGGTGAATCTCCAGGTAAGAGATTCCACTACTGGCTTCATGTTTAGAAGTGTGAGACTATGTATGCTCCAATTTCTCTCATGTTATGAATTAAACAGTACAATGCCTGAAATAAATGTTAGCATGATATAACTGATGATGTGATTAGACTTTAGCCCGTCATGTTTGGCGAGAGCTGTTGTGGCCATGCGGCGAATGTCGAGATGGAGAGTGTAGAGATGATTTATGTGATATGTTTCATACTGATGCCATGTGTATGTATACTGCAAGTAGGGTACCTGTTAGCTTAGTCTGTTAGAGTCGTACCTGCATGGGTGTCCTACGGGATCACCACCTATTGAGGACTGTGTGGTCCGACGGGACACCAGTCTAGCATGAGATAGATATGACTCGAGTGACTCGACGGGGTCCTCGCATCCCGACTGTCCTAGGTGTCCCCCGGGGCACCGAAGACCAGAGCTACGTTCCTACGGGAGCGCATGTTGCACGTGTTCGGGAACGTGCCAGAGATTGGGTACCAGTTTCAGGACTCTGACAGGAAGCTAACAGGCACCTAGTGGGACCAGTAGTGGGTCCCTTACTGAGTATTTTTTTTTTACTCACTCTCTTCATTTTATGTTTTCAGGTAGAGGACGAGGCAAGGGCAAGGGCAAGCTGGCGAGCGACCCGAAGTGACCGTGGAGGGCCATAGGGACTACTGCTTCCGCTTATCCTTATTTTAGATTTTCGTAATTGAGTTTGAAACCTTTTCATTACTTGCCATCTTTTATGTAGATAGGGCCCGAGTAGGACATCAGAACGCATTTACACTTTTTGCATGGCTATCTTGTTTAACTTTTTCACAAATGGAATTTCTTAAACCGTATGCTTTTTAATAAATTTTATGACTTAAACCACTGGTTCTATATTGAGTAATGACTTCGATTCAGTATAAGGAGTTGGGTCGTTACAAAAAATCTATATACCCTTCATCGTACACTAGTTTTATTCATTAAAATTATGTTATTTTTTTATAAATATAACAAAATATCTAAATATTTATAGCTCGTGTAACAAAATAAAAAAGCCTATGAAGTCGGTAGAAATTTTTCATAAATTCCAGATTTGTTATTAATACTGCAAATGATTCATCACTTTTCATTCTTCTTCTTATTTGCGATTTATTCATCTTTTCTTCCAAATTTCTTCAACTGATTCTTCTTCTATTTTTATTTTTATTTCAGATTTCTTTTACTCCTCCGCCACCTTCTTTTAGGTAAATAAAATACAAATTTCTTCCAAAATTTTCTTTCCTCTATTTTTATTCATCTTCTTTTTATTTCTTTTTTCATCTTCTCTTTCTTTCTTATAGCTCCTCTACCAAAATATATATCAAGATCGTTTAAATATCATTTTGATATGATATAAACAATCGTTTAGATTTGAAACAAAATTTCCATCGTTAAAAAGAACTACACGATCTTGTATCATTTCCAATACGATCGTGTATTATGTTTGTTTAGAAGAAGAGTTATACGAAGCAATTTTTCCATCATTAAAAATAACTGCAAAATCGTGTATTATAGCATATACGATTACGTAATATGATCGTTGATATGAACACTTTTTTATACACAATCATAAAAATTTATATTTTAGAAAATATTTGAAAAACTCAATAAATCATGAAAATATATTGTGATTCAAAAAAATGCAAATACCCAATGAAAATATAACAATTTAAGAATACTAATCATACGTAAGAAATGTTAAACAAAAATATGATACCCAATTCATGTTTAAAAGAAGGCAAATTTTTAAAGAACATTTTAAACTAATATAGTAAAATAAATAAAAATATTTATAAAATATAACAAAATTTCAGATCTATCATAGAAATACATTAATAAAAATATTGTTAGACATGGACTAATTCCCAAAAAGTCTATGAGCTCACTGCCAGATATGAGATGAAGAATGAGAAATGAGAGGCAGATCCGATCAGTTGAATCCGCGAGTCAAATACGAGTTCCTCTGTCTTGGGAGTCCTCGAGCAGTCTCAGCAAGCTAACTTCCGAACTCTTGCACAGTCGATCTTCTTCTTTTAAAGTGGAGCATCCCATTCTTCTTATACTTTACAAAAGACCTTATTAGGGGGTTCGACCTAGCTAATGCCATGTCCAGCCCAACACACGTAAAAGTTTTCTGATATGTATGAATGTATACCATATATAAAATTTAATTCTTTTTATGGTTTTTTAAATATTTTATACAGTTTTGTTAATTATTCTCAATACTTTGATGCTAAAAGATGATAAAGTTAAACAAATGGCAAGATCTGCCAAAAAAACGCTTAGCTAAACAGCATTCTAGTGTGCTTCAGTAATCACGAGATCTGATCCATAATTGAAATTCTTCAACTCTGACATATCCCGGTGAAAAGATGGTAGATATGGATAAGGGTATAATCGGAATAAATGAAATAATGATTCTTCAACCTACCATGAGCAGCTATTTATTGACAGATAAACATGGGTTGGCAGTAGGTCCATAAAATTCAGTCAAATCATTTTTTCCTTTTGAAAAAATAAATTTTATTTTGGGGTTTTTTAAAACATAATAATAATGTTAATAATAATAATAATAAAAATAAAAAAACAAACTATTCACATTTAAAAAAATACTAAAAAAACAAAAATTTGTTAAACTATATTTTCTATGCTAGCAATTTTTTTTGTACCATTTGTTGTCGGTTATTGTATTTAAGTTTTATTTTGGCCCGTTTTATAGGTTCATTTTGTCGATGATTTAGATTAGATGCTCGAAACGTACAAAATAGACAAATAAACATATATAAAACCAAGAAACAATAATCCTAAATTAAGTTGAGCAAGATAACACATTTTGGGTGCTATCATCACTATCACTTTTAGGCTTATATCAACAATAGAAGCATCATGTATTAATTTCTATCTCTAGTTGGAACTAAACAAAAATAATGAACAATAGTAATATGTTTTTAAGGCTATACTTCTATCAATAGAAGTTTGTTAATGATAAAGTTCATCTCTAATACACTTCTATTAGTGATAATATTATTTGTTGTCAATTCTCTTACTCATTATAGAAACTAAACAAAAATAGTAAATCAAGCTACTATGTTTTTATTAATAGAAGTTTACTATACCCTAAGACTTTTTCTATGATTGAAGTCAAATTTTGCTATATTTACAATTAAATGGTGTTTTGCTCACCAATATATACCAACTCAACTCAAGTTGATGATGAAACAATTTTATTGTTTTTTTAATGACAAAGAAAAATAATATGCAAAACAAGAAGAAGAAGAACAATATGATGATGAGATTCATGTACAAAAATTTGGAATCAAGTTTTGTTTTCTTTTTGGCATTCCATTTTTATTTAACTATATTTTTGCTAGAAATGCGATTCTTGTTCATTACTAAAGAAAAACAAAAATTTGAAAGAAAGAAAGAAAAACAAAAAGAATAGCAACTCATATTTTATTCAAATAAAAATGGGTAGAATTGTTGAATAAAAAATTTTCTAACAAAAAAAGTAA
Organism: Cucumis melo; assembly: GCF_025177605.1. Classification (NCBI taxonomy): domain Eukaryota; kingdom Viridiplantae; phylum Streptophyta; class Magnoliopsida; order Cucurbitales; family Cucurbitaceae; genus Cucumis; species Cucumis melo. The sequence continues at coordinate 16,636,139 of NC_066862.1, forward strand.
TCATTCAAAGAATAATGAAGAGTTCAAAAAGTTACATCAAATATCCTTGTCATGTGAAACATTGAACTCAAATATCAACTTCCGAGACCTATGAATCCCAACCTAGACGTAATATATCATCTATTAGGGCATGTTTAGCCGACTCCAGATTGGCCCACAAAGTTGCATAATTTGGAGATTAGGGTTATCAACATCGTTCCAATCTTCACTCTAACTCCACACTCATATTATTTCACTCCTCCCCCAACTCCATCGATTGTTCATCTCCACCTCTCTCCTTCTCGTACTCCTCTCTTCTTTGAGTGAATTTCCTGTGTTCTTAATTTTGTGGTATGTTCTATTAACTCACAAATTCATCCAAAAGCTAATAGTTGAAGACAAATTTAATTATATATCATTAACACTCCCCTCACTTGTAGCCCAAGTAAAAATCAATTTTAATTAAGGAGTAAATGACAATTCAGAGGCTTAAACACAAGACTTTTCTAGACCACGTGCTCTGTTACCATATTAAATAAAAAATTCACCCAAAAACTTAAACTAGTGGTTGAAGACAAATTTAATTATATATCACTAACATTTTCTAGTTTGGAGGTGGCCCTCTCTATTCTTCCTAGTGTCAATGTTTTTGTATGTATGAATATATATTTTTCCTCTTGTTTTCATGTAACGGGGGTAGATTGTTTTTCTAGTTTCTACCTCTTTTGTGTTTGTTTGAAATTTGAAATTTGGACATATGTTTGATTTTTATGTTGGTGTATTAACAATTGGGATATCATGCAAGGTATTTCAAGTTGTTTTTCCTTTTATTTTTTTAATTTATTTTTATCATGTTCTTGATTTCTCTTTGGTGGTTGAGAATCTGAGATGATGAATAATAAACTAGAATTCAAAGTTAATTTGTGATGGTAATGTTCATCATGCTAATAGGAAACTAATTTCTTGGTTGATCCATCTGCTTTTTCTGATGTGAATATGTGAAATGGTTAAATGTTTTGGGAATCTTTGATATTCATTCCATATTTGTCCCATTGTTTGAAGAAGAAAGTCATGTTAATTTGAAGATCTTTATGTGGTTTTCGTGGTTTTTTATTCGATGCGCTATTCACTTTGGAAATGAGAAAGTTCTAGAATGTTGTTGCTGAGGATATTTTTGGTTAAATGTCATCCATTTTGAAGAAGCTGTATCGAAATGAAGCAAGAACGGGCGTGTGATGGTGGCGGAGGAAGTAAATTAGCGGAAGTTTTAATTCAATTGTTTTACTGGATGTTTATAAAAATAAATTCGAAATTTTAGAATTAATTTTTCTACTTAAAAACAAATAGGCTCTGCTGAGAAAGACATTTATTTTTTTTTTTTAATCTGAATCAGAATGAAATTGTAACGATCCAACTCCTTATGCTAAACCGAAGTCATTACTAATTTAAAATATAACTAAATTTCTTAATTTTAAAAAAAGAAAAAAAATAGAAAATAAAACAAAACCTCCAATACTTATTAAAATGATAAACAAATGTATGTAAGAATAAAATTAAATAAAATCCTAACTCGGGCCCTATCTAGTTTCTAAAGAAAATAAAGAAAATAAAATAAAATAGAAAGTGCTCCAGATCAAGTTACATAAAGCGGAAGCAACAATGATCCCTATGGCTCGACACGGTCACTTCTTGTCAGTCGTCGGCTTCCCTTTGCTCTTACCTCTACCTCTGCTTGTAAAATTAAACAAGAATGAGTGAGTATAAAAATATATTCAGTAAGGGATCCACTATTAGTCTCGCTAGGTGTCTGTTAACTTACTCTTAGAGTCCTGTAAAGCAGTACCCCTAAACTGACACGTTCCCAAACACGTGCAAACTTTGATCCCATAGAAACAATCTGGTCTTTGGTGAACCCAAAGAAATACCTAGGACAATCTGGTATTTAGTGTACCCAAAGGAAACACTAGGACAATCGGGTTGTGAGTGACCCCATTGATTCACTCGTAATCATGTCTATGTCAATGTCAATGTCATATTGGACTGGTAATCCCGTCGGACTACAGTCATAAAAAGGTAATGATCCCCGAAGGACACCCATGTGAGTACGACTCTAATAGAATAAGATAACAGTAACTCTATCCATAGCATGTAACATAACATAACATCACCGTAAACATGGCATAACCATACACATAATGCAGTCGTCTTCTTCAGCATACTACCAGTCATAACATGACATCAGTCATCAACATCAATCATCAATACAATGTTAGTCGCCACAAATAACATCGAGTTATGCAATTTAGCTATCATTCATGCATAACCATACACTCATGCGATCTCTTAATTTCAGTCGAAAGTCTATTAGTAAAATCTCTTACCTGGAGATTAGTTAAAACCGAGATTTTCTTAACAGTCGTGGTCAAGCTTCTCAAGGGAAAACAAATCCTAAGCAACAAAGGTAAGTAACTAAGTTTAAATAATTTAACTCGCACTAGATTAAGGATCCAAAATCTAGTTGATTTAACTTACCTAAAAATCGAGGACAAAATCGATTTAGACTTAGTTGGACAAATTCCCTGTAATGCCTAAAAATTTTAGGAATTTTAAATTTTATTATCTTAAGTATAATTTTGAAATTTTGGGTGTTATTTAAATGTTGAAGTATTTTACTTCATGAAGATTTGATTCTATTGATGGATATTTAAAAAAATATCTAATTGTTGTTAAGTTGGAATTTATGTTTGTTTTGGTTGGTTAATTAGTGAAGCTTAATTACTTTGATTGTTTAATTAATTACTAAGAGAAGGATGAGATAATTATATTATGGGTAATATAATTATTTAATATTTGTTTATTTCTTTTTGGAAAAAAAAAAGATAAAAAGGAGATTTGGTGAGTTTTAAATGAATATAGAGAAGATTTGGTTGTTTTGGAATTTATTAAGAAATAGAAAAAAGGGAATATAATAATAAATGTATCATTATTATTCTTTGGGTTAAATAGGTCCTTGGGAAGTGGGCCATCATTTTCTTCACAAAGGAAAAGAAAAGGAAACCCTAATCTCTACTCAATCGCAGGCGCCACCACCGTCGCTCGACTCGTCCGCTATAGCCGATCCATTTACAGTCGCCCCACCATCGTAAGCAGCCCATCACCTCCATCGTTCCGTCGGGCTGCGTCTCTGTTAGCACCCCACCGCAAGTCGTCGATTGTTGGCTCACCGTCACGGTCGTCGCTCGGTGTCGTCAGCAAGCGTCTCCATCGGTCGACGCGTCACCTATCCAGCCACACACAGCTGAGTTGTTTTGCCTTCGCCCTTCACTCCCAGCCATACGCGCGTCTGACCTGCGCCTTCAGCTGCTCTGCGCTGCAAGCCGTACCCGAACTCGCACCTGCGCCCATGCCTGCCTCCTAGCCGAGCCACATCTACCACCCAACCGAGCCGTCAAGCTATTTTTTAGCCACAAGCCTGTTTTAGGTTCTTTTTCATCTGTTCTGGTAAGTTTTGATTGGGTTTTGGAATACTCTACTAAGATTAAAATTTTTGGATCTTAAATAATTTAATTTTGGGTTAAATTAAATTATTTCTCTTAAAGAACCATTTGGACCAACTGAAGTTGGAGTGTGGGATTTCTCCAGTTAAGGGCTAACTTGTTGCAACCTCGACCTTGGGTAAGTTAGTTCGACTGAATTCTTGAGCCCTTGGTTGTTTAGATGGTTAAGTTATTTAAATTTAGTGTTTTCTAATTATTAGGACTTTGCCGCTTGAGAAGCGTGTTATTTTGCTATAGATTTCGACTAAGCTAATCTTCAGGTAAGAGATTCTACTACTAGACCCTCGAGTTTAATTTAAAGAGACTGCATGTATGAATGGTTATGTACTGATGATGGCTAGCTACAGAACTTGAGGTTACAGATAGAAACTGATATTGTAAATTTGACTGCGGGATGACTATGTGTTAGAGCTGATAATGCCTTGATGTTATCACCTACGTTTTAGTAATATAGTATTGTGATTGAGGGTGATATGACATGATATGATAGGATATGTATGTTATGGCATGATATGTTATGATGTGACTTGCTGATGTGTTATGTGCATGCTATGGATAGGGTGTATGTTAGCTTTACCTATTAGAGTTATATCCACATGAGTGTCCTTCGAGATTACCACTCTTTTGACGACTGTGTAGTCCAATAGGATCACCAGTCTGACATTGACATGATTTGAGAGATCCAACGGGATCGCTCACACTTATGACTGTGTAGTCCGACGGGATCACCAGTCTGACATTGATATTGACATTGATATTGACATAAATTTACCAAAATTTTAGGTGAAAAGGGCAAAATAGGCTTGGCGGCTTAAAAGGATAGACGGCTTGGCTCGGCTCAAGCTAAGGCATGCAGACGGCTCGGCGGCTCGTATAGGCATGCGCGGCTCAAACATCACGCAGGCGGCTGGCGCAAGCGCATGCGGCTTGAAATTCACACGAGCGGCTCGCGCAGGCACGTGCGACTCAGACTTTACGCAGGTGGCTGGAGCAGGCCTGTGTACGGCTGGAAAGAGCTCCGACATCGGACGGAGACGGTTCGAGGACGATGGCTACTTGGCGGTCGACTTATGGACGTTTGACGATACAGTGAAAAGTGGACGAGGCGATGGCTAACGAACGAACAGAGACGAATAGAGGAGACGAGGCAACGTGCGATTGGAGACGAATGGAGGAGACGCTGACGAAGGCGGAGCGCTTGGGACGGTCGGCTTGCGAAGATGAGGAGACGACTCGGGTCGGGCGATCGGCTGAAGAACTCCTTGATGGCTAGCTTCGAGTGATGGTGCAAGAGGTGGCGGCAGCGGGTTGATGGAAGAAAAAATTTAGTGTTTTCAGGATTTGGTTGAAAAAGATGATGGGTTCCCTCCCATCCTAAAGCCTATTTAATAAAATAATTGCTTTTATTTTTATTTTTCTCCTTTTCTCTTTTCCAAAAATCTTCACACTCTCTCTACATTTAAATCCCACCAAATTTCCTATTTAAATTCAAATTTCCCTCTCTTCTCCAAACCAATCATCTTATATCTTTCAAAAATAAATATCCTTATTTAATATAATTATTTTACCTTCAAAATTTAATTAATTATACAATCAAATATATAATTAATCAAATTTTCTCAAATACAACAAATTAATTCATAAACTTTAAACACTACAACAATTAGATATTTTTCTAATATCTGAAAAAAAAATTCAATCTTCATAAATCAAATAAATCAACCAAATAACACTCAAAATTACAAAAATTTAAACTTAAGATAATCAAAATAAATTATCTTAAATTTTGGGGCGTTACAGAAATTGTGATATAAGAAATTATACAAAAATCTCTATTTTTTTTTTTGTTGATTCTATTCTTTAATTTATTAATATTTTCATTCATGGTAAAATTTAAAAATATATGAATAATTTTGGTATTTGTCAGTTTTTAAATTCATCCTACATCTTTTTTTTTTTTACTAATCTCACATCACAATTATACTTTCTCTCTATAGACATTTTTTTTGAGGTTTATGAGCATATTAGCTATTTTTTAAAATCAGAAAACTATTTCAAATTAGTTTACAAACTATCTTTATAATTGAGCATAAAACTCATTTACTTAAATTTCTTGTGATACCGAACAATAGAAACAATCTACACGGATTATTCAAAAGAAATAAGATTAGATATTCATACAAAATAAAATAATCGATCACAATAACAAATAAAATAAATTAATTATATCAAATGAGGATCTTAATTTTCAATTTAACTATTATGTGTTTTTCATGTATCATATGTGTATGACAAAAAAGAAGATTTCAATAACCATAAAAATGATTTGAAAGACATCTCTAAAGAAATGTTTAGTACCCATTCAATAAGAAGTTCTCAATCATTGAAGAGCTACAGCAATAACACAAACCCAGATGTCAAATTGAGAAGCCAATGAAAGCTTCAAAAATTAGAGGCGCCAAGTTAATGTGGGTGCGAATTCATTTCATTCCTACTCCAAGAACAAGAACACAACCAAACCAAATTCCACAAATTATAAGGAAAACGACACAGTCTACTGATTAGAGCCAATAAAAAAAAGCAACAAAAAAGATGGAAAAGGAAGGCAAAAACAACAGTCGTAAACACACCCACCCTCCAAAAACTCAATTGAAACTTACCCATCTTACCAACCACATTGACAATAAAACTATAGCAGCCAAAGAAGATTATTTCTCTTATTGTAATTTACATCTGTAGTTATACCCCAATTTATTTTTAACATATTGACAAACACATACCCCAGGCAGTATTAACACCATATCATAAATTAAACAATATTTTTACTCTCAAGAAATCAAAAAATCAAAACCCATCAACAAAATTAAACCAAAATTACCTGGCGAGTGTTGCAAGCAAAAAAAACCCAGACAACAAAGTAAGGAGATAAGAAAATAGTGAAAAATTACCTGGCAAGTGATGACGGAATGGCAAAGTGATGAAGACGAAGAGATGATGCAGACGGAAAAGATGTAGACAAGAGGTGAAGACGAAATGATGCAGACGAAGAAATGAAGCAAACGAAAATGAAATACAGGCGCGGTTGATTTTAACCTAATCGGTTAATTTTAGACCCGACCCGACCCGAACTAAATCAGTTCGGTTCGGTTCGATTAGATAACACTGTTGTTACTAACCGGTCCAACCTGAACCAAAATGAATCGGTTCGGTTTAGTTTTTTCACCCCGAGGTTGGATAAAAAACATAATATTTCCAGATTTACTGTAAAAACCCACTCTGACCTGCTTCTGGTTGAAGCTATATTATGAAAATGCCCTTGAAAGGATTCCAACTTTTTAAATATTTCTTATTTCTTTTTACTGGAATTAATTTATATACATTAGGGAGATAATTATAAATAGCAAAGCGGTTCAAAATATTAATAAAATTAAGCAACATTTCATATTCTATTAAATGATAGACAAGTGTTATCTAAAATTTTGTTATATTTTGTACATATTTTGTTCATTTTACGATATTTGAAAATGCATCAATATTACGTAGGCTTATGTTTAGATTATAGTATTAAATTTTTGTCGATATGTCAATATTTCCACAATATTATGGGTTTGATATCAATAAGAGAGTTGCATTAATATTTTCATTATATTATGTTGTAGAAAAATCCACTAAACACTAAAAATATACAACAAAATATTAGTTATGTAGCTACAATATAAATAATAGACACGTTAACCCATTTAAAAATCATAAAATGTTTATTAACTAATTTATATTAATTATTTGAAATATTTTATATTTTATAATTTTCAAAAATATCTATCGATATCGACATTTTATCGATATTTTCAAAATTTAAAGTGTTTTACGTTGCATCTAATTTCAAAAATTTCATCTATATTTTTATTGATATTTCTTTTAAAATTTTTAATGCAAAACTTTGGTTCATTTTGCTATATTTGAAATCAGTCATATATTTTTCTCCCTTGGCATGATTCTTTTTAAAGGTCTTTTTAAATAGGAATAATAAGGGATATTACATAGTTTTTAGGAGTCATTTTGGAAAATGGAAAAACTACTTTTTCTTTTGATTTCTAGCAAAATGACATCTTCTACACGTGCGTGGTATTTTATAAAATACCAAAATACTCATATTTTCGAACTGTAATTATTTCATCTATACAGTGTAATTAATCTATGTTATGCATTTATGAGCCTTTAATTATTTTTCGACGTGGAAAAGATATAGCAACCCATATCATAACTTCTTTCTAATATCTCGAGACTCAACTAATTGATTCAACATTTTAACAATTTTATTCAATCTTACTAATTTCAAGATAACCAAATTATTATTTCTTTTATCAATTTTTTTCAAGTCTTTTTGTTTAAATGAGAACTTGCTTATTTGTTTCTCAATGTTTCTTATTAAATTCAAATTAACTTATTCTAAAGATATAGCATTGTGTATATATATATATAATCAATTGTGTTTAGAAAAAGTACTTTTAAACCAAAACATGTTCATTTGACTGAATAATATTAATTAGATTATAATTTTTATTAATATTGATTTGACATCTATAATTGGATGTTCATGTGATTAAAGAAATAACGTACCAACTAACACGATTTCGGGAGTGCCACACATACATGGTATTTCATACAACACAAAAATACTCACATTCACAAACTGTAATTTTTTCTATTAAAAGTCTATCTAGTGTAATTAATTTTTGATATGCACTTATGACTCTGTAATTAATTTCAACTATGTAACCCATATCATAACATCTTCCTAATATCTCGGGATTTAATAATTTTGTTGAAGATTTTAACAACTTTATTCATTTTTTATTTAAAAATAACCATATTATTAATTTTTATTGGCTAAATCTTCACATTTTTATTTCAAAATAACCTTGAATCTTCCGACCCTTGATAATTTGAAAATAAAATTAGTTTTTGTATTAGATCTTAATTTATTTTAAAATTTGAATTTTTATTTGGAAATTAGAATTAGTTTTCATATTAACATCTTAATTTATTTTCAAAATTTTAATTTTTTTCGAACAGAATAGTCTAAGATATTCTGTTTTTTAGATAAAATTTCTCAAATTCCATCTACATTTTATTAATTAAATAATTTAAATAATTTAAAAAAAATCAGCTAAAATTTCCCCTAAGGGACAAAGAAGATGCAACTTTTGTATCTTTGTTCTTATGAATGAAGGTTTTTGTTCTTCCACCCCCAAGTGTGATTGTAGGTTGTAGACTTGAAAATCATAGATAAAAGAAGAAAATGAAGATAGTATTTACATGCTGCAAAGGTTTATATTCTTCTTCTTGAAAATGTATATGAAGTTGAAGATGGAATTGAAACTTTCATTGGAATAGTAACTTGCAAAAGGGAGGGTGGATATTGACTTGCAAAATGGAATGTTTAGAAAGAATTTTAAACGAAAACATGTTCACATTAGACTGAATAATATTAATTAAATTATAATTTCTATTAATATTGATTTGACGTTTATAATTGGATGTTCATGTGATTGAAAAAAATAATGTACCAACTAACATGATTTCGAGTGTGTCACACATGCATGATATTTCATACAATACAAAAATACTCACATTCGCAAACTGTAATTATTTTAATATATGTGTTTTTATCAAAGGTCTATCTAGTGTAATTAATTTGTGATATGCACTTACGAGTCTGCAATTAATTTCGACGTGTTAATAACGTATACAACCCCTATCATAACCACTTCCTAATATGTAGCGCCCCGAATTTTCGAGGTAAAATTTTTTTTATCATTTAATGTGATTTTTTCGGAAATTTAAAATTTTGTAAAATGATAAAATAATAATATAATATTAATTATATTATTATTATTATTATTATTTATTGTTATCATTATAATTTAATATTAATACTTTTATTATTATTTAATATTAATATTAATATTATTATTTAATATTATTATATTATTTAATATTAATATTTTATTATAAATCATTATTATTTTTATTTAATATATATATATATATTATAATATTTTTTTATTTTTCAAACCCTAAAGAAACGCGCGCGCCCCCCTTTCATCCCCTTCGTCTTCTTCCTCGCGCCGCCGCTGCCCATTTTCAGCGCCTTCTCCCTCTCCGTTCTTCACCCGACGAATACCGCCGGCCGTCTTCGTCTCTTCTCCTCCGTCGCGTCTCCGTCTCCATCTCCGTCTCTGTGGTGGTCGTCCATCTCCGTCTACATCGTCGAAATTTTTCAGCTTCAACGTTCGTCCGCCGCGGTCCCGTCCATTTCTGATCTCCTCTCGGGCTCACGACGCCAGCCACCGGCGTGCGCCCCTCCTTCGATCGTCCGCCGCGTTGAAGCAGGGCCGGTCGTCGAACGCCTCCAAGCTGCGAATCATCCCGGTCGTCGAACGCCGAAGATCCGTTGTTCGTGGTTGCCCCGATTTCAAGCTGACCCGACCCGAGACCCGCTTCCACTCCAACCCACGATTCAAGTCGCAAATCTGAGTTGAGCCGAAGACGGAGCCGAGCCGCGAGTCGAGTCAAGCCGAAGACCGAGCCGAGCCGCGAGCCGAGTCAAGCCGCGAGCCGAGTCAAGCCGCAAGCCGAGTCAAGTCGAGTTGAGCCGTGAGCCGCAAGCTGCGAGCCGAGGCCGAGCCGAGCCAAGCCGAGCTGAGCCACCTAAGCCATATTTTTCTCCATCCACTTTGGGTCACAGTGAGTCTTCGGTAAGGATCATTTTGGTAATTTACCCAATGTTGCTATAACCGTTTCGAGTTTGAATATTAGAGTAAGACTGGGTCCTATCTTTCGTTCCTCGAAGGTAGTAGGGATTTGACGCTCAAGTTCTTGGGTCCCACGGCAAGTTCATTTGGGAATAGCTCCCTTTACTCGGATACGCCGATGTTTGTTGTTTCGAATGATATAAAAAGGTGACTTTTACTAGTGTCATTGTTTAAACCCTTGTGATTTCGTTTAGGTGGATCTGTTGAGCGTGGACTCGATCGAGGGGCATAACCAAGTTTCAGGTAAGGGTTTTCCTACTACTGGACCTCGGATCGAGGCTGGAAACGTAGTAATCCACAGGGGATTACACGTTAGTCACTGTACTGAATAAATGGATGTATGTTTGACTTTTAAGTATTGCTGTTATGCTCTTGTCTGATGTAAAGGTAACGTGACCGCTAGTTGTAGCTTGTGTGCCATCGGGTGTAAGGAGTTGTTTACGGATAGACACCGATGCCCGGATGTTCTGTATATTGTAGTTATGTTAATGGGCTACGTTGTGGACTGAATTTGTATGTCGATGGACTTTAAAGTCTTAAGGTTAGGTATGTGGTAGTCTATTGTCTGGATGTTGATCATGGAGTTTTGTCGTGGAAGGATTGTGAGCCCGGTTCTGATTTGACTAGTTGACTGGATCTAAGGAATATCACAATGGTGTGTGAATTAGAAACGCTTATAGCAACTGAGGATGTAGTTGTTTAGATCTATACCATCTGACTGGAGAAACCTATGGCAAATTTGTAATATGACTGTTGTCGAAGTATGATTGTTGTAGACAGTTTAGTATGGACTGAGGGGTAACGGTTAGCTTCATCTATGGGGTAGTGTACCTTACGGATAGGTGTATCCTTCGGGATCACTAGACTGATATGTGCATCCTTCGGGATCACTAGACGGATATGTGCATCCCTCGGGATCACTAGACTGATAGGTGTATCCTTCGGGATCACTAGACTGATACGTGCATCCTTCGGGATCACGGGACTGATGCGTGCGTTCTACAGAACCACTAGACTGTTTACGTAGGGTACCCCTGAATAGGAAGTTAAGGGTACAGCGAGGGGCAGACCGACGAGAGGCAGGAAGGATGCGTGAAGGCCATATGGACGCGTCTGGTTTCTTTATGCTTCTGCTGATGTATTTTTTGTTAGAATATTTGGTTTTGTGATTTTGAGTTTGACGACTTAAGTATTGTATTTGAAACTCTCGTGACTGTGATTTAAAATAGGGCCCGAAACTGCTTTTGTAATATTTCTAACGTTTTTAATGAATCGTAACCGGTCCTTTATGAGTTTTTGTGTTTTGTGGTCAAGTCTTAGTACTGAGTAGTGACCTCAGCTTAGTCCGGAAAGTTGGGTCGTTACATAGTATCTCGGGATTTAACAATTTTGTTGAAGATTTTAACAACTTTATTCATTTTTTAATTTTAAAATAACCCTATTATTAATTTTTATTGGCTAAATCTATATATTTTTTTTCAAAATAACCTTAAATCTTTCGACCCTTAATAATTTGAAAATTAAAAAACTTGTTTTTGTATTAGATCTTAATTTATTTTTAAAATTTGAATTTTTATTTCTAAGTCAAAATTAGTTTTCATATTAAGATCTTAATTTATTTTTAAAATTTTAATTTTTTCCAATAAAGTAGTCTAAAATATTCTATTTTTAGATAAAATCTCCCAAATTTCATCTATATTTTATTAATTCAATAATATAAATATTTTTTAAAAAAAATTAGCTAAAATTTCCCTTAAGAGACAAAGAAGATGCAACTTTTGTATCTTCTTTGAGTTTAGGGTTTTGTTCTTCCGAATGAAGGTTTTTGTTCTTCCACCCCAAGCGCGATTGCAGGTTGTAGACTTGAAAATCAAAGATTGAAGAGGAAAATGAAGATAGTATTTATGTGCTTCAAATGTTTATATTCTTCTTCTTGAAAATGCATATGAACTTGAAGATGAAACTGAAACTTCAAATGGAATGGTAACTTGCAAAAGGGAGGGTGGACATTGGCGTTTGGTCGCTTCAAGGTGGAAAGATTAGGGTTTGTCTGCTTGAAGAAGATGAGATTGATGTTTGAAGATTAGAGAAGAAGATAAGGGTGGACATTGGCGTTTGAAGAAGATGAGATCAAAAAAGAAAAAGGAAAAATGGAGACGAAGGAAGATGGAGAATCGTAAAATGGAAGATGGAGAAGTAAGTAGCTGTAATTATGTTTCAACATTTATTAAAGTGTATTTATTTTATTTAGCTTAAGAAAGTAGCTTACGTTCTATGTGTATAGGGGTACTTTGGGGTTTTGCAAATTCTTGTTTATTGTATTTTTTTTTCATTTTGTCATTTTTGAAAAAAAACGGTTTTGCTATTTTTCAAAATGACAACATTAAAATTGTTATTCTTTTAGTTGACCCTTTTAAATATAGAAAAAAAATCAAAATAATTACAGTTTAGAAAAATTTTGCAAGAGGAAAAAAGGCCACCTAAAGAGCCCAGCCCATAATGTGAAATACGAAGAAATTTGGGGTTTATTTTAGATAAATGACAAATTTATTTTTAAATTGACAAAATAGTAAAACATAAAATTTTTAAATAAAAATTGGTGGCGCAATACGTTAAATGCCCTACTTGAGTGACAAATGTGATTCATAAATACAGTTTGTTTACTAATCCCCAAATACTCTATAATTAAATATTACTTTGTACCCATAATAGAATATTCTGCTTTCCCATTAAAACAGAAAAAAAACCTATCAAATCACATTCAAAGCTCTGCAATTGATCACTTCACTTTGAGTTTGCTTTCGTCATTTCCTTTCGCTTCCCTTCACTTCGACTCTGAAGAATCAATGTCCGTCCCTTCGCTTTCCTTCGTATTATGCATTCGTGAAGGGATGAAAGTCTTTGCATAGCGGAAGTATTATAGAACCATAACTCCATTTTAATTGGAATCTAAAAATACTAGTATATTGGTAAAACGTAATTTAATAATGGCTAAGCATGATAAAAAATTACATTATAGAGAATTACAGAGAAGAGGAAACTTACGATCGTGGATGACTCTGAATCTACAAATTCCAAATTTGGAGACACCACCACTTGGAAACCTTTCTATTCACCGAATTATTTAGTTTGTGGGAACCAATTGGAAGGGAATGTTTTAGAGAAAAAATTTTCTTTCAGATAAAATTGGAGCGTCTGCTGAGTTTCAGAAGTCTTCTTCTGTTTTGTTACGCATAAATTTTTCTCTTCTTCAGACGGAAGAAGTGGGAAGTTGAGAGAAAATTGGGAACGTGGGAAAATCACGACGTTCCCGATTAATTTAATAAATTAATATTATATTAATATTAATATTAAATTAATTAATTAACTAATTAATTAAGTTAATAATTATTTAAATCATGTTTAAATGAATATCTCTCGAATAATCTATAGTTTAATTTAATCAATTCTTTAATTAATTAATTTCTAAATTAAATATCTTATACTTAATTTAATCCAAATTTGAATCATATTCAAATATAAATTTCTCTCATAATCTGTAGTTTTAATATGTATCATTGACACATTAAATTTCAACCTATAGTTTTAATATGAATCTAATTCATGTTAAATTAATATTTGAACTCATTCAAATATTTTATTCTCTCGTAAATTAATTTTGAATCATATCCAAAATTAAATTTATACAATAAAGTTTAATTGAAATATAAATTTTATATTATAATGTATCATCATACATTATATTAATTCCCAAAATAGATTTGAACATTTCAAACTACAACCAATATAAATAAATCTCTTTACACATGACGAGCTATAAAGGGGACCTAATGGACCAGAAGATTAAAAGCTACAACGATATGAGATTAATTGGCTAACCCCATTAACCATATTAATCAATATTTGTTAACTGCGTGTATACTCCACTAAAGACTCACTTCTGAACTCTTCTCACTGTAGATATATTTACGTGTCTACGGATATAGACCAATACCAGTAAGTTAGTCATTCACAAGCGTTCATAACATCAGTTGGGTCAAATTACCGTTTTACCCCTAGGTTACTTTTTGTTCTTAAATACAAGCACTTTTCTAATGAACAATCTGTTTATGGTCCAAGCACTAAACAGAAACCCTATCATGTCATAGAGAGAGTAGGATTATTTGTTCAAGTCCTAGAGACATCATTTAAGGGAACACTTATTTACTTACCCTAAAGTTACGAAGGAGTGAATTCCAACTTGTGTGATTATGTTCCCAGCTCTCCACTCAGTCTTGTCCCCTAAATGATAAACATATTTATTCAGCAATCTGGCAACTCTCACCCGTACAAATCAAAGGACAATCCCTCGCGAACAGGAGTTCATAATGAACTCAGAATTAGGACTAAGTTACCTAGGTAATCCTAATGAAATAGAAACCAAACTAGTTAACGGAGTTACATCTAGTGATTACTATTTCGTGATCCTGTCTTATGCAAACTCATTGCATAGGATACCCTCACTCGCATGTTGCATACATGAACACGTTGGATCAATGCGTTTGTATCAAGTACAAAGTGAGTTGTATCCATAGTGTTACCAGGATAAGGTACCCAACCTTAGTCTTATACTATAGACCATTTAAGTTGATCTTGAACATTGATCCCTATATGTCTCTAAATACTGTTCAAGACTCATCAAACAACTTAGGATGTTAGTTTATTGGATTTAAGTTATTAAGACAAAACTAATAATATAATCAATAACACTTATTGAAATTATCATAATAAAACATTTTATTAATAACGGTCAATGGATTATATTTACTATCTACGAGTTTTAGGACATAAAACCCAACAAACTCCCACTTGAACTAAAACTCTAGTCACTATGGGATGTACATAATAAAGTAATCCTCAAACATTGGAAATGGTAAAATGTACAAGTATAGTACATAAAAGGTATATATACAAATACAATAAACTAGGGCATCCTCATACCTATTACACATCTCCCACTTGGCCTAGATACCTAATGTACATATCTCGTAGATCTAGACTTTCTAGATGAACCTCGAACACTTTAGCCATGAAAGTCTTCATAAATGAATCAGCAATGTTGTGCTTCGAAGAGATCTTGGTGACGATCACATCCCATTGTTACACAATTTTCCGTATCAGGTGGTACTTCCCATCTATAACAATCATCTTAGTTCATGAGAAAATTAGAGCAGCCACTTCCCACCTTCTGCCAATGTACATGAACATAGTAAATGAAATTGGGGCACATCCAATAAACATCGGTGCACGATTTTGAGAATATGGTTTTCTTTTCTAATATTGCATGATCGATCAAAATAAATATCAAATACATCATCGTAAAATTGACTATTCTACTTTTTGGTTAAGAATGCAAGAGAAAAACGTGAAATAGTAAGAAGGTAGATAATCAATTTCGAAAATAGGTTCAACGACAAAGTAAAGATTCCACCAATCAAAATCTAGGTCACATCTAGCCGTCGAAAATCATCAAACTAAGGTCCAAATACTCTCTCGCTGCAAAACGAGTCTTAGATGTGCATCAAACCTCTACTCCTTATTGAAGAAGCATAAAAAGATTACAAGAAGAAGAAGAGGACGAAGAAGAAGAGGAAGAAGAGGACGAAGAAGAAGAGGAAGAAGAGGAGGAAGAAGAGGAGGAAGAAGAGGAGGAAGAAGAGGAAGAAGAGGAAGAGGAAGAAGAGGAGGAAGAAGAGGAAGAGGAAGAAGAGGAAGAAGAAGAGGAAGAGGAAGAAGAGGAAGAGGAGGAAGAGGAAGAGGAGGAAGAGGAAGAGGAGGAAGAGGAAGAGGAGGAAGAGGAAGAGGAGGAAGAGGAAGAAGAAGAAGAATATTCAGGATAGATTTTAGTAGACGGATTCAAACTTAACCAATTATAAAGAAGCTTATTCTCCAATACAAGGGTTGATGAGATATTGAAAAGGATGTACCTAATTAAGTTGAGGTTGAGGAGGGCGATGTTAAAATAGAAAGAGATGAACCAAAAGACCAGATTCCACACCACTTCTACCACAACTGAGCAGGCTTCAAGTCAGTTGAGTTCAGAAAGCCCATAATCGTAAGATTGATTTATTAATGATATGGAGCGAAAGTTAATGTTTTTCGAAATTTGAAATCTAGATGTTGAACCTAAATGCTGCAATAGAAGAGATGGGGCAGGCGATGAAGACGATAGTGGCATGGTGAAACTCATGGTGCTGGTGGTTGTTTATTTGTTCTTGGTTGGCTTTCCCTTCTTAATTCGCATAAGGATTTTGCCCGATATGCATCAATTGTTTCCCTTAATTGCCAACACTTTATTGGAGGCATCGACATATTGCCAACAACTCTTGATGATTTACGAGAATCATCAGGTGCTCACATTTATCTCTTGACGGCATACATGTAGGCGTCTGGAGATAACATCATTTTTTCTGAAATTTAGCTACCTTTGCATTTTCCTAAAAGGTTTGGACGTTTTGAAAATGTCAAGGAAAAGTATGTATCATTGATGTTTAAAAAATGTCAAGAAAATAGAAAATTGGCCTACCTCTGTCTTTTGATAAAAATTCTTGATGTTTTATTTTTGAAACCACCAATTTCTTGACTTTTTCTCAAAACCCGTCAAGTATTTAAAACCTTGAATGTCAAGAGAGTCTCTTTTTCTAACATTTAAAAAATGTCAAGAAAGCATAAAATTGTCCCACCTCCGCCTTTTCTTAAAAATTCTGGACGTTTTATCTTTGAAATCACCCATTTTTTTTATTTTTTTTCCAAAAATCGTCAAGTATTTAAAATCACAAATGTCAAAAGAGTCCCTTTTTCTAGTAGTGTTAGGCGCCATCCGAATGGGACCAATCTATCTCACCATTACGCTGCCTTTTCTTCATTTTCAATAGAGGCGATTGTTTTGTGGTTTCTTTTCTCGATCAGAGGCGTTCGACAATTGATCACATGATTTTTCGATAATAGGCATTTGACAATTCACATGACTTTTCACAAACGATATCTTCTTCTTCTTCTTCTTCTTCTTCAAGTTGTTTGTCGGTAACAGGCATCTAAAAATACATGCGACTTTTCGACAACGATATGTTCTTCTTCTTCTTCGTAGAGATAGAATTCATATAGACAAAGATAGAAGTTTATCTCTATCTATTTTTTACATCTTTGATAGACAGAGATAGAATTCTATCTCTGTTTATCACAAAGCCATCTTCATAAACTCTTGAAGGACTTAATCAGCTGATAATGCTTCGGGAAGAGGAAGTCTATCACAAAACAAAGATATATATCTCTCTCTATCAAACTTGACACTATCTTTGTTTATCTTTGTGTTTTATGATAAGCATAGGTAAAACTAATATGTATTTGAGATAGAGTACATATATAGAGTCTTATGTATGTCTATATCAAATAGATAAAGATAAAAGTATATTTAGGAGCACTTGCAAAAAAGTCAAAACAAGTTATAATAATTAAGTTCATAACACACAATTTTATTATTTGTAAAAATGGCAAAAAAAAAAAAAAAAATCAACCCACTTATACAAGATATAAACTGTCACAAATGCCCTTGTTACTGATATATTTATTACACTTGATACACACTTGATAAACTTAATATTTCTTGATACACTTAATATTCATTTTGATACTTCTTGATAACCTTTGGACCTTGTTACACCTGATGCACTATGATACTCTTTGATACACTATTTGAGACCATTTGATGCACCTGAAATACCTTGATACACCTAATACTCCTTGTTACACTTGATTCTTCTTGATAGACTTGATACCCTTTAGGCCTTGATACACTTAAAGAGGCTTCACTAATAAGTTTGATACACTTGATGCACTTCTAATAAACTTGTTATTCTTCACTTTAGTACACTTAATAAATTTGAAACGCTTGATGCACATGGTATGTTTTTTATACACCCGATGTACTGCAGATACACTTAGTATTCTTTACTGATACACTTGATTGATTTAATACACTTGATATGCTTGAAGTCCTACTTATACACTTAATACACTATTGATATACACTTGTAAACTTGATTCATATACTTGATAATGATTAACTTTATTGATATGCTAATATGCTTTAATAAAAAATATTGATATATTTGATTATGATATACTGAGTTATATCATTCATATACTTAATAATACTATAATGAGCTACATAAAATTTGAAAAAAATGAAAATCACGTAGTAAGTATATCAACCAACTAATACATATAAAATAAGTATATCACCACACTTATATGCAAAATTGATACAAAATAAAACCAAAACAAAACTAAAGTAAAAAAATAAAAGAAAATCATTTGAAATTAAATTCAATTAAAAATACACATTAAAGAAAGTAGAGAAAAATCACAAATAAAGTTAAACTACTCCAAATAACAACCATTATATTCCATATTCCAATTAATGTACCATTGATATCCTAAAATCAATATTAAGACAAAAAGAACAAATTGTTTTTCCTACAAAAGAAAGAATGATTAAGGTAGTAAAAAATGGGAGAAAAAATAAGGGATGATTAGGGCATTAAAAAGTGGGAGAAGAAATAAGGATGTGATTAGGGCATTAAAAGGGGAAGAAGAAATAAGTTATTGAAGGGTAGTTTGAGAATAATAACAAATTTAAGATGAGAAACTTACATAAATGTAATAAAACACCAAACTATTTACTGCCTGTATAACAAAGCCCATAAAGTTAGTCATTTTTTAAATATTCCAGGTTTGCCCTTCCATCTTTTTTCATCCTTCTTTTGTGATTTGTCTTCCTCCTACTATTTCTTTCATCGTCTCCCTCATGTGATTTCCTCTTTCTTCTTTCCTATTTTTTTGTGCAATTTCCTTCCGTCATCTTTCTTATTTTTCAATTCTTTATTTACGTCGTTTAATCTTTCTATCGTTTTTCTTCTTTTCCTCTTCTTTTTTTTTTTCGCTTTTCCATCGTTTTTCTACTTTTCCTTTTTTTTCACTACGATTTCTTTCCATCGTCTTTTTTCTTTTCTTTTTTTTTACGTCGTGTACAAAAAATAGCAAAATGTAAAAGATTGTGTATAAAGAATCTTGAAAAAAATCATTTAGATTGGAGTAGCCAAATGTAAACTATCGTGTAAAAAAATAAACAATCGTGTAAAAAAAAATAAAAGATCGTGTATAAAGAATCTTGAAAAAAAATCATTTAGATTGGAGTAGCCATATATAAACGATCGTGTAAAAAAAACAAAAGATTGTGTATAAGAATCTTGAAAAAAAAATCATTTAGATTGAAGTAGCCAAATGTAAACGATCGTTTAAAAAAAAAAAGTAAATGATCGTGTAAAAAAAAATAAAAGATCGTGTATAAAGAATCTTGAAATTCAAATGTAAATATCATGTAAAACAAAGTAAACGATCATGTAAAAAGAAATCTAAATGATCGTGTACCAAAAGAATTAAAAAAATCGTGTACCAAAATTTGAAAAAAAAAATCACTTAGATTTGGGTTCCAAATCTAAACGATCAAATCTAAACAATCATGTAACCAAATTTAAACGTAACCAAATTAAATGATCATGTAATAAAATTAAACGATGGAATTAAAAAGATAAATTGTAGCCATATCTAAACGATCGCGTACAAATTGTAGTCATATCTAAACAATCACGTATAAATTGTAACCATATTTAAATGATTGCGTATAAATTGTAGCCATATACAAACGATCGCGTATAATGTAACGATCCAACCTTTCGGACTAAGCTAAGGTTACTACGTAGTACTAAGACTCGACAGTAAAACACGCAAGCTCATAAAAGACCGGTTACGATTCATTAAAAACGTTTAAAATATAAAAAAAGCAGTTTCGGGCCCTATTTTAAATCACATTCATGAGAGTTCCAAAATTCAGTGCTCAAATCATCAAACACAAACCACAAACCAAATATTCTAACCATGACTCGATCTGACAGTGAAAATAACGAGTAACAAATACATCAGCGGAAGCATAAAGAAAACCAGACGCGTCCATATGGCCTTCACGCATCATTCTTGCCCCTCGTCGGTCTGCCCTTCACTGTACCCTTACTTGAAAAGTTAAAGAGGAAAAAGGGTGAGTATAAGATATACCCCCACTACTGGGCCCGTTAGGGAATAACAGTTAACTTCCTATTCAGGGGTACCCTACATAAACAGTCTAGTGATTCCGTACAACGCACACATCAGTCTCGTGATCCCGAAGGATGCACGTATTAGTCTAGTGATCCCGAAGGCTTCACATATCAGTCTAGTGATCTCGAAGGCTTCCATATCAGTCTAGTGATCCCGAAGGATGCAAATATCAGTCTAGTGATCCCGAAGGATGCACCTATCAGTTTAGTGATCCCGAAGATACACATATCAGTAAGGCACACTACCCCATAGATGAAGCTAACCGTTACCGTTGCCTATACTAAACCATCTACAACATTCACACTCCGATAACATTCAAACTGACAGTTCAGTCATAGGCTTAGCCAGTCAGACAATATAGGTTTAAACAACTATCTCCTCAGTTGCTATATGCATATCCAATTCACACATCATTGTGACATTTATTTAAATCCAGTTAATCAGTCAAATCTTCACTTTGTAAAGTTATCTGACGATACTTCGACTCAGTTCAAACTCTAGTGTATCCCCAGGTAATCTACGTTATGCGTAATGCCCACATTATATCTGACAATCATAATCAGTTCATAGCACAGTTCAACGGCGTATACTCAATGTACACGAAAGGTTCTCGAACTCTTAATCCTTCCACGACATAACTCCATAACCAATATTCCGACAACAGACTTCCACTTACATAACCTTAAGACTTTATAGTCCATCGACATACTATTCCAGTTCATAACGTAGCCCACCAACATAACTACAATACACAGAACATTCGGGCATCGGTGTCTATCCGTAAACAACTCATTACATATGATAGCACATAAGCTACAACTAACGGTCACGTTACCTTTAATCAGTCAAGAGCATATAAGTGATATGTGTTAGTTAAACATGCGTCAATCCACTTAATACAGTTACTAACGTATAATCCCCATGTGGGTTACTACGTTTCCAGCCTCGATCTGAGGTCAGTAGTAAGAAATCCCTTACTGAACTTGGCTATGCCGCTTGATCGAGTCCACACCCAACGAATCCACCTAAACGAAATCATAAGGGTTTAAACGATGACACTAGTAAAAGTCACTTTTTAAATCGTTCAAACAACATACGTTGGCTTACCCGAGTAAAGAGAGCTATCCTCAAATAAACCTGCTGTGGAACCCGAGAACTTGAGCGTCAACTCCCTAATACCTTCAAGGAACGAAAGGTAAGACCATGTCTTACTCCAATATCTATACTCGAATCGGTTATAGCAGCATTAGGAAACTCACCAAAATAATCCTTACCGAAGACTCACCGTGACCCGAAGTGGAGGGAAGAAGGCTTAGGTGGTTTGGTGAACAGGGGGGTCGGCTTGGCTCGACTTAGCTCGCAGCTTGCGGCTCAGCTCAACTCGCGGTTCGTGGCTGGGCTCAATTTTTGGCTCGGCTCGGCTTGACTCGGCTCGGGTTCGCGTAGGCGCTTGTGAAAACCGGAGATACGCAGACGTTTGGGACTGGTCGACGGCTGCTTGGCTACACGATGCGACGGAGGGCGGCTGGGCGTCGGCAGACACGGTCGAACGAAGGATGCACGGCGGCGACTGGGACGAAGGAGATAAAGACGGAGGAGTCGACGGACGACTGACTCCCTTGCGTTCGTCCGAAGCTGCCGGCGTAGAGATGTCGCCACCTGTGCGAATGATAGCAGCGGAGACGGAACGCTGAAATCGACAGGAGGGGACAACGACGTTGCGAGGCAGACAACTACAGAGGAGGAGAAACTTGAAGGGGGTGGTGGTTGCGTCGGGTGGAGAAGAAGAATGAAAAAGAAGAAGACAAACGGGGAAGAGGAAGAAGGAGGACCGGAGGGGGGGGGGGGGGGCGGGGCGGCGCGCGTTTAGGGTTTTAAAAAGAAAAAGATTATATATATATATATATAATTTATATATATTAAATAATAATAATAATATAATTTATATTATATTATTATTATATTAATTTATACCATATTATATTATTAAAAATTCATACTCTTCGATTTCTTTTTCTTCCCTCTTCAAAACCAACCAAAAATTAACACCAAAATTTTAAATTCCCGAAAATTTACATAAAATGATAAAATTTACCTCGAAAATTTTTGGGCGTTACATATAAATTGTAGGCATATCTAAACGATCGCGTAATAAACAATAACTAAATCTAAACGATCGCAAATATATTACGTGGGTGACGTGGTTGATGAGACATTTTTTGGTATTTTATATGGTGGGCCTCTGGGCTTTTTCTATTTTTGGAATTGTTCTATAAAGTGTAAGTATTTTGCCGCTTTTTTATATTTTTGAAAAGATCCCATTTGAGATGGAGAGTATTTTAAAAATAGAGAATTTTGTCATATTTGCAAAATTCTAAAACAATGTTCTATATTTGCTATATCATATTTTCAAAAGGCTACTCACTGCAATTTCCCATATATTTATATATATCACTGGATAGTTACTTTCATTAAGAGTTTCTTAGATAATTTTTGATGATATATTTTCATTACGAGTTCCTTATATTATTTTTTGTCATTTTGTATAACACCGTGTCTATTCCTATGGTTGTTTTTTATGGAGATCACAGAATGAATATTGCGCCTGTTTTGAGTTTTATTATAGAAGAATATCGTTAGTAGCATGCAGTTGTGTTCGACCTGTTAGAGTTCATTTGGATTGGAGAGCTAAAAATTATGTCATGAAAACATTACCTCCCATTGTTAAACGTAAAGTTGGAAGACCTAAGAAACAAAGAATTCCATCTATAGGTGTAGTTCAAATTTCATCAAAATGTACTCGTTGTAATCATAAATGTCACAATAGCAGAGCTTTCAAACTTGACCCAATTAATCAAACGATGTAATCATTATTTTTGCATTGTAATACATATATAGATAGATTGATTGACATTTGAGTTTATGAATGATATTTTCTAATTTATTATGTTCTTGAATTGTAAATATTTTATGTTTCACAAAGTTGTTTCCTAACAAGAACTCTATCTCATATAAACCCAACATAATTAAACAAAAACATCAAACTCGATGAGATTAAATGTTTTCTAATTAGCAATGATAGAGGTAAGCGAATTGGTTTTTATGTACGTATCATTGTCTAACCGAGATAGACAGAGATAGACAATGATCACTACAAGAATTTTGGCCTTTAATGTCGGTTTAAAACCGACATTAAAGGCCTTTAATGTCACTTGGCAACCGACATCTTTGCGAGCGTTATTAAAGGCCTTTAATGTCGGTTGGGCTTTAATGTCGGTTTAAAAACGACATTAAAGGCCTCTTTAATGTCGGTTTAAAAACGACATTAAAGGCCTTTAATGTCGGTTTTCAACCGACATCTTTGATAGTGTTATTGAAGCCCTTTAATGTCGGTTTGGCTTTAATGTCGGTTTAAAACCGACATTAAAGAGGCCAATAATGTCAGTTTAAAACCGACATCAAAGGCTTGTTTTTGTTCATTTTTAGAAATTTATATTTATTTAATTGTTGTATTATTGTCCATTTTTTATAAACCAACATTGAATCCAACAAGTGAAATTAACTACAAACTTGAAACTACAAGTCACATTACGTAGGAAACCATATTATTCAAGTCTGATTCCACCAACAATGAAAATGCTATTAGCACTTGCACATAAATCCCATTCATATATACAACACATGTAAATATAGAATGAAGGAAGTAAATTATGAACCTCTGGTTGAGGCTCAGCCAATAAAGAACTAAACACAGCAGGGGCATCAGCCTACAATCCTATGATTTGAGCATCTATGTAGTCTTCCCACAGTTTTCCAAGACAAAGACAAAGCCATTGAAGAAATAGCGGCTCAGTTTGTCCATCATTTGGTGTTGAACTCTGGAGATGCTTTAAACAGACGTGGATTAAATTAGCTTCGATGCATGCTTCCTGGCCTCGCCTGTGCCCATCAACAATTACCGCTAAAACAAATGCAGCCATTGCCCGCTGTTCTGGGAAAGCTTCCAGACTATCAAGAAAGCGGATGAAATATGTATGCCCACCATCCTTTACTAAATCAACCTGGCAAGACTGTCATTCCAGAAGAATCATGGTCACCACACAAAGGTTTGTAAATCGTTTGCCCACAAGAATGGTGAAGAAAAATAAAATGCATCTAGAGAGAGTTCATGTGGAGAAGGCGGCATGAAAGAACTTTCTGAATGAAATAACAGCTAAAAAAGTCCCCAAAAGACCAAGTTCTCAATAAGGAACACGGATGTCAGAAAAAATATATATATATATATTCCACATTCTTCACAGAAAGATCAACACTAAGAGTACTAAGGAACAAAAAATCGACAACCTGAACAACAATTACTTATATTATAATTATCATCTATGCCCTTTAAAATTACTTGATTTTCAAAAGAATCAGACACTACATTGTTGTTTCAAAAGTGCTTCTGTTGACTGTGGTTTTCGAAACCACGATGAATATTCCGTAAGTAACTTTGATCATAGATGCTTTGGAACTCCTTCCATTAATCCTTCAATATAAGTTTTTAACTGTTTAGGAGTTTTGCCTATAAATATGATTATGATGGACAATGGAAACTTCGGGTAGTGTTCAACTTTAAACATAAACCAAGACACGTAAGACATTAAGATCACAGTAAGAACAAGAAAAAATATACAGATCGAATAATTAAATATTAGTAATTCTATCCAGAAACATAAGCATTAGATATGAGAATCAATAAAATAAAAAAGAAAATAGAGACCATTCACAGGAAACACAACTCTCTTCATGACACATTCAAAGGAAAGAGTCGAAAAACTACATACAAAATCACAGATGGAAGCTACGATTAGAGTACCTTTGATTAAGGTAGTGGAAGGGAGATTTGGTCAACAAGGCTGTAGCATTAAAATTGATGGGCTCCAAGAGTTATTAATTAAGGCTGACAGAAAATAACCATGTTGGACTAAGATAGGAAGCAAAATGTCCAGGAAAATATTGAAATTATTCGTTCACATAGCTTATCTTTGTGATCAAAATAGAAAGGTTACAGAATAGATACCCCAAGTTGACCTTGAATCCTTCTCCTTGCTCTCAAATTGGGAGAAATGGGCTAGAATGCTATCTATTTCTAGACTTCCTTTAGGAAGAAATTTTGAAGCTTGCTATTCAATTCTTATGGGTTTCATTTTGGATGGAAATTTACTTAAGTTGCTACATGACCGCCCTTTTAAGGTTAATGTCTAAGGAGCTTAAAATGATTTCTAAATGCTAACAAATAAATACTGAAGAGCACTTAGAAAGAAATAATAAATTATTCCACAGAAAGGCAGAACATCAGAGGGAAAAATGTTTGAATTAGCAAATTGTCATGTTTCATTTTGAATTCATGTTAGGTAATAATTAACTAACATAGGGGTAGCATTTTGTGAGTTCAATTAGAGAGCCTGACCTTGTATGTAATATAAAATATAATGGATATCCCTCTATAACTTTCACTGGTAAATAAAATTAGGCTCGTTGCCTTTAAGGTAAAGACACTTTCACATACCAAGATCTGACCGTTGATACAATAAAAACACATGTGAAGAAAAACTGACCTGAAACTCCAAGTTGGGGTCTTCAACCAATGCTGGAAGTTGAGAAAGACAAATTTCGGCAGCCATGTCCCATGCATCCCTGAAAGAAGCAGAACCACAGATGGGTCAGTCAATGAACCAATTGAACATTAACAGACCTAATAATCAACGTTTCTCAAACTCTACCACATGTGATGCTGATGGGTTGGAGGTAACATTGGATGTGAAATTGGAGAACAATTTGCAGACCGCATAATCCGCTCAGCAAGCAAAAAATTTCTGAACAGACTGGCAACTAACAAATCCTGTCTGAACAACCTTTGAAATAGATCTGCACCAAGAAAACCTATTAGCTATAATGAGAAAGAAAAAGGACGGCATTTGTTGAGTAAATCTGAAAGCTACCATGTGGAAGAACATTCCATGCAATTGTATCAGTAACAGCTGTGAAAATCCAATTCAATTCCCCAAGAAGTGTCTTCCGATCAGTTTGCCGACCAGGTATTTTGTCTATCAATGAATCATCAAGTGACTCACGGAGCAATGAACGTTTGCAAAACCTGAGGGACAAGATCCAATGATAAGAGAAATCCAGAAAACAATGAAAGGCCAGTACTTCGTAAACAAACCAGAGAAACAGAAAATTGATTAAGAATAGAAATGGTAATTTCCAGGTAGAGGAAGACAAGAGACTACGTATCAGATCCGAGAGATTTCATGAGCACTGACCCAATACATGTAAATTTCCTAAACTAAAATTATTTTCAAAATATAGAAGAGCATAAGAGGCAGTTATAAACATAGTAAATCCTGAAGTACTAATCATTCAAACAATCTTTGATTCTAAATTGAATTCTTTTTTAATGAGAAACATTCAAAAGAATTTCATTGAGAAGAAATTACAAAATTCAATCCCCTAAATTGAATTCATAAGCATGTACCAGATGGCATTTCAATATTCACATAGGAATTCATTGTATAGAACAAGTTCATTACTAAATATCAAAGTTCTAGATGAAAAGGGAAAAAATAACATATTTTTTAATTAAGAACCAAACTTTGAAAGAATATAAGAACAGAGATTCTAGAAAATAAGCCACGAAAAAAGGAAAGTCCCACTAAGGCAAGGAACTTCAATCATAGAACCCGACAAGGTACAAAATAGCCCAAGGACTCCTCTCCAGATCTCTTAAGGCTCTATTATTTTTCCTCCAAAGACCTCACAATAAAGCACAAACCCCAGCTTGCCAAATAAACCTCCATTAATCACGAAAAAGAGGGTAAATGAGGAACCCATCAACCATCTCTCTTAATCTCTGTGTTTAGCAAGCTAAAACGCGTCAAATAAAAGTAATTCCAGATAAACTAGGCAAACCCACAACTCTTTGGGGAAGAGTTTCGTGTGATTCACATGCTGCAAGCAAAATGCAGTCCCTCGTTGATCCAGAGGGATCGTGAAGCTATAAAAAAAAGAATGATATTGATGTAATTACCATTCTTTTCGTCGACAACCCCAAAGCAAAAAACCCCAAAGCAACATCAGTGTTTGAAGAAAGTGAGGAGTGACGGCGGTGGTGGCGGGCACGAGCTGGGCACGAGGGACGATGGTGGTGGTGGTGCCAGCGACTCTTCGGAGAAGAAAGGGAAGATTGTTAGATGAAAATGAGGAGTGAAGAAGAAATTGGAAGGATGAAATCGTGTGGGTGATTGAGAAAGAGTAAAGTAAGAGAGAGAAAGTCATTTTTTATAAAATAAAAAATTAAAATTAAAATTAAAAAGGAGCTTTAATGTCGCTTTTCAAAACAAGGATGTTTAATGTCGGTTTTAAACCGACATTAAAGCTCCAGCTTTAATGTCGGTTTAAAACCGACATTAAACATCCGCATTTTCAAAAACGACATTAAAGCTCTTTTTTCATTTTTTCCAACCGACATTAAAGGCCAGATTTGTTCTAGTGGATAGTGCTTTATTTCTATCTATCTCAAATACACACTAATTGTGCTTTATCTTTGCTTATCTCAGACAGACATTGATAAAGTATCATGACTGTCTATCATGGATAGACAATTATAGAGTATCTATGTCTGTCTATAAAACACATTTATTGAAGTCTATCTCAGATAGACAATGATAGTGATCTATCTCTATCTATATGGGATAGAAAATGATATAACTTTATCACTTTCTATCTCAGATAGACAATGATAGTGACCTATTGTTGGAAAACGAATTAGGGTTAGACGAAGCAGAATTAACATGAAAATCTTTTCTCTAACCCTAGAACGAAAATAGACTATGAATAAATCATCAAATCACGAGTAAACATACCTTTGTGTCGATGTTCCAAATTCGAATTGTTTTGTTATGATAAGGACAATCCTCCAAATCCGCATTACCAAAACGTTGCAAAATCACAAGCGTTCTCTAACAGTATCCACACACGAACTAGAAATTCAACTCCTTGAATTCGAGTGTGCTAGAACCTCATAAAGTGAGATTTTCGACTCTCTCTATTCTCCAATTCGTGAGAATTTTATGTCTTTGCTTGGATGTAAAATAAGACGCCTAAGGTCTTATTTATAGGCTTTATGGGTTTCCTAATAAGCTTTCAATTTTCCAATTGGGCTTATTAGTCACGTTTCCAAATAAGTTTCCAATTTCTCCAATTGGACTTATTAATTACCCAGCCTAAAGAAAAAAATCAACCTAATTCTTTCATGTGCAGCCCGTTAGGTTAATTTAATATGGCAACGGGCTCATTACTCGTTTTATGGCCCAAAAGTCATAATTGGTCTCTAGCAAGACATTATGGCTACCTATATTAAATTAAGTCGGTGATCCAACATAGCCTAATATAATTATTGCTTTAATCCTTAAATCACATGATATCTATAGTTGAATATAAGACATGGAAAAAGTCACCTTATTTAATTTAATTGCTTTATGGATCAATAAGCATATTGAATTATAAGCATATTGAATTAATAAATGACATTAATATCCTTATTAATTCATTTATAGCACGACCATGCATCCATAGTCATGCTTAATCGAGGGGCCTAGAGATATCTCTCTATCACAAGAGGGATAAATTCCATCTTGATTAATCATTTTCAACTACATAATTCATAACGTATTCGAGTACAACCTTTATAATTATCCGGTTAAAGATGATGTTTGATTGCATCAGAATATATTAAATCTTATTTTTGAAACTATGATAATCTTAGAGTCTAAGGATCAAAACAATCAATTATTTGAGATTATTTATGATACATGTCCATGTAATAATCTCAAAAGGGGTCAGTCTAATTCTTATTCTCTAATAAGAAAATATGATTATCATTTATGTCTTTATATATATAACCATCATATGATTATTTATTATAACTCATAATAATTTTAATTTATTATTGTTTCCATAATAATAATCGATTAGGGACATTTAGAATATAATAACATATTCATAGATATTATTATACAATAACATGCAATTGAATAATAATGAGAATAATAACTTTTATTAAATAATTAAACAATAAATCAATTATCCATAAAATTATTATAGAAAAAAAATAAAAAACCAATACCTATCTCTATGTATTTAGGATAGAATATGATAACAAGAACTACAGTCAAACCGCACATAACAAAGTAATGAAATATGTTCGAAATTTTCAAACTTGAAGCTTTATGAAATGCATACAGTAATTCTATATTGAGATTTAGGTTGAGATTGAGTTTGAGAAACGTTCAAATTGAAGCTTAGAGCTGTTTCATGCATCATTTTCATACCTATGATAGAGTATGACAGTTATCTTCTTTCTCTTCTATTTGCTTATCTTCTCTCTGTCTATTTGATTTTCTTCATTGATTTGTTGCAAGAATATATTAGTTAATAAAAAGGACAGTGAAGGATAGACAACAATAAACTATGATAGTTATCCAAATCTAAGATAATAGAGATAGACCGCTATCCATGTCTATCTCAAATAGATATAGATAGATTTATAGTTTGGAAAAGAATCAAACCTTTGGAAACAAGTGTTTTGGTGTTTCTAAATTTGTTGTTCCAATAATATCCAAATCATCTTGTCGTTCAAGTTGTTGTGTTAGGACCACAGTTTCCTACAAAAAAAAATATAATAACCGTTGTTCATAATATAAAATTTAATTGCATCTAGCAAAACTAGAAGACTAGAACAAATTATAAAGATAAAAATTCTACTCATACTTTTCAATTTTCTCTTCTTCTTATATTTTGCAATTGAGGGTTAGAGAAATTGAGAGCTGAAAAACATAGTGCATTATGGGTTGTTCGGATCCCTTCAGCATCAACTTCGACTGGTTCTTTAGCTCAACGTCATCTCCATTTTTGGGCCGCATGAGGGCTGTTGGGATCCCTTCTCTTTATTAGTTGGGGACTCTTCACTATAAATACATAGCCTCTCGGCCATTTCCATAGGAACAAAAATTCCACTCCTCAAAATCTTCTCTCCCATTTTCTATTCATCTCCATTTTTTGTAATATTCAAATATTATTCTGAGCATTCTCTTTGGTTTGTTTTGACGAGTGCACATCTGAGTAGGGGAGCCGTGTTAACCTCGGGGAGCGACCGACAACACGATTGACTCCTCGGTTGGCCGTAATTGCTTTTAGGATAGTGGTTCATCACAATACAACAATTTAATTTTGTTCGACATTCATACATTATTTTTCTAACAATCTGAAAGTAGTTAGAATCACTGTAGATCAAGAATTTCGACAAATTTCTTCTAGATCTATCCAAACTCGAACCACTTGATGGAACGAATTACAGTTGATGGTCCATGATTCTTTTAACAAATTAGTGATTTTTTTCGAGCAGTTGGAAGTTGACTATGTTTTACCATGATCCTTTGTCCGATCCAGAATCATCCAGTAGCAGCACCATACTAGCATCTACCTTTGATCCAAAATCATCCATGGATCCTCCTACCATTGACCAATCGAAGCAAGTACCTATAGTCGATCCTAAGAAATATGCAAAGAATAAGAGGACAGTTCGCAGGCATCTATTGAACCATATGTCAGATCCAAAGTTTGATCTGTTTGTGGCCCAAAAATCTGCCAAGGCTATCTAGATGTAACGCCCCAACAAATTCGATTTTTTGTTCATTGTCATTAATATTTAAGTGTGGTTATGGAAAATTCAAATTTATTGGAAGAACCTTATCATTTTGAAATTTCGATTAAATAAGGTTTGGAATCTTTACTTTGTTTAGATAATAAGTATTTTTATTTGGAAGTAATTGGTGAAGTTATTATTAAACTAAAGTTGGTTGGTTAAGGGAGAAATGTGGGGACCTAGTTGGGGTTAATAAGGAAAATTTCAAGAGATTTGGAGACATAGGAGGTGGTTGGTTTTCAAATTAATTAAAGGAAATAGAAAAAAAGAGGATATTTTCTTATATAAAACAGCCTTGGGACCTGTGCATAAGAAAAACAAAAAAAAAAAAGAGAGAGGAGCAATTAAAGTCCTTCTTGAAACCCTAGCCGCCGACCCGCGCCACCGCCTTCGCCGCCAGTTCAAGCACAAGCGTTCGGGAGCCAGCCGCAGGAGAAGTCGAACCACCCTCCCAGCCGCGCCGGAGATCTTTAAACCGAGTCAAGCCACCGCACGGCTAGGAATAGCTACGCACGTCGCGCCGTGTCTGCAGCCGCCTCTCGCAGCCGTCGCCCGAAGCCGAGTCAGCGTCACCTTCGTGCGTCCGCAGCCGATCCATCAGCCAGCCGCGTCGTGCCGCTTCGATCCAACGCAGCGCAGCCAAAACGCCCGTCTGCAGCAGTCGCCGAGCGAAGCCGTGGGTAGCCGGACCACTAGCAGCCATCGCGCCACCCGAATCCGGAAGCCAGCGCCTCGTTGCGCGAGGACCCGACCTGATCGAAGCCCCGCTCCGTGATCCGAAGCCCAGCTCGCGCCGCGCGCCTCCGATTCAGAACCCGAGCCTCGTGCACCCGTGAGCCGAGTAGCGCCCACGTGCGAGCCGCACGTGCGTAGCCTCTGTACAAGCCGAGTCGCGCCTGTCTGCGCCGCGAGCTGAGCCGATCTTCAACCTCCAAGCCGAGCCGGTCCCTGCCCTTTTTCCAGCCGAGCCGCCAAGCCTAATTTGGCCCCTCCCATCCAATTTTGGTAATTATATTAATTATTTTGGCATTACCCAGTAAGATTCAATGGTTTGGGCACTAAATAATTTAATTCGGAATTAAATTAGATTATTTTCCTTAAGGGACGTCTTGGACCAAGTAACTGCTGCAGCGTGGGATTCTCCCTCGGCTTAAAGGGAGTTAGCGCAACCTTGATTTTGGGGTAAGTTGCTTCAAACGACTCTTGGATCTCTGTTCCTTGAAGGTTAGGTTTAATTGTTGTCTTTAACCATTTAGGGCCCTGCTGCTTGGAAAGCACACCTTCTCTTACTTTTAGGACTCGACAACCAAATCTCCAAGTAAGAGATTCTACTACTAGCTCCATGTTTAGAATTATGAGATTACGTATACCTTCAATTGTGCATGTTGAGGACTAGACTGTACGATGCATGAAATCAATGATAGTATGATGCAAATGATGATATGGTTATATTATAGCATGTTGTGTGATGACGAGAACTGTTACGGCTGTACGACGGGTGTCGAGATGGAGAGTGTAATGATGATTTATCTGTTATGTTATATGCTGATGCCAGGTGTATGTATACTGCGATTAGGGTACCTGTTAGCTTAACCTGTTAGAGTCGTACCTGCATGGGTGTCCTTCGGGATCACCACCTATTGAGGACTGTGCGGTCCGACGGGACACCAGTCTAGCATGGATATAGATATGACTCGAGTGACTCGACGGGGTCCTCGCATCCCGATTGTCCTAGGTGTCCCCCGGGGCACCGAAGACCATAGTTACGTTCCTACGGGAGCGCATGTTGCACGTGTTCGGGAACGTGCCAGAGATTGGGTACCAGTTACAGGACTCTGACAGGAAGTTAACAGGCACCTAGTGGGACTAGTAGTGGGTCCCTTACTGAGTATTTTATACTCACTCTCTTCATGTCATGTTTTCAGGTAGAGGATAAGGCAAGGGCAAAGGCAAGCTGGCGAGCGGCCCGAAGTGACCGTGGCGAGCCATAGGGACTTCTGCTTTCGCTTATTCTTGTTTTTAACTTTAGTACCTGAGTTTGAGTATTCTTCATTACTTACCATCTTTTTATGTAGATAGGGCCCAAGTAGGACTTTAGAACGCATTTTTTTTTTGCATAACTACCTTGTTTGGATTTTCATAAATAAAATTTCTCAAACCTTATGCGTTTTACTAAATTTTATGACTTAAACCACTTGTTCTATATTTAGTAATGTCTTCGATTCAGTATAAGGAGTTGGGTCGTTACACTAGAGTACTTTGGAATCTCGATATGGTATAGATGATGCAGGCCGGAAAAAGTATGTCATTTGAAAATGGCTGTAGTTTCAAATGATCGACAACAAACCTATAGTGGAGGAAATTCATGAATATGAAAATTTGGTGGCAAATGTTCTATCTTAAGGAATGGAGATGTGTGAAATACTCCAAGCAAATTTACTACTCGAGAAATTTTCCCTATCATGGAACGTCTACCGAAATGACCTAAAGCATAAATGAAAGACTTGAAACTTCAGGAGTTGATCAGCCATATGCGAATAAAAGAACCCAATAGATTGAAAGATAAGATCATTTCTAAAAATCTAAATTTTGTTAATGCTAACCTCATTAAATTTTCTACTGATAATAGAGAAAGGTCCAAGCAGGTTGAAAAGCCATAATGGGAAAAAAGTCAGAAAAGAAGGGACAATTCATGGCTATTGGTGCAAAATCAAGAAGAAGAAACTGATATGCTATGTCTGTGGAAAGAAGGAACACAAATTTTATTAATGCTATCAAAGGAAAGGGAGGCCAAATCAAAGACCTATACCACAAGCCAATCTTGTTAAACAAGACGACGAAATCATAGTAGCTGTTTTGGAGGTCAACCTAATAGAAAATAAGACTGATTGGATTCTTGATATTGGAGCTTCAAGACATTTCTACACTAATCGGGAACT
Organism: Cucumis melo; assembly: GCF_025177605.1. Taxonomy (NCBI): domain Eukaryota; kingdom Viridiplantae; phylum Streptophyta; class Magnoliopsida; order Cucurbitales; family Cucurbitaceae; genus Cucumis; species Cucumis melo. Next base: position 16,670,370 of record NC_066862.1, read on the forward strand.
TCTCTATGATTTAAAGAACACTGAAGATGGAGAATGCGTGTTCATGGGAAACACAAATACTGTAAGAGTACTTGGGAAAGAGAATGTTATTTTAAAATTAACTTATAGAAAAGTTTTATCTTAGAGTAATGTTTTGTATGCCTCTTCCCTACCTAGAAAACTGGTATCTGGGAGTCTATTGAATCGGGCTTGTTTTAAGATTGTAGTAGAAGGGAAAAAGGTTATCCTCACAAAAAACGAAGACTTTTGTTGGTAAGGGTATCGATCTAATGGCCTGTTTGCACTTTCGATGAATGCAAATGCTTATAGTTCTACTTACATAGTTGAATCTATTGATATGTGGCATAGTAGACTAGATCATGTAAATTTTGCATCAATTAGGAAGCTTAAAGAATTAAGACTCATTAATGCATTTGAATCACATGAAACTAGTACATGTCTTATTTGTGTTGTTATTGTTAATTTTTTAATTGTTTTCTATAATAATTTTATGGATAATTTGTTTATTATTTAATAAAATTTATTATAACCATTATTATTCAATTGCAATTTATTATATAATAATATCCATGAATATGTTATTATATTCTAAATGTCCCTAATCGAACAATAATAAATTAAGATTAGTATGAGTTATAAATGATAAGCATAGGATGATTATATATATGTAGAGACGTAAATTATAATCATATTTCTTATTATTGAATAAGAATTGAAATGACCCTTTTTGAGATTATTAATTGAACATGTGTCATAAATAATCTCAAATAATTGATTGTTTTTTTATCCTTAGACCTGAGATTATCATAGTGTTAAATATATGAATTAATCTATTTTGATGCAATCAAATGTTATTATCTTTAACCAGATAATTATAGAAGTTGTACTCGTATAGGTTATGAATTATGTAGTGGACATTGATTGATCAAGATGAAATTTATTTCTCCTGTTATGGAGAGATATGTATGGGCTCCTCGATTAAGCGTGATTGTAGAAATGTATGGTCGTACTATAAATCAATTAATAAGGGTATTAATGTCATTTATTATTTATGTATGCTTATTGATCGAGAAAACAATTGAATTAGATAAGGTGACTTTGTCAATACTTTATATTAAATTATAGATATCGCGTGATAAAGAGATTAAAGCAAGAATTATATTAGGTTATGTTGGATCACCAACTTAATTTAATATGTGTAGCCATAATGTTTTGCTAGAGACCAATTATGACTTATGGGCCATAAAACGAATTATGGGCCCATTTCCATATTAAATTAACCTCACGTGTCGTAAACAAAAGAGCTGGGTCGAATTTGTCTTTGGGGTGGATAATTAATTAGCCCAATTAAAGAATTGAAAGCTTATTAAGAATCCCTAAGTCATTACGGAACCCTAAGAAGCCTATAAATAAGACCATAGGTGATATACATAGTAAAAGACAAAAATTCGTTTGTCAAAGAAAGAGAATTTGAAGAGTCAAAATTCCCACTCTGTGAGGTTCTAGCAAACCCAAATTCAAGGAGTCGAATTTCCAGTTCGTGTGTGGATACTGTCAAAGAACGTTAGTGATTTCGCAGTGCTTTACTGATACTATTTTGGAGGATTATCCTTATTGGTACTGATGTAATTCGAACTTGGAGAGTTACTCATGTTAGCACAATTTTATGTTTATTTGTGATTTAATTCTTTATGCACAGTTTGTTTGTCTAAGGGTTAGAAATTTTTTTTATGTTAATTCCGCTATGCCTAACCCTAGTTCATTTTCCAACATGTGTATAAAGTAAATATTTCAAGAAACCTTTCAAATCAGTTGTGACTAGAAATACAGAATTGTTAGAACTAATTCATTTAGATCTAGTTGATTTCAAAAACACTACAAATAAAGGTGGAAAAACTTATTATGTTTCTTTTGTTGATGATTTTTTCTAGATTTACTAAGATTTATCTTATAAAAACAAAAGATGAAGCTGGTAGCATGTTTTTAAAATTTAAGACAGAAACTGAAAACCAGTTATGTAAAAGGATAAAAAGATTAAAATCAGATAGAGGTGATGAATATAGCGATAAATCTCTTAAGAAAATTTGTGAATCAAATGGTATTATTCATGAAATTACTATCTCTTATTCACCATAACAAAATGGTATAGGAGAGAGGAAAAATAAACCCCTTAAGGAAATGATGAATGATATTTTATTAAATTCTGGGTTATCTGATAATATGTGGGTGAAAGTCGTGTTGTCTACATGTTTTGTTCCTAATAGGCTTGTATATCACCTACGAATTTTTTCCTTTTGCTGTGTATATCACCCTAGGGTTCCTCACAAAAAAACTAGATTTAACTCCTTACGAACTTTGGAAAGGATATGCACCTAATCTTTCTTACTTGACGGTTTAGGGATGCTTTGCTAAGGAAATGATTGTGGGTTAAAACCCATTTCAGCACCAATTTCCACCCCTTTTCCTATTAGCCTCGTGATCGACAGTTTTGGTGTTCTTCAGCATTAGCTTCGATCGATTCTTCAGCTCAACCACATCTTTGTCTTTAGGCCGCTGGGCTCCCTTCCTTTTAGGATTATCAATTGAGGGCTCTTCACTATAAATACATAGCCTCTCGATCATTTGCACAACAACAAAAATTTCACTCTTCCAAATCTTCTCTCCCATTTTCTATTCATCTCAATTTTCCATAATTTTCAAATATTGTTCTAAGCATTTTTTTTTATTTCTATTCCTTATTCCGACGAGATCACGTCTGAGTAAATTCTCAGAGTAGTGAATTAGAGCGGTAAATAGTGACAACGGGGATGGCAAACACACCAAGGTTGACAAACCATTTAGTGATGGCAAGGAAATAGAGAATACAGAAATCACAGAGCCTTGTAACGCCATTGTTGAGATCTCAAATTTTCAGGTCTCGTTTGCGGAAAAGAACAAGAAAATTCGACCATTTGAGCAAGAAGAACATAACCAAGCCAACATGAGCTTAACACTTGCACTTGTATGTACACTAGAATAAGAGGTCTCCGATTCAAATCCCTCACCCTCAAGAATACCGTTCAAGAAAAAAAAGTAACACTGCTCAAATGTCAAATATGAAAAAGGGTATTTTTGAAATTTTAGGTACGTTTAAATCTGATTTTTTTAAAAGATTTTTTTCCATGAGCCATAAATATTTTGATAAATTTCCTATTTATGACATTTTCCCTTTTTTTGAAACATTAATTTTTGTTTAAATTTTTTTACTATTTATATAATATCTATCAGTGACATTAATAAACACCCGTAAGAGTCTAATAACATTTATCATTCATAAATTATGTGAACTATTTAGGTATTTTTATGTTTATTATTTTCTTTGGCTAAATTATAAAATATATTTTCAACTTTGTGACGATCTCAAAATAAACTTTGAAAAGTTTTAATAACAGCATTAAGCATAAAAAGTAATGATATATAAGAAATATTATTATTAATTTTAGATTACTTTACATATATAAAAAATTAAAAATATTTACGGTCGTAAAACAAAATAAAAAAAGCCCATAAAACTCGTATAACTTGAGTTAATTTTGTCATAATTTCCAGATTTACCCTTTCATAATGTAACACCCAAGAAAATTAAGCTAATTTTGGAGTTAATTATCTTAATTTTGTTTAATTAGATTTAATTTATTGGGTGTTATTTTTGAATTCTTTGAATGAGAATTATTTGATTTTTGTGAGAATTGAAATTAATTAAATATTTGTTGGATGAAAATTTAATTAATTAGAGGTACATGTGGTGTTTGTTGAGATTTTGATTAAACGGTAAGTTAAGAGAATTAAGTAAAGTTGTGGATTTTTTGGTGTCGTTGAAGTTGAAGTTGAATTAAATTAAATAATTATGGATGTTATGTAATTAAATTGTGGGCTAGAAAGTTTGTTGGTGATTTGATAATTATATGTAGATGTGAATATATATATATAATTATTATGTTAAAGGAAAAGATAATTTTTTTATTTGTTGAAATATAATTATTTAAAGAAAAGATAATTGTATTTTGGAGAAATGATATTTATTATGGGAGAAAAAGTAAAATGATTATATTTTGGGAAAATATAATTATTTGTAAAAAGATAAATAATAATTAATTATTGTGGAAGATAATTAATTATTTTAGATAAAGGTAAATAATAATTAATTATTGTTGAAGATAATTAATTATTCTTCAGAAGGATAAATAATAATTAATTATTGTGGATAATTAATTATTCTGCAGAAAGATAAATATTGATGTTGTTATAGTTGGGTTAAGACAATTCAGGTTGGAAGTTATAAGGTGATTTATTGAAAAAGAATTGATTGATTAAAATAATTGAGGATTTAAGTTAATTTGAGATTTTCGAGGGAAAAATTGGTTTTGGTGGAATTGGATTTAATTGAGTATATATATATATATTTAATTAATAATTTGGAAAAGTGAAGTTAATTATATGATGAAATATAATTATATTTGTTTGGAAAGAAGATAATCTATGAGAAGAGAGATAGTTGATTTAATTGAACGAAAAAAATATTTATTTATTTAGAAGAGAGAATAATGGTTTAAATAAATATATATGTTTATTGTAAATTTTGGTGAGAGAATAATAATAATAATAATAATAATAATAATAATAAAGATTATTGTTATTATTTGGGTCTATAAATAACATTGGAATGCTTAAGTTGGAAAGAAAAGGAAAAAGAAAAAAAATGTTCTTTATCTTCTTCTCTAAGATAACCCTATGCTGTCGCCGCCTCACCAGTTTTAGTTAAGATTGGTCTCTTTGGAAAACTTGAGTATTTAAAGTGATGAAATTTTCCATCAAGGATAAGAGAAATTTTCAACCTCCATTTGAGTAACCTTAGTAAGCTAATAAAATGAAATTAATATTTTGTTAATTTAATTTTGGATCTATTTGGAGTTTCTTTAAAGGTTCAATTGGATAATTTTTTTACACTTAAATCTTGGATTTTTTCCAATCAAGATTGAATTGGTTTCAACAGCATTTTTTGAAAATTAATTAATTTGGGAGATATTTTGGATGATAGCCAATTGCTAATTTCATTAATTAAGATGTTGAAGTTTTTCTTTTATGACTATGATTAAATTAATTGGAGAATTTTTACTGTCAGCTAGGGAGTACCTTATTTGGCAAAAATCTCCAAGTAAGAGATTCTTCTACTAGACCTTCAAACTGAATTTAAGAGATCGCATGTAATTATGATTATGCATTGATGGTAGTTAAAATGCATAACTTGATGCTATTGATAATGACTATCATTATATTAATGATTGATGATGATGACTGATATTATGTTTATGACTGGTAGTATGTTGATGTTGATGACTTTTGATGTTGATATTGATGCATGATATATTAATCATCACATGATTAAGGACGTTAAGATTAATATTCATGGCATATTTATGGTGATGTTATGATATGCTACATGCTATGGATATGGTGTTCTGTTAACTTTGTCTATTAGAGTCGTACTCACATGGGTGTCCCTCGGGATCACCACCTTTTTATGACTGTGTAATCCGACGGAACTATCAATCCATTATGACATTGACATTTACATAGACATGATTACGAGTGATTCGACGGGGTCACTCACAGCCTGATTGTCTTAGTGTTTCCTTCGGGTACACTAAAGATCAGATTGTCTTAGGTGTTCATTTGGGTTCACCGAAGAGCAAATTTGTTCCTATGGGATCACAGCTTGCACGTGTTCGAGAACGTGCCAATTCAGGGGTATTTCTTTACAAGACTCTAATAGGAAGTTAACAGGCACCTAGCGAGACTAGTAGTGAGTCATTTACTGACGAAAGGTAGAGGAAAGCTGGCGAGCGACAAATAAGGATCCGTGGCATGCCATTTGGGGACTCAGTTTTGCTTCCGCATCTATGTATCAGTGTTTCAGTATTTTGTTTTTAATGAAAATTTAGTTTCCCTCTTTTCAAGAAAGTATCTATTGTTATTGTTTCTTTTTAGTAACGACCTCAGCTTAGTATAAAAAGTTGGGTCGTTACACATAATTTCTTCATCTTATATTCTCAAGTTTATTTCTTCTTCATAATCTCTCATCTTTGACACCATCTTTTTCATAAAGAAAATATTTCTTTCCTTATTCATTTTCCATTATCAAGTATATTGTGTCCTTTTTTCACTATATGATCATGTGCCAATATCCAAACGATTAGTTGTGTATCCTATATAGACATAGATAGATTGTCTAGATTTGGTACAAGATTGTTTAGATTTGGTATAAGATCGTTTAGACTAAGTATAAGGGAGATCGCTTAGACTTTGTACAAGGGTACAAGATGGTTTAGATTGGGTCAAGAGTACAAGATCATTTAGATTGGGTATAAGTGTACAAGATTGTTTAGACTTGGTCAAGGGTACAAGATTGTTCAAACTGGGTATAAGGAAAGATCATGTATCAAGATTTTTTATATTTGGTACAATATCGTTTAGACTGGATATAAGATCGCTTAGACTGGATACAAAGGTACAAGATCGTTTAGATTGAGACAAGGGTACAAGATCATTTAGATCACTTGGTACAAGATTATTTTTTGCTTGTGTGTGGTCGATTAATCCCGGGTTATTTTTGTTATGTCATCTTGTGGGCTTGTGGGGTTTTTTCTTTTTCTTTTTCAAATTTTTTTTATATTTTGTAAATATTTTTATGTCGTTCTATTTTTGGAAATTTTTCTTAAATTTAGATGTATGGTTGTACTTGTTTTTATTGTATGAACGAAAATTAAGGAAGTTTTCAAAAGTTTCAATGATACTTCAAGATTAAAAAATATAATGTAGTTGTTTTATGGGTAATTAGAATGGATAGCAATTGTTAGAATAATTATTAACTATCTAGCAACATTTTAAAAAAATTACAAATATAGCAAAATCTATCGGTGATAGACTTCTATCGTTGATAGACTCCTATGGTTTATCAGTGATAGACCAACATTTGCTACATGGTCTATCGGTGATAGACTCCTATCATTGATAGATTTTGACAAATTTTGCTATATTTGCAATTTTTTTAAAATGTTGCTATATACTTAATTATTTTGAATATAATTGCTACATTTGCAACATCCCTAATTGTATGAAAGAAAATTGTTATTACATTGTTTTGGAAAAGATTCTAACTTTTCAAAAGTTACATTTAACATTTTGATCTTAGAGAGAAAAGAGATAATTTAAAAATCCTACTGTTACTCCAACTTATTTAGATACGCTTATTTGATCCATATAAATACTATCAATTTTCTCCGATTAATTTATCAAGTTATTCCACATCAATTTTCGAAAAAAAAGAAAAGAAAACAAAGATGAACCAAAGTTTCGTTAAAACATTAAAAAAAAAAAAGAGTAGTTGTAGGAGATTCCATAAATCGACTCACCAATCCAATGCTAAAAAAAATGGTTGTGTGCAAGTCAAATATCTCAAACTCCCAACCAAACTTTTGAAATATGAAGGATCAACACCATCTCCTTCTTCATATTTGGACAATTTGGTCCTAGTTTCAACCAAAGTTGTAACAGGCTTAGAATCGATCATATTGAACTTCTCTAGAATTTCTCTAGTATATCGTTCTTGAGAGATGAAAATATCTTTCTCTGACTGCTTCGCCTCAATGCCAAGATAATATGACATCAGTTCTACATTTGTCGTTTCAAATTCTTGGGTCATTGCTTTCTTGAGATCTTCAAACATACTTGCACAATTTCCTATAATAATTAAGTCATCCATGTACAAACAAACCACCAAAATATCTCCATGAGCATTAGTCGTAATATAAAGAGAATGTTCATAAGGACACCTCAAATAACCCATTATCAAGAAAATAGTTGTTGATTATGCTATTCCACATTCTTGGTGCTTGTTTCAATCCGTACAATGCTTATTCAATTTTAGAACTTTATCCTCTTGGCCTTTCACAGAATAACCAAGAGGTTGTTCTAAATAGACTTCTTCTAAATATCCATTCAAAAATCCCGATTGACATTCATTTGAAAGATCTTCCAATTATTTTGAGCAGCAAGCACAATTAACAACCTTATGGTTTCCAAATGAGCAACGGGAGCAAATACTTCATCTTAATCAATGCATTTTCTTTAAGAATTTCCTTTTCTGATTAATCTTGCTTTGTATCTCTCCACTCTCTCCTTTCATTTCATTTTATCTTGAACACCCATTTAACACCTACTGCTTTCTTTCCATTTGAAAGAGTCGAAAGTTCCCATGTATCATTTTTTTTATGGATTTTATCTCCATAAGTGTGGTTTTGAAATTTTTGGATGTGTTGGAGGAACTTGAGTAACTATATGTGATTATGTAATTCATTAAGTTTTGAGGGCAAGTTATGTATTTTTGGGTTAATAAAAATTTATTTGTTGAAGTTTGAGATAATTGGGTTGAGGAGAGAAAAAATTGTTTTTTAGATATTGGTGATACTTTTTGGAAAGAAAAAAAAAAAGAGAGATTGATGTGATTGGTGGAATTTAAGTTTTTGAAGAGGGAGATTTTTTGGGAAAAGAAAAGATAATAATAATGATAAATTATTATTATTATTAATGCATTAAATAGCCCTGGCACTATTCATCTTCTTCTTCAACCAAACCCTAAAGAAAACCCTAGATTGCCGCCACCGTCGATCGCCGCCGTCCTTCCCCACACCGTCGATCGCCGCTGCTGTCTCGCCAAGGAACCCGAGCCCTTCACAAGCAGTCGTCGCCCCTACCGTCCGCCACTTACCGCATCTCCGTCAGCACCTCACCGCCAGCCGTCGGTTGTTGCCTCGCCGTCACGATCGTCGCTTGGCGTCGCCAGGAAACTCCTTGTAACGCTCCGAAAATTTAAGGTAAAATTTTTCTCGTTTTATGTAAAGTGCAAGTTGATATAATAATAATATAATATTAATTATATTATTATTATTAATATTTATTTTATTTGTTATAATATTAATATTGTAATTATTGTTATTAATCAATATTATAGAAATATTATTATTTTAAAACAATAAACATTATTATTACATAATATTAATTTATTATTTGTTTAATATTAATATTATTAATATATTATTAATATTACTTTATTATTATTATAATTTTTATTAATATATATATATATATATATAATAATTTTTTTTTTTAAAAACCCTAATTCGCGCCGCCCCCCCCATCCAAATTTTCTTCTCCTCTTCCGTTTCCTCCTTCCTCACACCGCGCCACCGCCCCGAGCCCCATCCATCTCCTCTTCTTCCTCCATCCCTTCCTTCATCGTCTCTGCACCGCCACCATCACCATCATCTCCGTCTCCGTCCTCTGCCCTATCCCCATCTCCGTCGGTGCGCGTAGCCTCGCCGGACGTTCGCCGCGGCCTCCAACCATTTCTGTTTCGCTTCCATCAGCCGACGCTTCTCCACCTCTCTCTCTTCGTTTCTACCACCGCCGGCTTCCTCTCCGTCATCAGCTCGTGTTTCCGACGCCGACAGAGCACAGAGGGAAGCGCCGTCGTCGCCGGAAGGGAAAAAGGATACACGAGCCGTGAGGTGAAGCCGACCCGACCCGGTTCCAAGCTGACCCGACCCATAATCCGTTTCCAGTCCGAGCCGAGCCGAGCCACCTAAGCCTTCCTTCCTCCACTTCGGTTCACGGTGAGTTTTCGGTAAGGATTGTTTTGATGAATTCCCTAATGTTACCTCGTCCGATTCGAGTTTGAATGTTGGATTAAGATATGGCCCTACTTTTCTCCCTTGAAGGTAGTACAGAGTGGACGCTTAAGTTCTCGGGTTCCGCGGCAGGCCTGGTTGGAGATAGCTTCCTTTCCTTGGGTAAGTCAACGGATGTCGCTTCCGACCTTTTTTAAACGACTTCTACTAAAGTCATCAACTAAAACTTTCGTGTTTCGTTAGGTGGATCTGTCGAGCGTGGATTTCGATCGAGCGGCATAACCGAGTATCAGGTAAGGGTTTTCCTACTACTGGACCCGAGTCCAGGCTGAAAACGTAGTAATCCACAGGGGATTACACGTTAGTGACTGTACTGAATAACTGTATGCGTGTTGACTGTTAAGTACTGTTATTATATTTGTCTGATGTAAATATACTGTGACTGCGAGTTGTGGATTGAGATTTTATGTTGATGGACCTTGAAGTTACGGTTCAGTATGTAGTAAAACACTGGTCTGGATGTGGTTCATGGAATTTGGACGGGGATGGACAGTGAGTCCGATTTTGGTTGGTTAGTCGATTGGACCTAGGGTTTTCCCTATTGGTGTGCGAATCGGTAATGCATATAGCAACTGAGGGTGTAGATGTTTAAACCTATACTATCTGACTGAAAAAGCCTATGGCGGGACTGTGATATGAATGCCGTTGGGATGTGACTGATGTAGACAGTTTAGTTTGGACTGAGGGGTAACGGTTAGCTTCATCTATGGGGTAGTGTGCCTTACGGATATGTGCGTCCTTCGGGAGCACTAGACTGATATGTGCGTCCTTCGGGAGCACTAGACTGATATGTGCATCCTTCGGGAGCACTAGACTGATATGTGCGTCCTTCGGGAGCACTAGACTGATATGTGCGTCCTTCGGGAGCACTAGACTGATATGTGCGTCCTTCGGGAGCACTAGACTGATATGTGCATCCTTCGGGAGCACTAGACTGATATGTGCATCCTTCGGGAGCACTAGACTGATATGTGCATCCTTCGGGAGCACTAGACTGATATGTGCATCCTTCGGGAGCACTAGACTGTTATGTAGGGTACCCCCGAATAGGAAGTTAACTGTTGTCCCCTAACGGGCCCAGTAGTGGGTCCCTTACTGGGTATGTTTATACTCACCCTTTCTCTTCTTTAACTTTTCAGGTAGGGGTACAGCGAGGGGCAGACCGACGAGAGGCAGGAAGGATGCGTGAAGGCCATATGGACGCGTCTGGTTTTCTTATCGCTTCCGCTATGTATTTTGTCAGAATATTTTGACTTGTGATTTTGAACTGGTGACTTGATATTTTATTTTGTGACTTTTTGATTATTTAAAATAGGGCCCGAAACTGTCTTTTGTAAGATTTTTAATGTTTTAATGAATCGTAACTGGTCCGTTTTAAATTTTATGTTGAATGGTCGAGTTTTGGTGTTTGGTAGTGACCTCAGCTTAGTCCGGAAAGTTGGGTCGTTACACTCCTCCACCGGTCGAACGCATCTAGCCGCTCCGCGCCGCCACCCGACCCAGGCATCTTGCCGCTTCGCGTCGCCACCCGACCCGTGCGTCCAGCCACTCCGCATTGCTGTCCAGCCGAACGAATCCAGCCGCTCCGTGCCGCCACCCGACCCGCGTATCCAGTCACTCTACACTGCCACCCGACCCGCGCATCCAGTCCCTCCGTGCTGCCATCCGGCCCGCTCCACACCACAAGCCGTGCCCGCACCCTTCTTCGCGAGCCGATTTCCAGCCGAGTCGCGTCTTCTTCCAGTCCCTAGTCGAGTCGATTCCTGCTTTCTAGCCGAGCTGATTCGCCTGTCTTTGAATCGTCAGCCTGCTTCGGTCCTTTGCACCTATTTTGGTAAGTTGATTGGGTTTTTGGCACACCCAACAAGAACTTAAGATTTTTTAACCTAAATAAATTATTTGGATTAAACTAATTTATCTCTCTTAAAAAGGCAGCTTGGACGAATTGACCTGTAGAGTGAAAAACTTCTTCAGTTAAGGACCATCTCGTTGTAACCACGACCTCAGGTGAGTATTCCAACTGAATTCTTGCGTCCTTGGTCATTTAATGCTCAAGTTATGAAGACTGGTGTTTTCTAACCATTTAGGACCCTGCGACTTGGAAAGCGTGTTGTTCTTGCTGTTAGGACTTGTTGAGCAAATCTCCAGGTAAGAGATTCCTACTACTAGCTCTACGACTAGAATCACGAGATCGCATACCTTTTAGTTATGCACATTGAGGACTAGACTGTGTAGCGATATGTCAATTAATGAGGATATGATGTGATTAATGATGTGATTTGATATGATGACATGGTATAACGTGATGACGTGGCTTGTTATGACTTTATGTTTCGACATTGTGATGAGATGTGATATGATGATTAGTCGTGATATGATTACGTGATGATGCTATGCTGTATGTATGTTGTGGTTAAGGTGCATGTTAGCTTACCCTATTAGAGTCGTACCTGCATGGGTGTCCTTCGGGATCACCACCTATTTAGGACTGTGTAGTCCGACGGGACCGCCAATTTAGCATTGATACAGATATGATTCGTGCGATTCGACGAGATCCTCGCAGCTCGATTATCTTAGCGCTTCCTCTGGGTACGCTACAGACTAGATTGTCCTAAGTGTTCCTTCGGGTCACCGAAGACCAGATTTTGTTCCTACGAGATCACATGTTGCACGTGTTCGAGAACGTGCCAGTTTTTTGGTACCATTTTCAGGACTCTAATAGGAAGTTAACAGGCACCAAGTTGTACTAGCAGTGGGTCCCTTACTGAGTATTTTATACTAACTCTTTCCATTTCATATTTTTCAGGTAAGGCAAGAGGTAAGGGCAAGGGCAAGCTGGCGAGCGACCAGAAGTGACTGTGGCGAGCCATAGGGATTTCTGCTTCCGCTTTACAACCGAGTTTAAACATTGAATGTTTGAGTTTTAGTTATTCTTTAATTGTCATTTCGTTTCTTTAAAATTAGATAAGGCCCGAGTTAGTTTTTTAGTATTTGTTTACATTTCGCACATTACTTTTGATTTGGTTTTTAAATAAATAAAATTTTGAGGTTTTGTTCGTTTTTGCCAAACTTTATAACTTTATTTCTGTTATTTATATTTAGTAATGGCTTCGACTTAGTATAAAGAGTTGGGTCGTTACATTCAAAATTCAAAGGTTCATTGTCACCAAATAGACAAAAAAGAGTAAGGTTATTAAAACTTTGACTTAACTCTTCAGCTCATCATATATGTCTTGTAAACTTCTCATGTCATGAGGCCCTTCACTTGAACTTGCAGATGATAAAGGTGTGTTTTGTTGTGGAGTGATAGACGATACTGGTGGTGTTGATGGAGAAGCAATATCACTTCGCTCATCATGATCATTAGGGAAAAGCAAAAAATTTGTAGTCTTCTGGTTCATCATTCCAATTTCATGATGCTTCTTCATCAAACACAACATCTGTGCTTACCATCATCTTCTTTGTAACAAGATTATAAAGCTTGTAGCCTTTTGAGTTTGCATCATATATAGCCCACAAAAACATGTTTCTCACTTTTATAATCAAGCTTATTACGCTTTTGATCAAGTATGTGCATAAGTAATACATTCAAATACTCTCAAATGAGCAATGGATGGTTTTCTTCCTATCCATGCTTGCTGAGGAGTTTTGTTCCACAAGCTTTTTGGAGGAGAACGATTTGATAAGTACATTGCACATTCAACAACTTGTGCCCAAAATTTTTTTGGCATCTTCTTGGTCTTCAACATGCTTCGAACCATTTTAAGTATTATTCGGTTCTTCTTCTCAACAACACCATTTTGTTGAGGAGTAAATGGAACTATCATAGGTCGACGAATTCCATTTTCTGCGCAAAATGTTTTGAATTCATTTGAAGTGAATTCACCTCCCCTGTTTGATCTCAAAGCTTTTATGTAATGACCATTTTCTTTTTCAACAAGAGCTTTAAATCTCTTGAACATATCGAATACTTATGATTTCTCTTTGACAAAGTAAACCAAGTTTTTCGATTGAATCGTCAATAAATAATAAGAAATAATTATTCTTATGCCGAAAGAACTTGGTTTGATCGGTCTACAAAGATCAGTGTGAATTAACTCCAGTGGTCTCCTCGCTCTAAAAGATGATTTTTGTAGAAAACTCTTCCTTGATTGTTTGCCATAAAGATAACCTTCAAAAAATTGATCTGGATGTTTAACATATGACAACCCTTTCACCATGTTCTTCCTGGCCAATAATCTCAAGCCATCAAAATTCAAATGCCCAAATCTCAAGTGCCAAATCCAATTGGGATCATTCAAACATGACTTTAGACATTTAGCAACATCAACGTGAATGTTTAATAAAAACATTCTATTTTTCGTCATTTGCACTTTACCAATCATATTGCCATGATTATCTCTTATCAAAACTATAATCATTCCTCAAAATATTATAGCCTTTCTCTAAGAGTAGTCATAAACTCAAAATGTTGTTCTTCATATTAGACACATAATAAATATTAGAGATAAACTCATGCTTCCCATTCTTCAAATCGATCAAAATTTTATCATTTTCCTTTTCAATTCCATCTTCCATGCTTGGTCCTTCTTCTATCATAAGGCCCACCATGGGTACCTGTGCGGGTTCGTGGTTTCAATATTTTCAATTTCAGGTTTGTTTTGTTATCGCAACTGATCCAAGAATCACACAGGCAATAACAAGTTAAACTTCAGGTCACCTCAGCTGGGGCGTGGAACTTGCCTAGAACCAATCTAGATCCAGCTTTTACTTTCTCCACTGCTTCCCTAACCGCAGCACTGGTTTCCCTTACACTTGCTCCACATCCCTCCTTTTGTTCCTCAATTGCCTTGGAAGCAGGACCGATAAAGATATATTAATGTCATCTACCACATTATATATCATTTTCATTAATATACAATAAATTGTGAGCAAGTTGAATCGTAAAAATGATCAACAAAATTTCATCAGTCGGTAATTCACATATTTTTCCTGCTGTTTAATTGTCTTCAAAATTTTTATACAAATCTCATATTTAGGTCTATTATTAATATTATTATTCACGACCTTTCTTTAAACATATTCTATTCTACAACCTAGCTACATGTAGTATGGTTTCGTTGGCCTAATATCACATCCACACACACACAAACACAAAGTATAGATGCTTTATATATCCACCTTAGCCTTCTAGACTAACAAAAGATGATTGATATAAATTTTAACTTCACATATTGAACATGCTGACCATGTCCCTTGCAAGGATTATTGATGGTGGAGACTATATATTGTTCTCTCTTCACCTTCATTTTTCTCCTTCTTTATCTTAGGTCGTCTGGACCAACATCAGCCTCCGTCCATCTTGTCCTCGTTCTCCAGCAAGTTGTTCAATAACCAAATTTTAAATTATCAAATTTCTTAATCCTTTGCTTTTCATTCTCTCCTCCTTTCTAACCAAAATATGAATAGTATGTTGAAGAGAAGCACAACAAATAAGGATAAGAAAGTGAATACAAATACAAAGTGTAATAGATTTTTGGTGTCTATCAATGTCCTTGGGAGCACAGGTCCAGTTAGGTTTGTGGCAAATGAAGATGATTTGGTTTGTGAGGTTATCAAAACTTCTCTTACATTGTATGCTCGTCAAGGTCGTCTTCCTATTCTTGGAACTAATGTTGATAACTTTTTTCTCTACCGTGTTAATGATGAAAAACGGGATGGTATGTATTTCATCGAACCCTTGTTCTTCTATAAAAAAAAATTTATCCATTAGCAAAGAACTGATCAGTTTTGTTTTCGTTCTTTTCTTTTTTCTTTTTTTTTTCTTTTTCTAACAGCTCTAAGCCCAAGGGAAAGTATAGGATCAAAGCAAGTAAGGCACTTTTTGCTATGTAAGAAGCAAGGGACTTCACATTCATTATTGCTTAATGAGAAAACCTCAAGGCAAAGGGAAAAAGAAAAAGGGAGTTGGAAAAGATGGCTCAACAAATCATTGAATTACAGCATTCAATCTCATTGCATGCTGTAATTTTACTGTAATTCATCCACCTGTTCTATAAATAATGGAGATCGGTTCTCACGTCTATGTTCCGTTGTAAAAGTTGAAAACATGTATACAATTTATAAACTTTTTCAACACAACCTACCTAGCTAATTAATTAATTGACATAAAAAAATTATCATCACAATGGTTTGTGGTTTGATGCTTCTATTTACATATAAAATTATTGTACTTAAAATCTAAATCTTATATTGGTCTCTAAACTTTCTATCTTATTCTATTTTAATCACTAAACTTTTAGAAAGAGCATATTTTGGTCACTGTCGTTAAGATTTCGTTAATTCTCTAAAGGAATTGTGAGAGAACTTCTATATTTTGATGAGTAGGATGCCAAATAAAGTAATCACTTAATATTCTAGAGTTTTAATTTTTAGTTAAAGGATAGATGACAAAGTGATATTTTATCATACAACTAATTTAGTCATTGCATTCTAGATTTTGCTCATCACTATTTTGGCGCATTGTCATTCTACTTCACTTTCTCAACCCATATGCTTGATGCATAGTTAATAATCCACATATAAATTTTTTAGTGCCTCAGGTTTGAAATATTTTGTGATTCATTAAAGCATTTTTTTTTTTGTTCCTCATTATTTCTTCTTCCTTTGAGGTTTTAAGATTCATGGTAGAAATATTTGTTTACAATTTTGTAGAGTTTATTTTAAACAAGTATTTGTACTTATTTTAATTTTCTAATTTATTTTATCTTGTCATGATGTTGACCACCAATATCTCACCTCTATTTTATTTTTTTTATTCTACTTAATCTTGTTTTTCTAATTTGCTTTAAGATTATTTCAATTTGAAAATAAAGAAATAAATAAAGGGTGGGGAGTCGGAGGAGATGTGAGAGATTTAAGTTTTAAAGAAAAAGAAAAATTAGATTTTAATATGGGTTTAGTTAATTCCAAGTGTGTTAATTATATTTCTATGTTAGCATAAAAGATTTAGGGGCGTTTGCAAAAATAGTAAAAAAAAAATTATGATAATAGAGTCCATGTCACTACATTTTCTAAATTGTAAAAGTAGAAAATTTAAAAGTGGATAACCCTCGGATAGCCTTCTGATAGCCATTTGATATCCCTCTAATAACTCTTTGATATCCTAATTACTTGTCATATTTGCAATATGCAAAAAAAAAGTGCTATGAGTTGTTTTTTTCTAAATTTTTTTGTCATCTGATACAATTTCCCAAAGATTTATATAATAAATTAGCAAGATTTCTTTGTTATTTATCACTCTAACTAATATAGTGAATCTAGAGCTTAATCATCTAAATATAGATAGTCACATCATCATTTTGTTAAAAGCTGACTTTTCAGACTAGTCCTTCGGACCACTAAAAACCTACCGGTGCCCAGATTTAAGACCAATGGGGAGAGGTAGAAAAGCGACCGAAACTGGAGGACTCCCTCTTCCGCGCCATTATTTATTCCTCTTTGACTATAAATTCATGGGATGGGCAATGAAGGTGTGGAGCTGAATGCCTAGGATTACATACTCTAACCTTGGGAATTTAATATTAATGAGGGGTTAATAATTGAGAAGATAACATATTCAGTGATTAGAAGGAAAAGGTAATGATGTACGCATTTCTTTTAAAATAAAACTGCTAAATAAAGAGAGTAGATTGGTAGCTAATAGCTCCCCATCTCCCACCCTAGTCAAGCCTGATCCTCTCCTAGGTCTGGTCAATCGATCCTGTGGAATATATACCTCATATCCCCCTGATATGAGAGAACTTTCGTTTATAATTTCATCTTATGAATCCGCCTTCCCTTTAGTACCATACTCAATCCTTTCCCTTTCGCTTTATTTAGTTAATTAGATATCGCCTCACGTCTCGCTACCTTGACCCTATTGATATGAAGTTCTAGCTCTTCCCTTTGAGCCGTCAGATACTGGGGTCCCTCTCCTCGTGAACTCGGTCTAGTGATATAGTAGGGTTACTTAGAGTAGGCAAAGGATTAATGATCAAGGATGAAGAGTGAAAAGGGAGAAATGAGAGGGAGGAAGGAAGTCGAGACCTCTTTGAACTTGAGAACCTATAGCACGAGCCAATCGAAGTCAATCAAGTGGCTCGGATTGCGCCTTGAATGAAAGGAGATTAGAGGCGGTGGAGAAATCTGTATATGCGGAAACTCTCTTTACGTGAACGCCTATTATTCATGCGGGTATGCATCTGAGCCCTAAAATAACTTAGAATTCATCAATGAAATTCTAACCGAAAAGACAAAATTAAGCTTTTTTCAAAATTTAAAAGACCAAAACACACACTTTTAAAAGTTTATGAACCAAAATAGAACAAGTTGCAAAGTTTATGGACTAAAATAAGATTTTAACAAAAATTCTTATTGTTGGTTTAAAATTGTAATATCCCAGGTAATTTTATCATAATTATCTTGAATTAAATCAGTGTTATCTTTGGTTTACTAAGATTAATTTATTAAAGAGATTGATTGTTTTAATTTGGATTTAATAAAAAATTGGTTCGGTGGAGTTTTAGATTTAAGTGTAATTATATAAAATAATTATTAATGATCTAGCAATATTTTTTAAAAAAATTAAATATGGTAAAATCTATCAATAATAGATTTCTATCTCTGATAGATTCTTATAATTTATGAATGATGATAGACCAACATTTGCTATATGTTCTATCAGCTTTGATAGACTCCTATTATTGATAGATTTTGACCAATTTTACTATATGTGCATTTCTTTTTAAAATGTTGCTATATACTCAATTATTTGGGGCATTTTGAAAAATAGTAAAATAAATTAAAATACTTACAAGCTATAGCAAAATTTTGAATTCTATCAATGATAGAAACTGATCGAGTTTAATAACTGTCTATCAATGCCACTGATAGACGTCTATCAATATCTATTAGAATTTGAAATTTTGCTATATGTTGTAAATATTTTGTCAAATTTACTATTTTCGACAATTTCCTTACTTATTTTAAATATAATTGCTATATTTCCCACCATTCTAGATTTAATGGTATTATTAAGTATATACATTGGAATATATTTAACATGGAGTAAAGTTTGCTAGAAAGCATACAAGCGCGGCGAAAAACAAGATTGATAATTTTACTCTAATTGCAACTAAACTTAAATTTAGTGATGAACATGCATTAGGCACAACTCTAATTACAAAAATAGGGTTAAAAGAAACATTTACCTTTGAAGCTCTCTGATGCTCCAAATCTTCTCACGATCACAAACCCGGAACCACCACTAAAGATGACCCGCTATACTCCGGACTAAGAACCGGATTGTGGTACCCGTCAAATGAAGGAATTAGAGAGATATGGAATTAAGTTTTGATAAAATTAGCAAAAAACTTCTTTTTCAGCTTGAAAAAGAGAGCTATTTATAACCTATTTACATGTATAATTGCATGTAATTAGTTGGCTAATATCTCAATACTTTGTATTCCATTAACATTTAGTGGAATTACTCACCATTCCATTTAGTGGGATTTTTGGATATTCCCATTACTTTTGGTCAAGGGGCAAAATGATCATTTGACAATTTTAGTCAAAGTCAAACTTTGACTTTTCAAGTCAAAAGTCAACATTTTTTATTTTTTATCATTTTGTTCGTCTTGACTAATTTCAATTATTTTTAGCTTTCGTATATGAATCTCTAATCATATTTAAACATAAAACTCTTACTCAAAACTATAACCAACTATTACATCCCATGTAGTTGTCGGTTTCTCTCTCTTTACATAATTCGAACAATTCAAATTATTCCAACATGTTGTTCTAAGTTATTTCCATATGAGCTAGTAGGGAAACCTAATGGACTTATAGATCATGGACTCCAACGATTCGAGATTAACTGGCTAAACCCTTTTAAACCACGCTAATCAACATTCATTAAATAACGAGTCATTCCACTAAAGTCTCGTAACTACACTCCCCTCACTATAGATATATTTATATCCATCTGATATAACCATGATCAGTCAGTTAATTCTTCACAGGTTGTTCGTAACCTCAGCTGGGTCAAAATATCGTTTTTACCTCTAAGACTACATCTTGTTCCTTAAGTTCCACTGATTCACTATTGGTCATTTGATTTAAGGTCCAACCTATAAACCGAATCCCTCTCAGGCTAATGAGAGGTTAGGGCCCCTATGTTCAAGACTTGGATTCAGTTCTTAAGAGAACAACCTATCTACTAATCCTAAACCAGGTAGAAGTGAATTCTGTCTTACACCCTATGTTTCCAAATATTCACTCAATTTTATCCCTGAAATGGGAGGCTTATTGGACCAACGCTAATGAGTTGCCTTCACCTATGCAGATCTAAGGATAATCTCGTGTGAACAAGAGTTCACAATTAGCTCATAATTAAGATTAAGTTACCTCGGTCATTAATAATCGAGATAGTCAGTTTTAAACAGTAAACGACGTTATTACGTAAAAATGACTATTTTATGGTTCTGTTTTATGTAAACCTTTTATATAGGATGCCCCCTCTTTCATGTCTCTACATGAACGATTTAGGATTACATTGTTTGTATTATTTACAAAGTGGGCCGCATCCATAGTATCTCTGAATAAAGTGTCCAACCTTTAATCATATACTATAGACTATTTAGACTATTTTCTCTACATAAAGTTCAAGTTTACTCAAAAATAGTCTTGGGACCTATGTTTATTGGATTTAAGAATATAGTATTCAATTTCTCAATAATGACTTTATTGAAAAGAATATGATTACAAACTACAAGTTGACCAATTAATGAGGAAAAACAAAATTATTAAATATATTGGTAAATCCTTAGGTGGGGGAAATTTTTTATTAGTGAAAGGATCAGAGAGATGGGTTTTTTTTAAGAAAAAAAAACCCATATACACTGCATAGAAAAAACTACTAAAAGACAACTTTACTACATTTGATTTTGGGGATTTTTTCAAAAATATAATACAATAGGAAAATTTACATTGTATAAAACAATTTTGAAAACGGAAAAAACTCATAGGTCCACAATGAGAAATACCATAAATGTCCTAGTTCACACGTGATTAATCGGCTACTCGTGTGCATGTAATTTTGCTTCTAAACGATCATGATATGTAGGTAGTATCAACACAGTCATGTAATTCTTTTTAACGATGGGAACTTCAAATCTAAACGATCGTGTTAACAATGGTAAGCGATCTTGTTGACTATGGTAAGCGATCGTGTTGACTATGGTAAGCGATCATTTACATCATATCCACACGATTGTGTAGTTCATTTTAAACGATGTAAAAGGGGCTTCAAATCTAAACGATCGTGTTGACTAGGTAAGCAATCATTTAGATCATATCCACACGATCATGTAGCTCTTTTTAAACGATGGAAAAAGGGCTTCAAATCTAAATGATTGTGTTGATCATGCTAAACAGATCGTGTTGACTAGGTAAGTGATCGTTTAGATCATATTGACACGATCATGTAGTTCTTTTTAAAAGGTCAAAAAGGGTTTCAAATCTAAATAATCATGTTGACTTTGTAAGTGATCATTTAGATCATATCCGCATAATTATGTAGTTCTTTTAAAATGATGACAAAATGGCTTCAAATTTAAACGGTTATGTTGACCATGCTAAACGAGCGTGTTGACTAGGTAAGTGATCGTTTAGATCATGTCAAACTGATATTTAAACGAAATGATATTCTTGAATATGAAGTTAATATTTAGATGATGTTCAATATTTTTTTCAAACGATCTTGAATGTTCTTGAGATTTAAACAAAAGAATAAATCGTACAAAAATAGAAGAAAGAAAATATGAAGAACATGGAACAAAAGAACTAAGACACACACATATAAATAGATAGATAGATAGATAGATAGATCATTCAAACATTATTTCCCCTTATCGGACGACACGAATCGGTTGTCCACGCTGCCACGTGCCTAAGCACGTCGCTCCTCCATGAGCCGCCTTGGATCTACAGACGTTTATTTCATTGTTTAGCAAGTTGACCTCGGTTTTTTCTGTGAACTTTGTGTAGGTAATTAGAACTTAAGTTGGAATTTTGATTTAGAAGATTGGTAGATAAAATTGATACTAATTGGTAGTTTTTATGATAAAAATTATAATAGTTGTTATTATGTTGAGGTTTGATTCGGCTTATATTTAAGGTCAAGAGGCCCAATTGATTGATTTACCGTCAAATCCTCGATTGTTGGTAAGATTGTTCCCATTGAATATGTGTTGTGATGGACTAACGTGTGTTGGACTACTTTTAGACTCTAAAATATCATGAGAATTTGTGATATTTGATTACTATATGTATATATTATGAAAATGTTAATTTTTGCATTCTATGTATCGAACAAAATTAGATTGTTGGTGTCCGTTAGCCTTTGCTATCTGGTCAATATATCATTTGTGCAACATTGTCTTAATGGGATCATCATTTATGACTATTTTGTATGTATTGACTTTTAATTTACCTATTACGACTGATTTGTGCTCCTATAGGGGACCACTCGATTGCTATCACACAAGTTGTACTCTATGCTTGATAGGTGGTTAATAGATTCACTTAGAGGATCTAGTAGTGGATCCCTTAACGGATATTTAAGTATAAGCATTATTTTAAAGTTATTTTTATAGCAAAGATAAAAACAAGTTGGCATGTGACAAGAGGGACCAATGATCTGCCTTTTGGGAGAAGGCTAGATTTATGGTTTTGCTATTCTTATTTCCATGATTTTTAAACTCTATGAACTCTTGGGGTAGATACTATTTAAATTTGAAACACTTTGTTTTCTTTTATGATTTATTTAGGGACCTGGAGTAAATTGTTTTCAATTATTTTTATTAACAAAATATTTAAACTACTTACTAACTACAGCAAAATACATCAAATTACTTATAGCCGATTTAAGTTTTTTATGCTCTATTTGGTGTAAATAGTTTCCTATTATACAATCCACAACAATTTTCCTTTCGTTTCCAATTGAGGTTGTCTTTATATTCTTTTTAATAAAATGGTCCCAAAGTATGTGTAGTTTTGGTTTTTTAAGTTTTATTTTTACTCGAGAGTTTTGGTATCTTAAGTTTTATTTTTACTTGAGTAATGAAGTTGTGTTAAGTTGAAAAGTTGGATTGGTACGAAATTATTCAAGTGATCAAGCAGCTAGTACCTGTTTTGATTATAAATTATAGGTTTGGTTCAATTGTTCTCCTTTCTTACCTTCTGTAAACAATAGTTTTAGAAAAATATAGTTTTTACACTTTTACTATACTATAATTGTGATGCAAAGAAGAGCAACGATTAATTGGGTACAGCTTCCATGGTCCCATTTTTAACCCACAAAAACAATTTATTATTATTACTTCTTTTATGTTAAAAAACAAAGTTAGCACATCACAAATCTTTTACTCACAGTTAGTGGCCCTTCACAAAGAATAGATGCCATGTGAGACATCTCCTCAAGTATTTCTCTCACGGAGATGTAATTCTTTTATTCGACAAAATAAGCCACTCGTTGCGAGAACATGCCCACTTTTGAAATGTACCAAAAAATTTTAAAATATACTAAAATTAATTTTATATTTTATTAACGATCTACTCTATTAGCGTCTATCGGTGACATTGATACAAATTGATAGAAAGTGTCTATATTGATATAATCTGAAACTTTGTTATATTTCGTAAATATTTTTAACAATTTTTTCATTTACAATCACTTTTCGAATAGTTCTAAATTTTATGGAAGTTATAATCGAATGTAACTTTGTTGATTTTTACTTTTAAAAATAAGGAATGATGATCTTGTAAACAAAATTATATACTCTTTTCCAATAAAAGGGGTAAACTTATAAGCATAATTTTGACATAAATATTTAGTTTAGTAGAAGTTTTCTTTTGCTTTATCTAAATATTGTTGAACTAAAGAATAACAACGTATTGGAGTTAAGAAAATACAAACAAAAAAACAACTTAAAAAACCAACAAGTTTATCAAGCATAGCATAATCGCAAATGGGTTGTTTTTCAAAATCGCAATAAAAAACAGAATCTTCAAGTGACATAAAGGTTCGAAAATTTTCTATTAATGATATCATACGTTTTACAAAGTGAAATCCTCCTCTAAAAACAAATAAGAATAATAAATATTTGTCTGACATTTTATGACAAAACCTATAAAATAAAACATAGGCTAATTATAATGGATAAAAATTTTAAGAATAATGATAAAGTATATAGCAACATTTTAAAAAAATTACAAATATAGTAAACTATATTTACAATTGTTTTAAAATGTTGCTATATACTTAATTATTTAAAATATAACTGTTATATTTCCAACTATCTGTCAAACATACCATGAAAAATAATTAGAAAAATAATTAGAGTAACCTATGTTTTTCTTTTTGAAAAAAAGAATCATTATTTTGAAAACAAGGTTTTATTCTCAAACAAATGGTGAGCTCATTGCCTTACGCTAATTATTTTCTTTGAGATGCTTTTGAATTATAGAGCATAAATATAATATCTAAATATAAAATTCTATTCTTTTCGTTTGGAGAAAAATATTGTACTTTTAGGGAATTAGATCCTTACTATAGTGACTAATTAATTAGTTTTAATAAATCCAACCCTTTCTTTTATGTTTCTTTTTTTCTGATTTTCTTAGGTACTTCTTGAAGAGAAATAGATAATTAAATTGAAAGAATAAGAGCAAGTCTCCACTGAAATAGAGATCGAGTCCTATCACACACAATGTTACATGAAAAACAATTGCAATAACATAAAACGTAACAAGCAGTTAGGAAGTAAAAACATATCGAATGAGACAAAATTTTGTAACCAAGTTTAGCGCACCCTAGGAAAGAACACTTCACTAATATAAAGTTAAACAGTTACAATGTTGTATTTATGATCTGTTAAAAAGAAAATATTGTAATAGACAAACGAACAATCGAACTTTAATGAATACTGACATGGGCTCTCTTTAGTTGTGAGACTCTCTTTCAATTTTAATTTTTGAACTAAAGGTTATCAAACATACAACAAAACTTGGTGCATGTAATGTTACAATATTTTCATAAACATCAAAGAATAAACACATAAAACTATATCCAAAACAGAACATATCTGTGAATTACCACCTACGTTTAGTGAAGAAGAGGGTAATATGCTCATGGAAAGATATTTTGACTATTAAAAAGTGAAGCAATTGCAACAATGTACTTATATGTAAATAAACGAAGACTACAGTGACATTCGAAAAAAGCTCATTTTAGAGAATGATGACTTAGACTTTCCTTAAGGCTAAGCGTCAGGCCCCCACCCAAAATGCATCCTTCTCGCCTCCTAAGTGTGTGGTCACGACTTTGGGTAGCTCCAACGTCTCAAGAAGAAATGCTAAAACGCTATAACTTAAACATAAGTACAACATGTTATGTGGTATGAAAATACAACATTTCAAATTTTGAAAGAACTTAACAACTTTGTTGCTCCTTAAAACAACTTGATACAAATGCAAAGCTTTACTTTTTTTTTTTTAAAAAAAAACACTACAACTAAAACTCCAGACTCTCAACGCTTAGCACAACTCCTAATTCCTATTTTAATGTCTAATAGCTCGCCTCTTCTTAGCAGCCTCAATGCTTTCCTTCTCTTGCCTGGTGAAGGGAAACTAAAAACATAAGCCTAATGCTTAGTTAGTGATAATTTAGGAAAAACATTTTAGGGAAACAAGTACACACAATAGCATCATTTACGACGCCTCAATTCCTTAACACGAGCTTAGTATATCAAAAATCACATTAGCCTCGCCTAGACATTGAATTCCCTTAATGCATAGACTACTATGATGATTCTCATTTCTCCATCAGTATCTTTGTGGACCCTTGTTCAATTTTAGTTGCTCAGACTATAAATTTGAACATGGACCACTCAACGCGTTCATCCATCCTTCTGCCAAACAGACCACTCAACACAAGGCAGCCTCTAGTCTTATGTGCACATAATAGCTATCTATTGACAGGAATGAAGTTAATGGTTTACTCGCATATAAGCACCTAAGATATATACTTTCAAACAATCATGCTTTTCATATAAATTATAAGTAAGATTACAACATGTAAAACAATATACATAACACGACATGACTTGGAAAAAGTGCTTTAGAAATCTTTGTTCTCTTTTTGGAATGGTCACTCACTAAGCTAAACTTTTTTTTTTTTTACAGAGCTTTTCCTAGAACTTCTTTTTTACAGAGCTTTTCCTAGAACTTCTTTGTAAGTTTTCCTTTTGAACTCTTAAGTTTTATACTAATCTTAAACTAGATTATTCATTTTTGAACTCATCTTAGCTTGTCTGCTCCTTTTTTGTGACTTACATGTGTGGGTTTAATATTTCTTTTAAGAATGCTTAACTTAAACCTAACACATAACTTGTAACACCCGTATCTTCTATCCCATTGCTTGCTAGAAGTTAAAAAGCCAAGCCTTTGAGTTTTCCAAAAGTCTTGAGCTAAAACAAAGATCTCAAGACAAAAGTGTTTAGACTCAGTCTTGTTCGACTGAGAGAAAAGTGCTTTTTATTTTATATGCACATGCAATAGCTCGTAGTTATATCATGTTTAGTCTCTAATTGAGCGACTATCAACCGACTGAAATAGTTATGCGATAAAAGGTGCAATCTTATTCATGCGTTGTAAAATATAGCATGAATTTTCCTCTCTATCACCCAAGTGCAAGTGAAGAAAGGTTTTATCCTAATTATTTACATTAAGGTTTTATCCTAATGCTCTTAAAGATTTTATCGCACAACTAAAATCATGTGGTATAATCTATACAGTATTGATATGAATAGTATAATTTATCCTAATTATTTACATTAAGGTACTTTGGCGGTGCAAGATGACCATGATGATGAAATTAGATGGAAAGTGAACTCAATTCTAGGCATAGCAGGAAGAAATGCTTAATTTTCTAACCGCAATGAATTGTACTTTAATAGTTTGAGGCGATATAAAGCATACATTAACTTCAAATTAGGGCAAGCAACCTCTTAGCACCTTTGCCATACTTGCTCGCCTTTCAGCATCCAAATACTTAAAGTTATGATTTGTATCTAATCATCTTTTTGCACTATTAGTAATTTGTCCTTAATCAAGGCGGACAACCGTTCGGTGCTTTCGCTGCACATGTTAACATCTCTGCAACTTATGTGAAGAACAAATTTGATGACAAGATTGCATTACTACAATCTTTTTGCCATCTGCTTAGTTAAATACATGCTCTCACTTGCTAGGTGATTGCGATCAATGTCAGTCTTTCTCTCGACTACACAATGTGTTAACATCCACGTTTAACTAAACAAAAGTTATAAACAAACAATAAGATTTTCTAGTATTAAAAACACATTCCATTACTTGCAAGCTAATTAAATAGATTGAACATGAACAATAAAAAAAATGGAGGAATGATAGAAGAAGTGCATCACTATTATGAATATAACTTTAGCTCTCTCGACCATAGGGTACATATTACATACCAATACAGTAAAATCATAAAATAGAATACAAAGAATTGTGTCAAGTAGCAAAGTGTGGTTTCTCATACTCCTTGGCTTTTATTTTTGTCTATTTGTGAGAGGGAAAACGGTGAAGAAGAACTCTCTCTCTCTATTCTAAGCTCTCACATAAAACTCAAGGGAAGAAGAAGGAATGGATGAAATGAAATTGCTCTCCGGCCAAGAATGCACACCCAAGTCTAAAGTAAAGGCTTGTATTTATAGGCGAGGATTGATGTTGACAGGACATTCCACACATCATAATGCCTCTGAAAAGCTGCATCAGCATCAGCACTAACGTCCTTTTGTCCTTTTTCTAACATTCGGACCAACCAAAATTTTCTACTAATGCATCAGATCGCCTAGCGTGATTGCTTGTCACCACATTGGTTGGACGCATCTTCTCGCGTAACATTCTTATCACCAAGCTCTACTTTTTGTTTATTATCCTTAAATAGAACATGTAAAACGCAATAAAAAAGAGATAAGGTCCTTTTACAAGCCCTGACCCATAAGTTGATCAAATTCCATATTTTTTCCTTTGTTTTCTTCTATTCTTATGTGATAACACTTCATTATTTTACATAAAAGGCCATAATAACTTGTGTTTTTACGAGTTATCAAAAAGTGAGAGAAAAGATAGAAGTAAGAATATCGGGCAACCTTGAATAATCCCAAGCGAGATAGAAAACAGAGAGCAAATGCTAGTGCTAAGGCAAGGTCATCTTAGTGTTTGTATGTCAAGTTGAAAGATGAAAGGTTATGGAGTTATGCATCGGACCATCTCAAAGGCCTATTCGGCTGGGACTAGAATCAGAAAAGGAAAATATTAGGGTTCACAGACATGGTTTTGGGTATGTTTGGAGAGAAAAGTGTAGATCTTGGGTTGACCTTTGCCAAGATCATTAAAGAAATGCGCGACAGACAAAATTTTGGAAATTTCTTTCGTGCAAGGGTTTAGCGTTTTTCAGATGCAAAGTTTCTTTTAAGTACAAAAGATCCTCATTTCTCACCATTTTCACTTGAAGAGCAAGGTAGAGACAAAAAGTAGAGAGAAGTTGAGATTTCTTTGTAAGGATTGAAGCAAAGCAAGAAGTTATTCGGCCAAGCTTTAGTTTTGGGGTTCTGTTGAAAGCAATCTGAGAAGTTAAGAGTTTGGCAAGTTTAAGCTAAGGAGGAAGAGTTAAATCCTAAGGATTAGATCCAAGTAAGTCCAAGTTTTTTTTCCTTATTTAAGAAGCTGAAGAGCAAGTTTGCTAAGTTACAACTTTTTGTTTTAGGATCTAAATTTGTTTGGAGCTCGTGTTCAACTAGGGTGAGCTTGTAGAACCAATCTTGAGCACGCTAAGACCACCCAAAGAGTTCAAGAAATCAAAGTTAGTAAAGAAAAGAGTTCTCTTCAGTAGAAAAAGGAAAAGGGTAAAGAAGTTGAAGATGTTTCCTTTAGTTGAAACCCAAGATTTACTTGAGTTTTCTTGTGGTTTTTCAAGGCAAGAGGAAATATGACAAATATATAAATAGGAAAATCTAGCCAAAAGTTGTAAGTGACAAAACTGAATTAAAAAGAATTTCTAAGCTTGATTTATAAATTTTTCATTTTAAACATGCTTTGAGTTTAAGTGTTTAAATATACTAGACTTATGATTTTATTTTTACAAAGCATGAGTTTTAAGTTTTGAAATGAGTTTATGAGAAAGCATGTTTGAGCTAAATTTCTAAAATATTCAAATTGAGAAATATTTCTTTAAGTAGAGATTCATGTGAATACATTTGAATACTAAGATTTAAAAGTATTTAAGTAAATAAGTTATTTGACTAATGCTAGATTTGAGACCATTTTAATGTAAGAGTTTTACATGAGCATGCTAATTAATTAAGTTAAATTTTTAGCATGAGACTTTTTAAAATGTTTTAGTCTATACCAAGATGTTCTGTGTTGATAGCAACCCAAAGGAGGAGATTGTCCTATGTACAGAGGTCGTGTGTGATGGTATCAAGTAGATGTCTAGAGTTTCCATCACATAGACTAGATAAGAGATGCAGACTTCCACAGAAGCCTAGATTTTCCATCTCCTAATAGCTATAACGAGATGGGATAGTACTAGAGCCTAAAGTTTTATCTCATAGGCATTGTATCGAGGGATAGGGTTTTCATGCCTATAGTTTCATCCCGCAGCTATACGAAATCCAAGGTATAACAAGAAAGAAAAGAGAAATTTGAAAGCTAAGTTAAGAAGAGAAAGTTGCGCTACTAAGTTTATGTATTTATTGCTCAAAGTTTTAATGAATATGTTTGTTTTAAAAGTAATCATTCACAGGGGCTTTATTGCTCACCTAATTTCATTGTTTTATTTCCCTTATAGGTAAAGATCATAGTTTAGGTGTCTGCTAGAGCTGTGCCTACTCTGCAAGAATTTGAATAGAAATTTGTATGACTCATTCCATTCATACATACTAAGTTGTAATTAAGATAGAAGAGACTTAGTTGTGTTGTCTGTAATATATTTAGAAAAGGCTTTTGATTTGAGATTTGTAATAGTGTTGTTTGTTTGAGACTCTGAACTTAGTTTTGTCTATATAAGATTGTAAACAAGTTGTCCATAAGGTGGGTAAACTTCAAGGTGTTTTGTAAGGATTTAAATTTATTGTTTCAAAGTTTAGATATTTCTTTTCGCACTTTATGTCTAAGTTTATTAAAAAGAGATAGATAAGAGTTATAGGTTAAGTAGGGTCGACATATGTTGTTAGAAGAAGAACGATTTCCGTTAACTTCACACCACATCTTGGGTCTAGTGAGGAGATGCTCTATGATGGGCTATGACAACTTGGTACCAGAGCATTAAGCTCCATGGGAACTAAAAAGAGTGTAGTTCAAAGCAGTCAACTCCAAGGAAACTGGTGAGTGGTGAGTTAAAGTTGAGTAGTTCATGGGTAGCTAACTAAGATTTAAGTTGAAGTAGAACTAGAAGAGTAGAGTTCTAGCATGAGTCTTAGGTATCACCTAAGGAAGTGAAAGGAATGGGCCAAGAATAGGAAAAGTAAGATAAGACAAAGTTAGAGTCTCTAACCAAAACTTCATACATTGAGTCAGAGGCATCTATAACAAGTCTAATAGTTTGATATGTTATAGGAGTTATGCCTCCACGTATTAGCAGGTGACGTAGGTAGGAGGAAGGCAAAACATAAAATCCTACCCAAGGTCAGTTTGAAGGGGAAACAGTATCCCTAAGGCTCAAGCTGAGCCAGAAAGCGACCAGTTTACTGGATTTTCCCGACAGTTGTTTTAGTCAGTCGGTTCAATGCCTAGTGACCTAGAAAAGAAGTTTGGCATAGAGCAGCTTAAGGCTCTGGTTCCCCAAGTTCTTAGGGTTCAACAAATCCTGAGGACACCAGGGCATGGTTGAGCATGCTAGAGAAGTGTTTTGATGTAATGGATTGTCCTGAAGAAAGGAAGGTTAGGTTAGCCATTTTCCTACTTCAGAAGGAGGAAGAAGGATGGTGGAAGTCTATCCTAGTGAGATGCAATGATGTCATGTCATTAGATTGGTAGACCTTCCAAGGTATATTTGAGGACTATACGTACTGTGAAGCAAAAAGAGATAACTTTTTCAAATTAGAACAAGGTTCACTAATAGTGACTGGGTATGAAGAAAGTATATTGAGCTCTCCCGATATGCTGAGGTTATAGTGGCATCTGAGAGTGACAGATGTAAAAGGCCTGAGAAGGCTCTACGATAGGAGATCCGTACCCCAGTTATAGCTATTGCTAAGTAGTTGAATTTCTCCCAATTAGTAGATACAACTTTACAAGTGAAGTAGAGCTTAGAGGGTCCCAAAGTTATGGTAGAATAACCTAGTAAAGGGGCTCCTTAAGTGAGTGGATTCAAGATTCGAGATTAGAGGAGGTACACATCTGGTGTATTAGGTAACTTAGATTTAAAAAAAGGCCATTCTGGCGGTCCATCCTCTAGGCAGCACAATTCAGGGAGTGCCTCTCAGAGGAAGAGTTAGAGGACACCTAGTCAGATGATCAAGTCGACAGTAGTGTCCCGAGCGGGATAAGAGTCTAGAGCTGTTGTAGGCAAAGGATCTTTTTGTCAAGATTGTGGTACAATCAGGCAGAGGACCTTTTTGTCGAGATTTTAGTACACTCCATCAAGGTTCATGTATTGTTGGGGTTGATTTGTGCTATCACTGCAAGTAGGCAAGTCACTTTAAGAGACATTGCCCACAGTTGAGGGCAAAACTGCAGAGTGACTAAACGGTCGAGTCCTAAAAAGTAGAGCAGTCAAGGGCTTCAACGGTAGAAGGACAGGAGACTAGTGGATCGAAACAGAAGAGAGTTATGGGAAGGCCTCGTTAGTAGGGCAAGGTGTATGCCTGGACTCAGCAAGAGGCAGAATAAATGTCAGATGTCATTACTAATACGTTTCTCATCTGTAACTTTCCCACTTATCTTTTATTTGACCTAGATTCTACACGTTCTTTTGTGTCTAGCATGTTTATGAGTAAGTTGGGTAAGAATTTAGAGCCCTTAGTAGAAGAGATAATTATTTATAACCTAGTGGATGACATAATGCTAGTTAGTGAAGCATTGCGAGGTTGTGAAGAGCTAGTAGAAAGTGTTAGCTTGCCAATGGACCTTTTGCCACTAGAGTTACTAGAGTTAGATGGGATTCTTGGAATAGACTTTCTGCATGCACATTTTTCTTCTATATATTCCGAAAGAAAAGAAGTAGTTTTTAGAAAACCAAAATTTCAAAAACTGTTGTTTAGAGGCCAAAAGAAAGTTGTTCCATCCTATTTGATCTCAACTCTAAAAGCTGTGAAGTTATTGAGGAAATGGTGCCCAACATTTCTTGCACATGTGTTAGCAATGCATGGAGAGAAGTTAAGGGCAGAGGATGTTCTAGTGGTGAGAGACTACTTGGATGTGTTTCCAGAGGAAGTATTAGGACTACCACCTGATAAAGGAATGGAATTTACCATTTAGTTGTTGCCAGGGACAACACCCATCTTACAAGCACCTTATAGGATAACTCCAAGGGAGCTAAGTGGACTAAAGGAACAACTCCAAGAGTTGGTTGACAAGGGATACATTAGACCTAGTGTATTGCCTTGGGGAGCTACAATTTGGTTTGTCAAGAAGAAAGGTAGCACTCTAAGGTTGTGCATAGATTATAGATAGTTGAATAAGGTCACGGTACATAATAAGTATGCCCTACATAGTATACCATGAATTGATGATTTTTTTGACCAATTGAAAGGTGCAATAGTGTTTTTAAAGAAGGTCAGGCTATCACCAATTAAAGATCAAAGAGTCAGACAATCTAAAGATAGCCTTTAAGAGAAGGTATGGAGATTATGTTCCTAGTGGTGTCATTTGGTCTGACGAATGCGTTATCACTACTCATGGATGTCATGAACCATATTTTCCACCCATAATTCGACTAGTTTGTGATAGAATTCATATATGACATTTTGGTATATTCTATGGTGTAATTACCCTACTCATGATCTTGAGTTAGTGACAGTAGTATTAACTTTGAAAATGTAGAGACACTATCTATTTGGTGAGAAGTGACTTATTTTCACAGATCATAAGAGTTTGAGGTAAAGTTGATCAAGGATTATGATTGCACCTTAGAGGACCACCCCGATAAGGCTAATGTAATGGAAAATGCCTTAAGTAGGAAGTCGAGACTTACTAGTTGTGCCTTGTGTGGTGTTCGAGTAGCCTTGTTGAGAAGTTAAGGAGTTCCAAATCAATTGTGGCTATAGAGAGTTCAAGGAGCTTGTTAGCTCAATTTCAGGTTAAATCTTCTTTAGTACCTAAGATTGTGAGAAGATAGTTAGGAGACAGTCAACTTCAGAAAAGGCTTGGGAAGTCTAAGTAGGACGAAAAGGCCGAGTTTCAGTTGAGGTCAGATGGAGTCATAGTTAAGCAAGGCATACTATGCATTCCTAATGTTAGAGAGTTTAAGGATGCTATCTTGGAAGAAGCTCATAGTTCAGCATATAATATGCATCCAAGCAATACCAAGATGTATAAGACTTTGAAGAAAACGTAGTGGTGGCCTAGAATGAAGTAAGAGATAGAAAAATATGTGAATAGATGCCTGATCTATCAGCAAGGTAAGCAAGTACATTAGAGGTGAAGAGGACTACTCAATCCACTGCCAGTGCCAGAGTGGAAGTGAGAGCACATAACCATGGATTTTCTCTTTGGACTACCTCATTTCTCTAATGGACGTGATGGTATTTAGATAATTGTTGATAGACTCGCCAAGGCATCACAATTTATATCCATCAAAGCGACATTTATGCTAGCAACTAGCTAAGTTGTACATCGATAGGATAGTGGGCCAGTATCGAGTGCCAGCCTCCATAGTTTAAGACTGAGATCCAAGGTTTACCTCTTAGTTTTGTCCTAGTATGCAGAAGGTATTGGGGACTAAGTTAAAGTTTTGATACTACTTTTCATCCCCATACAGATGGTTAGTCAGAGAGGACTATCCACATTCTACAAGACATGTTAAGAACGTGTGTCCTTCAGTTTAAAGGAAGTTTGGATACCCACTTATCACTTATGGAGTTCACCTACAACAACAGCTACAATTATAGTATTGGAATGGTAACTTTTAATGCTTCATATGGTAGACCTTGTAGAACTCTAATGTGTTGGAATGAAGTCAGAGACCATCAATTAGTTGGTCCAGAATTGGTGCAAGCTTCGACTATAAATGTTAAGTTGATTAAAGAAAATCTTTAGACAACTCAAAATAGGGTAGGAAAGGTATGTAGACAATAGACAAAGAGACCTTGAGTTTAAGATAGGAGATCATATCTTCTTTAAGTTATCTCCTTAAAGGGGTGTCCTTCGTTTTGGTAGAAAAGGGAAGCTAAGCCCTAGATACATTGGTCCATATGTGATAGTGGAACGAGTTGGGCCTGCAGCTTATAAACTTGAGTTACCTTCAGAGCTTGCTCGAATACATGATGTGTTTCATGTATCCATGCTATGAAAGTACATCCCATGTTTTACAAGTGCAACCAATTAAGTTAAGAGAACATTTAAGTTATTAAGAAGAGCTTGTACAGATCCTTGACATGAAAGAGCAAGTGCTAAGAAACAAGATCATCCCTTTAGTAAAAGTCCTTTGGAAACACCACGGTGTGGAAGAAGTAACTTGGGAGATAGTTAAGATGAGAAACAAGCATCCCTCAATTTTTGTCTAAGCATTTTTAAATTTGTTGGATGAAATTACCAAAAGGGAAAGAGAATTGTAATACATGTATCTTATATCCTATTGGTTGCTTGAAGTTAAAAAGTAAAGCCTTTGAGTTCCCAAGTGTCTTAAGCTAAGGCAACGATTTGGGGACAGAAATATTCAAACTCGATCTTGTTTGATTGAGAGAAAAGGCAAAGAAAAGATATAAGTAAGAATCTCGAGCAGCCTTAAGTAATCCTGTGAGATGGAAAACAGAGAGCAAATTCAATTCTAAGGCAAGAGCATCATGGCACTTACCGATCGATTTGAAAGACAGAAAGGTTTTGGAGTTTTATTTTAGGTTGTCTCGAAGTCGTGCTCAGTTGAAGTTAGAAGCAGAAAAGGAAAATATTAGGGTTCTCGAACATGATTTCAACTGTGTCTAGCTGAGAAAAATGCAAATCTTAGAGGACTTTGGTTGATATCTATCGAGATCATTAAAGGGATGCACGACAGACAAAATTTTTTAGATTTATATCGTGTGAGGATTTAGCGTTTTTAGAACATAGAGTTTCTTGTAAGTACAAAAGATCCTGATTTCTCTCTTTTTTCACCATCTTCACCTCAAGAGCATGGTAGAGAGGATAAGTAAACAGAAGTTGAGATTTTCAAGGGTTGAAGCCAAGTAAGAAGATGTTCGTCGATGCTTTAGTTTTGGGTTTCTGTCGAGAAGCTATCCAAGAAGTTGATAGTTATGAAAAGTTTAAGCTAAGGAAGAAGATTAAAGCCTAATGTAATCCAAGTGAGTTCAAGTTTCTTCTTCCTTGTTTAAGAAGCTTAGGAGCAAGTTTGCTAAGTTAGGGCTTTTCGTTTTATGCTCTAAATCTGTTGGGAGCTCGTGTTTGATGGAAATACGAACATGGAAAAGGAAGAGAATCGTAACAAAACAATCTAATTTCATCGAATTAACATGTAATTGAAAAATTTTTAAAATATATAATTTCAATAACACTAGCGTTAGATTTTGAAGTTCTCATTGGATTCTTGATCGTTTTCATTGATTTCAAGCCATAAACAACTACAAGAGTCTTCTTTACTAATCTTTGGCTTTAGAATACGATGTTGGGATCAAATTGATGATTGACTTGATAAGATTTTAGATAAATTGAGAATATGAATATTAAAAAAAATCCTAAATTCTTCTTCAATCTTCACCGAAAATATTATTCTTTAATTGAGCAATAACATCAACATTTGGTAGGCTTAAATCGTATAAGCAGACTCCATCAAAACAAAGAGAAAGAGCGCCACCTAAAGACACAACAATCAAGAAATAAGAATAATAAAGAAGATGATACTTTTCCACCTCCTTCGCCGCTTAAAAGGACATCATCAACCGAAAGCTAGCGGTTGATCCAACCCAAGAAGACCAACCCATCAAGGAACCACCGCAAAAGAAACGAAGAAAACAAATTGTTAAAAGGATCCTTAGTGATGTTTCTCCTACCGAATCTCCTCGCCACGATGACTCAATACCCTCTCCTCACTACCAAGCGAAGAAAATTTTGATCCACCTCCACCAACTTCCCCCTTCCCGCCTAAATCACCTATTTTCCCTAGTCAGCACACTTCTTACCTAACTGTTTGTTCCAAAATTCACCTCCCTCATCCCTCACCTACCATGACCCCTCGCATATACACTTCGCTTCTTCATCCCACTCTCATCACAGCCAACCTCCCTCTCCAAAGTTCCAAACCCCTCAAAGCTCTCCTTCATAACAATTATCTGTGTCACCTAGCCATGCACCAATCAACCCTCCCATCGTCAACTTGGATCCCGAGCATATTTATTTGAATGTCCCTATTGTGAATTCAATTGAAGGGGATGTTTTTGCAAAGAAGGCGGCATATGAGGTAGAAATAGTCAACCTTGAGCTTTCCTTGACCCTTTATGACTCATTCTTCCAAGACATCCCTGTTGAGGAAGATGTAGGTGAGACGGGTTTGGAAAAAGAAGCATCTCTAGAGGAAGAAGTACAACTGGAGAAGGAAGCTCCTATGGAGAAAGAAGTCGATCTCTGCAATGTCCTCTGCAATGTCATCGTGGAGCCAATGAACACGACTTTCAACAAAGTGGTTTTGGAGAATGTGGTAATGAAGGATCAAATTGCCAACCTTAACACTCAGGTGCAAGGCTTAGAAGCCATAGTCTCCACGGTCACACAACTCTCCTCTGCCCTGGCCCACTTAACAAGTTTGATGAAGGCCCACAACAATCGGTCGAGTCAAATTGTGAAGTGGCATGATAGGCAATTTATAGCATAAATGAAATATAAGCACGTGGTGTTTGTAGAGCATGTTTCGTAGCTTATATCGCACTCGAATTGATCACGCCAATTCCTCTCATTCAAATTCCAGATCTTGCTCTTAGTGATCCCGACCCTCGCTTGAAGAATTAAATTTGGGGGTGTAATGTTGAAAATTTTTAAATTGTTGAAATAGTTTAAATATTTGAAATTGTTGAAAGGAAGTGTGATAAATACAAGTTACTATATCCTTTTAATTAAAATAATGAAGTCTTATTGCATAAAAATAGACGAAAACAGAGGAAAAAGAAGGCAATTTGATTGTTCTACAAAATGCATGATACAAAATAACGTTATCCCTGTTTTACTATGTTTTAGTGCTTTTATCACACGATTTTAGGCAAAATGGAATGAATCATAGTGATATCATACTTACGTGAGTAGATTTGTTCAACCCTTGCGGTAAAAAGAAGTACAAGCTAGGTGTCTAACACACTAGCTAGCAAAAGTGGTTGGTAGGAAATTTGGAAAAATGATGAAAGGACGTTTGCGCAACGCCAATGTAGCTTTTTAGAGAACTTAATAGCGCGTAGCGTCCTGTCAACATCAACTCTCACCTTTAAATAGAGTCTCTCGCTCTAGAACAAAGTGTGCACATTTGGCCAGAGAGCAAGTTCTTACATTGTTCATCTTCTCTCTTCTCTTGAGTTTTAAGTGAGAGCCTAGAACAAAAGAGAGAAAATCATCCCCTTCATCATTTTCCACATCAATAGGTAAAAATCAGAGCTAAAAATGTATGAGAAATCAGACTCTATGGCTTAACATCATCTGCTATATTTCATTTTATATTTTTGTTGTGTTCTTTTTTAAGATGAACACCATGGCCAAGAGGCTTAAAGCAAGTTTTATTAAAGCAATGCATTTCTTCTTCCATTCTCCCATATTTCTTATTCTTTCCACATTCAGTTTGTTTGGTTAGCTAGCTAGTAATAAAGTGGGTTTTTGATATTTAGAGAATCATAATAGATGTGGTATGAGATTTGCTAAGTTAAACATGAATATCTTAACATTGTGCATTCAAGAGAAGAGTAATGATATAGATTGTAATCACCTGACAAGTGGAACCCTATTTAGCTCAGTAAGTGCCAAGAAGATTGTAGTAATATGATATTATCGCCAAACTCATCCTTTACATACATTCTTGAGAGGATACTGTGTATGGAAAAAGCACTGAGAGGTTGCTCACCCTAATGAAGGGTAAGTTCTAATAGAACACTTAAAATGATCATATACGAATCATAGGTCAACTTTGTATGTTTGCATCTCGACAGGCGAGCAAGTATGACAAAAGCGCTGAGACGTCGATCGCCCTAATTCTTAATTAATACATGCTTTGTATCGCCTTGAAGTATTAAAGTACAAATTATTGTGTGTAGTCAATTAACCTTTTCCTTTCTCGCCATGCTTATAATGACTTCATATTTCATTATTCCATCTCGTCATGCTCACCTTGCACTGCCAAGCACGGTAGTGTAAATAGTTAGGATAATTAACATATTGTCCATAATTACTCTATAGCTTATACTGGATGATTCAATTCGCAATAGGATAAATTAAGAGTTTAAATTTCTTGTGTTCGACCTTGGACTTACCAGAAAACTTCTCTTTGTTTGTACTTGGGCAATAAAGAGGAAAACTTGTACGATAACATTAATCTTTACAAATCTAGCAACGCATGAATAAGAGTGCACCCTTTATCGCATTACTCTATTTAGTCGCCTAATAGACGTTCATTAAGAGCCCCTCGTGTTAAACCTAAGAGCATAATACTTGTAAAATTATAACACATAAATGGAAAACACAAACCAGGGGGCTAGTTGAGTCATTTTGATTGATTTGTTATGGCTATCCTATAGTTATGGTAGACTTTAGTATGTAATGCCCCAAAAATAAGATAGTTTTAAATTTAATTATCTTAAGTTTGATTTAATTATGTTGAAGTTATTAAGGAATTATTTTGAGATATTTGGTGAGAATTGGTTGATTTTATGGAAATTAAGATTAATCAAATATTTATTTGGAATAATATTTAATTAATTATGAAAATTGGGATTTCAGGATTTGTGTGTGTGTGTGTGCGTGTGTGTGTGTGTGCGTGTGCGTACGTGCATGCTGACAAATTTGTCGGCTCTGGAAACCTGAACTTCTACTAACTCAAGAGTGAAGCGGGACAACCTATCAAATTTCTGGTCATATTACTCCATAGTCATCTGACCTTGCTTTAGTTTACCAACTCCTGACATTTGGCATCTTTCAGATTGGCAGAGAAGAATTTAGCTAAAAATTCTCCTTGAATTTTTCCTAGGTAATCTGATTTACATCTCCACCTAGCATCCTCTTTACGGACTTCCACCAGGCTCTTCCTCTCTCCCTCAACAAGAACACAGTGCACTATACCTTCTGGTCTTTAGGGCACCTCATGTAATAAAAAATAGCTTCCAAAAAAGTCAACCACATTTGTACCTTGATGGGGTCTTCCAAGAATCCATCGAAAGTCTAAGGGTTATACTTCATGAAATTCCTCAAGTGCTTAGCTTCGGCTGACAGCTGATCTGGTACATTCTGAGGTACGACTGGGACCTAAACAGGGGCTAGGTGGGTTTGTTAAACCGATTGAAATTGTGCCAATGCCTCTGTTAACATATCTTAGTACCTTTGCTCCATTGCATCAAGGTCTGCATGTGTGATATGTGCAGTAGGGTCGACAATTTATAAGTCAGGTTGACCTTCAGGCTGGTTACGCCCAACTCCTCTTTCTCTCCCACCACCCTTATAAGCATCTCTTCAGGGTGCCATTTTTACTAAATTCCACCACCTAAAGTCTTTCATAATAAAATCATAACATTCATACTAACCTAGTTTAATCCAAGCAATATCATATACATATGTATAATTCTGTATCATAAAAGATACATGGCGAGTGACAAAGGACCATATTAGCCATAGAGATAAAAATCAAAGACTTACAATGTAAGTCAATCTTCAAAACCTAAAAACTTAGACTCTAATACCAACTTTAACGATCCAACTTTTTATCCTAAGCTGAGGTCCCTACTACTAGAAATATTAAAGACTTTAATATTTAAAATCAAGAGAACAGTAAAAACTTAAAAATCATATTTAAAAGTATGTATAAATAAATGGTAGAAAATAAAATCCTAGTTCGGTCCCTATCTAACGTTTAAAGAAAAGTAACATAAAATAATCCATGAGTTTGATAAATTAATAATACAAAAAAATACTAAAAAAATCCAAATTGTAAAAGTAAAAGTAGAAGCAACAAAAAGTTACCTATGGAAAGTCGCGGTCACTTCTTGTCACTCTCCAGTTTTCCTTTACCTCTACCTTTACCTCTACCTCTACCTGAAAAATTAAACATAGAAAGAGTAAGTATAAACATATACTCAGTAAGGGGACCCACTACTAGTCCCGCTAGGTATCTATTAACTTCCCATTAGGGTCCCATAAGGAAGTCTAAAACTATCGTGCTCCCGAACACACGCAATCTAGTGATCCTGTATAAACACATCTAGTTTTCAGTGAATCTGAAGGAACACCTAAGAGAATCGGGTTGTAAGTGACCCAGTTGGATTACTCATAAAATATATCATGACAGGCTGGTGCTTCTATCAAACTCACACAATCATAAAAAGATGGTGATCCCGATACGACTCTGATAGATAAAGTTAATAGAACACTCATCCATAACATGTAGCATATCATAGACATCATAAACATTGCATGAATATCAATCATAACGTTCTTAATCATGTGACTAATATATCATGCATCATCATCAACATAATATCAGTGATCATCTATAGCATCGCATTATGCATTTGCTACCATTAATGCATTATCATAAATACATGCAGTTTCTTAAATTCAGTTCAAAGGTTCAATAGT
The DNA here is from genome assembly GCF_025177605.1 of Cucumis melo. Classification (NCBI taxonomy): domain Eukaryota; kingdom Viridiplantae; phylum Streptophyta; class Magnoliopsida; order Cucurbitales; family Cucurbitaceae; genus Cucumis; species Cucumis melo. The sequence continues at coordinate 16,711,250 of NC_066862.1, forward strand.
AGAATCTCTTACCTCAAGATTACCTAATAAATCGATCCTAATAGTCACGGTCAAGCTTTCAAAGAATAGGTCCTAAACATAAATAAGATTTAAATTACTGGTTTGACAACCAAAATCACCTAATTAATTATTGAAGCTTCCAACTTACCAAAACTGAGGTTAAGACCAAATCAACCATAAATGGAAAAGATTCCACAGATTAATTCTTCCTCAAGTTAATCAAATATCTTCAAAGAACAATAGTCCATCCTTTAGAAAGCTCAACTTAATCCAAACTTTAATTTACTTAAACCAAAATTTAAATATTCGATGGGCATACTAAAACCTAATAAAAAAGCTTACCAAAAAGCATCAAAAGTTAGTTGAACTAGCTTAAAAAGGGAAACAATGGCTTGGCTAAAGGAACTCAGTTAGAAGGAATGGATGCATGACTCGGCTGGAAGGGAATCCCACTCGCAAAGGGGTCAGCTCGTGTGGTTTGTGCATTTGGCTCGGATGAAGGAATCGACTCAAGCTTAAGGGAATGGCTCGAACTCACCTGAACAAAGAAGAATAGACGTGTATAGCTTTGAACATGAAACAAAGTTCGGCTAGTGATGTGAAAATGGCTCTTTACTTAAGCTGCCTGGATCGGTTTGTGCAATATTTTAGTTTGAGAGAACAGTCGATGATGAACAATTAGAGAGAAGACTGGTGCGGACGACTGAACGTGATGATGGTAACTTCATTTGAGCTTGAACGAAAATGGCAGAGTGACGGCCAGCTTCGGGGGACAGAGTGACGGAGACACTTTGGCTTCACGTTGATGGAGAGGCATGATTGGTGAACAGAGATGAATGTAGTGGCAGCGGTAGCTCTAGGGTTTTTGGATGAATGAAGAAGATGATGAATAGATCTCATGCATACCGAGGCCCTATTTAAAATAATAATAATATTATTATTATTATTATTATTATTATTATTATTTTACTTTTTCTTTTTCCTTTTCACCTTTTTAAACAACAAATCAAATCTTCTCTCATCATTTAATTCCTTATCAAATCCAATTTTCTCTTTCCACCCAATAATAAAATACTCTTCTTAAACAACTATATTATCACGATATGATTACTTTCATTCTAAAAAAAATTATTTAATTATATATATATATATATATATATATATATAATTATTCTTAATTCATTCAAATCCACCGTCAATTTAAACATCCCAAAATCAAACAACCCAAATCAAAACTTTAATAACATCAAAATCCCAATTTCCATAATTAATTAAATATTCTTTCAAATAAAAATTTAATTAATCTTAATTTCCACAAAATCAACCAATTCTCACCAAATATCTCAAAATAATGCCCTAATAACTCCAACATAATTAAATAAAAATTAAGATAATTAAAGTTAAAATTACCTTATTTTTCGGATATTACATAGTATGCTTTGTTTGTTGGAATTAAATGTTAGTTAGAGATTGTAAAGATTGAAACATGCATTTTGATTGATTCGTTCTGGCTATCCTGTAGTTATGGTAGCCTTTAGTAGTTTATAATTTGTTGGAAGTGTTAGGTAGCTTGTAAAGCTTGTTGGAAGTGTTAGGTATCTTGGAAAGGTTCAAGTAATATGTGGTTAGGTTTTTCTGCCTATTCTGCAGTTATGGTTGCATTTTTAGTTTAAACATAGTTGTAGTGAAAGGTAAGATATTGGGTACTTGTGAGTTGTAAATATTCATGGAGTAAGCTTGAGCATTTGAGAGGAGGAATAATAGACTAATCAAACCTATTTATGTTTTAGAGCTTTTAACAATGAACAAGGATTGGATGAAACTTAGGAATAAGTTCTCGGGTGAGTACAGACATAAAGTGTTCCAATTTTTAGAGCTTGCAAAGTATCACATCAATAATTATGGACGTAGAAGGTGTTCATGCAAGAGATGTACGAACTCAATTTGGGACTCATTAGAGGGTGTGGAGCGACATCTATTAACAATTGGAATATCGCTTATATACAGACTGAGTATATCATGGAGAGTCTGTGAACTTGAAGAGAGGTATATAATACTACAACAAATGTGTCTTTTAATAGCATCCAACCATATCATTTTTAATAATGGGCTATAAAAAGTTGAGGAAAAAAGCGAAAAACGAAAACATAAAAGTGGGAAAAAATTTACTTTTTCTTAGGGTTTGCCGCATATGCTTCTCCCGGAATACTTCTTTTCGTTTCTTTCAGACGTTCAGTGAGATCTCTCTTTGATCTCATTTTCTTTTTGATTCCATCAATTTCAAATCCTCTAATAAGTTTTTCCATGGCCTCAACGCTCTATCTTTAGACTATTTCCTCATGGAAGATGGTTTGGGGATTTTGGCATCGACGCTGCCATTGTAACGTCGGGTGTTATGGCTATGGAACAAGCTTGGTTCCCTTCAACTTCTCTCAAATCTAAAGAACATTCTTCACAATCTGAAGATCCTCTACATCAATCCACTAATGCTAACATTTTCACCACTGACAACAAATCAATTTTGTTCTCTCTCGATCCGAGCTCCACACGGCCTTCGAGACCCTCCACCTAATTGAGACTAACTTCAGCATCGACATCGCTACTACGCCCAAAAAACTCATTTTTTGTTTGATAGATTCACCTTTGTGAATAAGGAAGTAGGGGCCGTTTCCTACGGAATTCGGGGCAGACTTCTTTATTCAGTAAATTTGGACATACATGAAAGACCATAAAGCACGGGCTATTTTAGAACTTCACTCAAATAATGTTGTGTGTACAATAGCGTTAGAAGTGAAGTTCAAAACTACGAGTTACTTTGGAATACTCTAAACTATTGTCACTACGTAAAGGTTCAAGTTATCAGACACATTTACTTACGCACAATACTATAGTGACAGACATTGCTTGATGGAAATGTTTTCTAAAATTTTCAAGTGGCGGACTAGAGTAAAAAAATTACAACTGAGGGATTATTGAATGAAAAAATTGTGAAAGAAAAATATCATATTATTTTATTCTTAATTGCATTCTCACATTGATTAATTTTGAGTGTGGAAGTCTCTTTTTATACTTATTGTTTGATCAATGGATTTCGGCCGTTAGGGAACTCAAGTTTTGGAATGAGGGAGGAGATAGGCAAATGTGGATATGCCTATATCTCCACACATGTGTGTGCCTCCGCCGTCCGTAGGGCGGGCATGGTGAGGAGAGGAGAGCTAAAATAATATATATATTCTTTTTACTAAAAATTTATTCCGACTTTCCAAAACGTTAAGACGTTTATTTATTTATTTATTTTCGTTAACTAAAATCATTTTAACGTTATTAACATTCTCCCCCCATTACTGCCCCTACGTTTTGCTCTCACCATAAATTTGTGACTATTGGTCACCCCTCATCTATCACTATCTATGTCTCAGTTTTCTCTCATTCCACAATATATAAAAAACATTTGGCCACCCCACAATATATAACACTATTTGTCTTAATCAAAATTTTTTTAGCAATAGTCTGTCTGTCGTTTGAGTGTTGTTTGATTATCAGTTGATTTATGTTCAAAATCAATTAAAGACGAGAGGCTATTTTATGTTGGGGATGACGGGGCCATTATCTGTTTGCACAATTTAGAGCAAAGTCATAAAACGTCTTAAAAAGAGCGTGTTCCGCGACTTAGCCGTCTATTAACCTCATTTCTGTTTTGCAGTTTCTATTCCAGTATTGATCTACTTTATTGTCGTTGTTCTAATTCCTATGTAATAGTTTGCCGAATTGATCGAACCATAAGTTGAAGACCGAACTGCAACAACAAGGTGGTCCTAAAATCTTGAGTCATGAAAATAGAGTAATTGAGAATAAACATTTCACTATAATTAGTGTGCGTTCGGATTAATTTATAAACACTTTTTTAAATAGGGATGAAATTAGGCAAAAAGAAATTCTTAATTCCAAATGCTAAAACGGAAAAGTGATGCAATAATTGAACAGTCATTTGACATACACTTTATAAGAAAAGATAAAGTAAAATCTCACATAAGTACCTTGTAATAGCTAATATCTATGATGAAAATGAATGTCTTATATATTTAAAAATGAGACAAACAAAAGAAAACAGTGGCAATAAACTACATCTGTATTCGCAATCTATGGTCATTTCCTTGAGCAGCAAGCAAACTTTTATTGTTGATAAAGTACTTTTGCACAAATTGAATATAGGTAGAAATCCACTATTGTCGATTGGTTGGCCATTTAGTTTATTTGAGAGTTTCCCTAAACCTGTTGATTAGAAGTTTAGAAGTTTAGCAGCTTCTCCATTTAAAAGACCATTGGATTCATAAGCTAAAATTCTGGCCATCACTCCCAAAAAACGGTTTGTGTCGAGACCCAAAAATATGGATTCTCCATTATATTTTGTACTTAATGTATACCTTTGCCTTTGCTCCAAATCTTCTCTTGGAAATGAACGATACATATTATTTAATATGTCAAAAATCTGAAATTTTAGAATTACATCAATGTCTCAGACATATATGGATTGATCTCAACATCTAAGGTGAAACTTCGATGCCTGGTTCTATGATAGGATCATAGACCATAATCAATTTTTTAAAATAACTTTTGATCTTCGGTCTTAATAGAAAATTATTTCAAGAAATTGAATTTCGAAGATCCAGCATTTACATTCGCCTGTATGTCTGTATCTAAGTTTGTGGTCCCGATAGTAAAACGCAAGGAAGTGCGATGAGCCCGTTTAGCAGTAATCTACCTTAGCACATACAAGTGTAGATTCTTTCGGTCTAAAAAAAATTCTTTCTATAATTAGTAGAATTTTGAAAAATAAACATTTATAGTATGAGAATTTAAAATTTTCTCAAATGTCAAATTTCTTGAAGAAAATTTTATCCTCTAAATCTTCTTCAAAAGATCTTTCTCAAAAGTAAATAGAGGAACAACATACTGCTTCCTCCAATACAAATGAATCAATTTGAATAGCAAAAATAGAAAATAGTTTTCTCACTTGGGGAATTCCCAAACATGATTAAAAAATAATTTATTTTTAAAATACTTTTAATTTCAAAGAAAACCTTTGTGTAAAAATCGTTGAAAGAAGAATCTCAGTCTATTGAAAAATTGATTCTATACAATTATTTCTCATAAATGATATAGGAAAGCATTAAAAAGTTGTTTCACTTCTTCACGTAGGCGCTGTCCAAGTAGCTTTAATTCAAATGTTAATATTTGGATTGGATACACCGATCTTAGCAATTTTACTTGACAAATGTCATAATAATTTGATCTCTCTTGTTGACAAATTTTCCAAAATTTATTTCGGTGATTTGTTTTTCTTCTTCGTTAACGTGATCTTATATATCATTAAACCAAAGTATCAAAGTCTCACTTTACATGAGGCTGTTTTATTCTTCTTCATTTATCTCATGGGGATTCCTCTTCGTGGGCACCTATTGGCATAATGTTCTTTTCTGCATTTGTAATAAAAAAAAAGGAATAATTTGATTTTCTTCCTTTTTGAACTTCTTTTTGTTGTTTTTCAGCAAGTAATCGTTTGTAATTTGAATATTTATGATATCTCTTAGGGGTATATAGTTTATAATTTCAGGATTTTCTATAATATGTGGGTCTCATATTATAGTTTTTTTGTCTAATTTTTCTTAGGAAGATCTTGGTTCTTTGATTTTTTTCAAATCCATATTGAGAGCAAAAGGTCTTCATTTCTCTCTTATGAAGTTTTGAATGCTTTTGTAGTTTGTTCTAAATTTTTATCTCATTGCAAATATCTAAACCGTACTTTATAATTCTAGAAGTTAGTTGAGCATAAGTAAGCTTTTCTCATGGTCTTTGCTCAGAATATGTTTTGTTGGAAGAGTTATAGACTCGTTCTGCCATGAAGCTTGGAAGTCCATCAATAAACATTATTAGTTATTTCCTTTTAAAATTTTAGGATAGGTAAATTGGTAAATTAATAGGTAGGTCATTTATTATTTAGTAGGCCATGGGCAATAGGGAATCTCTTAGGTGGTTTTTCCACCATCTTTTGTATTTGTATTATATAAGTAATTTAGATCTTAGGTTATTAAGATTATCGTTTACAAAATCTTAACAGATAAAGGGTCATGTCATGTTTGATTCAATCTTATCTTTTTTTTCAAAATGTTATCAAATAAAGAGGTCTTGTCCTACCTAATTCGATATTCTTTGTTAATTTTCTCAAGTTCATTTGTGTTTCAATTCTGAGGTCTATAAATGTAACGACCCAACTCCTAATACTAAGTTGACGTCATTACTTTAAAATAAATAAGGATTTTCCTTTTAAAAGAAAAAGAGGAAAACAACTAAATCTTTCATAAATGACTTCAAGCATACATTCATAAATCATGATTTGATAAAGTAGAAACAATACTATGTATACGTAATCTTAGTTCGAGCCCTATCTAAATTATAAAGAAAATAACATGAAATAGTTAATGAGTTCAAATAAAATACTTAAAATCAAATATGAAAACATAAGGCGGAAATAAAACTGAATCCCCATATGGCATATCACAGGTCCTTCTTATCGCTCGCCAGCTTTCCTTTATCTCTAACTTTGCCTGAAATATTAAACATGAAAATGGTGAGTATAAAAGCATACCCAGTAAGAGACCCACTACTAGTCCCGTTAGGGATAAAAACTGTTAACTTCCTATAATGAGTACCCTGCACCATAACAGTCTTGTGATCCTGTAGGATACACGTCAATCATTTTTGTGATCCCATAAGATACAAGTTAATTAATCTAGTGATCCGATAAGATTCACTCAATCTAATAATCCCGTAGGAACACATTATGTAGTGATCCCATAGGACACCATGCTTGCAAGGTACACTATACAATAGTTAAAACTAACAATTTCCCTTCAATCCAGATAAGTTCATTCCAATCTAAACAGTCCAAGATAGTCAAATCAAATATGATCAAAACTCTCATCAATAGTCCAGTTCAATGCATAACCAATCAAGATAAGCATGCTAGTTCATATCTCACAGTTCAATCATCAATGTAGCAAGCCATTAATACATTCAAACCTATGCATAAACAATCAAGATACGAAAGTTCACACATATGTCAATTTCAGACATTCTACTACATAATTCAGTTAAAAACCTCTTAGTTCTACGCATTTTAATGTTATGCATACACAGTCAGATCATCTCATACGGTACATTTCAACTTTAATCTAAGGTCCAGTATTAGAAATCTCTTACCTCAAATTTAGCTAAGTTTCTTGGTTGAACTAAAATCCAAATAAACCAACTCAAGAAAATGGAGATTTAAACCTCACTCTGACAAGTGTTACTTCTCCAATGGCACCTTCAAGGATAAAATTTTAACCTAACAAATTAATCTATTAAAACCCAAAAATTAAGATTTGATGGGAATACTAAAACCCAATAAAAACTCACAGAAAGCTTACCCTAATTAGCTCAAATAGCTGCAACATAAGTAGAAAACTAGCTAAATGTCTCAGCTTGAAAAGAAGCTCAACATGCGCAACTAAGTTTGGCTTGGTATAGAGCAGATCGACGCGAATAATCTTGGATGAAAAGGTCATAGCTTGCTTGATTGGAAAACAGCTCAAGTGAGGGACAAACGATCGGTGATAGTGATGGTTGGATAGAGAAAATTGTGGCACAATTGAAACGAACACACGACTCATATTTAGCAAATTTCTGCTAAATCGCTCACTATTCGAAAACTACATTGAACCTTGGGTTTGGTTCAAGCAAACAAATATTACTATGGTATCTTAAACCTCTTCACGTGTTCTTTGGCTGAGCGTGCGATTCATCAAAGTTAAGCATTTTTGCCAAGATCAAAGTAAAATTATGTTTCCAAGTTTGAAAAATCAAATCCCTGGCAATGATGCCAAAAACTTGACAGACTTTATTAATTGTGATGAGACTTGTGAGGTTCATAATGTTTCATTGATTTAAGATCATTTCATATAAAATGCTCCTTGTGAATCTCTTCATTATGCATTCAGACATGATCATTGCATGCAAAATGCTCCCAATGTCTCTATTCAATATATGAAAGCTAAGTCCTTCTCATGTATAAGTTTTACTATTGCTTGTCCAAGTATAAGCAAAACAATAGGTTTATTCGAATGATCAAGAGTTGAATACAGGGAACTGATATCAAAGATTAGTTACAGGATTTACTCATCAATTAGACGGTATAAGAATAATGAATCAATGAATATGAACTAAACTAAAACTACTTATGTACTCTAGAGATTATGTAAAGGGGAACTAGATGGATGCAAAATGGAGAGGCGAAGTAACTTGTATGAGAAGGGGTGAAGGAATGTCTATGCATGACTAGGCGATTAGACCATGAAAGGCTTGATGCAACAATGATTAAGGAGAGCTCCTCTCAGAGTTTTTATACGCCACACTTGTCCATCTTTCAGGGTATAAATGACTCAACCTAGTAATGTGAAATATATCTTGAATAATTTACTTATAAAACGTATAAAGCTTAATGATTAAGGATAGCATCCTTTCGACGCCTATTGCCCACATTTGTTCTCCTTTCGGGGTACAAATGATGGAAGTTATCTTGCCAAGGTGGAGTTTGCCTCCAAATTCTCCCTAACACGCGTTAGCCATATACTTTTCTACTTTCCCTCTCAAGTTGTTGGTGAAAAGAACTAGTCAGGTGATGAAAATAGCTCAACTAACACGATAAGAGTTATAAGCAAAGCAACTTATCAAGAACTTATCACAAAACTAAACTACAAATAACACATTGACAAATGAACAATAAAAAGATGTATGGATTGAAATGGGATAAACATGCAATATATATTAAAGAATGTAGGCCTTCGGCCATTGTATCATATGGACAACATATATTAAAAGGAATACAAAAATGGAAAGTAAAGAGAATGGAAAATATTTACAAGTTAGGGGAAGTGGGAAATGGATTTCCTTTCCTTCATATTCTAAGATCTCACTCACAACTTGGTCGGAGAAGAAGAATATGACTTTTACAGACAAAGAAAGGTTACTCCTTTTCACCACTCTCTAGACTTTGGCCCGTTCAAGCACTTTGGCCGAAGGTTAGCATATGACTTTTACACACAGTCGGCTCTCTTTTTCGTCATGGTGATGGATCCTTTATATAGGACAACTTTTGACAAGAAACTTATACTCTTTTAGTCATGTCAGCGTAGAAAGTCACCAATGTCAAGTCATATCATCCCCAACTACCATTTTTGTCTTATATTGAACCGTCCTCACATACTGATGAAGCTTCTCACCTAGCATTTGTTTTCACGAAACGGACTTTTCTCCCGTAACTCTTGCACGATATCCTCGGTGATTCACTAATCTCTTCTCTTGCTTTTATCCCGTGTTAAGACACTAAAACACGATAAACAGACATAGATGTTTACGTAAAGTATATTTCTAAATATTTATGCTTTTTCAACATAATCATTGTGTTTTAATACACTTCTTTTGCATTTTAGTCACATTATTCTATAAAGGAGGCTACAATAACTTGTATTTCTACAAGTTATCACTCTTATCTGAAGTTTTTAATATTTCGACTACTTCCTTTCCTTGTAAACTTTGATCTTAATTTTCTTTATGGTATTGAGCATTGAGTAATTGTTTCTTTCCAATGCCCGGTATTGCAACCATTAAAGACATATCTTTGTACCATCTAAAGTTTCTCACAGAAGAACATTTTAGATTTTGTATTAGTTTCCTTTGGTTTTCCATATCAGTGTCATTTCCTAGACCGACATGCCTGTTGATTGCATAGAGAAGAGTTTCAATAGTGTCTTCCTGTTCCTCTTCTACCTCTAGAGTTGCTGAAGGTTCATTTTCAATTTTAATTTTTTTTTAATTCTTGTCCTATGATTTCTAATTCATTCTTTTTGTTCATTGGTTAGGGCATGATCCCACCATAATTTTTTACTTCCACTAAACCCATTGATCAGAAGTTTAGCAGCTTCTCCATTTGAAAGACCATTGGATTCATAAGCTAGAGAATAAGTTAACATATTATTTAATATGTCATAAATTTGAAATTCTGGAGTTCCATCAATGTTCCAGACATATATGGATTCTCCATTAAATTTTGTATTTAATGTATATCGTTGCCTTTGCAACTGACCTTCTCCTGGAAATGAAGTTTGATAATGGAAATTAATTTGATCTTCTTGTTAATGAATTTTCAAAATTTTATTTTGTGAACTTGTTTTTCTTCTTTGTTAATAGAGAGACTTTCAAAATCTTACATAAATTGAGATGTATCTTTTTCATTAAGAACATTTATTGAACTATCACCTTTTAAGTTATTTAGGCAGTTGTTAATTTCTTCAAGAAATCTTCGTTTTTGAGTTTTTATCTTCACCTTTTCAAAGGTTGTAAAAGGTTAGAAGTTTCTTCAAGAGTGTGACGATTTAAAGTTTCTTCTAGCTTGAAGATTTGATTTGCAATTGAAAAAAGCATTCTATTAGAATAATTGTTTTGAATTTGAATGCTTTTTATTTTCTTATTTGTGGCAGCCTTGTGCTCTTCAAATTCTTTAATGATTTGAAAATATTTTGCTATAATATTTTTGTTATAAAAACTTTAAATTTCTCCTCTTTGAGTTTTCTAATATTCCTTTTCTTTGATTGTGCAAAGATGGTCAAAATCTCTCTAGGTTAAACCATCTAAAAAATGCAATATGTTCTTGAAATATTTCAAGGGACTTGAAATACTTTTCTCTGAATAACTTCCTTTCTGTTTCAAAGTAGTTTCTGAAAAAGTCATTTCTATTGGTACAATTTGCTTTAGACATAAATTCCTTCTAAAGGGAATCTTTGTCAAGCTTAAACTTTGATTCTAAAATAATTTCATTTTATTGAGAACTTTTATCCATTTTGGTTTGAGTTCGAGAATCTGAGAGATTTTTTTCATAAACAATATTTGGTTTTGAAATTGTGTGGGTCATTAAGAGACACCATAAAATTTGAAAAAAATAAAATAAAATAGACAAGGTCATTGGCCAAATTTGATTCAATTATTTTCAATAAAGAATTTGAAAAGTCTTTACGACATTTGTGATGTAAAATTGCTAAGATTGGTCTATGCAGTCAAGATCTAAACATTGGAATTAAGGCTACTTGGACAGCACCTATGTGAAGAAATGAATTTTTTTTTATGTTTTCTATATCATTTCTTGGAAATAATTGTATAAAATCAAATTTTTCATAGTCTAGGATTCTTCTTTCAACAACTTTTACACAAAGGTTTTCTTTAAAATTAAAAATATTTTGAAAATAAATTGATTTTGAATCAAGTTTGGGTATTTCCCATGTAACGACCCAACTTTTTAAACTAAGTTGAGGTCATTACTTTAATACTAAGACACTTCATCTTGACATAAAAGTTCATAAAAACCTGTTTAAAATCAAGTAAACATCCAAAACTAAAAAAAAAACTGTCTTAGAGTCCTATTTCAAATAAATTTAAAAGTTCACAACATCGTTTATGAAATCATCAAAAACAAATAGATGTCCTAAACATGACGCCCATTTTCAATCCTCAAAACTAAAAATACTAAAAACATTAAGCAGAAGCATTTGAAAGAAAACAACACGTTCCTATATGACGATGATGAGTCCTTCTTGCCCTTCGCCGGTGTACCTCCCCTATTACCTTTGCCTAAAAAAGTTAAACATGAAAAGGGTGAGTATAAAATATACCCAGTAAGAGACCCACTATTGGTCCCGTTAGGCGTAAAAATGGTTAGCTTCCTATTAGAGGTTATCCTGCAACATAACAGTCTTGTGATCCTGAAGGATACACATATCAATTTAGTGATTCCATAGGTAGTGCACATTAGTCTAGTGATCCTGTGGGATGCACACATTAGTCTAATGATCTCGTGGGACGCACATGTCAGTTTAGTGATCCAAAAGGATGAACAACATATGGTGATCCAGTAGGACACCATGCCTGCAAGGTACTCTACCCTATAGATAAAGCTAACAATTACCCTTTAATCCATTCTAAACAGTCCATGATAGTTACGTGAAAACACATTTAACAATAACAATGCAATCTCTACACATAACCAGTCAAAACAAACACTCTAAAGTACATCACAGTTCAATCAACAGTACAGTCCATCAATCTATCTAAACTACATGTAACAGTCACACCATCTAAGTTCAGGCAACAGTATAGTCCATCAATATTTCTAAACTACACATAATAGTCAAACCATCTAAGTTCAGTCAATAATATAAATCATCAATACTTTCTAACTACACATAACAGTCGAACTATCTTAGTCAATATATTCCAACTTTCGTCTCAGTCAATATTCCAATTTCAATGTGAGTCCAGTAATAGAAATCTCTTACCTTACACTTAGCTAAGATCCTTGATCAAATTAAAGTCCAATGAACCAACCTAAACGTAATCAAATAAAAAATCAGATACTTTCATAAACAAAACCCACATTCGAAGCACTCTAATGCGACGACCACAAACTTACCCAAATAGTGAGAGTTGAACTCCAAACCAAGCTTGTCGAAAATTCAAGAACTCAACTCCAACTCCTTCAAGGATCAACAATTTAGTCAAACAATTACCCTTAAAATAGCCATGAAAACAACCACAAAACCCACAAAAATGGATCAAAAAACTCACTACCGACTTAGCTTGGAAGGAAGAGACGGCTCGGATGAAGAGGGAAAGCTGGCATGCAACTTGGAAAAATGAAGATGCGACGACTGTGGAGACAAAGCTTAAAGTGAACGACCGGGCAAGGAACGTTACGAGATGGAGCTTTGTGGACGGAGGTAAATCGAACGCGTGGATGATGGAAGGAGGAGGAACGATGGCAAGCAGTTGAGATTCAAACGACGGTGAGACATGACGGTTTTGTGGGTGGTGGTCGAAGTTGAACGAAAGAGAGGAAAGGTAAGGGCAACGGTGGCTAGAGAAGAAAACGAAGGGAAGAAGATGTAAGGGTTTGGCACCCGATTAAACGAAGGTTTAAAGAAAATAATAATAATAATAATAATAATAATAATAATTATTATTATTATTATTATTGTAAGGGGTCTTTTCAATAATATAACAAAACGACAAAGTATTTACACTTTATAGAACAATTTTAGAAATGGAAAAAGCTCATAGGTCCACAATGCGAAATACCAAAAATACCCTAATAAACGCGTGATTAATCATCCACGCATGCTCGATTAATGTTATTAAACGATTATTAGGCACTATTGTGTAGGATAATATATTATTGATACACGATCTTGTAAATTACAAAATATATAAATGATCAAAAAATAAATATTAAACAATAACGAAAGACTTTAGATATAAATGATCGTGTAGATAATTTTTATCGATTATCTCATATGTGCGTTTGATCATGTATGAAAGTATAAATGATAAAAAATGATCATCATACACGAATCTGTACATTACCATATATATAAACTGTAACACCCCATAAATTTAAGGAACTTATTATGGGTATCACATTAAGTGGAATTCGAAGTTAAGGAATGTATTCGGTTGTTTTGTGTTGGATTAATTAAATATATATACATCGGTGTGTATATTTAATTAAAGATTATAGACTTTGGTAGAAATTGTTATTAATTAAGACATGAGAGCCAAGTATCCCAAGTTGTTCAAAGATTAGAACTTTCAAGGACGAAAGTTTCGTAAAGGAGTGAAGATTGTAACGCCCCAAAAATTAAGATAATTTTGGAGTTAATTATCTTAATTTTGTTTAATTAGATTTAATTTAGTGGGCGTTATAATTTTGAATTCATTTAATAAAAAGTATTTGATTTTGTGGGAATTGAAATTAATTAAATATTTGTTGGATGAATATTTAATTAATTTAGAAGTTTTAGCATGTGCTGTTTGTTGAGATTTTGATTAAATGGTAGGTTCAGAGGATTAAGTAAAGTTGTGGATTTTTAGTGTTGTTGAAGTTGAATTTAATTAAATAATCATGGATGTTATTTAATTAAATGGTGGGGTGAAAAGTTTGTTGAAGATTTGATAATTATATGGAAATATATATATAATTATTATGTTGAAGAAAAAGATAATTATATTTGTTGAAATATAACTAGTTAAGAAAAAGATAAATAATAATTAATTATTGTGAAAGATAATTAATTATCATTTATCTTTCTGCAGAATAAATGATAATTAATTATTGTGGAAGATAAATAATTATTCTGCAGAAAGATAAATTTTGATTATGGAGTGAAGTTGTTATGGTTGGGTTAAGATAATTCATGTTGGAAGTTGATTTATTGGAAAAGATTTGATTGATTAAATTAATTGAGAATTTAAGTTAATTTGAGATTTTGGAGGAAAAAGTTAGTTTTGGTGGAATTAGATTTAATTATATGATGGAATATAATTATATTTGTTTGGAAAAGAAGATAATCCATGAGTAGAGAGATGGTTGATTTGATTGGATGAAAAAGATATATATTTATTTAAAAAAGAGAATAATGGTTTAAATAAATATATATATGTTTATTGTAGATTTTGGTGAGAAAAAAAAATAATAATAAATAAGTATTATTATTATTATTAATGGTTATAAATGCCTAAGATTTTGTGCATGTATGGCATTTATTTAGGAAAGATAATGAAAATAAAGATATATGTATATATTTGATATTATATATATATATATATATATATATATATATCCTAAAAGGAAAAGGAAAAATAATGATAATAAATATTATTGTTATTATTTGGGTTTATGAATACCATTGGAATGCTTAAGTTAAAAAGTAAAGAAAAAAGAAAAAGGTTCTTCATCTTCTTCTCTAAGATAACCTTTTGCCGCTGTCGCTTCACCAATTTTAGTTATGATTGGTCCATTTGGCAAAGCTTGAAGAAATGATGAATTTTCTCATCAAGGTTTAGATAATTTTTCAACCTCCATTTGGTCAAGTTTGGTAACCCAAGGTAATTAAATTAATAATTTATTAATTTAATTTTGGATCTAATTGGAGTTTCTTTAAAAGTTCAGTTGGTTAAATTTTTAGATTTAATCTTGGATTTTTCCCAATCAAGGTTGAATTGGTTTCAACTTAAATTTGGATAAGTTAAATTGATAATTTTTAGATACTAGCCATTGATAAATTTTATTAATTAAGTTATTGATTTTCCCTTATTGTTTAGGATCTACTTTAATTGGGAATTATTGTCAGCAAAGAAATACTTTTTAGCTAATCTCAAGGTAAGAGATTCTACTACTAGACCTTCGAACTGAATTTAAGAGACTGCATGTATTTTACGATTTTGCATTGATGGTAGTTAAGATGCATAATGCGATGCTATAGATGATGATTGTTATTGTGTTGATGATGATGACTGATTATATGAATGGCGATGATGACTGGTATGTATATTTATGATACATGATATATTAATCACATGAATAAGGACGTTATGATTAATATTCATGTCATGTTATGATGTTTATGATGTTGTTACATGCTTTGGATTGTGGTGTGTCTGTTAACTTGTTTGTTAAGCTTTTACCCCACCTGTATTGTGGTCCTATCTATGAGGTCACTCGCACGACTAGGGGTGTTCCTACGGGATCACTCGCACGATTAGGGGTGTACCTACGGATCTCATGCATGGTTAGGGGACAGTTATATTGTGTATACGGGGTCACTAGCACGACTAGGGGTGTTCCGACGAGATCACTCGCACGATTAGGGATGTGCCTACGTATTACATATATGTTTATGGAGTGTATACGGGATCACTCGCACGACTAGGGGTGTTCCGACGGGACCATTCGCACGATTAGGGGTGTACATACGTATTACATATATGTTTATGGAGTGTGTACCTGCGATCACTCGCACAACTAGGGGTGTTCCTACGGGATCACTCGCACGATTAGGGGTGTTCATAAGGTCTCACTCACTCAGGTGTGCTCCATTGGACACACAACATTATGATTATGTTTCTAACGGAAAGTTAACAGATCACCTAGCGGGATTAGTAGTGGGTCCCTTACTGAGTATATTTATATACTCACTCTTTCCTATGTTTAATATTTCAGGCTAAGGTAAAGAACTTAAGAAGCTGGCGAGCGACAGCGAGGGATCCGTGACATGCCATATGGGGACAAAGTTCAGCTTCCGCACTCATTTGTATGTCTTTCAGTATTTTTAAATTTTAACCATTTTACTTAAAGATTTTATTCTATTTATTTGTTTTTAGTTCTTTAAAATTGTTAGAACTCACGGGTCACGTTTTCAAATTATTTTCGTTAATTTTGATAATCTTATGTTTTTCGTGAACGTTTTGATATTAATTTTATAAAGATTTTAGTTATCCTCTTTTTAAAAAAGTCTTTTGATGTTTATCTTTTTAGTAATGACCTTAACTTAGTTTAAAAGTTTGGGTCGTTACAGTTTACATAAACGATAAGGTAATAAACAGTAAGAGATGATGAAAAAGTT
Source organism: Cucumis melo (assembly GCF_025177605.1). Taxonomy (NCBI): domain Eukaryota; kingdom Viridiplantae; phylum Streptophyta; class Magnoliopsida; order Cucurbitales; family Cucurbitaceae; genus Cucumis; species Cucumis melo. The sequence continues at coordinate 16,727,797 of NC_066862.1, forward strand.
TAGATGTAGACGATCATGTAGAGTAGCTTCAACGATCCTATATGTAACTATAAATGATCATTTAGAGAAACTAGCTCCAATCACTCATAATTACAAAAATACAATAAAAAATGGCTATAAAAAGGTGAAGGCTCTTGCTCAGAATTTTCATATGCTTTATAATCATTTATCTTCTTCACTACTTTTTTGTCATTCATTTTCTTCGTCAATCGTTTATATCCTTGTAACTAATTCAACAGAACTACAAAAATTCTTCTTCGTCAATCGTTCTTCACCATCGATTGTTCAAGAATTTGTTTTTGGCATTAATCTATATTTTGTTTCCATAAACAAATCTATCTCCATATATTTCAATCTATCTCCATCATCTATCTCTATCATGATTTGTCCTGGATACAAAGAGGTTTGAATCTATATTCATTTCGATCTATCTCCATCATTTATCTCTATCTATCATGATCTATCTTACATATAAAGAGGTATTAATCTATATTCATTTCGATCTATCACCATCATTTATCTATATCTATCACAATCTATCCCACATATAAAGAGGTCTGAATCTATACTCATTGTATATATTTCATTGAATAATTTATATTAATTTTTTTTTACAAATAGATAGTGAGCAAGAAGCAACAAGCATCAAGTAGCAAATCAATGAAGTCTAAAGTAAAGATAGAATAAAGAAAAATTAAGAAAGAAAAAGAAATAAAGTCTGTCTGTATAACATAGTATATTTGTGCATCATTTTCTGAATAGCGCTCTGTATTTGTAAATTTGTTAAAACTAGCCCTTGTTTGAAATATACTGTTTATTATGTCTTTCAATAGGTGAAACATTATCCAAATGACATTATCATGGAAGATGAACAAAAAAAAATTTAGAATCAATGTATACTAGAGTTTAAAAACATTGAATCAGATCAAGTCTAAAATAGACCAACGAATTCTTTCTCGAGTTTTGGTGAACAATCCTTTTGGCCAGTTCCTTAACATTAAAATCACCAAAATATCAACACAATTCCTGAATTTTCTATTAGGAAAACAATGTCATACAAAAAAAAAACTGATGTCCTTGCTTTCAACTACAACGGACATATAGTAGAATTTGGCCTAAAACAATTTTGTTACGTGATTGGACTAAAAGGTTACAAATTTCTAGGTTAAACCTAGGAGAAAGAAAAGAAAATGGTCTGAAAAATGCAAGTTTTCGTCATGATGACTTTATAACAAGAAGAGATATAGAAAGAATTTTCAAAGCGTTACGCAATGAGGAAGACTCATTGAAAAAAAAAAAACTAGTTAACCCTATATCTTAGAAGTATTTTTAATTCCCAAGCAACAACACAACCACATAAATCTCCAACATCTAGACATATTGAATAATGAAGAAATCTTCAAAGACTATCCATGGGGAGGTTATCACACATCCTAACATATCAATTCTTGAAAAAAGCATCCTAGAGTGACAAGGATGTTGTATACCTTCAAGGATTTCCCCTAGCTTTAGTCTATTGGGCTTTTGAGACAATACCAAGACTTTCCAATTTAGATGTTAGGTTTGGAAGAAAGCTTGCAAGGGCCAACAATTGTAACATGGGAATGTTTGGAAACAAGTGAGTGGAGGACTCTAAACATCAACATTTTTTAATTTGAGAATGTAAGTAAATGTAGAGAATGCTTTATATATGTCTATCTAGATAGACAATGAAAGATTTCTATCCACGTCTATCTTAAATAGATGATGATATAAATCTATCACTGTTTATCAATACATTTGCTACTTTTTTTTACTAATAATTTAGTATCATTTTATTTGTAGTTCTTTATGACACCACTAGACTCAACAGAAGAAGAGTCTGAAACAATTTTGAAATATTTCACAGATATTGAAAAGCAAGATAGAAAAGAAAAGGCAGAGCAATAGAAAAAAAAAAAGAGAAAAAAATGGAAACAAACATAGAAACAAACAAAACTTTAAATAAAATAAGAGATGTCAGAAAAAAAAATCAAGAACAAATAGAAACAGAACAAATATTTTTAAGACAAGGAATAACAGAAATAAAAAAAAATGTTGACAATGGTTATGAGAAGCTTGAATGTTCCACACTATCAGCCAAACTTCAACAACAACAGAATGAGAAAGAAATTGAATATACAAAAGTTATGGAAAAAAATAAACCACCTACTTGTAGCCTTGATCTTCTTGATGAAGATAAAGAAGTTAATACAATGGTGAAGTATGCAACAACGCATTGCTTACGGTTAGTGCCTTATTCATTATGTACTCCTTTGTTGTAACGCCCCAAAAATTTAGATAATTTTGGAGTTAATTATCTTAATTTTGTTTAATTAGATTTAATTTTTGGGCGTTATTTTGAATCCATTTAATGAGAATTATTTGATTTATGTGGGAATTAAAATTAATTAAATATTTCTTGGATGAATATTTAATTAATTAGAGGTTTTGACACATGGTGTTTGTTGAGTTTTTATTAAATGGTAGGTTAAGAGGATTAAGTAAAGTTGTGGATTTTTTGTGTTGTTGAAGTTGAATTTAATTAAATAATTATGGACGTTATTTAATTAAACCGTAGGGTGGAAAGTTTGTTGGAGATTTGATAATTATATGTATACGTGGAAATATATATATAATTATTATGTTAAAGGAAAAGATAATTATATTTGTTGAAATATGATTATTTAAGGAAAAGATAGTTGTATTTTGGAGAAAGGATATTTATTAAAGGAGAAAAAGTAAAATAATTATATTTTGGGAAAATATAATTATTTGTAAAAGGATAATTAATTACTTTGGAGAAGATAAATAATAATTAATTATTGTGGAAGATAATTAATTATTTTGGAGAAAGATGAATAATAATTAATTATTGTAGAAGATAATTAATTATTTTGGAGGAAGATAAATAATAATTAATTATTGTGGGAAATAATTAATTATTCTGTAGAAAGATAAATCTTGATTATGGAGTGGAGTTGCTATGGTTGGGTTAAGATAATTCATGTTGAAAGTTATGTATATATAATTATTATGTTAAAGGAAAAGATAATTATATTTGTTAAAATATAATTATTTAAGGAAAAGGTAATTGTATTTTGGAGAAAAGATATTTGGTAAGGGAGAAAAAGTAAAATAATTATATTTTGGGAAAATATAATTATTTGTAAAAGGATAATTATTTTGGAGAAAGATAAATAATAATTAATTATTGTTGAAGATAATTAATAATTATTTTGGAGAAAGATAAATAATAATTAATTATTGTGGAAGATAATTAATAATTATTTTTGGAGAAAGATAAATAATAATTAATTATTGTGGAAGATAATTAATTATTTTTGGAGAAGATAAATAATAATTAATTATTGTGGAAGATAATTAATTATTTTGGAAGAAAGGTAAATAATAATTAATTATTGTGGATGATAATTAATTATTCTGCAGAAAGATAAATATTGATTCTGGAGTAAAGTTGTTATGGTTGGGTTAAAATAATTCATGTTGGAAGTTATAAGTGATTTATTGGAAAAGATTTGATTGATTAAAATAATTGAGAATTTAAGTTAATTTGAGATTTTGGAGGGAAAAGTTGATTTTGGTGGAATTGTAATTAATTGAATATATATATATATATATATGGATATATATATATATATATATATATATATATATATATATATATATATATATATTTAATTAATGATATGGAAAAGTGAAGTTAATTATATGATGGAATATAATTATATTTGTTTGGAAAAGAAGATAATCCATGAGGAGAGAGATGTTTGATTTGATTGGACGAAAAATATATATATTTATTTAAAAGAGAGAATAATGGTTTAAATAAATATATATTTGTATTGTAGATTTTGGTGAGAGAAAAATAATAATAATAAAGAATCATTATTATTATTATTAATGGTTATAAAAGCCTAAGATTAAGGCATTTATTTAGGAAAGATAATAGAAATAAAGATATATGTATATTTTTTGGTATTATATATATCCTAAAAGGAAAAGGAAAAGGAAATAATAATAAATATTATTGTTATTATTTGGATCTATAAATAGCATTGGAATGCTTAAGTTAGAAAGTAAAGGAAAAAAAAAAGTTCTTCATCTTCTTCTCTAAGATAACCCTCTGTTGTCGCCGCCGCATCATCAGTTGAAGTTAAGATTGGTCTTTTTGGAAGCTTGAGGATTTAAAGTGATGAATTTTTCATCAAGGATAAGAGGATTTTCCAACCTTCATTTGAGTAACCTTGGTAAGCCAATGAAATTAAATTAATATTTTATTAATTTAATTTTGGATCTATTTGGGGTTTCTGTAAAGGTTCAATTGGCTAAACTTTTTAAGATCTAAATCTTGGATTTTTCCCAATCAAGGTTGAATTGGTTTCAACCCCAATTTTTAGAAAGTTAATTAATTTGGGAGGATTTTTGGATGTTAGCCAATTGCTAATTTCATTAATTAAGATACTAAGTTTTCCTTTTATGATTAGGATCAAGTTAATTGGAGAATTTTTACTGTCAACTAGGGAGTACCTTGTTTGGCTAAAATCTCCAGGTAAGAGATTCTCCTACTAGACCTTCGAACTGAATTCAAGAGACCGCATGTAATTATGATTATGCATTGATGGTAGCTAAAATGCATAACTTGATGCTACTGATAATGACTGTCATTGTATTGATGTTGATGATGATGACTGAGATTATTATGTTGATGATTGATGATGATGACTGATGTTGATGATTGTTAATGCATGATATATTAATCACATGATTAAGGACGTTAAGATTAATATTCATGCCATGTTATGATGTTATGTTATGCTACATGCTATGGATAGGGTGTTCTGTTAACTTTGTCTATTAGAGTCGTACCTGCATGGGTGTCCTTCGGGATCACCACCTATTTAGGACTGAGTGGTCCGACGGGACGCCAGTCTAGCATGGATATAGATATGATTCGAGTGATTCGACGGGGTCCTCGCATCCCGATTGTCTTAGTGTTACCCCCGGGTTCACTACAGACCAGCATGTCCTAGGTGCTCCCTCGGGACACCGAAGACCAGATTTTCATTCCTATGGGAGCGCATGTTGCACGTGTTCAGGAACGTGTCAGAGATTGGGTACCATTTACAGGACTCTAATGGGAAGTTAACAGACACCTAGCGGGACTAGTAGTAGGTCCCTTACTGAGTATATGTTTATGCTCACTCTTTTTATGTTTAACATTTCAGGCGAAGGTAAAGGTAGAGGAAAGCTGGCGAGCGACAGAGAAGGATCCGTGACATGCCATATGCGGACTCAGTTTTGCTTCCGCGTTTATGTTTCAGTGTTTTAATATTCCGTTTTTAATGAAAAATTTATTCTTCCCTCGTTTCAAAAAGTGTCTCTTGTCATTGTTTCTTTTTAGTAATGACCTCAGCTTAGTATAAAAAGTTGGGTCGTTACATTTGTTTTGTTTAATGTTGCTTAATTTTCAAATAAAACACAATTATGTTGTTTCTTTTTCTTTACAAAAAACTGTCGTTCTGGAAACACAAAGTAGTTTGGAAACAATAGCAACTACAGATTTAGAAACACCCAAAACACAAATATTGCCCCAAGCTTAATTCTTTTCCAAACAATAAATATAATTTATATCGTATAGACAAAGATAGAAGTCTAACTCTGTCTGGATGTGTTTTCTTTATGATGTCTCTAAACATTCTTACTTTATGTGCTTGCAAATAGATGAAGAAGAAGAAGAGAACAATGAAATCATAAATTTAGAAACACCAAAAACACAAGTGTTCACACAGGTTTTAATTTGTTTAATATACAACTAGTTTCACGATCGTTTAACTATGTTAAACGATCCTTTATTTATGTTAAACGGTCATTTATATATACTTTACAGGATCATTTCTATATTCCACACGACTGTTCATTTAGTTTACACACACTTTAATTTTTTTCTATTCAACTAGTTTCATGGTCGTGCATTTATAGTATACAATCGTTTATATATTTTACACAATTGTGTATACATATTTAAATGATCTTTATATTGCACAACTGTCTATATTTTGTTGCACAATCATTTTGACAGCACATTCTCTTTTTAAATTCAGACAATTGAAGCTGAAGATGGAGAAAACGAAGAACAAGTTGAAAATAGAAGGCAGGAAGACAAAACAAAACGAAGCCAGATTCAATTAGGAAATATTGTAAACGTTGAAGAAAAAATAGAAAAACAAAATGACAAACAAGGGGAAGAAAATAAAAAAAGATACAGCAATAGGGAAACAAAAATTTATTGAAGATGATGACGTTGATAATAAGGAAACTGAAGAAGAAATTGACACTGATGGCAGTTAAGAGCATGCAGCACAAGAACTAGAAACAAAAGGAAACAAAAGAAAAATTAAAGAAAAGCAAAAGGAAAATAATGGTGGTGAGCAAAAAAAGACAAAAGTTTCAATAATGATATGGAGACAACAAATCTCAATCCAAGAAGAAAATAGCAAGAAAAACGAAAGAAGAATATCAACTCAAGAATACATTGATTCTGCTCCATCCTTTAACCTAAAAATTTCTCAATATTTTAGAGATGATTTATAGTGTTTGTAATGCTTCAAATCTTTAAATTTAACTTTTGAAAAAAAAATTATTTTATATTCGAGTAATTTGTATTCCATTTTACTCTTTATATCCTAAACTATCTTGTAAAACATATTCCATTTGACTCTTTATATTTTATACGACACGGTTGTTTAAATAATATCCTTCACAATCGTGTAACTTGTATAGAAGCATTGTTGATATGTAAAATGTATAATATATATTACCATCACGTAAATCGTATAATCGGATCGTTTAGATAAAATAGCACGATCATGTATGTTTAACATAACGATCATTTGCATTTCAATCAGATATTGTTTTGATTACAAAACCGTCTAGATTATTGCATGATCTTACACCTATCGTTTACACCTATCATGTAATTAATTATATCTTTTAAAAGATCGTTTTGACATAATTACACAATCATTTATATATATTAAACAGTAAACGTAAATGATCGTTTACACATATCGTTTAAAAATACCCGCTGACATGTTGAATGCGATTCGACATTTTAAAAAAGCACATGAATTTACAATATTGTCCCTTTGGTAAAAACCAACAATATACGTACTGCTTTCTTCGTTTTTCGTCACTTCACAATATACAAACGCACTGATCACTTAGCTTTTCGTCTGAAAGATTTCCTATTCCCTTACTCCTTTTCTCTCAAACGTTCATTTTTCTCTTCAACGTCAAAAGGTATGTTTCAGTATAACTCTAAATTTTTGTTGCTGAACTTGTCGTACTATAATGTTACGTTTCGTCTTCTTTATATTTCAAACGTTTCCACTTCAGTCTTGCACACGATCGTTCTGTTGTTAAATTTTCAAGCGTTTTTGATTTGTTTAAACTTTTATTCTCGAGATTGTTAAACGTTTCAATTCATCATTACTTGCCGATTAATTGTATTACAAATGTCTTTCTGATTGGATTAAACGATCTGTTACATCAAGTAAACGATACTTTAACCTGAACTAGAGGATTATGTATATTGGACTGAATGATACAGTATATAGTCTAAACAATGTTTAGCGCTTACATCTTAATTTTAGGGTTTAGGGTTTAGTGTATTATAAACGATCGTGTACATAACAAAAATATATTATGATCAGTATTTTTAGGATGGTTGTACCTGACACCAAATACTTTCCTGCCACTGTCTCATGCCAAGTGCACAAGATCGACACTCTTATTAAGGATAAACTAACCAAGGAATAGCTATAAATGTTCCACAAAACAATTTTTGGTCCATTACTAAATGTCGACATGGTCTTCAATGACTAGTTGATCAATCATTTCTTGCTGAAGCAAATACCTGAAGAAGCCAACATAAATGGAATCTGTTTTTCTGTTTTGGGGGAAAATGTATGTTTTTTGTGGCCAACCAATGTAACATTGGATAAAAATTATGACAATAAGCACCTACAAAGCCTCCTATTCTGATCACAAAACAAAAAGAAAATAACGTGCTTGGAAGTTAAGGAAATTTTCAAAAATTTTGACTTTACGAATGATGAAAATGTTGTGAAGGTTGCCTTAGCCCCTTTTTATTGAAACTATTGTGATCCGAAAGCATAAAAAAACACAGTTTGATATGGATGTTTTGGAAAGAGTAGATGATGAAGAAATTTTTAAGAACTTTGATTGGTCAACTTTCTTCTGCACTCGTTTGCTCAACAGCTTGAAAACAATTCTACAAGGGAAAAAAGAAGCATACGAGTTAAAGAAGGCAAGAAGTTCGAAAGCAGTGGCATATTACAACGTCAAAGGCTAAGTACTTACATTTGAAACGTCATCAATCTTGTATCATTTTATAGATGATCGTTTAGCTTAATGTAATATCATTTACATTGAATATCATATCGAGTATCATATGATTTTATAGACGATCATTTACTAGCTTAGTTTGATATACAATATATTAACAATTCTTTGATTATAACATTGCAGACTATTGTTCAACCTAACTGAAGCTATCAACCCAAGAGAAAGCTTTCATACAGAGTTGAACTCGAAGGAATGATAACATGAAAATTGACGATGATGATTCCATGGCAGATATTAACAACAGTGATACCAATACTCCTGTTGATACTATGAACAATCAATCATTTGATCATAATGACTTTAATAACTTGCGATCAACCTCATCTCCACTACTTTAGTATAATGAAAATGTTGGTGGGCTTAATTCTGCTGTACAACTGTCACCATGAAGAAAAGAAAGACAAACAGTGGTTGACTAGTCTGAAACGCATCCAATAACCAACAAGAAACGTTCCAGATCCAATGACAAACCAGAACGAAGTCATTCAAAATCCTACAAAAAACTAAAAAATGACATCAATGAAGGTCGTAAGGATTTATCCACATTTAGTTCTATAGTCCGTAGGATGGACAATTAGAAAGCAATCATTGGAGCTGTCTGGAATGAAGCACATCCTGGAGAGATTGGTCCAGGTAAACTTTGGTTACAAAAGGTTTGCAGCCTTCTTGCATACATCTAAATTCAAGAGACTTCAAATTTGATACTGCAGTCCTAAATTTAAAGTTGGTCTTCACTGTTATTATACAAAAACACTTTGAAAGCACTTCTTTACTTTCAAATAAGCATTTTTCCTTCCAATTAGAATAATAAGAGATGTATCTTATAACTTCATCATTTGAAACAGAAGAAGAAGAATTTATATTCAATGAAATATCAACATTCTTCCGTATGCTACTAAATGAAGAAGACATTCCTAAACAATTAACACTTACACGGGCAACTAATGGATGTCTACTAGTTGCATCTTTAGCAAAAGCTAAATACCAAGCAACATCATTGTCTTTCTTTATTGGCACCACAGTTTGAACATTGGTTTTACCAAAATCAAGTAAAATAGATAATTCTATTGATTCATCCAATTCAATTTGTTCATATGTCAAAGCAACCAAAGAATTAAAGTTGACGCGCATATCTTCCAAAATTCCAGACACTAAGTATTCATAAACATTGTAGTCATTCCATTGACCTCCATAAAAAACAACAATAGGAATAGATATTCTAATCTGGATAAAAAAATATATAATTAAGTATTTAATGGTAAAAGGAAGAATTAGATAGATGTCTATCATAGAATAAGAGAATAAAATGTACTAAACAATAAAAATAAACACAATGCAAAAAATAAATAAATGATCATGCAAAAAAGATAATAAATACTAAGCGATCATTTAACAACAATAGACGATCGTATAAAATAAATTAAACCATAATATAGAATAAACAAAACAATCGTTTAAAAACGTTGATCATTTAAACCATCGTATTGACTTAGATACTCAGTCATTTAAAGATGTTAATCATACAAAATATTGAAATTTTCGTGTTCATAAAGATGAACGATCGTGTTCATATAGCAAAACAATTGTCTCTATATTGATAAACGATGATGTTGATAAAGATAAACGATCAAGTAATTCAATGAAAATTATTGTGAAAAACTTCAAACTATCAATCTTCATAATGACATAAACAATTCTTACAGTGATTCTTAAAAGTTCTAAACCAAAAAAAAAACTTTAAATTCTTACAAAAAATAAAAAATAAAAACAACATTCATACTGAAATATAAATTCTTAATTCGACGTAAACAATCATCAAAATCTTCAACGATCTTCGTAACGAAATATAGGATGTCTTACAATAATACCTACATATTCTAAACATTCTATCTTGATGCCGAAATATATAATTCTGAACGAGATTTTATAATCAACTAAATAGTTCAAACAAAAAACAATATTTAGAATACTCACTGAAATCAAAATCACTGATACGATATTAACAGAGCAATATAGACGATCTTGATTGTCCAAGATGACAAGAAGAGAAACAATGTTATCGAAGATGATGGATATGGGAGTGAATGTTGTCGAAAATTACGAAAAAGGCAAAGAATGATCAAGATGAAAGATATATAAAAAATGAGATGAATAACTCGGAAATGACGATCGTGAAAAAATCGGGAAGAAGAAGAACTATCATATTTGAAAGATCGTTATAAAAGAGTAAGGGCAAATAAAGAATTCTAAAAAAAATAATTTGCCTTAATGGGCTTATTATGCGGGCAGTAAATAGTTTACAGCTTTGTTATATCTATGAAAATTCTCCTTATTGGTAATGTATTATTATTATATTATATTTATTATTATTTTCACCTTTTTCTTTTCTTTTCCTTTTCTTTCCTTTTCTTTTTAAGCAAACTTCAATAGAATTTAACAACCAAGCTTTAAAACCTAAATAAAAAAATATAATTTAGGTTGGAGAAATACCTTAAAAAATTTTGGGACATTAACACCCCAATTGAGAAAATTATTTTCTATTTTTGTTATTCGAATTGATTCATTTGTAATTTCATTTTTATTGGAGGAAGCAGTATGTTGTTCCTCTATTTTCTTTTGAGAAAGTTCTTTCAAAGACGATTTAGAGGATAAAATTTTCTTCAAGAAATTAAGATATTTTTAAAAAATTTAAATTCCCATACTATAAATATTTGTTTTTGAAAATTTTATTAATTCTAGAAATAAAATTTCTTAAATTAAGAATCTATATCTGTATGTGCGAAGGCAGATTACTGCTGACCAACGAGCTCACCGCGCTTTCTTGCGTCTTACTGTCTGGACCATAAACTTAGACATGGACATACAAACGGACGTAGAGATTGGAATTTCGAAATTCAATTTCTTAAAATAATAAAAATATTGAAGAATAAAATTTATTTGAAGAGAACTAGGATTGTTTCAATCTCTTCTTCTTCCAAAATGAAATTTGAAATCAATTGAATTTAATTTGAACTTTTATTGAAAGACTCTGATTACCATTGCTCAATTAAATAAGGAATCTGCAAATTTAGTAAAGAAGGCTTCATTATCAATACCAATTTAAAAGTTTTAGTTTGAAATATAATACGTACAACCAACCAATCCTTTTATATAACAATTAAAATAACTCTAATTCTCAAAAGAAAGAAAAAACAATTAAAATAACTCACTAGTAAAGTATGGGATGTTTGGCCATTGCATTAATCAACTATGAACATTCTTAATTTGCAAACTTCAAAAAAAATAAAAAATAAAAAATAAAAAATTGAAATTGAACCTACATAATGTTTTATTCAAATATATAATTAGCTTGTAAAGACACATTATAATTAATGTCTGGTGACAAAGATCACCCACTTTATTTATTGATAATCAACTACTTCCGATTTGATAGTTGTAAGGTAAATTCCCAAAGCTAGTAGAGTGGCATAAATCCACTAAGATGAATCTATGTCTATATATCATAGTCCATGCATCATATCTTTAATAAAATTCTCAAAATCCAAACCTTCAACTTTTGAAGGAGTTAGTGGAACCTTTTCAGCATTCAACTTTTAATGTAAGATATACATAGCCACACAAATCTTCATATATTATTCTTAAATAAATAAAATTAAATTACAATTTTGGAGATTCAACTTTTAAGGTGGTGTCTATTTTATCTTTTCATTTTTAGGATTATTTATTCACTGAAATTTTATTGCTCTTTAGTTTTGTAAGAGGAAACTTTTATTGTTACCGTGATATATATATATATATATATATATATATATATATATATATATATATATATATATATATATATATATATATATATCCATAATAAATATTAAAAAATTATTATCGGTTTAACCTCAATTTTTATTTAATAACATATATGTTTATAGAGTATGACTCTCAAGTTTAGGAGAGATATACAAATGAATAGAAATCACATTCAAATGAGAGAGATCTTGAGAATATAAAAGTACAGTTAAAAAAAATCACTACAAGAAGTAGGAGCTCACCCGACGTACACATGCGTTGGCAAAAATCACAAAATGCGTCGGGAAAGTCTATCCCGACACCGGAAGCCACGTCGGGAAGAAAGTTGGCAGTACTGCGTCAAGATAGGAAACATCAACGCACAAACCAGACGACGTCGTCAAAAGCTTTTGCCCGACGGGTGCTTCACCGACTAGGGCAAGATGTCGAGAAAAGCTTTGTCTGACATCTGGTCAAAGCGTCGGCAATAGGCGTCCATGCCCAACGTGTTCAGTGCATCGGAAAATTTTCCCTTATATATATATATATTATATACATATATTAAGTTATTATTATTTTTTTCACTATTGAGATCGGATTCGATTCAAGCTCAATCAAATTCTAAGAACAATTAACGTAAAATTAATAAAAACATTATTAAAATACCAAATCAAATTTATATTAAAATTAATTTAATATTAAAAAGTACACATTTATAGGTTCAGAAATTACATGAATAACAAAACCTAAAAGGTAAAAACATCTTTCTTAAACCATTGTATCAAAAAGCAAACGTGCATGGTGTGGTTGGCCAGATCTTCCAAGTAGAACAAGCAACTTCATGTAAGTTCCTTCTTTTGGTTCATAAAAGGTTGTTTGTGGAGCATTTCAAACACTTGAAGGTTGAATAAAAACAACAATACAAAAATTTCATATACACTCTTAAAACCATCAATTCATTCCTCCAAATTAACACACATAAACATTAATGTTCATGTTTCAAATTCAACTTTAAAAAACGTGTAATGAATCTCCTTGAAATTCCCAAATATGCATTTTTTTCTCTTGATCCATAAATGGAAAAATGCTAATTCTAGTGCACATTGCGAAAGTATACAAACACTAAGATCGATTTTATCTCAAATAAATTAAATTATTAAACATAAACCAAGAACAAGTAACAAAAAGTTGGGAGTCCAGAACAAACATAAAACAACCCAAAACGAAAAATGAAATTAAGGAAAAAAAACTGACCTCAAGAGCTTCAAGCCACCCGCTTATAGCTATGTAGAATAGCTATGTATATTGTAGCAACAAGATGAACAAAATCTATTATGCAACAAATTTCAAACAACGAGTAATGTATATTCAGGCAATGAGATGAACAAAATCGAATTCCACACCTTATGCACGTGTAGCTCACAACAAAACTGCAAACTACGCAGAAATGCTAGTGTGAGGTAGAGCTTTTTGGTCCAATGGCAACCTTCATATTTCCTTCAACGCAGCTCGTAATAATGTTAAACTTTCCTCTTTGCACATTCCTAACAACATTTCAAATTCGAATTTAATACTAAAACCTACAACTAATTCAAACTCTAAATACTAAACTAATTTGAAATCTAAAACCTAAAACTAATTTGAAATCTAAAGACTAAAACTAATAAAGTAATTCACTTACCGAAATGAAGAGCGTCGACGATGACGAACGGCAAACAAGGACGATGGCGATTGTTACGAGCTACATTGAAGGAGATATGAGGCGACAATTTCTCTCCTTCTCGGTCTCTCTCTCAACTGTCTCACCTTTTCCTATTCAGTTCTGTGAATTACAGAACTAGAAGTGGGTTTTTATAGAGAACTTCTAACACACAACGAAGATGTTGGGAGACACCGCCTATTATCGATGCCATAAGTCAAACGTCGGGAATAGATTTCACCTATACCGATATTTTACTTATGAGGTAGGGAATAGGGTTAACCTCTCCTGTCATCTCTTGCATGGCATCGGGGGAGTTAAACAATCATTTTGTTGTATACTTTTAGCCTACGTAGTCAACATAGACGTCAGAAATGACCACACGTTTTCCGACGCCTTTCGTAGGGATGTCAGGAAAAATGAAAGAATTAAATATTAATTTATCTTCCCAAACTTCTTGAACCACCACGTCGACTTGTCTCAGCTGATGTATATTTCTAAGCATGGGGAATAACCTTTGTTTTGACGGTGCTTTCATCAACGCCTATTTCTGGTTCGGGAGAGCCCCGATTTCTTGTAGTGATCAGCTTACAATTAAGAATTGAAAGTTTGCTACATATATAAATATAGATGCACATTTTATGTTGATGGCTCAAGTTTAACCATAAGAACTTCAAAAAAAAAATTAAGTGTATTTAACTTAGAGCTATTATATGTTAGCTATACTACAACAGTTTTTTGTTTTAAAAACAGTTATGAACTAACATCATATACACATGATAATGGATTACGAATCAACATAGTATCATGTGTCATCATAGGGTATGATCAGACGAATTTTGTCGCTTATTCAAACCAAATCATTTGTCGAATGTACCACAGGCACTAGCATTAATGCAATATCAGGTAGAACACGAGGAGCGTTGGCACTTTGCATGTAGATCAACTTCGAAACGTCATGGCGCTGTGTATGTTTTACAAAAAGGCATCATTCTTCCTTATAGTGTCGTGCATTACGCCAAGGGGTGTCGTGGCTCTATCAGTGCAGTGGCAATATGGCCACTTCTTTGATGTTTCACCACGGCTGATGGAGCCGTTTTCACTCTTTTAAGCTCTATTTCATAATTTACACTCATCTCTGTCTTTAATGTACTCAAAAGCTAC
The DNA here is from genome assembly GCF_025177605.1 of Cucumis melo. Classification (NCBI taxonomy): domain Eukaryota; kingdom Viridiplantae; phylum Streptophyta; class Magnoliopsida; order Cucurbitales; family Cucurbitaceae; genus Cucumis; species Cucumis melo. Next base: position 16,742,912 of record NC_066862.1, read on the forward strand.
AAAATAATCAAATAGAAATATAAATCGTAGAACAATCCTAAATTAAGTGGGATTAGAAATATATATGGTCTAAAATGAACCTAGTAGAAACCAAAATGATAACTTACGAATCCAAATAAGTTATAAAAAAGACTAAGAGAAAACTAATCCATAAAACTTAACGATATGTAGTTTCAAAGAAGTAAGAAATATCATCCTTATTTTTAAAACTAAGCACGTAAACACATAAACTCAACTCAAGAAATGAACTTTCAACAAGGATGCTCATGAACTAAAATAAAGCTGGTAGAAACCATAATCATAACTAATAAACACATCTTATCATAATCCTAGGTTTATCATAACACTAGGTTTATCATAACCCTAACCCTCCATAACCCAACCCTTCCCTCAAACGGTCCTTTAAGGTTGTTAAAAGGAACAGAAAAGACCAATAAGGATAAGATAGACTTTGTTTGTACCTAATAGAAGTTTACATTATATTTTATGTCAATAACATATTTGATTAAAACCATAAGTTTTGCTGGGCACATTATAAAAAAAATTTAATACAATTACGGAGAAGAGTAACAACTTTTATAAAACATAATTAACTAAAGTTTAGTTCAATTGGTATCAATATACATCGAGGATCAAGAAATTTATGGGTCAAATCTCTCACCCTCAATTTGTTTATTTTGGTCCTTATATACTTAAGTAATCATTGTCCTTAGAAGAGATATTGTAACGACCCGACTCCTTATACTGAATCGAAGTCATTACCAATATAGAACAAGTGGTTTAAGTCATGAAAAAATTTCAAAACGCATACGGTTTAAGAAATTTTATTTATAAAATTCAAACAAGGTAGTCATGCAGAAATGTAAAAGCAATCTGAAATCCTACTCGGGCCCTATCTACATAAAAGATGGTAAGTGATGAAAAGTACTCAAATTCAAATGCGAAAATCTGAAATAAGAATAAGCGGAAGCGGTAGTCCCTATGGCCCTCCACGGTCTAACTTCGGGTCGCTCGCCAGCTTGCCCTTGCCCTTGCCCCGTCCTCTACCTGAAAACATAAAACGAAGAGAGTGAGTATAAAAATACTCAGTAAGGGACCCACTACTAGTCCCACTAGGTGCCTGTTAACTTCCTGTTAGAGTCCTGATAACTGGTACCCAATCTCTGGCACGTTCCCGAACACGTGCAATCATGCGCTCCCGTAGGAACGTAACTCTGGTCTTCGGTACCCCGAGGGACACCTAGGACAGTCGGGATGCGAGGACCCCGTCGAGTCACTCGAGTCATATCTATATCCATGCTAGACTGGCGTCCCGTCGGACCACACAGTCCTCAATAGGTGGTGATCCCGAAGGACACCCATGCAGGTACGACTCTAACAGATCAAGCTAACAGGTACCCTAAGTGCAGTATACATACACATGGCATCAGCATATAACATATCATATAAATCATCTCTGCCCTCTCCGTCTCGACATTCGTCGTATAGCTATAACAGCTCTCGCCACACATAACAGGCTATAGTATAACCATACCGTCATTTACATCATACTAACATTGATTTCAGGCATCGTACCGTCCAATCCCCAACATGCAAAATTGGAGTATACATCATCTCATATTTCTAAGCATGGAGCTAGTAGTAGAATCTCTTACCTGGAGATTTACTTGACGAGTCCTAACCGCGAGGCAGTACGCTTTCCAAGCGACGAGGTCCTAACTGTTTAATATGCCAAAATTCGTAATTAGGTCGCCCACGATTAACGGTTCAAAACTCATTCGAAATGACTTACCCTAGAAGGAGATTGCAGTGCTCAAGCCCCTACTGAAGAAATCCCCCGCTGCAGCAGTTACTTGGTCCAAGACGTCCCTTAAGGAAAAATGATCTAATTTAATTCCAAATTAAATTAACTAGTGCCCAAAATATTGAATCTTACTGGATAATGCCAAAATAATTGATTTAATTACCAAAAATTAGGTGGAAGGAGCCAAATTAGTCCTGGCGGCTCGGCTGGAAGAGGACAGGGACCGGCTCGGCTTGGCGCAGGCGCGGCTCGGCTCGGCACAGGGATTACGCGTGCGGCTCGGCTTGCAGCAGGAGGGAGACGCGGCTCGGCTACGCAGAAGCGCGGCGCGGCGCGGCTTGTGGTGCAGACCGGCGCGGCTCGTGGCGTGGGATGGGCGCGCGCGGGCTCGGCTTACGACTCGGAGCGGGCGTGCGCGAGCGTGGAGCGGGTTCGGTTTCGGGCGAGCGGGCGCGGGTCGGTTTCGGGCGAGCGGGCGCGGATCGGTTTCGGGTTCGGGCGTCGGCCGAAACGTGGGTTCGGCTTCGACGGCTGGAGGCGCGCGGCTGACGATCGTCAACTGCTGCTGCTCGGCGACTCGGCAGGACGCGGCTTCACGCGATGGCTGGCGGCTGCGCACGATCCGGCTGAGCTGCTCGACGACGCAGCAGAACGCGGCTTCATGCGACGGCTGGCGGCTGCGAACGACTCGGCTGAGCCGCTCGACGACGCAGCAGAACGAGGCTTCACGCGACGGCTGGCGGCTGCAACGATCCGGCTGAGCTGACGAACAGAAGGAGGAGGGCTTGGCGGCTCGGGTACGCGGCGGCGGCGGCGTGCGGCGGCTAGGGTTTCCAAAAAAATTTCCTTTCTTTCTTTTTCTTTTTTTTTTTCTTTCTCTCCCTCTTTACGCACGAGTCCCAAGGCCCTTTTATAAAAAAATGACTCTTTTCTTTCCTTTTAAAAACCCAAAACAACCCCTCTCTCTCTCTCTCCAAATCTCACCAAAACAACCAATTTTTGTTTAATATGGGCTTCCCTAATTATTTCCAACAAAATAAAATTAAAATAATAAGATAAATAAATAAATGGAAAAATGATTCTTATTATCCTAAACAAATGAGGATTCCCAACTTTAATTACTCAAGAAAATCCAAATGGTAAGGTTCTTCCAATAAATCTAAAATTTCCATAACCCCACTTAACATTAATGACAATGGACAAAACCCAAAAGAGATATCGAATTGTTGGGCGTTACAATCTTCCCTCCTAAAAAACTTTCGTCCTCGAAAGTTCTAATCCTCGAACAGCTCGGGGTACTGGGCTCTCATATCCTCTTCTTTCTCCCACGTGGCCTCTTCCACTCCATGGTTCTGCCAAAGGATTTTGACCAGTGGAATTTCTCGACTGCGAAGCTTCTTGACCTCCCTTGCCAAGACCTCGACAGGCTGCTCCTCGTAGCTCAAGTTCTCGCTAATCTGCAGTGGTTCGAAGTCCACCACATGTGTTGGGTCTGCGACATATTTCCTCAGCATGGAGATATGGAACACGTCGTGCACTGCAGCAAAAGATGGGGGTAGCGCCAAGCGGTAAGCCACGGGGCCAATCCGCTCCAATATCTCGAACGGCCCTACGAAGCGTGGACTCAGCTTCCCCTTCTTCGCGAACCTCAGAACACCCTTCATGGGTGCAACCTTCAGAAAGACCATATCTCCCACTTCAAACTCGAGGTCCTTACGTCGTACATCAGCGTAACTCTTCTGTCTGCTCTGGGCTGTCAGCATACGAGCTCGGATCTTCTGTATGGCTGCGTTGGTCGTCTGCACTAACTCGGGGCCTAGCATCCTCTGCTCTCCAACCTCGCCCCAGCAGACAGGGGATCTACAGCACTTGCCATACAGAGCCTCGAACGGTGCCATACCGATGGTAGCCTGGTAGCTGTTGTTATAGGCAAACTCCATCAGATGCAGATGGGAGTCCCAACTTCCTGAAAACTCTAGTACGCAGGCTCGCAGCATGTCTTCCAAAATCTGGTTCAATCTCTCTGTCTGACCATCAGTCTGAGGGTGGAATGCCGTGCTGAAGTCCAACCTCGTACCTAATGCAAGTTGAAGTCCTTTCCAGAACTTCGATGTGAAACGGGCGTCTCTGTCTGAAATGATGGATACGGGTACTCCATGAAGTCTCACAATCTCTGTCATATATAGCTGCCCCCACTTGCTGGCAGTGTAAGTGGATTTCCCTGGCACGAAATGGGCCGACTTCGTGAGTCTGTCGACCACAACCCAGATCACCGTGTAGCCCCTTAGGGTCTTGGGCAGTCCCGTAATAAAATCCATCGACACACTCTCCCACTTCCAACCTGGCACACTCAAGGGTTGCAACAACCCTGCTGGATGCTGCCTAGGTGCCTTCACCTGCTGGCACACCAAGCATCTACTGACAAAGTCTGCCACATCCCTCTTCATGCCCCTCCACCAATAGACACTCCTTAAGTCCTGGTACATCTTCGTACTCCCAGGATGCATGGTAAACGGGGAACTGTGAGCCTCAGTCAAAAGCTCCGTCTTAACTGCGCTGTCTTCCGGCACACACAGGCGTCCCTCAAACATAAGGCCATCGTCAGAGGATATGGAGAAGTCTTCACCTTGCTCTGTCTCTACCACACGACGCTTCTCTGCCAAGTAAGGGTCATTCAGCTGAGCAGCAATGATCTTTTGCCTCAAGGTTGGCTGAACTGCCAACTGAGCCAACTGTGCGGTAACCTCACCTACTGAGACTGCAATCTCGGCTCTCTCAAAATCTCTGAGTAAGGGGGTCTGCTTGGTGATTAGCGCTGCTGAATGTGCCACTTTCCTACTCAGCGCGTCAGCCACTACATTTGCTTTGCCTGGGTGGTATAGGATCTCGCAGTCGTAGTCTTTCACCAACTCGAGCCACCTCCTCTGCCTCATGTTCAACTCCTTCTGAGTGAAGAAGTACTTCAGGCTCTTATGGTCGGTGTAAATCTGAATCTTCTCACCGTACAGATAGTGCCTCCATATCTTCAGTGCAAAGACCACAGCTGCCAACTCCAAGTCATGGGTAGGGTAGTTCTGCTCATGGATCTTCAACTGGCGAGAGGCATAAGCAACTACCTTACCTTGCTGCATCAGGACACAGCCCAGTCCCTTCTTGGAGGCGTCACTATAGATTACAAAGTTTCCCGAACCATCGGGCACTGTCAGGACCGGTGCAGTCACTAGCTTCTGTTTGAGCTCCTGAAAGCTCCTCTCGCATGCTGGGCTCCAGACAAAAGGGGTTCCCTTTCTGGTCAACTGGGTCAACGGGCTGGCTATACGTGAGAAGTCTTCCACGAACCTCCTGTAGTAACCTGCCAAGCCCAGAAAACTTCGAATTTCACTAACCGTGGACGGTCGAGTCCAGTTGGTCACCGCTTCAATCTTTGCGGGATCTACTGAAACTCCCTCACTGGAAACCACGTGGCCAAGAAACGTCACCTTCCTTAACCAGAATTCACACTTGGAGAACTTGGCATACAACTTGTTGGCTCGAAGGGTCTCCAAAACCTGGTGTAAGTGCTCCTCGTGCTCAGCCTCAGTTTTTGAGTAAATGAGGATGTCGTCAATGAAGACTATGACGAACGAGTCTAGGAAGTCCTTAAACACCCTGTTCATCAAATCCATGAATACTGCAGGAGCGTTAGTCAAGCCGAAAGACATCACAACGAATTCGTAATGTCCGTACCTCGATCGAAAGGCCGTCTTGGGAATGTCACCGTCCCTAATCCTCAACTGGTGATAGCCTGATCGCAGGTCGATCTTGGAAAAGACAGTGGCTCCCTGCAACTGATCGAACAGGTCATCAATCCTGGGCAAGGGGTAACGGTTTTTGACCGTCACCTTGTTCAACTCTCGGTAGTCAATACAAAGGCGCATCGACCCATCCTTCTTCTTCACGAACAATACTGGGGCTCCCCAAGGCGACACACTGGGCCGGATGAAGCCTTTGTCCAGCAACTCCTGTAACTGGACCTTCAACTCCTTTAGCTCGGCTGGAGCCATTCTGTAAGGGGCCCTCGAGATAGGGGCAGTGCCCGGCTCTAACTCGATGGCGAAGTCTACTTCTCTAGGAGGCGGAAGTCCTGGAAGTTCGTCTGGGAAAACGTCGGGGTACTCCCTTACCACTGGTTCGGAAGATAGGGAAACTTCTGGCTCTCTCACATCTACTACGCTTGCCAAGATGCCCCAAGTTCCCTGGCTGAGCAGTTTACTAGCCTTCATGGCTGAGATGATCTTGGGTATACATACCATGCCTGCCCCCCTGAACTTGAAGCTAGCCTCGGAGGGAGGGTTAAAGACAACTTCCTTGCCAAAACAGTCTATATTTGCATGGTTGGCTGACAGCCAATCCATGCCTAGTATCACATCAAAATCCTGCATGTTTAACACTAGCAAGGTCACGTCTAACATACGATTCGCTATCTCTACCCGACATGCCTTTATTTGTTCTTTGGACAACAGAACTTCCCCAGATGGAGTAGAAACCGACAAAACACTACCCAAAGGCTCTACCTCCAAACCCACATGCTGAACGAAAACGGAGGATATAAACGAGTGGGATGACCCAGAGTCAAATAGCACAAAAGCATAATGCCCCAAAATTGGGAGCGTACCTGTCACCACTGTGCCAGCTCGCTCGGCCTCCTGCCGGGTGGTGGCGAAAACTCTCCCCTGCTGGGACGCAGAAGGCTGGGGCGGTGTCGTCTCAAAGGGTTTCCGAGGACACACATCAGCAGTGTGCCCCGGCTGTTTACATCTGAAGCAGACTCCACTTTCAGCTAAGCAACGACCTCCGTGGACTCTCCCGCAGGTAGTACAAGCGGGTAGCTCTCTCAGAGTCCTCCCGGCTGCTGCAAGCTCCCGTCGGTGTCTCTGGAAGACACCTCCTGACCTCAGTGTTCGCTGCGGTGCTACGTCAGGCTGCGTCTCCACCTTTCTCTTCTGTCCCAAGGCTGACCCTCTGCCGGCAGCCTTAGACGGATCGGCTCTCTCAGGCAGGCTCAAATCCAGTGCTATACGTAGTGCATCAGCATGCGTGGCTGGGCGGAGGGCTCTGACAATGCCCTGAAGGTCTAGCCTGAGTCCTCTAACGAATTTCTCCGTTCTGGCAGCCTCATCCCTTACCATATCGGGAGCAAAGCGGGACAGCATATCGAACTCGGCGTCGTACTGCTCCACCGTCATGTCGCCTTGCTCCAAGTTTAGGAACTCTTGCAGCTTGGCGTGCTTCACATTTGCAGAGAAGAACTTAGCATAGAAGTTCTCCTTGAACTGCTCCCAAGTTATTTTGCTGACATCGCCCCCCAGCATTCTCTCAGCGGTCTCCCACCAGGCGGTGCCCCTGTCCTCCAAGAAGAAGACTGCACACTGCACCTTCTGGTCTTCTGGGCACTTCATGTACCGGAAAATAGTCTCTATGGACGTCAACCACATTTGGGCCTTTGTGGGGTTGTCCATGGATCCGTCAAAGGTCTTGGGATTATACTTCCTGAAATCCCGTAAGTGTTTCGCCTCGGCCGACAGTTGAACTGGTACTGGTTGAGCTTCCTCAGGGGCTGGAGGAGCGACGGCCTGAGCCGGAACAGGGGCGGCCTGGGCCTGAGCAGGGGCGGCCTGGTTCTGCTGGGCGGCAAGGAAAGGCGCCAAAGCAGCTTGCAGCATGTCCTGATAACGCTGCTCCATCGCGGCGAGATCCGCCTGGGTGACCGGTGCGTTTGGGTCGACTGCCGGTGCAACAGGTGGCGCCTCCGGCTGGCCACGACCGGCTCCTCTGCCTCCCCTACCACCTCCTCGGCGTGCACCCCTACGTGGCGGCATTCTCCCTAAAATTCACCAACAAACTTTTCACCACAAGAACTTAACACCCTATATCTAGGTCTTAGACTATTCAGGCAAAATTGTAATCTTAACATTAGCAAGGCTTTAGACATACCTGGCGAGTGCCGAAGGACCGTATAGCCATAGGGTGAAGTAAAACCAAAACAAAAAAAAATGACTTACATCGTAGGTCAGTCTACAGAACCTAAAACACTGTGCTCTGATACCAACTGTAACGACCCGACTCCTTATACTGAATCGAAGTCATTACCAATATAGAACAAGTGGTTTAAGTCATGAAAAAATTTCAAAACGCATACGGTTTAAGAAATTTTATTTATAAAATTCAAACAAGGTAGTCATGCAGAAATGTAAAAGCAATCTGAAATCCTACTCGGGCCCTATCTACATAAAAGATGGTAAGTGATGAAAAGTACTCAAATTCAAATGCGAAAATCTGAAATAAGAATAAGCGGAAGCGGTAGTCCCTATGGCCCTCCACAGTCTCACTTCGGGTCGCTCGCCAGCTTGCCCTTGCCCTTGCCCCGTCCTCTACCTGAAAACATAAAACGAAGAGAGTGAGTATAAAAATACTCAGTAAGGGACCCACTACTAGTCCCACTAGGTGCCTGTTAACTTCCTGTTAGAGTCCTGATAACTGGTACCCAATCTCTGGCACGTTCCTGAACACGTGCAATCATGCGCTCCCGTAGGAACGTAACTCTGGTCTTCGGTACCCCGAGGGACACCTAGGACAGTCGGGATGCGAGGACCCCGTCGAGTCACTCGAGTCATATCTATATCCATGCTAGACTGGCGTCCCGTCGGACCACACAGTCCTCAATAGGTGGTGATCCCGAAGGACACCCATGCAGGTACGACTCTAACAGATCAAGCTAACAGGTACCCTAAGTGCAGTATACATACACATGGCATCAGCATATAACATATCATATAAATCATCTCTGCCCTCTCCGTCTCGACATTCGTCGTATAGCTATAACAGCTCTCGCCACACATAACAGGCTATAGTATAACCATACCGTCATTTACATCATACTAACATTGATTTCAGGCATCGTACCGTCCAATCCCCAACATGCAAAATTGGAGTATACATCATCTCATATTTCTAAGCATGGAGCTAGTAGTAGAATCTCTTACCTGGAGATTTACTTGACGAGTCCTAACCGCGAGGCAGTACGCTTTCCAAGCGACGAGGTCCTAACTGTTTAATATGCCAAAATTCGTAATTAGGTCGCCCACGATTAACGGTTCAAAACTCATTCGAAATGACTTACCCTAGAAGGAGATTGCAGTGCTCAAGCCCCTACTGAAGAAATCCCCCGCTGCAGCAGTTACTTGGTCCAAGACGTCCCTTAAGGAAAAATGATCTAATTTAATTCCAAATTAAATTAACTAGTGCCCAAAATATTGAATCTTACTGGATAATGCCAAAATAATTGATTTAATTACCAAAAATTAGGTGGAAGGAGCCAAATTAGTCCTGGCGGCTCGGCTGGAAGAGGACAGGGACCGGCTCGGCTTGGCGCAGGCGCGGCTCGGCTCGGCACAGGGATTACGCGTGCGGCTCGGCTTGCAGCAGGAGGGAGACGCGGCTCGGCTACGCAGAAGCGCAGCGCGGCGCGGCTTGTGGTGCAGACCGGCGCGGCTCGTGGCGTGGGATGGGCGCGCGCGGGCTCGGCTTACGACTCGGAGCGGGCGTGCGCGAGCGTGGAGCGGGTTCGGTTTCGGGCGAGTGGGCGCGGGTCGGTTTCGGGCGAGCGGGCGCGGATCGGTTTCGGGTTCGGGCGTCGGCCGAAACGTGGGTTCGGCTTCGACGGCTGGAGGCGCGCGGCTGACGATCGTCAACTGCTGCTGCTCGGCGACTCGGCAGGACGCGGCTTCACGCGATGGCTGGCGGCTGCGCACGATCCGGCTGAGCTGCTCGACGACGCAGCAGAACGCGGCTTCATGCAACGGCTGGCGGCTGCGAACGACTCGGCTGAGCCGCTCGACGACGCAGCAGAACGAGGCTTCACGCGACGGCTGGCGGCTGCAACGATCCGGCTGAGCTGACGAACAGAAGGAGGAGGGCTTGGCGGCTCGGGTACGCGGCGGCGGCGTGCGGCGGCTAGGGTTTCCAAAAAAATTTCCTTTCTTTCTTTTTCCTTTTTTTTTTCTTTCTCTCCCTCTTTACGCACGAGTCCCAAGGCCCTTTTATAAAAAAATGACTCTTTTCTTTCCTTTTAAAAACCCAAAACAACCCCTCTCTCTCTCTCTCCAAATCTCACCAAAACAACCAATTTTTGTTTAATATGGGCTTCCCTAATTATTTCCAACAAAATAAAATTAAAATAATAAGATAAATAAACAAATGGAAAAATGATTCTTATTATCCTAAACAAATGAGGATTCCCAACTTTAATTACTCAAGAAAATCCAAATGGTAAGGTTCTTCCAATAAATCTAAAATTTCCATAACCCCACTTAACATTAATGACAATGGACAAAACCCAAAAGAGATATCGAATTGTTGGGCGTTACAGATATTAAGATCTTTTCTAATAATTCAAGGATCAAATTGAACCAAAATTTGAAAGTATAAGGATCAAAATGAAGTTGAGTTTGAAATTAATGTAGTGGATCAAAATCTAAGTATAGAAATAAAAATAAACATTTTAAAAATACAAATATCGGTAAATAATCAAAATTAAAAGTACAAAACTAGGTGAAATGGGACACCCATAATGAGATTGGAATACATTTTAATGTAATCCCGAATTCATGATATTTGGATCGAGCATTTTGAGCCCAAATTATATTAAATTCATTTCCATCAACAATTTTCAATTAAACTCTATGTTCCATCATTTTGACTTTTCATGATTTCATTTTTGTTCCGTCTTTATTTTGACACTTGCTCTCAACTCTTCTCTAATTATCAATAATGATGATTACATTCCAGATTTCCAAACACTTCCTAGAGAAGTATCTTAATCTAAAACAAAATCGAAAAGATTTTTTAGTGGAAAAAAATGCACGAGAACAACTTTGAAGAACGAAATTTGATATGAGAGGAAATAAATTATTAAACTTAAAGGAACCAGATAGTGACATACACATTATATTGCAAAGTGTGAATGGGAAATAGACACATTACATATAGAATCCACAAAAAAAGTTTGAATGTCCAAGAGAGGGAAGTTCTTTAGTTGTATACAGAAATAATGCATGTGGTGATTGCTTTATTGTAAAACAATAATGAAAGCAAATCACACACCAAAGTATGCAAACGTTTTAATGCAATGTCCTTTTTTTTTTTTTTTTTTTTTTGGTCTCTTTGGATTGCTTTATTTCCGTTAGAATCTAGGATCTTCATGTGCAAATCACCTAGCTTTTGAACAATTTGCTACTTACATTATTTATTTATTTATTTATGTGTGTGTGTTTATGAAAAAGAAGAAACACTTTCATATTCCATTTTCTTCACATCCACTTTAAATATCTCCTATTGTATTATTTTTGTTTACAATGTAAATGAATTCATTGTTCGAACCAAAGTAAATAAATATAAATGACAAAGGATTTGATATTATAAACAATCAATTTCTTAAAATTATGACCCACACTTTGTTTGCAGTGGAGCACCAAATAGCACCAATAAAGTGGTATCTTGTTGGTCTTAAATAAGGCTAATTCAAGTGTTTAACATGTATACTTGATGATTTTGCACGTTTCAGCCATTTAAAAGGTTGAATGAAGCTTTTTATGCGGAAAAAAAATTCAACTCTGAAACTTAGCATCATTACAAGAAATTAGTAGTAACATTTTTGTATAACATCTATTATAAAATGTTATTAAAAAGAAAAGAGAGAAAAAAAAAAAAGCGGACGGAAATTAGAAAAGAAAAGAAAAGAAAAGCGGAACTAAAATGTTATTATAAAAGAAAAGAAAAGCCGGAACCAAGATGAGAGAAAAGAAGTGAGAAACCAAGGTGGAGTTGTTGGAATATAATTCCAGTTAATTTGACTTCAACTGTAGAAAGATTATCTTACATTTTCTTGATGGTGTCGTGGCATTAGGGATAGCGTTGCGACACTCGACAAAAATCGTAAGCAAATCATTTTTGGAGCACCACGATGCGGCAAGCTTTGCACAAAAAAGGGCCTTACTGTCTTACAACGTCGCAACGTGGTCAAGACAGTGGTAAAAAGGCCTCCACTTGTCACTTGACCCTGGCTAATGTGATTGTATGCTGCTCTATTTCATCATTAACACCTGACTCTACTCTTATATGTTCAAAACCTACAAAATAGCCAAACAAGAATATAAAATCATAGAAAATTCCCAATTAAGAAAGATTGGATAGCACGTTTTTGGTGTAGATTTGATTCTAATGCCATAGCTACTGTAACAAAGCCTTGTTTTAGATGTAGCCCATGAATTTTCCATATAATGACGGTATCGAGATGCCATTTTGATGGAAACAAGTGCTATTAAAGTTATATCTCATATTTTCTTAAACGTAGTTCTGAAGGTTAATTATTTAGATGATATATAATATTAATTTTCCTTTTATCATCAGATTAAGTTTTTTATTTAATTTATGATTAATTACGATCGATGAAAGTGAATTTAATACCATATAATCTATCATTAATCAACAAATTACATCATCTCTGTGTCCATTCTTAACTTCGACAAAAGATGATACATATGCTTGTGACTTTATCAAACAGTTCACCTACAATATGCTTTTCCGCATCCCTTGGTACAACTTTCTCTTTTTCAAGAGCACTAATGAGCCCTTGAAAGTTTGAAAGAAAGTGAAAACTAAGAAATAAAAAATTTCAATCACTATCGTTTGGCAGTCTCCCATTAGTTTTTGAAAATGAATTGATATTTTTATGAACATTTCATATTTTTACAATATCATCATTGAAATATATGGGTGAAACGAAATTTCTAGAGAAAAAAACAAAATAAACAAGAATAAAATGTTATTAATGTAAATATATTATATCTAAAAAATGGTAATTTATTTGAAAAAATAGTAAAATATTTTATAACTAGTATTAATTTGTTTTATAACTTTTCTAAAAATATTTATTATTATAGACACATAAGTGATATTTGTATTTACATTTCTTGTAAAACTAATATTCGATAAGGGTGCATTTACACTAACAAGTGAGTTATTATAGTCATAAGTTATTAAGGGTGCATTTACATTGACAAGTAAATTGTTATAGCCCTCCTAGGTTATTATAGATTAATGATAATAGATTGTGTTTGACGTGTAAACTATATTAGTTGAGGTTCTAATAACATATGTTTGGTGTGTAATGTTTTAGTTTGATAAAAATATAGTAACTTCTTTAAAAAAAAAATTATAAATAATAAAATAATAAAAACTATAGCAAATGAGATGTTTTAAAATAATTTATTGTAATTAGTTGAGAACTTTTTAATAGTATTTAGTGGATGATTATTATAGTCTTAACGGGCAAACTTCAAAAGTGGTAAGATCTTGACCATGTGAGAGAGGAGGTTTTCTTTTTCTTTTTAGACGAGGGAAGGTGATAGGTTGGAAAAGAGGAAAAGATGATGTTTTTTAATTTAATAATTAAAAAAGAATAGATTTGTTGAATCAAATGTTAGAAAATGACATAAAAGCTAATGAAGATCCGGATACTATGAAAAGCAAAACTCAAGGGTGAGTTTGAAAACTGAAAGACCCAAGTGTAACCTAAATCAAACCTTAAAAAAAAAAAAAAAGTATATATATTTTTTAAATTAGATTGATATAAAATTTTAACTATTAATATAAACATTATTAAAAACAACTAGGTCTTCATAATTGTTTCGGATAAAAGATTCCTTGTCTCAAAATTCATCTCACACTCACTCTACATAACTTTCCATAATCCCAATCCCAAATCTTTCAAAAACATGATTGTCATATAACCTTAATTCTCAAACATCTACGTAGGAACAGGAACAGAATAGCCACAAAATAAATTGCACCTCATTCTAACTTCTTCTTCCCCTTTTTTTCAGTTTTAATAAATAGATTAAAACAATTATTTGAAAAACAAATGAATTTTCCAACTACTCTTTATTATATAGTTAATGGTGAAATTTTGGATAGTTATAAGTCTCAAAACTTGTTTAGCTGTGAGACAAGTATACAGAGGGAGGTGTTTGGTTGACAATAAAAAGAAAGAGTGGAGTTGAATTCATTTTTGATCGACCAGTTGACATAAATAACAAATTAATACAAATAAAGTAGTAACAAACATTTTTAATTATTAGTAAAAAAATTTTATCCATCTAATTTAGTTCTTCCAAGGTACCAATTTACAAACAGTCCCAAAGTCGGGGAAAGTTACTATAGTGAAAAGAAAATGGCAGTAAAAAGAAAATAAATACATATTATTGCATACATTCCACAAAAGGCAAAATTGAAGTTAAAATCCGAACCCTAAAAGGACTTCTCTTACCCACCTTCTCCAATATTTTCACAAAAAAAAAAAAAAAGAGAGTAAGAGAGTAGTAATAAAACAAAGTAAACAAAGAAGAATTACACAAAATCACCACTTTCTTTCTATTTCCCTCTCTCCGTCAAAAAAGTTCAGATCCGCCCTTAACTCGGTCGAGTCGACTCACCGCCTCCGGCCACCGTCCAGGCTGAGGTGGCTATGAGCGGCCGAGTGTGCCATCCCAACGTCAAACTCCCATTATTCTCTTCCACTCTGTACCCATTTCCACCGCCGAACAAAGCCGCCAGCAAAGTACTCGCCTGATTGAATGCGTTAGAACCCAAATGAACCATCTCGAACCCACTCGAGCTCAACCGGCTCCGCCACTGCGCCACCGTTTCATGCCGCTCCACACGGTCAGAACCTTCACACGCCACTACGTTGTAGATTTGCCTCCCTAAATACTCCTCTGACCTCACCACATCCTCCTCCCCTGCTGGCGACCCTTCTAACGAATCGAATAAGCTTGAATAATAGTGTAGTGCTTCAGTGAATCGATCCACGAACGACGGCCCGTTGTGGTTCGCGACCTGCTCCACGACAGTGATGATTTTGGGGTTCAGTTCTTTGATTGTGGTTAGAACTTTTTCGATCGCGCCTGAATGGGCAAGTAGACGGTGGAGCTCGAAAATGGAGCTTATAGCGACGGTTTCTGTTTCTAAATTGAGTATCGACGGTTCGAGATCGGCCAAATTGTTGCAGAAGAACCCACGGAATTCGAATTTCATGCCGAATTTTTCCGCGAATTGCGCCAATTTCGCACCCACTTCCTGTAATCCGTCTGTGGAATTTTCCTCGAGCGTGTGGCGGACTCCAGTAAGATGAAACGCCGGAGGCCCACCTGGTCGGAGCGCGAAAGCCTGAATCAACGGCGGCCATTGGTGACCTTGCTGGAGGTTGAAATCGACGACGTGGATGGAACTAGCAGATCCAACGGATTCGAGAATGGCTTGATTGGCAGTGAAATGGGCGAATTTCAGATAGGGGCTAGTTTCATAGAAATGCATTTGAAGAAGATCGGTGTATGAAGATAAATAATCGAAGGGCTTCGGTGGGTAGAATCTGTAAATCCGGTAAGTGAGAGCTTGAGCGAAATATCCGGCGACTTTCCTCATAGCACCTGCCTGAGCCTCAACGAGGAATCTGATGTGTTTGAGTAGAGCCTCGGCGAGATTTAGATTGTTATTGTCGACGGCGTCTGCGCAGGCGAGAAGGCTGTGGACTAGACGGACACCAGTCTCGGCAGAATCCACCAGAACCACCGAGCGCGACGGCTCTGACGAGGACGACGAAGAAGTAGAAGAAGATGCAGTAACAAGAAGGGATTCAGAATCAGATTTCTTGAATCGCTTTCTGGGGTTGGAGGAATCGATTTGTGGGAAAGCAGCAACGCCGGGAATGGCTCTGAGATCGTACTCGGAATCATTGGTGAAGGCAGCGGCCACGGAGAAGGAAGTGGATTCAGCTATGGCAAGAACAGGGTCGTGAATTATTCCCTGGGATTGAAGCGGAGTATTGAGTTCAACGAGCATGCTTTGAACCCAAGAAGAAACATCGGAAGGATTGTAATGGACTGTATTTGAAGAGAGGTGAGAAATTCCATCTTCTTCCGACAAACCCATTACCATTTCTAACTGTTCCAGTTTCAAAGCAACGTCCGCCATGTCCGACAACCGGACATTGTAGCCAAGAGCAGCTAGATGCTTGTCGTGGTCTTCCTCCTCTTCGACTGCCCATTTCTTGGGCTTGCCGGCGGCGGCTGGATTTGAGGATTGTTGGGTGTGGTCTCGCTTCATGGTATAGAATTTGGGGAGAGTTTAGAGTGAGAGATGGATCATGGTGGTAGAAATGGAAAATTTTGAAATTACGGATCGATTTTTTAATGTGAAAGTTGGAAGAGATGAGGATGGGCGGCAGCTTCAATGAAAGCGTTGAACAGAGGGAGGCCACGAGCGGAAGAGATTAGGAACTACTGAAAGGCTATAATAATAATAACAATAATGCCTTTTTTCTTTTTCTTTCTTTCTTTTTCGGGGAGTGGGGGACGCAAAATTAAATAATTGAAACTTTTGGACTTGCTTTTGCAAATTTTTACTTTTTCTTCAGGGTTCAATTACAATTTTAGGTCTTTCCAATCTCAGTTCTCTATCTTCTTTTGGGTCTTGAATCTCTCTATCTTTCTTTTTTTCTCATTTTTCAAATAAATGATCTTATGAGGTTCAAATAACATAATATTGCGTTTTACAAAAATAATATTTGACAGCAAAGTAAGCTTCTAAAATGTTTATGTTGATTTTAAAATACTTACCATTACTTTAATCATATGCAAAATCACCATATAACCATGTTAATCATCAAAATTAATTTTACACTTTCAAATATAGTTTTCCTTGTAAAAAAATGATAGAAATGATTTTAATCTTTTGAGAATAAATCGAACCGTGTTTTTAACAAATTAATAGTTAAAAAAATTAATTTTGACCCATAAATTATCTCAAAGTATAAACTAAATTATGTTGAATTACATGTTTTTTATTGTTTTTTCTTTTATTCATATATTTTATATAAATGTGGCAATAAATGAGTGATCGATCTAAACATGGTTAAAAACTTTATTTTCTACGTAACAACTATATGATGTGAAATTATTAAAATTTTAGAGAAAATGTGTTTCAGCTAAAACTTTTAAATGAAGTTTGTGAATTTTGACGGGTTAGTTTGTGTGTCAAATTTATTTTTCAAAGAACATTATTTTACTGAAATTAATAACTTTATGAAAATTTTGTTTACTTATTTTTATATTAAAATTAGGGGTTGAATAATCAACATCAAAGTTCCTATACTAATTTAAATCTAACTTGATAGAAATTGTCAAAATCAAGTTTAACTTGCATAAGTATCTGCCTAGGACTAAGATGGTAGTGATTCAATTTTTCAACTGCATTTATATTAAAAATAAAAGAAAACATCGATCAACTTGAAAGTTCATGACACAAATTAATACAAACTTACAATTTTAATATATTTTTTTCATTAGTTTATGATTTGAATCGATATAACTTAAGAATATTTTGATAAATTTAACAAAATTGTGAAAATTGAATTACAAATATTTAAAACTGTAAGGATACAAGGATGGAAGGGTTATGGGGGAAAGCATAAATTTTAGAGAGAAATTTAATAACAATTGTAATCATCTATACTATATATATATAAATGGATGGAAGTGAAAAAACAAAATTAGCCTCATTTTATTCTTTTATTATAACTTTCTTTTGTCTTGTTTTAGTGGTAATTTTGTACTCATATAAGTTTTATTTCTTTAACATTTTATTTCCTTATTATAATTTTTTCAAAATTTTAATTTTTGTTTCTTTAATTAATTATGTCATTTAAATTTATCCAAATTCATTCATATCCCTCTAGATCATTCGATCTTTTATCTTCCAACTATTCACATTTTCTTATCTCATACTAACTTTTTTGTATCTCATATTAAAATTTCAAATTCTTCCTTTTCAAATCTTTGGTATAAATATCTTGTTCTTTTCTTTTTTTTTATTTTCACTCATGTTCACAAGTCTCAACAAAATATTAGGAGTGAAAAAAAAAACAAATCAAATTATGCTTTTATAATCTCTTTTAATTTTTTTTTTATTATGTAGCTATTTTTTATATAAAAGTATGCTTGTGTATAATCTTCATTTATAGGTTTCTTTTTAGTACACAATAGAACTTGGGGAAATTTGAACCACCAACTTCATGATTGACACGTAGATATGTTTATGCTCTTTATGTTTAAATTATGTAACATTGAGAGTCTTTTTAGTGTAACCATGGGAATCTTACTAATGTTTTTTTCTTCATTTAATTTTTTTTTCTTAAAGCTATTATAAATTTTGAGATAGTATAATATGATATTTTAAAATTTATTATTCATTTTCCACTCATTATGATGTGAATATAAAAAGGATATAAATATGTAAATATTGAAATGACTGTTCTAATTTTATAAAGTTAAGTTAAAACTATAATGTGTGTGTGATTTTCACGTGCATCGCACGCGTTGTTTACTAGTAATAATAAGGGAATGGTTATAAATAGCCAATATAACCAAACTTTAGATTCCATCGATTAATAAATACAGATAGACTTCTTTTAGTTTATACCAAGGTTATCAATATATATAGAATTATATCCATGCTGATAATAGAATCTAAACCTTTATTATATTTTGTAACTAGTTTGGTTAATTTTGATAGAGTTGATTATAATAAATATTAATAATTATTATTATTGGGTTAATTTACAAGTATAGAACAAAACTCAAAAATATTTACCAGCCGTGTAACTAAATATAAAAGCCCATGATGTTTTCATATTGGGGGACAATTCTTCATCTCTTCTTCTTTGCGTTTTATTATTCTTTTTGGGGATTCATGCATCTTTCCTTCCAGATTTTCTTTCTTTTATTTTTAAACGATATTCTTGTGTTTAAATCTCTTATTTCATCTTCATCATTTTCAACATGAACACAATCGTCTACCCTAATCAACATGATTGTTTACCATGGTCAACATGGTCGGGTAAAATATATTATTTCACTGCATGATCATCTATCCTTGTAATATATCTTAAACGATCGTGTAGTTATGGTAAACGATCGTGTGATCGATTGTGAATTATTAAAGTAAATTATTTAAAATGAATTACACGATTGTATATCATTATTTAAACGATTGTAGATCATTCATTTAAACTGTAATACACGATGTTCAGAAGAAAATTATCCCTGCACGCATGTTATCGATTAATCGCCTGGTGACTAGAGTATTTTTGGTATTTCATATTGTGGGTCTATGAGCTTTTTCTGTTTTCAAAATGTTCCATTTTTCAAAAATCCCAAAATTATTGTTATTATTTTAGAAAACAATTTGGGAGATTATTTAATCTTTTGTTTGATGCTAATATAAATATAGAAACAAGAAGAAAAAACGATCCAGCAGTTAGATTAGATTCCATTTGCTGTATTTTCCAAATTTGTTTGAAAGAAAAACAAAAGCTGTCGTAGAGTTCTAATTATTGTTCCCATTATTTACATTGTAGTTTTTTAAAAGTTGGAAATTAATTAGTAAAAAACAATTAAACATCTATATAGAGGGTGGGAATCAAAACGTCTGGCTAACATCAAAATTATCATAGTCAAGACAATATCAATTGAATTATGCTCATTTTAATGAAAACTAATTACTCAAATTATTTCTTATTAAAGTAGTATAAAATATTTTAACAATATATGTAGTTGGTTGATTAAAACTTATTCATTTTGTTCCTCTAATTCAGGTTTATTGGACTAACATACTTGTTTTGTCAGTAAAAGTTGTTTATGACTTAGACCTTATTCATTGATTATTCCATCAC
This sequence comes from Cucumis melo, assembly GCF_025177605.1. Lineage (NCBI taxonomy): Eukaryota > Viridiplantae > Streptophyta > Magnoliopsida > Cucurbitales > Cucurbitaceae > Cucumis > Cucumis melo. Next base: position 16,762,540 of record NC_066862.1, read on the forward strand.
TGAAAAGGAAAAAGTTAGATGGTATTGTTTGGACAAAAGGTGACCTTGCTATCCACCATATTTTGTTCTTGGAATGTCATTGATGTTATGAAGTTGTTATGGCATATTCTAATTTGTTAAGGATCTATGTAGGTCATTTGAGTGGATACCTATTGTTTGTGTGGTTCGAGTATGTAGGTGATTAGTTCCTTTATATTTCCATCTTGGTTGTGAGCTATTCTTCCTTTTGGAATAGTTTACGGTCATTGATTCATTTTTTTTATTGGTGATGATTATCATTGTTTAGTATGGTTTGATCCTTGGATGAAAAATGGTCCAATTTGCATAATTTTAATAGTATATGTTATCTTAGATGCAAATAGTTATCTTCAAGCTAATGTTAGGAGATTTCCTTCACAATTATGAGACTTAGAAATATCCTTTATACTCTTTTTGATCTTTTTGAGCAAATTCAATCGATTGAGCTAAGATTAGGAGAGAGTGTTTTCAATCACTAGTACTTGGGATACCATATGACTTATGCCATGTGGTGACTTGGATAACTTTCTTCAATTTTGGGATAACATTAACTAACATTATTATTAGACAATAATGAGGATTGAAATGATGATTAAGAGCCGAATATTTCATTAATAAAGTTTAGGTCATACAAAATGAAGATTAGATACAAGATTCAATAGTAAAAAGATGATCTAGGAGATAATAGCGCAATATTAGCATAACTTATTTGATAATGACAATATTGTTCCAAGTCATAGTACGCGTAAAGTCTTTAATATAATTGGGACATATATAATCCATGAGTCTCAACATCAACCTGAATACTACAAATTGGAGGATATACCTTGGAGCAGACCGTGTTCCATCCAAATGAGGATGTTCTAAAGAATGTAGATAATATAGGCATCTGAGTCTTCATCACTTTCATGTGAAAGTTGTGGTCCCCCTTTAGGTAAATCAATGTGTTACACCCATCAATATAACCATAGAAGCCATAATCACTTGATTGACTATAACTACTATGAGAATAACCATAATTACTATTGTTACAGACATATTGTCCATGTCAATATTGACTATGGAATCTCATTCCCTCCATACTCAAAACTAGTGGGCCAACATTAGTTTGAGCATCATCATGCACGGATCTTCTATGAATGAAATATTTTCCTATTGCTTTAATTCTTGGTCCACTAGCTCTATTTCCATGGGCAAAGTTTTGTGTAGCATTCGTGAATTGAAATTTCTAGTTAATGGGTTAAATTCTTTGTATTGTTGACCTCCTTCTATATTATCTTGTGTTTCACCTCCATCTCTCCCGTCGCTACAGTAACTACCATCATGTTCATTTTGCTGCTAATTATCATAATCGTCACCTCTTTTCTTTTCATCTTCTTTTCTCTTTTCTTTTGCATTTTTTTCTTATATTTTTTTTTGAAATCATGATCTTTATCTTCAATTAATCATAAATCTTGTATTGTTTTTTTTTGTTCAAGATCGTGTACCAAATTGGTATCTTGAAAAAAGATATTGGTAGCCAAAACTAAAAGATATTGGTATCTTGAAAAAAAATTATTCGGATATTGGTAGTTTAGATTTGGGAACAAGATCAAAACAATCGTAACCAAATCTAAAGGATGGTTAGCTAGCCAAATATAAAAAATTTATTTTGTAGACGATCTTGAAAAAAATTGTTAGGATATTGATATACGATCATTTAGATCATTTGACTACACAATCATGTACCAAATTGGTAGTTTAGATTTCTACACGATTGTGTACACAATCATGTACCAAATTGGTAGTTTAGATTTCTACACGATTGTGTATTCAAATCTAAATGATTTATTTGATACACGATCGTGAAAATTTTTTGTTGGATATTGGTACATGATCGTTTAGATGTGACTACACAATTGTGTACCAAATCTAAACAAATCTTGGTATAAGATCATGTACCAAATATATTACACGTGAGTGATTAATTAATCGCGTTTTGACTAAGATATTTTTTATATTTTCCATTGTGAGCCAGTGGGTTTTTTCCATTTTCGAAATTATAAATATTTCCTTCTTATATTTTTTTTAAAAAGTGTCTTTTAAAAAATATAACAAAGTGGCAAAATATTTACAATTTCGAAAACGGAAAAAGCTCATAGTCCCATAATGGAAAATACAAAAAATGCCCCGTGATTAATTGACACCCGACAGCGTAATATATTTGGTAAATGATTGTTTAGATTTGGCTATTCTTTCCTACACAATCGTTTAGATCAAATCTAAGATTCTTTGGTACACGATCTTTGGATTTGGCTATTCTTCGATGATGGTTTATATTTAATCGTTTAAATTTGGGTAGCCAAATTTAAATGATTTTTTAAAAGATTTTTTGCTACATGATCGTTTAAATTTGGTACACAATCCTTTAGATTTTATGTTTAAATTTAGGTAGCCAAATATAAATGATTTTTTTCAAGAACTTTTGGTACACCATCGTTTAGATTTGATTGTTTAAATTTTAGTAGCCAAATCTCAACGATTTTTTTTCAAGATTATTTTGGTACACGATTGTTTATATTTGGTACACGATTGTTTAGATTTAATCGTTTAAATTTGGATAGCTGAATCTGAATGATTTTTTTTCAAAAATTTTTGGTGCACGATCATTTAGATTTGGCAGAATCGTTTATATTTATCATTTAAATTCCAAATCTAAACAAATTTTTAAAACTATTTGATATACAATCGTTTAAATTTGGCTATTTTGATACACGACCGTTTATATTTGACTATCCAATATTTGAACGATTTTTTTCATGATCTTTTATATTTGACACACGATCTTAAACAACCAAATAAAAGTTTAAAAAATATTTTTAAAAATAGATATTTTATATTTGGTATACGATTTTGAATCAAATAAAAGTTTGAATTTTTTTTTAAAAAAAATTGGGATAGAAAAGAAAAAAAAATCCCAAAAGAAACGAGATGGAAAGAATGATAAACGAAAATATTTAAAAAAATTGTAGAAGAAGAAGAAAAAAAAGACGGTAGAAGAAAAAAATTGTAGATAAAAAAAAGAACAATAAAAGAGAAAGACAAACTTAAAATATTTAAAAAGATAGGTCAAGGTTAGTGAGGTTTTTTATTTAAAAAACATTTTAAAAAATGAATATTATAAGTAATGTTAAAGGAAAATATGAATGGGAAAGAAGAAAATAATAATAATAATAACAATAAAATAAAAAATGAAGGGTTAATTGTGTAAAATGTTACTATACTACAGCTCATCCACATCCAAATGGCTGAGCACGGACTGAGAGATCAGGTGCCCGTACACCAATTCCGATTCTTGGGCTGTTGGGATCCACGGATTCCCAGCCCCCTGGGCCCCACCTTTTCTCTATTTTTATATTTTAACTCTTATCTATTTCTCCTTGCTGCGCGTTTCACACTCACTCTATCTTTACCAATCTTCTTCTTTTGCTCTTGAAACTAACATTTCTTTGATAGCTAAGATTCATAACAGCATGCCGTAATTTAAATTGAGACTTCCCTTATTAATTTTAATTTTTGGGGAAAAGGTTATTCGAGGACCAAGTAAATGGTTGAAGACCACAGCGGTGACTAAGACAAAGGACCCACTGTCCAGGACCAATATTTTTTTACTAGTGATCAACTATCACTTCATTTGCATTATATAACGATTATTTTTCCTCTTATCCTCACATTTTTGTTTTCAAAATTAAAATCTTTCAAAACTCAATCTTGACACATACCCAGACATACAAAATGTTATATTATTTCAAGTAAGAGGGTTGAGTTATTAAAAAAAATACTTTTAGCTTACGACAGTTGTAAAAATTGAATCCATGGACGATGAAAATTAAATCTTCAAACTTATGTAATTAATGTAATTTAAATGCTTACATCAAGTTTATGGTTCAATTTTAAAATTTGAATAAATTTAAAAATAAAATTATAATTTTAAAAAATTTAAAGATATAATTATAATGAATGTAAGAGTGGATTTTGCGATTTATCCTTAATTAGACCATCCATTAGGTTAAGATGTTAACTCAAAATTACTTTGCATTGAAAGAAGAAGAGAAAGCTGGTCAAGTGACATATCGAGAGATTGAAATACTAATCCAAATTGTGGTAGAAAAGAAGAAGGATGATCAACGTGGAATACACGTGTGCGGGAGGTCGCGTGGGAATGACAAGAAACTAAAGCTGAGGGTCAATTTGCAGTGTCCACTAAGAAGGGCACGTGCCGTACAGTCTCTTCAGCACCAAGCTTACTGGCCTTTCTAACACACCACGTGGTCGAACCGTGACTTTCACGCTCCTTTATATTCGGGGTTTCGCCTCACGCGCCTCATGCAAATAGCAATGTAGGCCCCATTTCTAGTTTTGTTTACGCTCTCAACTCTGTAAACAATTTCTTTATATATTTCTTTTTGGTTCTTTTTTCCTCTTCTGCCAACGCGTGGGCCCATGCACCTAAATTTCGCAATAAAATAATTCATACGCGACTATGTAACTCCACCCGCTTTGTAAACGCCTTTTCAGGCACCTGATTTCATCCCCTCTTCCTTTTTACTAGTTAGATTATATTTTAAAAACAAAATTACTTGTATAAACTACATAAATCCAAGGAATCTTTTTTAAAAATAAGACAGGCCGCTCAAATATATATTTATTTTATATACAATAATTTTGAAAACGGAAAAAGACTATATAAACATCATAAAAATACAAAAGAGTAATTTGGTTGTCTAGATTTAGATAATCAAATCTAAACGATTTGTTTTTAAAATTATTTATAATAGTTTAGGTTTAGTTATATGATTATTTAGATTTGCATAGCCTAATCTAAACCAAGATAGTTTAATTTGTTTACGTTTAGATTTGATAGTTATATGATCATTTAGATTGACTAAACAATTTTTAGTAAGATTATTTTATACAGTATCATTTATTTTTAAATTTAACTACTCTAATCTAAACGTTTTTTTTAAATAAAATTTATACACTATCGTTTATATTTCATTATTTTTGTCGTTTAGATTTGGCTGGTCAAATCTAAACGATATTTTTTCAATCTTTTTATATTAAGTATACGATCTTGAACAACCAAATAAAAGTTTGAAAAAAATAGATCTTTTATATTTGATAAATCTTAAAAAAAAAAACAAAAGAAAAGAATGAAAGACGATGAAATGGACGAAGAGGAAAAAACATTAAATATTTAAAAAATGGCTAACTTCATAGGCTTTGTTATAAAAAGTTTTACCATTTTGTTATATTTACAAAAAAATTTCCAAATATAATGTTTTAAATTTTAAAAGTAGCCCTAGGTTGAGCTTCCAAATTTATATAATCATATAGATTTAGAGTTTCAATTTTTATCATTGTGATAAATTTTAATACAATACTTTCGGAATTTGGAAATCCAATTCTTATTATTGAAAATTTAAGAGTGTCGATCGCAACTACCACCATATTGTAGAAGTAGTTTTTGCCATTTATCATATTTTAAATTATAAATTCAATATTTATAATTAAAGCTCGTTTAAAAAATGGTAGATTTAATATTGGTCCAAGACATTGAACCTCCTCTCAACGTCATACTATTTATGATGTGTATATATAATTAAAATAATATTAATATTAGAAGTTAGCCTACTAATATAAGTGCCTACCCATTCTCTCTCAAACTCAAGTTTTACGCCACTTTTTTCCTTTTTTTTTTATACTAAGTTAACATTTAGGGTGCGTTTGGGGGAATGGTTGATTTAGGGAAGGGTTAGTGTTATGATAAAACTAGTGTTATGTTAAACCTAGTTTTATCATAATCCTTGTTTGGGGGAAGAATTTAGAAATGTAGTTTTATGATAATATGTGTTTGGGGAAGGGTTAGGTGGGAGGATTAATGAGAATTTTATGATAAGATGTGTTTGGGGGAATTGGGTTAGGTGGATAGTATTATGGGGATTTTATGATAAGATGTGTTTGGGGGAAGGGTTAGGTGGGTAGGTATATTTAGATTTTATGATAAAATTTATTTGGGGAAAGTGTTATATGGGTTGGGTTAATAAATTTTTTATTTAGTATAATATTTTTTAAATTAGATTGTAAATATGATAAAAAAAATTTATTGCATACTTTTTTACGAAAGCGTCGAACCCGTGTTATTGCAAATAATTTATTGCATACTTTTTTTACATATTGTGAAAAATTTATTAAAATTCATTTTTTAGAAAGACAAATTAATTATTTCGTATTTGTAATCGGCGATAACGATGTCTCCCTATTTTCAATATATATAAATAGTCGTTATAACGCTTTGGTGAAATTGTGACTATTTTCCTTAATTTTAAATAAACATTATGAAGGAAAAAAATAGTTCTTTACAATAGTAAATGCATAAACAGTCAACATCATACAGAAAAAAGGTAAGCAAATAAGAAGCAACCCATGTCGGTACAACACATAAACTATCTCGTGATGTCTTGTAGGAAGACTCTACAAAATCCCTCCCTCTCATCCTCAAGCATGAGTACGAAACCCCGAAGGTCGTCCATACGAGACAGAAGATGCCTTTGCAATAGCGCTCTATCCAAACTCGTTAGTTCTGGCATCTCACGCAATATGCAGAAGAATTTCGTGCGCACATGTGGTTTTCATTTGTAAGGACGCGTGCAGGCCACTCCGCAATCTGCCTGAGTTGCTCGTTTGTTTGGTCGAGGGCCAGATGTATGCCTTCAACATCCAAGTTTCGCTGACTTCCCCTCTTCCTCTTGGATCCACTCGATCCGGTCCTACCCTCTGAAGCGCGAGAAGGTCGAGATGCACGTATATCATCCTGCGAGAGGTCAATCCCCTGGCTGTACACGGGCGGGAACTCCTCGTTTCCATCCCCCATATCAAATCTGTTATACCCGCCAGGCTCGTTAGACCCCACGTCGACGAATGTCTCAGCGAATCGACTCATCGCCTTATCGCGACCGAACACATATGTAAGTTTGTCGAAATACGGGAACGGTTTGTTCAGGAGTCCCTTCGTTGTAGGATGCGACTGCGGGGAAAAAAAGATCACGTATGAGTACTGATTGAAAAATTGTTAAGTAAATGTACATTGTGAACATTGTATGACGTTTATATTATTTTCCTTACCCTAACCCAATTATCAAATAATTCTTTCTTCGCAATGATATATTTCTCTTCATCGTTCCACTCAAAGCCACTGCATGCTGGCCCCCGCATTTTGGGGATGGCCAGGAATGTTCGCTTCAGTGTCTTAATTCTACAATCAATTACAGTCGTTGCTCGGACCTGACATCCAAGTAGTTTCTCCACCATCATGCGTACCAACTGGGCGAGGTAACCTGTGCGGAACGTACCATTATCCAATTTTCATCCCCCCATTGACACCAAGTCCATTAAACACTCCACAAGAGTGTCCTCCTCCTCCTTCGTCCAGACATGTCTCGAGGCACGGTTTGAAGTTGGCATACTGAGAATGACAAATTACAAAAAATACATGGAGTACGTTAGTAATTTCACAATTTCACATTTAACAGTTCAAAATAAAAGGCACGCGTACATTTCATATGCAACAGTACATTTTACAGGTGATAGAAATTCGCATACAATCGATGACTTCTAATGTAAAATTGTCTTATCTAAGCGTTACGCAACTGCCAATCAGTGAGCATCGATTCGGCTAGTTCGTCGCGCCACTGAGACCACTCGTTTGTCATCTCAATATACTGAATGTCTTATGAAGCAGTGATCGCTGCGTACGTGGAGTCTCCCTCGTCCACGTCGTCAACGTCGTCGCAATATGTCATTTCTCTGTTGATCAAATTGTGGAGCAAGAAACATGCTAGTATGGTGCGACACTGGACTTTCAGGGGATAGTAGGACTTCCCACGAAGAATGGCCCAACGACCCTTAAGAACACCGAAGGCGCGCTCAATGACATTCCTTGCTGAGGAGTTCTTCATGTTGAAGTACTCTTTAGCATTTGTTGGCACATTTCCTCCACCACGCCACTCTTGCAAATGGTACCGCTGGCCTCTGTACGGGGCCAAAAATCCCTCCGCGTTTTGATAACCCACATCGCACAGATAATAATATCCTGTTATTAAAATACTCGTTTAAGCGCTTCGAATAGGTAAGTAGAAAGCGGCGTTGTTTTATTATAAATAAGATATACCCTTTGGCACTTGTAGTACATTTTCTCGTGACAGAGCATCACGTAGAATCCGCGAGTCTGCCGCTGATCCTTCCCAACCGGCGAGGACATAAACGACCCCTTTCGTGTCGCACACGCCTAGTACGTTCGTGGCAATTTTCCCCTTATGTGTTCTAAATGTAGGTCGATCTGTTGTGGGGATGTTCATCTTTATGTACGTCTCGTCTAATGCGCCAAGGCAATTCTGCAGGTTGTAATAAACACGTCGATATAAGTGCCATGTACATTAAGGTCAAATATATTAAACTTGTAGCATGCCCACCTCGAAACACTTCCAACGTTGATCATTGTAGTTGTTTGTCACCGGAACAGGCCGCTTTATCAACTTCTCGTATAGTCGGACGACAACCAATAGTACAAGGTTAAAATGTCGCGATACTGTCTCACCGAACCGTACAAATTTCCTTTGAATTACGCGGTTCTTCACGTCATGGGCAAGGACGTGCAAGAACATTGCTACCATTTCCTCGACGTCGACAATCTCGGTAGACGAAAGACCAGAGACAGTCCGAAGTAAATGACATAGAATTGCGAATGTTCGCCTGTCCATTCGCGTGCTTTGGCGACACACAAGATCTAACTCGTGTATCATGTGAAAGTATGCAAGCTGCCTTATTCTATGGCGTGTATCGGACGGTGTATATGTCATACGCCTATTGTCGTTCATTAGTAGCTCCAACGTTAGTAAGATCTGACGTTGGGCCAGCGTGAACGCAGTTAGGGCGCCAAGAAGTGTTTGTTGGTCTATTACAAACTATGTAAAGTTTCCTAAAAATATGTACTAAGTGAATTAGTACAATATCCATATACATTGGGAAAAATCGTAATTAAAGCTTATTACGCACTTACTAATACCCTAAACTTAGTAATTTGCTAAACCCCTTATTTAATATGCGGTACATGTCATGTATGAAGCTTATTAGAAGTTCATTCACTCACCTATACTTTATGCCTAATTAGTTCTTAAATTTTACCTACGAAACTTAATCATAACTATTCTTTTCATGTATAAAAACTTAATGGAAGAAATATGTACTATTTTTTCTTTAGTAACAAATGGAAGAAGTAAGGACAAAGACAATATTAATTTGTATAATATTATTTCTTTTATAAAGTTTATCAAATTTTAATAATATATTTTGTTAGATTTGCATTTTTTTAAGAAATGGTTATGCACTCGTTTTCGACTCTCTATCTCATTAATATCAATTTTCCTTAAACTAGGTTTACGGTTTTCTTTTTGACAAAATGATTTGGTAGACTTTACGGAAAAAATATAAAGTAAGAAAATAGAAATAAGACTTTCAATACTTTGTTCATAAAAAAATTGTAAACTTGTAGACTTGCTTGTAGAATTGCTTTTATTGTCTTACTTACAACGACTTTTCAAACTTTGAAAACTTTTTCATTACAAAATTGTGAACTTAGAAAAATTGCTATGTTAATTTTCTTAGGTTATTTTCTTTATTTCTGTTCGTTATAAACATTGGTAAGAAAATTAGGTTTAAAGGACGTTTGTTGAACGTGAAACCTAATTTGAACAAAAATCGAAAACATACAATGGAAAGAAAAATAATATTATTCAATGTATATAAATGAAATGTCCATGAAAATAAATTATTACAAAAGAAATAGTCATAAGTCATCAAAATACATACATACATAATTTATAATGTACTTAAACGAAAAAAATATAATACCTCTTGTAAGTGTGAGATAACGGGGAACGTTCTGAAAAAAAAATGAAGAAGTTAGTACACGTTTTTTAAATGCAACCTAATTGGAAAAAAAAAAGAGGAAGAAGTGCATACCTTGTATTGAGAACCATTGACCCGATATTCAAACCGTAAAAAAACCATTCAAAAAAAAAAATTTAAAAGCAAATGTTAAGTTGCCTCAGAGTATAGAAATCGGTTCAATAACTTGAACTAGATTTCATCGTGTTTCAAACATCAATTAAGAGCGATAAAAAACAAACAACAAATTCAGAAACACATGTAAAAAAATAGGCAGAAAGTAGGTGATAAACATCACACCAACATACGGGCAAAAACAGGCAGAAATGGTGAGAGAAGAATGCAGAAACTGAGAGAGAAGAAGGCATACAAACATAGGCACACAAACCGTGAGATAATAAGACATAGAAACATAGTGGGCATACAAAAGATGACAGAAACAATGAGAGAACAATGTAGAAACAGAGAGAGAAGAAGGCATACAAACATAAGCATAAAAACCGTGAGAGAATAAGACATAGAAACATAATGGACATACAAAACATGGCAGAAACATTGAGAGAACAATGCAGAAACAGAGAGAGAATAAGACATACAAACATAGGCATAAAAACCGTGAGAGAATAAGACATAGAAACATAGTGGACATAAAAAAGATGGCAGAAACAGTGCGAGAACAATGCAGAAACAGAGAGAGAAGAAGGGATACAAACATAGTCATACAAACCGTGAGAAAATAAGACATACAAACATAGTGAACATACAAAAGAAGAAGAATATGAACAAATAGTCATTTACCTACGAAAGAAGAAGAAGAATATGAAGGACAGACCCAAGCAATGAGAAATGGAAGTGGTAAATGATAAGTAGAAAAAAAGTTTATATAAAGAGGATATGGGGATTAAATATGGAAATAAATGACCCAACCAAGAAAAGGCAGTGGAATCTCTGCAAAAGTAGGCTAGAAGATACGTCAAACAACAGTCAAAAGTAGATTTACCAAGCTATTCTGCAACCAAGTACACATCAAAAGATAAAGACAAACTATTAAAGAGACAAAACAGAAATGAAAAGATTTTTCCAAAATCTATATATATATATATGGAATGAAGGACAGAAACAAATTGAAGGGCAATAAAGTAAACCAAAGTAAAGGCAGGGCAGAAACAAATTGAAGGGCAAGAAAGTAAACCAAACTAAAGGCAGGGCAAAAACAATTTGAAGGGCAAGAAAGTAAACGAAACTAAACCGAACCAATGAAAACCTAACCAACAAGTAAACCAAAGTAAACTGTAAAGTAAGCAAATAACACATAATGGAAGGCAAAGAAAATTTTGTACAATATAAAGGAAGAAGACAGAATGCAAGATATATTGGAAGAAGACAGAATGCAAGATATATTCGAATAAGACAGAGACAGAATGCAACATATATTGGAAGAAGACAGAATGCAAGATATATTGGAAATTGACAGAATGCAACATATATTGGAATAAGACAGAATGCAAAATATATTGGCAACAAGACAGAATGCAAGATATATTGACAAGAACACAAAATTCAATCCGAACATATTGGCAAGAAGACAGAATGCAATCTCAACATACATTACATAAATCAGAAGAGATATTCCTAATCAGGGTACATAGACATATGGAAAGAAAAAATGGTAAGAAAATAAGTTTGTCTAAAAAGATAAAACTCATCATCGACTATGGAATTGGATTGAAAAAGAGTCCAATACCTCCTACCAAGCTCGATCGGCAACCATTGGCAGACAAGGGATGAAGTTTTTGTCTTATCTGATTAGGAATAACGAAATGCCAAGTCAAACACCCAACCGCAACAATGGAACCTCGAGCGGCAAGGATTTTGCAATTAGGATCGCCTTCAACAAAATAAATTTGGAGGCAAAACAATAACCGAAGGGTTATCGTGTTTGGAGCCAACACCGTAAAAGGGTCGGCTTCAACAAACATGACAGGTCCTTTCGGAAGTGAGAGAGACGGATGAGAGAGATCTAGATAGAGATTCGGCTAAGCGAATCGTCCTCAATCGGCCAAACCCTAACCCCGAAATTCATTTGCAGGAACAAGGATTGAGGAAGAACAGAGAACCAAATAAGGAGAAAAAAATGATTCAATGATTCAACGAAATAGAGAAAACAGGCAATGAAACAGACAAATTGAACGAACGTAACCATTTTTTCATGAAGACGGATTGAGGGAGAACAATCAGTGAACAACGATTCAACCATTTCTTGAGGAAGAAACAAAACAAAATAGGAACAACACACCAAAAGAGGGAGAGCACACCGAAAGAGGGAGAACAGATCGAAAGAGGAAGAACACAGAAGGGACGATTTGAGGGGATTTGATGAGGGAGAATTACGAAGGAAGGGGAAAAGGATTTCGAACGAACACGGATTGAGGGGGAAATGGTTTCGAACGAATACAGATTGAGGGGAAATGGTAAACGCGGATTGAAGGTGAAGAGGCGGGGAGTGTTTCGGTCGAAAGAGAGAGATTGAATCCATGTTAAGGAAAGGTTTCCTTAATACTCGGCCCAAACGTGGGTTAGGGTTGGGCTAATCCAAGCCCACAGAACCAACCCTAACCCTAAACAACCCCTTATTATTTAAAAGAATTTAGTTTTTACCATTTAGCATAATTTCATAAATATTCTTTTTAGTTTGGTAAGCTTCTCGTAATTTTATTTAAATAACAGTGACTCCAATTGTAATTTGAAGGAAAACTTTCCTAAATATAATAAATTATTGAAATATTTACAACCCGGTTAAATTATTTCAGGTTCATCCTTCCATCTTTTCTCTTCATAGCGTTTTTTTAATCATCTTCCTCTGTACTCTTCTTTTTTAACTACGATTTCTTCCAATTTTTTTTTGTTTTTAGATTTGGGTAACCAAATCTATTTGTTTCTATCCTCTTTCTTGTTTTTCTCTCTTTTTTAGATGTGTGCATGTCTTTCTTTCTCTTTCTTCTTTTTCCTTTTTTTTCATTCACTGCATGCATTGTATCATCTTTCTTTTTTTTTTTTTTTACGTTTAGATTAGGTAACCAAATCTGATGGTGTATAAGAATCTTGAAAAAGTTGGTTAGGCATTTAAATTAAGGTAACCAAAACTAAAAGATTGATAAAGAATATTCAAAAAAATCGTTTTTACCAAATTTTGAAAAAGAAAATCATTTAGCATAATCTAAATGATCGTGTAGCCAAATCTAAATGATCGATACCAAAGTTTGAAAAAAAAAATCGTTTAGATTTGTGGTAGCCAAATCTAAACAATCGTATACCAAATTTTGAAAAAAAAAATCGTTTCGATCGTGTAGCCAAATCTAAACGATCGTATAACAAATTTATATATAAAAAATCGTTTAGATTTGGAACCCTAAATCTAAACAATCGTGTACCAAATCGCGTTACTAAATATATTACGCGTATTGTTGACGGGTCATTTTTGGTATTTTACACGTTGGGCCTCTGGGCTTTTTTTTATTTTCGGAATTGTTTTATACAGTGTAAATACTTTGCCGCTTTTTTATATGTTTGTAAAGACCCCTAATAAGAAACCATAAAAACAAAAATTTCATTTTCTCATAATTATAAGAACTAAATTAGTAATATTATGCCACACCTTCTGTAAATGTACTTACATTCATGTGATTCTTTCTTTCTTTTCCTTATAAATTAAATTTTAAATACAAACACAGGATAAATATTTAGTTTATCTTTTAAAGTTAAAGTTTGGTGCATAAAATTATGTACTGAACACGACGACGATGTCGAACACGATCGTGACAGCGACGATGAATGATTGACCCCATCTGGTTGATGAAGAATCACCCAATTGAAAATACAAACGGGTGGTCGAAGCGAGGGTCCTGCTCTGCTCACTCACTAGAAGTCGTTGCCAATGTCTTTTGTTAAGGATTATATTTCAACCAAATCAAAGCCCAAATTTTTGGTAGTGAGTAGTGTCGTCCATTAAGGATTATATTGTTGGATGCATCCTTAAAATTTAAGAACTATTAAATACATTGTACTATAAATATTAATAATAGATACTAGATGCCTATGCATAGAGTAATTAAGAAAACATGTCACACCCTGCCCCGCAGACGTACTTGCTTGTCATGAGAGACGCGATGTGACTTGAGTATCTCTGATGCGTTAAACGCCGAAGACACTCAATCTTGAGGTCCTTAAACTTTGCTTAATCGTCTAGCCTCTTAATCTTGACTAATCAATCACTACAAGAAAACGGAGGTTTTTCGACGCCAATAAAGACGTTGGCATAAAGAATGTCGGGAATAAGTGTATTCCCAACATTATGAACATGGCTCGGGAGAGGTGTCGGGAATACACTTTTTCCCAACGCATCAAACACGCGTCGGCCACACGACGTCGGGAATAGGCCAAATTAATTTAAAAAACACCTTATTCCCGACGCCGTGTAGAGTGTGTTGGGAACGACGTCTGGAATAAGGGGTTTTCCCGATGCATCGTGGTGCATCGGAAAAACCTTTTAATGAGCGTGGGAATAATGGTATTCTCGATGTCTTTTTGGGGATTTTTCGACATCGCGCGACTGTCCAAAAGTTAAATCGAAAATTGAATTGAAGGGGACGAGGGTTATAGTTAAAATTGAAAATTGAATTGGGAGGGGGCATTTATATTTGAAATGAAAATTGAAATTGGAGGGGGGGGGTTATAGTTAAATCAAAAATTGAATTGAGGGGGGGGTTTATAGTAAAATTGAATATTGAATTGGGGGGGGGGGGGGGTTATGGTTGCATTCAAATTTGAAGGGGAGTTTATCTTTTGAATTGAAAATGTAATATGTGTGTTAAGATTTGTTTTGGCTATCCTGCAGTTATGGTAGCCTGTTTGTGTTGAATATTTTTATTGTTGACTTGAGATGGCTATTCTGCATTTGTGGTAGCTTTTTTGTTTTGAATTTGTTTCTGTTTGGGATGACTTATTGATTCTAGCTATGTTTCGTATTTGCTTATTTAATGTTTGTTTTCTATGTCCACAACCATTATGTCATCGTCATATCAACGTAATAATTTTATGGAGACGGACGTTATGTTCCTCGAGTTTGAGGACGATTTAGATAACATCGCGGAAGGGTCATCGTCTGTGAGTGACAATACGGCTGAGTCTAAGAATTTTCTTCATTTTAATTTATGATTATTTCATGTTCTTTTTTCTAACATTATATGTTATTATCGATTTATTGAGCAGGGTCTTCTTCTCAACAACCTGCGACTCCGACTCTTAAGAGGTGTGCGTAGTCTCGACTTTTAGAGTTAGAGTGCCACGTTGCAATAAATGGACGCATTCCGATGACAATCGCCCCTGGAGCAGAGAAGCCTATTTCTCCACACGTCGTTCACTTCAGCCAGGCGATAGGCGTGTGCGTGCGAAAGACATTTCCTATCCGCTGTCTTAAGTGGACGGATGTTGGGAGAGAATACATTGAGGTCGTTAAGGACAACCTCTAGAAAATTAAGTGCACTAAACATTTATGATTTCATTTGAAACATATCTAACTTTAACCAATCTAATGTGTTATGTTTGTAATGTGTAGCAATTGTTTGTGCTTGATTTCAATGATCAAGCAATGAATAGGTTTATTGAGAATCAGATGCTCATGACCTTTAAAGAGTTTCGGGTCGACTGTCACAGACATTTCAAAAAGTACAGCGACTCGGAGGAGGCTCGTGCCAACCCACCAAACGCATTGGTTGGACGTCATGAGGATTGACACTTCCTCTGCGACCACTATATCAGCCGTGCATTCCAGGTATTTGTCATGATTAATTATGATAACAAGTTTTAATATGTATAAGAAATAAACAATATAATTGTTTTAATACAAGAGCAATCACGCACGAACAAGGCTGCTAGACGGAAGTAGCTTTACAATCATAGTAGCGGGTCCAAGTCGTTTCTACACGATAGTACGAGCTTGCTGAGAAAAAAGGGAAGCCGATCGATCATGTGGAGTTATTTCGAGAAACAGACGTTCGAGCTGGAATGTTCGTGTTGCAAGTCGCCGAGGATGCGCATGTAAGTTATGCCCTTATTAATTATCGACTTTCATTATATATTTTTCCGCGTTACCTAACATAGTTTTTAAATTTGTTGCAGAATCAAATGCTGGAACTCCAATCCCAGCCTACCCCAAAGGGTAGTCAGCCACTCTCTGAGGATGAGATATGCGATCAGGTGTTGGGTAGACGACCAGGCTACTCAAAAGGTCTTGGTTGGGGACCCAAGCCGAAGGCCCGTAGAACGACGAGTGCGAGCAGTTCGTCGACATCTTGTTCGCAGTCCGCAGAAAAAGAGATTGAATTACAAGCTAAACTTAATGAAGCTTGAACGGATTGAAGTACAAGATAGAAATCACCAAGTGTTAGCTTCACAAGTGGAAACAATGAAAAGGATGATAAAAGAATTAACTCGTGCACAACATGGACCACCACATGATCCTTAGCTCTGCGGTACGTATATATGTGTCTATTATTCTTAAGTTTTTGCAATGATAGTATACAGTGAACATATGGATATATGTACTAAACTTAGTTACTTTTATATCATTTTAGGACCGAAGGTGTAGAATGACGCATACGCACCTCGTTGGGAGACTTTTTGTTATGTTTGTGTTTTCTTGTATTATGAGAACTACATTTTTTGTATTAAACTTACTAATATTTTGTGAACTTATTCGTATTATTAATTTTAAATCTTTTTTTTTAATTTGTGTTTGTATATTTCTTAATTTATTAATTTATATTCAATTTGTTTTAATTTAATCCAAAATATCGGGAAAAATATTTGAGCAATCCGAACGTCGTTGTGAATGTTTGAGCAAAATATTTTAGGGAAAATATAGAAATAAAATATTTAAAAAATATATAAAAAGGAATTCTCGATGCAATGAAACGTCGGGACTATGATGCATAAGAGACGTCGGGGAAGGTTGTTCCGACCCACAAAAGACGTCGGGAAAGAAACGTCGGAAGAGGCATTCCCGACGCCGCGAGGTGCGTTGGCATAAGGTCCATCGGAAAAGAGGCATTCCTGACGCCACCTTTGCCGACGTTTTTTTAGACGTCGAGAGAGGCATTCCCGACGCCATACCTACACGACGCGGGAATGCCTCTCCCAACTCGGTTCTCCCGACGTTTATTCCGATACCGTGATCTACGTCGACATATCCTTTTTTGACGTATTTTTCATTTTCACCGACGTTTTTGAGCGTCGGGAGTATCCCCGTCTCTTGTTGTGAATTATGCCTTAATGATATAAACAACTTAACACAAAGAATAAAATGCAAACATTCCTTTTTATTAACTTAAGTCACACGATTACAACACTTTACAGTACTTAGCCCAAAATACATGATCAAATCTTAAACTTAAGATCTAAACTCCTAGCAGCTCTTCTCACCTAGCAAGTCTTTCATCCTTTCTTACTTGACCTTAACGCCTTATTACCTGTAACTAAAACTTTAAAACATATATCATTAGAATTAGTGAAGTTTTAAGTAATCCTTTTCGGGAAATATATCTTTTGTAAACATCATTTCATAAAACATCAAATCTCATAAAATCACCTTTTCATTTATACACATCATTTCGCATAAACATATATTAGTCAACAATCATTCCTTTTGCCAAGAATCCTGAATCATTCTCCATGCTAAGTTTCATTACTTCGCGTTTAGACTACTATAATAACATCAACATCCGAGAATATTCTGATTTGATCTTGTTGCTTAGGTCGCTAAACACAACGCAATACTTTTCTACATCGACCAGCTTCACCCCACCATGTAATCCTTTTCTATATGGTTGCCTTTACTTCTTATGTGCACATAACAATTAGCTCATTAATAGGAAATAGACTAATGGTTTGAACACCATTTCATAAACATTGAGATCACATAAAACATGCTTTCAACATAACATAAACTTTTCATGGAAATCTCTTTGAAAACATGCATAATGAATCATTATTTCAAATCAGTACACACTTATTAATGGAGGCTTGAAGTCATGTAAATCATTTTGAAGAAACACTCACGCTACTTGATTGCTCAAACCCAAATTACTTCTCTTCTTCTTCTTTTGCGTAGACACTTTGGCAATACTTCAACATTTAGCCTTTCCTTTCCAAAATTTATGAATAACAATCCCTAATACTCTGGTTGAAGACTTCTATTTATACTACTCCATAAACAAGTTTAGTCACCTTTAATCTCTTATCAGCTTGTCAGCTCCTACTCTTAGTTGTGTACGTGTAAGCTTAAGGTTTAACTTAATCATGCTTAACTTAAACTCTACACGTGGCCCATTAAGCAAACTTTAGGAAATTTCTGGGAAGTTTCCTTATTTCTTTTCACCTAGTCCTTCATCTCGCGAAACACCTTAGTTGCATAAAAACACAACTTCCAAAATTCTTGTCGCATAACCTTTCTTGTGAACTAACCAACCTCTTCTTGTTTAGACCACCCAAAACACCTATTTTAGGACACTTAGTCAAATTTTTACTTCTTATCAACCATGAGTCTTACAAAAAAATGACCATCATCCACTTACCTCATGTATCCTACAAACATACATCGTTAGTGTCCACTGCCATTTTTCATAGAATTATCATTTATCACTCTATTTGTTGTCCATGTGTATCAAACTTACATCTCATTAATATCCATGTAATCCGCCATCTACTTGCCTCTTGACCTATAAATAGAGACCTTTGGTGGATTTTTTAAATACACACAACATTGGTGAAATCTAAAAAATTTGGGAGTTGGTGGATTTTTTTTTTTAATTTGAGAAATTTTATATTTTATATCTTTTATTATTTTATTTTATTTTATATATATTATATTTATTTTAATATTATATTTTATGAATAGTCATATGATATCGTTGTTCTTCATTTTCACAACACGTCATCAACACAAACTTCTGTTGTCTCTAGCGCCAAAGGTAGGTGTTGGAGCAAATATTGACCCGTTTAAAGGTAGCTTATTCTCAATCCATATCATGCACATGTTTATTATTTTGATATTTTATGTAGAATATGAGAATCGTCTCCGATACAAACCCAACGCAATGAAAATCACTTAAAACGAAGTTCAAACGAAGGAGAATGGTCAAATTAAACATGAAGGGAAAATTCGTAAATATTCAAAAGTTGTGACACGCGCCAGCCATCCACCCGCATGAACAACCCAGACGCATGCATTCAAGCCCTAAGTGAAGTGCCAACTTTTTAGATTTTTCTAATAAGAAACGACATTGTTTTGATCCTCTTCCTTAGACATCACAGGTTTGATCTCCAGCTGACTCGAAATAAAATCTGAATTATTCAAATTTTTGTTCACGTGCATTAATCTGCATCTGCCAACCACTTTACGCATACAGCCCAGAAGTGCGCATATAGCCTAGAAGTCACGAGTTCAAGCACTTACAAACGTTTGTTCCATTCTTTTCTATATAAACCCCTAATTTCCTATAATTCTACAACCAATTCACAATTTTCTCTCAAATAAATCCCAAAATTCTCTCAAAATTCACCTAATTTCAAGAATCCTATTCATCATTCTACCCTTTTCTCTCTCTTCAAATTCCAGATTTCTTGATGAATTTTTTCTCTCTTCAAATTAAATTCAAGATTTCTTACAAAGGTTTGATTCAATATTGATTTTGATGTAAATTTTTGTTGGAATTTTTAATTTTTTGTATCAAGAATTAAACCCATGTGTCAATTTCAATAATTCTAGTCAAATTTATTCTTGATTTCAATTTTGATTCACTCTTTGTATGCAAGATACTTAAATATGACAATTAATGCAAGATTAATTGAATTACTTTTCTCTACACAAAAATTTACTTGATTCTTGATTGTTTCTCACCAATTCTTGAAATTGAATGATGCTTGATGAATTTTCCTTGTTTTTGACACTTTTCTTTGAAATTAATTGCATATTTTTTTGAGAGCACAATTAATTACTAATTAATTCTTGATTTGCCAAAATTGTGAAGTAAATTTCACTTTTCTTTAAAGAACAAGTTAAGGACTTTAGTTAATATTGCAAGAATTAAACTAATTACCTATGGAAATCATCTCTTTTCTTATCTTTCTCAAAATTCTTCCAAGATCAAGCAAGTTGGTCTTGTGAAGAATCTTGAATCAAGAACCTCACTTAATTAAGCATGATTCAATTCTTAATCATCTTTGATTCAATGATAAGAATAGATTAATAGCCTAAGTCCATTCCTCACTTTTCTTATTGAGTTTCTGTAACGACCCAACTTTTTATACTAAGCTGAGGTCGTTACTAAAAGGAACAATGACAAGAGACACTTTTTGAAACGAGGGAAGAATAAATTTTCACTAAAAACGGAATATTAAAAACACTGAAACATAAACGCGGAAGCAAAACTGAGTCCCCATATGGCATGTCACGGATCCTTCTCTGTCGCTCGCCAGCTTTCCTCTACCTTTACCTTTACCTTCGCCTGAAATGTTAAACATAAAAAGAGTGAGTATAAACATATACTCAGTAAGGGACCTACTACTAGTCCCGCTAGGTGTCTGTTAACTTCCCATTAGAGTCCTGTAAATGGTACCCAATCTCTGGCACGTTCCCGAACACGTGCAACATGCGCTCCCGTAGGAACGAAAATCTGGTCTTCGGTGTCCCGAGGGAGCACCTAGGACATGCTGGTCTCTAGTGAACCCGGGGGTAACACTAAGACAATCGGGATGCGAGGACCCCGTCGAATCACTCGAATCATATCTATATCCATGCTAGACTGGCGTCCCGTCGGACCACACAGTCCTAAATAGGTGGTGATCCCGAAGGACACCCATGCAGGTACGACTCTAATAGACAAAGTTAACAGAACACCCTATCCATAGCATGTAGCATAACATAACATCATAACATGGCATGAGTATTAATCTTAACGTCCTTAATCATGTGATTAATATATCATGCATTAACAATCATCAATAGTCATCAACAACATACTACCGGTCATTAACATAACATCAGTCATCATCATCAATCATCAACATAATAATCTCAGTCATCATCATCAACATCAACTATCATCATAATCTCAGTATAATCATTATCATCAAATTATGCATTTTAGCTACCATCAATGCATAATCATAATTACATGCGGTCTCTTGAATTCAGTTCGAAGGTCTAGTAGGAGAATCTCTTACCTGAAGATTTTAGCCAAACAAAGGTACTCCCTAGTTGACAGTAAAATTCTCCAATTAACTTGATCCTAATCATAAAAGGAACACTTAGTATCTTAATTAATGAAATTAGCAATTGGCTAACATCCAAAAATCCTCCCAAATTAATTAACTTTCTAAAAATTGGGGTTGAAACCAATTCAACCTTGATTGGGAAAAATCCAAGATTTAGATCTTAAAAAGTTTAGCCAATTGAACCTTTTACAGAAAACCCAAATAGATCCAAAATTAAATTAATAAAATATTAATTTAATTTTATTGGCTTACCAAGGTTACTCAGATGGAGGTTGGAAAATCCTCTTATCCTTGATGAAAAATTCATCACTTTAAATCCTCAAGCTTCCAAAGAGACCAATCTTAACTTCAACTGAGGCGGCGACTGCAGAGGGTTATCTTAGAGAAGAAGATGAAGAACCTTTTTTTTTTCCTTTTACTTTCTAATTTAAGCATTCCAATGCTATTTATAGACCCAAATAATAACAATAATATTTATTATTATTATTTCCTTTTCCTTTTCCTTTTAGGATATATATATATATATATATATATATATATATATATATATATATAATACCAAAAAATATACATATATCTTTATTCCCATTATCTTTCCTAAATAAATGCCTTAATCTTAGGCATTTATAACCATTAGTAATAATAATAATACTTCTTTATTATTACTATTTTTCTCTCACCAAAATCTACAATAAATATATATTTATTTAAACCATTATTCTCTCTTATAAATAAATATATATCTTTTTCGTCCAATCAAATCAACCATCTCTCCTTTCATGAATTATTTTCTTTTCCAAATAAATATAATTATATTCCATAATATAATTAACTACACTTTTCCAAATTATTAATTAAATATATATATCCATATATATATACTCAATTAATTACAATTCCACCAAAACTAACTTTTCCCTCCAAAATCTCAAATTAACTTAAGTCCTCAATTAATTTAATCAATCAAATCTTTTCTAATAAATCACTTATAACTTCCAACACGAATTATCTTAACTCAACCATAACAACTTCACTCCATAAACAATATTTATCTTTCTACAGAATAATTAATTATCATCCACAATAATTAATTATTATTTACCTTTCTTCCAAAATAATTAATTATCTTCCACAATAATTAATTATTATTTATCTTCTCCAAAAATAATTAATTATCTTCCACAATAATTAATTATTATTTATCTTTCTCCAAAAATAATTATTAATTATCTTCCACAATAATTAATTATTATTTATCTTTCTCCAAAATAATTATTAATTATCTTCCACAATAATTAATTATTATTTATCTTTCTCCAAAATAATTATCCTTTTACAAATAATTATATTTTCCCAAAATATAATTATTTTACTTTTTAAACCTTACCAAATATCTTTTCTCCAAAATACAATTACCTTTTCCTTAAATAGTTATATTTTAACAAATATAAATATCTTTTCCTTTAACATAATAATTATATGTATATAACTTTCAATATGAATTATCTTAACCCAACCATAGCAACTCCACTCCATAATTAAGATTTATCTTTCTACAGAATAATTAATTATTTCCCACAATAATTAATTATTATTTATCTTCCTCCAAAATAATTAATTATCTTCTACAATAATTAATTATTATTTATCTTTCTCCAAAATAATTAATTATCTTCCACAATAATTAATTATTATTTATCTTCTCCAAAGTAATTAATTATCCTTTTACAAATAATTATATTTTCCCAAAATATAATTATTTTACTTTTTCTCCTTTAATAAATATCCTTTCTCCAAAATACAACTATCTTTTCCTTAAATAATTTTATTTCAACAAATATAATTATCTTTTCCTTTAACATAATAATTATATATATATTTCCACGTATACATATAATTATCAAATCTCCAACAAACTTTCCACCCTACGGTTTAATTAAATAACGTCCATAATTATTTAATTAAATTCAACTTCAACAACACTAAAATCCACAACTTTACTTAATCCTCTTAACCTACCATTTAATAAAAACTCAACAAACACCACGTGTCAAAACCTCTAATTAATTAAATATTCATGCAAGAAATATTTAATTAATTTTAATTCCCACTTAAATCAAATAATTCTCATTAAATGGATTCAAAATAACGCCCAATAAATTAAATCTAGATAAACAAAATTAAGATAACTGACTCCAAAATTATCTAAATTTTTGGGGCGTTACAGTTTCAATCTTTAATTTCTTTTTCTTGTGAATTGACTTGCAATTTAAAGTTTCCCTTAATTCTTGGTCTTTATTGATTTCCCCCAAATTGTTTTCAATGCTTTTCTTTTCTTTTTGTTACTAATCTCATCTCCTTTAAGATTTTATTCAAGAAATTTTACTTAGCCTCACTTTCTTGGATTCGACACCCGTGCTTACACGTATCTATGCTAAGATTAAGATAAACTACAAATATTTTTTGTCAAAGTGAATCTAGGTAACACCATTTTCAACAATTTTAATTTTCGTACGTACTTGTGTTTAATAATGACCTTACCTACATTGCATAATTCTTTACGCATACAAAATCGCCTTTGTCAGTAGGTTCTAAAGATAGATCATATTTTTCTCACTTTATTATAAGTAGTAAAGTAAATGTTATTTTACATATTTGATACATGTTAGATTTTTAATTTAATTATAGTATTTTATGATATTATTACCATGATAAATCTTGCAAAACTAGAATTCACGATTCTTAACATTAACAATATCAATTACTTTTCATGGGTTCTTGATGCATATAAATGCTACGAATCTCGAAGATACAATCAAAAAAAGAGATACAATGACCAAAAAAAAAAAGCGAAGCCATGATTTTTCTTTGCCATCATATTCATTCGGGGGGCGGGGGGAAGGGGGATTCAAGATAGAATATTTAACAATAAGAGATTTGCATATGTTGTAGAATAAACTGAAAGAAAATATAATCAAAGTTCATTTTCTCTAAGCTCGTTATTATTGGATGCATTTGAGGCTACAAGATTTTAAATCAAATTATTACAATTCTAAATTATTTATAATCATTTAAAAATTATTGTTATGCGGAAAAAAAACTAATGCAGATTAATGTTAAATAAGAAATTTTAGACCAATTATAAATTGCCATGTCATTTACCAAATAATGACGAAAAAAATAAAAATAATTGAATTTGGAACTAATTAAAAGTTGACCTTGAAATTGAAGATATAAATTGGCCAATATTGATGATGCCACATGTTTTCATTATGACCGTTGAATCAAGTTAATTATTTTGGTCCAATTTTATTAGGGCTAAAATTTAATTGACCCAAAAAATAGCTTAATTTAACCCCAATCCATGAATGACCGTCGGGAGGCGAGTCGGGAGAACTGTGTTGAGGGATGAATTGTCACCAAAATGTAGCAGCGTTGGGAATACCTTACCCACGACGTCGGAATGAAGACGTTAGGAGTTACATTTTCCTGACGTGCTTCATTCCAGCATCGGGGGTAAGGTATTCCCGATGCCATGTCGGAAGCTGGTCGCCCAACGCAATTCCTATAAAGTCAGGATATGTGATTAACTACAAACGCCTATGTGCATCGAGAGATTATGTTTTTTTTTCTGTTTTTTTCAATTATTATGTTCAATTTTTTTTATCCTGTGGTATGCTTTTTAGTTTCAATTCAATTTAAATTCAAAGAACTTTTCAAATAAAACAAACAGAATAAACACAAATACCAAATTGTCATTTATAGAATTAGAGCATGATTCCAACAAAAAAAGTGTCGCTATTCGAACAATTACACATTGTTTGTTTGAAACAATTACATAGAAAAGAAAAAAATCATCATCTGTCATTGCCTTGGATGCCATCTTCGAACAAGTCCACACCTACAATGACATTAATAAAGTAAAGTAAAGTACATTATTCAAACTTCAAAAACCAAAATGCATGGATATGCCAAAACCAAAAACGTAGGAACAAACAATAATCAAACTACAACATCTAAGTACTCAATCTCTCAACTTCCACTCTTTCTACAAATGTAATCAACAATAGAGACTTAACTTACACATCACTCACTTTGGCGTGCCACCCAACGTAACAACTACATCGAAGCCTTCAAAGTAAAGTTTAACCTCCCCTCAAACTCAATCTATGATGTAGCTACCCAAAATAACCTAACCTCTCAACTTCGGCGTGCCACCCAACGTAACAATTACATTGAACATAAATGTTTAACCCTCCTCAAACTCACCCCATGAGCAAACTACTTAATACAACCCAACCTCTCAACTTCGGCCTGCCACCCAACATAACAACTGCATTGAACATAAACGTTTAATCCCCCCCTCCCAAACTCATTCCTGGAGCAAACTATAAATCATAACTACTCAATCTCGCAACTTTGACTAAAGTTAAGTTTAAACTAAAGACTACCATAACTGCAAGATAGCAAGAACAAATCAACATAATTCAAAGGATAAGTTTAAATAAAGGCTGCCATAATTGTAGGATAGCTAGAACTAATCATCAGAATTCAGAAACTAAGTTAAAATAAAGACTGTCATAATTGCAGGATAGCCAGAACAAATCATTTTAAATAAATTTATCTATCTTTTATGAAAAACAACTAAAAATTTCAAAATACGTACATAAGTTCAAGTACGTTAAAATCATGCGACTGAAGTTATAATTTGTATATTAGAAAATCATGTAGCCAAAATCAACTCTCACAAGATAATTCGTGCGACCAAAGTTTTAACAACGTTATAATCTTTCCAATCATCTTTCAACGAACTCAGTAAGTTCTTTTCCCTCTTAGTCCTTACATTTCATTTCATTTCCCTCTCTTTTGTATTCATCTTGTATAAGAGACAATATCTCATTGCTAAGAGCAGCTAGTCCAGTGAAGGGGTTGAGAAGATTCAATTATACGGTCTTTAGTCAGAGTAAAGAAAGGAAGAAAAAGACAGTGATGATCAACGTTGTTGAAGTTCAGTTACCTGAGGACATGCTTGGTGATCTTTTGGCAATCTCTGAGGAGACTTCAACAAAAAAAAGAACAAGCAGAAAAAAAGAAAGCGCAGAAAAAAAGAATGAGGAAGAAGAAAAAGCTAGAAGGGAAAGGCTGGAGCGAGGAGAGAAAGAAAAGGAGTTGAGGAAGGAAGAAGAAGAGAAGAAGAAAACAAAAGAAGAAGAGGAGGAAAAGAAAAAGAAAGAAAGCAAGGAGAGGGCAAAAAGAGAAAAAGTGGAAAAGGAGCGAGAAGAGAAAAAGAAAGAAGAAGAAAAGAATATAAGAGAGAAGGAAGTTCACGAAGAAGCATGAGATGAAGATATAAGTGAAACAAGGGAGTCCTTATCAATCAAAGAATCTAAATTTGACAAAGTGGCGAGGAAAGCCCAAGAAAAGACGGAGAAGGTTAAAAATGGGCTACTAAAGATCAAGGTTAAGGCACAAAGGGTCAAAGCCTTAGCTGAAGAAAAGATGGAAACAAAGCTGAGGGGCCGGGAAGAGCTCCTTATGGAAGTTGATAAGATAACTCTCTCCACAGAGAAGAGTAAAGGAAAAGAGAAAACCTATGACAAATTCTATGAATAGTTTGAAAAATAATGAAAAAGGAAAGTTACAATAAAAAAGGAAAGTTACAATGAAAAAGAAGGCATTGAGAGAGCAATTTGCAAAGAGGCGAGCTAATAAAGTAAAAAGAAAACCTCTGAAAAGCGACGAGAAATAGGATGAAGAAAGTGAATCGAAAGGGCCCTTATCCGCTAAGTGATAACTTGTAGAAATACAAGTTATTGTAGCCTCTTGTATAGAATAATGAGGCCAAAATGTAGAAGTGTATCAAAACCCCATGATTATGTTAAAAAAACATAATTATTTAGAAATACACTTTACATAAGCATCCATATTTGTTTTACTGTGTTTCAGTGTCTTAACGCAGGGTAAAAGCAAAAGAAGAGATTTGTGAATCGCAGAGGATACCACTCAAGAGTTACGCTAGAAGAACCCATCTGGAAAAAATAAATGTTAGGTGAAAAGCTTCATCATTTCGCGAGGATGGTTCATTAGAAGACAAGAATGGTAGTTGAGGATGATGTACCTTGACAACGGCGACTTTCAATGCTGACATGATCAAAAGAATAAAATTTTTCAGCTGAAAGTTACTTATATAAAGGACTCCATTACCATCAAGGAAAGCAGGTTTGAATGGACCCAGGAGGCCTAGAGAGGCCAAAGAGCCGGTAGTGTGTAAAAATCATATGTTAATCTTCAGCCAAAGTGCCTAAATAGGCTAAAGTCTAAAGAGTGGTGGAAAGGAGTAGCCTTTCCATCGACTGTAAAAGTCATCATCTTCTTTTCCGACCAAGCTGTGAGTGAAAGCTTAAAGCTTGAAGAAAAGGAAGTTCGTTTTCTACTTTCCCTAACTTGTAAACATTTTCCATTATGTCTTCTTTCCATTTTTGTATTCTTTGTAATATATATTTTTCATATTGTACAATGGCCGAAGACCTACATTCTTTAATATATATTACATGTTTATATCTCTTCAATCCATTTATCTCTGTATTGTTCATCTATCAATATGTTATTTGTAGTTTGGTCTTGTGATAAGTTGTTTTGCTTATAACTCTTATCGGGTTAGTTAAGCTATTTTCATCATCTGGCCAGTGCTTATTGCCAACTACTTGAGAAGGCAAGTAGCAAGGATATTGCTATCATGCATTAGGAGGAGTTTGGAGACAAACTCCACCTTGGCAAGATAACTTCCATCATTTGTACCTTGAAAGAAGGACAAGTGTGGGCAATTGGCGCTGAGAGGTTATTGCCCTTAATCACGAAGCTCTATACGTTTTATAAGTGAATCCTTCTAGATATATCTCGCCTAACTAGGTTGAGTCATTTGTACCCCGAAAGGAGGACAAGTGTGACATATAAAGATTCTGAGAGGAGCTTGCCTTAATTATAGACTATTTATGAGAGCCATATTGCATCAAGACTTTCATGGTCTAATCGCCTAGTCATGCATAAACATTCCTTCAACCATTCTTCATACAATTTAGTTCACTTCCATCTAATTCCCCTTTATAGAATTTCTAGAGTACATAAGTAGTTTTGATTCCGCATTCATTCATTCATTCATTGTTCATTATTCTTTTATACCGCCTAATTGATGAGTAAATCCTAGAGCTAAGTGTTGATATCAGTTCCCTGTGTTCGACTCTGGATCTTCCAAATAAACCTATTGTTTCGCTTATACTTGGACAAGCAATAGGAAAACTTGTACACGACAAGGACTTAGCTTTAATATGAAAAATAGAGACATTCTGAGCATTTTACATGTGATGATCATGTCTGAATGCATAATGAAGAGATTCACAAGGAGCATTTTGTATGCCATGATCTTGAATCAATGACACATTATGAAAAATGAAATATAGTTTACCTTGCTAAGGCCGAATGCACTCAGCACAAGTCGAGTCACCACTGAGCAAGTGAGTAAAAAATTCAAGATAGAGAAAGGGCTCTATCCGTGAAAAGGGAACATGCTCGAGTTGCTCACGTCACCCATTAAGGCGTTTAAATGGAAAAGATTCTTTTGGTGGCGACGATAAGGTCAAACGTAGTGACATAGTTTTATAAGGGTTACATTAATGAAGAACAATACTACGCGATGGTGAAGGGCCAGAAAGTAGATTTTAGGTCAACACTACGTGATGGTAAACTTGCTCTATAGGTTAGAGAGCAATGAAATTGGACACATAATCTTTAAAAACCCATTAGAGCAAGACTTAGAAGATGCATTAAAAGGAGCAACATGGCCTGGGACAAGATGGGACAAAACGTCTATAGGAAAGTACCAACTTTTCTCGCATAATCTATACACGGACGCCAGCGTTCGACTAGTTTTTGTGAAGAAAAAAATCATGCCTACTCGCCATGACAACACTATTTCTATGGATCGAATAATGCTCATCTATTGCATTATGGAAGAGCTAGCAGTGAATGTGGGCAAGATAATCTGTGAGCACATTCTCGCATAGGTTAAACATCCTTGTGACACAAGACCCTTCCCGCGATTGATTAAGAAACTATGTTTGAAGGCATTCCCGATGTTAGAAAAACTTCCTCAAGTAGAAGTGAAGGATGGAGTGTGTACCGCCACAATCATTCACCGCATCATTATCATCCATAAAAATAAAGCAATGCTTAAATGCCTCAAGACAAAAAAAGAAGGTCAATCAGAGGTTAAAGATGTGGATGACAGTGAAGAAGAAGAAGAAAAGGAGGAAGATGATGTTCTATTAAAACGTAAGAGGCAAGGCAAAAAGAAGGCCTGAGGATAAAAAAGAGCCAAATCCTCTAAGGCCGAGGAATGTAAGAAAACCTTGTCCTTTACGTTATCCAGTAGTCCCAAGAAGAAGAAGCCTACCAATCCCCTCTCGTCAATTAAATGCAAACTCTTCAAAGCTACAACCTTTCAAACTCCCACCAAATCCAAAATGCCAACAACTTCTTGAGCCTTCCTATAATCCAAAAAATCCAAACTTTTAGAATCCAAATCGCTTCTACCACCCGTTGAAATAATAACCGTCCCTTCCTTACCAAGGCACGAAGCCAACAAGGATCATGCCCTTGTTTTGTTTGATGAAATAGAAACTTCCATCACACGTTAAGAGGAAACTCCTCAACCTCTTATCGTAGTCCCAATTAACCAAACCAAACCACAGAGCTCTGAAACTTTAAACCAGGAAGTTTTTCATGAATCCTGTTCTGACCCAACAACATTAATAAATGATGCGTCTAAGGAGTCCGAAGAGGGGCACCGAGTATTGTGGTGCCAAAAGGAAAAAAAGTCGAAAATGAGGTTATTAATGATACACTCCAAGGGGTAAAGGAAATAATCCCTGAGGAAGTTGGTGAGAAAAGCTATCCCTCACCGTCCAAATCAACCATAAAAACCTCCATGTGAAAAGACAAGTTGAAGAAGGCGACTAGAGAAGACGAAGAAGAAACTGACCAGGGTTATATCTTAAAGTTCATGGATCACTACATTTGTAAGCAAATGGAGAAAGGATTTGAAGATATAGTTCAGTGACAGAGTAACCTTCAAGAAATGCAATTGTAGAGTCAGAAGCAACTAGGCGATTTAGAACTCAAATGTGACAATGCAAGTGCTAATAGTCAGACACAAGTGGATCAGCTCAAGGGAGAAGTAACCAAGCTCAAAACGTTAAATCAAGAGCTCCAAATGCACCTTGGTGCAATCATGTAGCATAATGCGGTAATAAGGGAACAAAGCAAAATGTTGATTGGTTTAGTTAAGGAACTCGCTGTGAGGTGTAACACACAATTCACAGCCTTACTGAGATATCAGCACCTTTTGATGTGTAGCACGATTTTGGTACGACACTTTCCACAAAACATTGTAAGATCCCTCGTGCGATTTGACCCAACTGTCTGCGACGCGAGAAATCGTTAGGCTCCACTACCACCACAAATACTACAACAACCTTAAATTTGGGGGTGTTAGGAAACATTTCTAATGTTTATTAGGTGAGCAAGCTTTACCTCAAACCTCTTTTGTAAGATTTTTCAGTGCTAAATACTATCATTCATTTTTAGCAATAAGGACACTGCCACATTCTAAATTTGGAGGGTGTGCGAGGTCCGAGCTAAAGCTTTTGAATTTTTTTGGAAACCCTTTAAGGCATTTAAAATAAGGCATTTTAACAAAAGTTGAAGTAAGCTAAAAAGTGTAAAAATTTCAAACATTTGTTCATTCTTTTATTGAATTGAAATAACTACTCCAATGTTGTCTTCCCTCACCAAAAATAAGAAGCAAATCTTTAAAGTAAAAGTTTGAGAGTTGAGTAATAAGAGGCGATAAGAGTTATAGTTGAGGAAAGGAACAGACTCATAGAATACCTATGATTTCCCACTCAACGCTAATCACCAAGTAAATGAGTAAATAAAAAAGCATTCTTTCCCATGAAGATTGTTCTGAAATTTTAGCCATTTCTAAAATATGAAAATAAGATTTTTGTGGCGAATGGACAGGGATATTTTGAGCGTTAAGCTTGTTGCATTTTAAACTTAGAATTATTTCCATAGATGTACGCAATGAGAGTAAACCCTAAATTATGAATAAATTGACTCGAGTTTTGAGAAGTATATAAGTGCAAGGAGGAAGGTGAGTCTTTGAGGAGGAATTGTGCTTGGGGACAAGCATGATACGGAGGGATGCTTGAGGGCAAGCATTATTCTAAATTTAGAGGTGTGATGACTTGTAGAAATACAAGTTATTATAGCCTTTTAGATAGAATAATGAAGCCAAAACACATAGTAAGCGTTTTACCGTGTTTTTAGTACCTTAACGTAGGAATAAAAATAAAAGAAGAAACTAGTGAATCGTAGAGGATCTCGTGCAAAAGCTATACGACCAGAGCTCAGCTGGCAAGTACAACTTCTAGGCGAGGATCTACGTCATCATGCGAGGAAGGTTCACTAGAAGATAAGAATGGTAGTTGGGGTGATGTGACTTAAAAAGGTTGCAATCGACCTTGACATGATTAGAAGAATAGAAGTTTCTTACTGAAAGTTGCCTACATAAAGCCTCATTCTACATCAAGTAAAGAGGTCGACTTGGAGAGAAGTCTGATACCTAAATGGATCGACCGAAATGCCATAATAAGCTAAAACCTAGAGAGTGGCAAAAAGGAGTAGCCTTTCAGCCATCCGTAAAAGTTATTCTTCTTCTTCTTCATTCAGTATGTAAGTGAGAGCTTAGAGTCCAAGTAAAGAATATGCAATTTTTCCATTACCTCTAACTTGTAATGTTCATTTCTATACTTTCCATTTTTGTATTTCTTTGCAATGTATTTGTTCATATTGTACAGTGGTCTAAGGCCTGCATTCTTTAATATATTGCATGTTTATACCTCTTCAATCCATCATTTCTGTAATATTCACATGTCAATATGTTATCTGTAGTTTGGTCTTGTGATAAGTTCTTGATAAGAAGCTTAGCTTATAACTCTTATCGCGTTAGCTGAGCTACAGTTATCACTTGGCCAGTTTTTATCGTCAACTACCTGAAAGAGCAATTAACAAGGATAAGGCTAACGTATGAAAGGAGGAGTTTGGAGACAAAATCCACCTTGGCAAGATAACTTCCATCATTTGTATCCTAAAAGGAGAACAAGTGTGGGTATTTGGCACCGAGAGATTGTCACCCTTAAAAGAGAACTTCTATGAGTCTTGTAAGTGAAATCTTCTAGATATATCTCACTTAATCAAGTTTAGTTATTGACATCCTAAGAGGCGAGCAAGTGTGGTGTTTAAGATACCAAGAGGTGCTCGACTTAATCTTAAGCTAGTTATCTGAGATACATCGCATCAAAGCTCCCGCATGGTTGAAATGCATAGTAAAGCGAAGACTTTCCTTCACTCTTTCTTTAATAAAATTTAGTTCGCACTCCCATCTCACCTCCATTCTAAATCCCCTGTTATAGATTCTTTAGTGTAGATAGTGGATATAGTTTAAGCTTACACTTCTTCATACTGTATAGATGATTCTTTTCTACTACCTGAAAGAAGAATGAACCCTAGAACTAAGCTTGCTATCAATTCCCTATGTTTGATCCTAGATTACCCAGGAAACTTATTGTTTCACTTATACTTGGGCAAGTAGTAGAAAACTTGTACTCAACGAGGACTTAGAAATTACATGAAAACGCGAGGCATGGAGAGCATATAGCATGCCATGACCCTACCTCATCGCATATAATAAGATATAGATACCACACTGCACAACTCTAAGTCCAAACGAATTCTATCCCACCAGTTACTATATGCTATGCGAGTAGACGGTGGCCACTACCAAAACGATGTGATTGAGAAGGTGCCAATAGGCAATCAAGACTGCAAGTTCAATGTCGGATGTCCTTTGCTACCTGTAGAGGAAATAAAACAACATATTTGAAAGGTTAGACAAAAACACCTAGTGAGTGGGATCTTTAATCAAACAACTTAAATACCAACAAGTTATTTTATTTTAACAAAATCAATTTCCAATCTAGGCGTTATGGTAAATCAGTTTTTATACTGTTTATTGCTCTTATGCTTCTCACATACTAAACATTTCTTTTGCAGATTTATCTTTCATTTTTCAGTTATGTCTTTGTACCCTCTCTTTAGCTCAAGTGTTTACCATACTCTTTTGCCAAGTTAGGGTCAAATGAAGAAAGTCTTAACGCATTAACAATACCATTAATTCCCTCATGCATGAAGCATCTTCTGATGTCAAATCACACAGCAAGTATGAGACATCCCATACCAGATCACATAGCAAGTATGAGGCATCCCATACCACATCACACAACAAGTATGAGACATCCTATTCAAGGTCACATAACATGAATAAGACATTCTATTCTAGATCACACAACAAGAATAAAACATCGCATCATATAGGATACAACGATATTCTCATTAGCTATTTAATATCTCATGAGCATCTTTAGTTTTTCAATTAATACTAACCTCATCAATAATATACATTACAAGTCCCATATTACGACACAATCACTAAGTATGTCCAGAGGAAATGATTTTCAACTTTATTTCTCTCAGAAATTCACATATTTTCAAGCATTTAACAATAAAAAAAGGAAATTCACATCGTCATGGTTTCCATAGAAATAATATTAAGGGTGAAAATATCTTTTAGAAATTCTTTTCTGAGAAGAAAGAAACATTTGTAGTTCCTACGTTAAAGTCTCCCTTGTACTTCTGGGGATCCTTGTCAGAAATAAGCTCATTCTGTGTTTTGATTCCTTGGATACCTCTAAAGTAGAAATTTATTCGGACTCGAGGTTGTTTATATGTGTAATTAATTCTATGCGATAAGTAATTTGTAATAGCCTAACTCCTTTTGGATGTTGTTTTAGGCACGCCTGACTCATTAATCCTTAGTTGGTGATAGCTTAAACGTAAGTCTATTTTGGAGAATACAGAGGCTCACTTCAATTGAGCAAAGAGATTGTCTATTCGTGGTAATGGGTACTTGTTCTTGATTATTACTTTGTTCAATTGGGGATAGTTAATGCACAGTCTCATGTATCCACCATTCTTCTTTACAAATAGAATAAGGGCTCCCCATGGTGAGGTACTAGGCCGAATATAACCTTTTTCTATTAACTCCTCCAACTGGTTCTTTAGCTCCTTTAGTTCGCTTGGTGTCATGCGATAAGGGATTTGAAAAATTAGTGTAGTTCTATACACGACTTCAATAGTGAATTTAATCTCTCTTTTCGGTAGCAATCCACTCAATTCCTCTAGGAATACATCCAAGTATTCACAAACTATAGGCACCTAGTTGGGATCCTTATGTGCATGTGTATCTAACACATAAGCCAGGTAGGCAGTATGCCCCTTCTTCATCAGCTTCCTCGCCTTCAATACGAATATGATCCTCCCTAAATTAACCTTCTTATCACCTTCAAATGTAATTTCAAATTTTCTAGAGTCTCTCAATACTACCTTCTTATTGGAGCAGTCCAATATCGCATGGTACTTAGTGAGAAAATCCATTCTCAAGATCACATATAATTCATCAAGCTCAAATAAATGCAAGTCAACTTTCATAGTGATGCTCTCAATACTTACTTCACAATCTCTATACACTTGTTCTACTGACAATACCTCACCGGAAGGGGTGCTAATCAATAACCAATTTTGTAGAGATTATATTCAGGGATTTAAAATTTTAGAATGCAACATGGAAATAAAAGAATGTGTAGCCTCATAGTTAAACAACACCGAAGTAGGAGAATTAAAAATCATTAATGAAGCTATGATTGTGTGAGGGTTTTCTCTTGCCTTACTTCGAGTCATAGCACAGACCTTTCATTGTAACTTGGGCCTTCCAAGTCCTTTGGCTCTACTAGGACCAACTTCAGTTTTGTCTTGTCAGTAAGGCTGATTAACCGATTGCAACACAGTTCGTGGGTTCCCTTGAATCTCCACATTTGGACAGTATTTGGCAAAATGTCCTGGTTGCCCGCAGTTGAAACAACTCTTTGAAAAACCACTTCTTTCCTCAAAATTTGGATTCTATCTCTCTGCTGGCCTTTATTAGGCCTCATTCTCCATCCACACTGAGGTGCCTCTTTTCCTTGATCTCTCTTTTGTCTTTGAAATCCTCCTTTGTAACTAGTCTAGGAACTGGAGGGATGTGGGAATAATTTTTTAAATATTTTCGTTGTTAGATGCCTGGCGTCGGACGTCTGGTCTCGTCGCATCGTTTGTCATTCCTCAAGCTGCCAAAGCTTTGACAACAAGGGTCTTTTTTCAAAATTTTATTTTTCTTGTCATCCGTCATGCATCTTTCAATCCTCATAGTAGCTTCAATCAGCTTATAAAAGTCAGACCAATTCATATTGGCCGTGACTTGTGGTCTAGTTTCAATCTATAACCCTCCCTCAAACTGTTTGCACTTATCTTCATCATTAACTACAAAGGTTAAAGCATACTTAGCCAACTAAGTAAATCATTTTTCATATTTGGCAACGATCATGTTGCCTCGAACAAAATCCATAAACTCGTTTCTCTTCGCATCACAAAAGGAATGAGAGTAGAACTTATTCTTGAAAGCCTTCTTGAATTCTTCCCACGCAATGAGGTCTGCTCTGCCTACTCTTACTGTGTGGAGAGTCCACCAGTCTTTCGTGCCATCTTACAACTAGAACGTTGCGCCTAATTTCACTTTTCTTTCTTCGGGGTAGTCCATCACCCCAAACTATTTTTCTAACAGGCTTAACCACTTATCCACGTCAGTTGGATTAGTGGTTCTCACAAATGTGGTACCCTCAATGTCTTTAGCCTTTCAATGCTAAATCTTTTGTTTATCTTCTGAGGGAAACGGTCAAACACGCCTTCCTTGGCTCCCCTTCCTGACATGTCATCAAATGCTTGCGCTTTATTGGCACTCCTAGTAGCTGGAACATTCGATGCCACTTTTCTGACTCGTCTTAACCTTCCTCATGGTTCCATAGTTCCTATACTGCATCAATACATTAGACTTTTGTACTAACATGACTCAATATACATGACTCTACTTGAGACCGTTCCCAAGAACTTATGCTCTGATACCAACTTGTCACACTTTGTTCCAATTCACTGTATGCGATGAAATGGATATGTGACCGCTTAGACATCCTTCGCGAGACTTTTTATGTAGAAATCACTAAGAATGCTTAGTAAGTAAGATTAATAAAACAATTGCAAGAAGCTTAACGTAGAAAGAAGACTCGATGAACGTAAATTTTATTGATAATTCAAGGTCGGTACATCCCCTACTTTTACAATATCTAGCACAAAACCAATAAACAAGATGCAACAAGACTTGTACTTTCCTCACTTAGTTACTATATGCTATGCGAGTAAATGATGGCCACTACCAAAACGATGTGATTGAGAAGGCATAGTAGGCGATCAAGACTGCAAGTTAAATGTTGATATCTTTCGCTATTTGTGGGGGAAATAAAACAACATATATGAAAGGTTAGACGAAAACATCTAGTGAGTGGGATCTTTTATCAAACAACTTAAATCCAACAAGTTATTTTATTTTAACAAAATCAGTTTCCAATCTAGGCGTTAAGTAAATCAATTTTCATATTGTTTATCGTTCGTATGCCTCTCATATACTAAATATTTCTTTTGCAGATTTATCCTTCATTTTCAATTATGTGTTTGTACCCTCTCTTTGGCTCAAGCTTTTACCACTCTTTTGCCAAGTTATGGTCAAGTGGAGAAATCTTAACTCATTCACAATACCATCAATTCCCTCATGCATGAAGCGTCTTCTGATGCTAGATCACACAACAAGCAAAGGGCATCCCATATCAGATCACACAACAAGTATGAGGCATTCTATTAAAGGTCACACATCATGAATAAGACATTCTATTCCAGATCACACATAAAAAATAAAGTATCGCATCGCATAGGTACAAAGATATTCTTATTAACCGTTTAATATCTCACGAGCATATTTAGTTTTTCGATTAAAACTAACCTCATCAATAATATACATCACAAGTCCCATATTACCACACAATCACCAAGTACATCCAGAGGAAATGATTTTCAACCTTCTTCTCTAGGAAATTCACATATTTTCAAGAATTTAACAATAAAAAGGAAATTCACATCATCATGGTTTCCATAGAAATAATATTAAAGGTGCAAATATTTTTTAGAAATTGTTTTCTAAGAAGAAAGAAACATTTGTAAGGAGAACCACTCAGAATCACAGTCGACTAACTCCTAGCCTAGCTTCTGACGCCAAAGTCTCTCTTGCACTTCTCAAACTTCTTGTTGAAAATGAGCTCGTTTCACGTTTCAGTCCCTTGGATACCTCTAAAGTAGAAATTTATTTTGACTCAGGGTTGTTTATATGCATAATTAATTATATGCGATAAGTCATTGGTCATAATCATTGTATGCGAAATACTAACTATGTATCTCTTTATCGCATAAGATTTATGTCCTTATTGATTACAAGTTTTTTTATTGCTTGCCCAAGTTTAACCGAAACAATAGGTTTATCTGGTTGATCCAGAGTCGAACACAGGGAATTGATATCAAAGATTAGTTCTAGGATTCATTCTTCATTTAAGAGGTATAAAACAATTATATATATAGTATGATGAAGTGTAAGTGTAACTATATCTACTTAACTACACTAGATAATCTGTAAAAGTGGATAAATATAGAGGCGAGATGAAATTGCAAACTAACTTTTGTAATAGGAAATGAAGGAATTCTCCATGCTACTAGGCGTTTAGGCCATGTGAGAGCCTTGATGTGATATATCTCAAATAACTAGCTTATGTTTATGGCAAGCACCTCTCAGCGTTTTAAATGCCATACTTACTCCCCTCTCAAGATACAAATATCTAAACTTGGTTAGGCGAGATAAATCTAGAAGGTATCATTTTTAAAGCTTATAGAACTCTTTTTAGGGTGATAACCTCTCAGCACCTAATACCCACACTTGTTCTCCATTCGGAACACAAATGATGGAAGTTATCTCGTCAAGGTGGAGTGTGTCTCCAAACTCATCCTTGAGCACGTTAGCCATATCCTTGCTACTTGCCTTCTCGGGTAGTTGGTGATAAGTGTTGGTCAAGTGATGACTATAACTCAACTAATGCGATAAGAGTTATAAACTAAGCTTCTTATCAAGAACTTATCACAAGACCAAACTACAAATAACCCATTGAAAAATGAATAGTAAAGAAATGATAGATTGGGAAGGTATAAATATGTAATATATTAAAAAATGTAGGCCTTAGGCTACAGTACAATATGAACAAATACATTGCAAAGAAATACAAAATGGAAAGTGTAGGAATGACCATTACAAGTTAGGAGAAATGAAAAGTGGCATCTTCTCTACTTATAATCTAAGCTCTCACTCATAGACTAGTCGGAGAAGAAAAAGAATAGTTTTATAGATGGAGAAAAGGCTACTCCTTTTCGTCCTTCTCTAGGGTTTGACATAAGCATATGGCTCTTCACACCCATCCTTGCCATGTTACACATTTGTCCCTGCCTGCAAATGTCAGTGCATAAAGTAGTTGTTCCTTGTCACATTATAGCCAACTACCACTCTTGTTTTCTAGCGAATCATCTCACGTAATGATGTAGTAGCAACTTCTCCTTACGACTCACCAGCTAGCTTCTTATTGCTCAGTTAATGTGCGATCCTCGCCACATTTCTTTTTTTCGGCAACCTACATGGAAAAACCTTGAAAGCATAGTTAATCAGGTGTAATAACTTATGTAAGGTACATTCTTTAATCATTATAAATTTGCACTAAAAGGTACGCGTTTTGATCCTTCATCTTGCGTTTTGTGTCCATTATTTTACCTAAAAGGCCACATTAACTTGTATTTCTACAAGTTATCATAATCTCAAGGTAATGGAAATTAACCTAGTTGAGATTATAGACAACTTGTGAAGGGTTAACTTATTAATCATGGTTATATTGGGTGGACATAAATATATCTATAGAGAGAGGAGTGCAACTAGGGGACTTTAGTGGAATGACCCATTAGTTGAAGAATGTTGATTAGTTTGGTTTGAAAGAGTTTAGTCAGTTAATATCAAATCGTAGGGGTCCATGAACTATAGGTCCACTAGGTCCCTTTACTAGCTCGTTATGGTAATCAAATTTAGAATAGGGTGATCGAAAATTTGAATAGTTCAAATTAATTTTTATTAATATGATTAACAAGTTTATGAGAAACAAGTGAAATATCGAAAAATTTGAATAGAGATTGGAATTAATTCAATTGGATTGATCGAGAATTGATTTAATATGAATATGAATATGAATATTAATTAATTAGATTAATTAATATTAAATAATAAAATAATTAAAAATTCGATTTTAGAAATTCATTTTTGAAAATCAAATAAATTAAAATTTGAATTTGAATTTCTTTCATCAAAAGGAGATGAGTGGATATTTTTCCACCTCTTCCATTGAACTTCAAGCAATTATATGTCATGCTATTGATAATTTTATTTTCTTATAAAGTTTGATCATATTGCTTAATTGAAGTGAGATTTTTGGGTGGTGATTAGATGAGAATTTTGAAGATTTTTTTTTTAAAATATTCAAACTCTCATTTTCTTTCAAAAACTCATTAATTCAGTCACTAATTCGATCCCTCAATTGCTTTCTAAAGTCAGAGAATAGTAGAAAAGACTCTTGTGGCAATCTACGACTTGGAATGGATGAAAACGATTAAGAATCGAAGGAGAATTTCAAATTTCAAGTAAGTGTTCTTGAATTTACATTTTTGCTTAATTTTCAATTTCATATTAATTCAGAAGAAATTAGAGTGATCCTGTTACACTCCATCCCAGAGTAGCTCCTTACTAAACTCGAGACGTGGCATCAAGTCGACTGACATTATTCTTCTTCTCACGACACCTATCGACCATGCATAACATGTAGCTCTTATCTATCTCTTTTGATATAAACTTAGACATCAAGTGCAGAAAGGAATGTCTAAACTTGACATTAATAAATTAAAATCTTTACAAAACATCTTCTAGTTTACCTAACCAATGGATAACCTGTTCCACAGTCTTGTATAGACAAAATTTAGTTTAGAGTCTCAACCAAACAACACTAATACAAAACTCAAAATCACAATTCTTCAACTAGTCTATAATTGATAACGGTGACCAAGTATCTTACTAGCTTAATTACATATTGTCATGCATGCATGAAATGAGCCGTACAAAAATCTAGTCAAACTTCTAGCAGAGTAGGCGAAGCTTTAGCAGGCACCAAAACCCAATATCTACTTGTAACGAAAATAAAACATTGAAAGGATGTTATATAAAGCCTCATAAGTGACGACTTTCTAAACTAAACATGTTAATGAAAACTTGGAGCAAAATATATATAAACGTAGCAAAGCAACTTTATTTTCAAACTTAGCTTTCAACTTTCTCTTTTCTTTCTTGTTATACGTTAAACTCCTTGTATCTACGAGACAAAGCTCTAGAGGCTAGTAGCCCCCTATCTCGCTATAGCTATCGTGAGATGAAAAATCTAGGTGTTCTAGCACTACAAGAAGTGGGACCACTCTCGATGTACAAAAACGTCGAAATAAGTGTAAATAACAGCAGGAACTGAATTTTTGACACAAAAAGAGACGTCTGGAAGACCGTCAGAGAAAATGTGTCGGGAGATAGATTCATGACGCATCACCAACACGTTGTTGGGAATATACTTTCCCAATGACCTTGTTATCGACGTCATCCATGCATCGGCAACAAGGCATCCCTAACATCCACAGTTCCAACGTCAAATATGCGTAAAAAATAACTATTCCTGACATTTGTATATCTGTTGTCATCCATGCGTCAGAAATAACCATCCCCGACGTAACGTTTGCACCATATTTTCAACATATGTACTACATTGGGAAATATTTTAAATATGTATTTTTTTTTCTGAAATATTAGAATTCATTTTCGATTCAATTACAAAAAAATCACAATAAATTTAGAAAATTACGAAATACAATATCAAATTGAACAAAAAATTAAATGTTCATAATGCAAAGAAATTAAAAAAAGTAACAATGTCCATAATACAAATAAAAAATATTAATCGTTCCTAAAAAAAAGTGCACAGAAGGTCGTACTTCATAACGTACGTCTTTTAATGAGCCTTGTACGCCAGTCTACATCGAGGGTCCTACAATGATACAAAAATGCCTAAGTTTAGTACATATGCATATCATCACTAAATAATGTCATTTCAAGAACTTAAGAATAATGGAAACATATATACATACCACAAATCTAGGGATCATGTAGTGGTCCTTGTTGTGCCCAACTCATGTCTTCTCTGAGCTTTCGCATTCATTCCACTTTTAAAGCTAACACATTGTGATTTCTTGTCTATTCTTCAATCTGTAGCATTGCTTCATCAAGCGCAACCCGTAATTGGAGCTCTACCGTAGACTGCGAACATGAGGTCGTGGCACTTCTCATACTGGCAATCTTGCAAACCTTGGGCTTGGGTCCCCAACCAAGACCTTTTGAGTAGCTCAGTCGTTTACCCAACACCGTCTCATATATTTCGTCCTCAGAGAGTAGCTGAGTACCATTTGGGGTAGGCTAGGACTGGAGTTCCAGCATTTAATTTTGTAACAAATTTAAAAACTAAGTTAGTAAGACAAAAATATATTATTAAAGATGACAAATAAGGACAGAAGTGTTGCTTGGATAACTTATATGTGCATCCTCTATGGCCTACGACACGAACGTCCCGCCTCGAATGTGTGTTTGTTGGAATAACTCCACACGATCGACCGACTCCCCTTTTTGCTCCAGCAAGCTCGTGTTGTCGTTGTAGAAACAACTTCAACACACTATTATGATTATAAGGCTGCTTCTGTTTAGCAGCCTTGTTGGTCCGTTATTGCTCCTGCAAGAAAACAATTATATTATGAGGGTTCTTATACATATTAAAAGTTGAAGCACTATGTTGCAGCCAATGGACGGATATCGATGATGATCGACCTTGGCACGGAGAAGCCTATTTTGCCACACGCTGTTCACTTCAGCCAAGCGATAGGTGTGTGCACACGTCTCTTAGGAGTTTGAGTTATAGATGGTTGAGAAGTAAATGCTAAATAAATTATAAGAACATATAATGTCATAAAAAAGTTTGAATAATCCTGAGTTAAAATGTATACCATTATTAGACTCACTCGAAATGTTGTCCAACAACGATGACTCTCTCGCAAGGTTATCTAGATCCTCGGTAAACTCAAAAGACGTCACATTTGTCTCGTTGAAACCTCTCGAGAATGCAATATAGTGCCTGTAGACATAGAAAATAAACATTCTTGCAAATGCGAAGACATAACTAGAATCAAAATATAAACTATAGAAATATATGGGTACGTGGTTCGTCACTATCATTTGTCATCGCTTTTTTCGCTTTCATGTGACAAGTGTTCATCCACATCGTCTATGAAGTCGTCAATAATATGACACATAACCAATCTTTCCATCGTGTAGCCTACTTCTACGCCATGTGTGGTTCTCTAGAAGATAACATATATGTCCCATGAAGGATATTCTATCTCATATACCAAACAACGATCTATCACCCATGCATATAGGACATGCTTGATACCCATTTGTACTCCACCCTGATAGGTCACCATACGTCGGAAAGTCATTAATCATTCACAGCAAGAATACATGTAACTGAAAGAACTGACCTGTAAGACAATCATAGGTATGTACCACGAAAGTCTAGCTTTTTCAGTTCCTCAATCAATGGTTGGAGATACACATCGATTTCCCTACCAAAAGATCTAGGATCGGGTATGAGCAATAAAATGATGAAATTTGTCTCTTTCATGAATTTTCATGGTGGCAAATTGTAAGAAAGTAACACAACAGACCACATACTATACGAGGTACTCATATGACCAAATGGGCTAAATACATCTGAAGCCAACCTCAAATGCATGTTCCGTGGATCATAAGCAAAATCAAGAAATTCACAATCAAAGTGCTTCCATCCCTCTGCATCAACTGGATGTCTCTGTACATCATCTCTTTCAACACGTTTATCCCTATGCCATCTCATGTCAGCGGACCCTTCTTGTGATACAAACAAGCGCTGTAATCTCGATACCAGAGGAAAGTGGCGTGCAAAATTTTTTTTCTCTGTTATGATTAACCTTGTTCCGAGCCTCGCCACATGGAAGACAATGTTACAAATCAACTAACTCTTTTCAGTACAATACACAGTCATACTTGCATGCATGAATAATCTCATATCCCAAGCCCAAGTCACGAAGTTTTCATTTGGCATCATAAAATGAACTAGGAATAGTACTACTACACATTAGAAACGCTGCTCTTAAGAGTTCTAACATGTCAAAGGACTTGTTACTCCAACTGTTTAGAACCTTCACATGCATCAACTTAACCAAAAAAATTAAAGGAGGAAAGTTTAGAACAATCGAGTTACAACTCATTATGTGCTTCATTCAATAAGTCTTGAAATATGTTTGTTGTATCTTCATCTATATCTACATAATATTCTTCGACATTTCATCCTCCAAATGACCTTCCTCTGTTTCCTCTTCCTGTTCAATCGGGGCTTGTAAATCATTCAGCATAATGAACATATCTTCTTCTTCATGAAACTGCCTACTACTAGTTCCTTCATCAAAACTATTAGTTTATTCATCAAAGTTTTATGTACCTCTAAAGCTAACTGACTCTCCATGATACACCCATTCTATGTAGTAGGAGGATATTCCAATAGTCAATAACTATCGTTCCATACCCTCTAATGAG
Organism: Cucumis melo; assembly: GCF_025177605.1. Taxonomy (NCBI): domain Eukaryota; kingdom Viridiplantae; phylum Streptophyta; class Magnoliopsida; order Cucurbitales; family Cucurbitaceae; genus Cucumis; species Cucumis melo. The sequence continues at coordinate 16,806,818 of NC_066862.1, forward strand.
TACCAATTTGAGTTCATACATCTCTTTCATGGACACCTAATTCATCTGTAGGCATCAACATGAAACTTGGATACTTCTAAAAATTGGGTCACACCCTATCTATACTCAAGCGAAAACTTATTCCTAAGTTTCATCCAACCTTTGTCAATCATTTAAGTCTCTAAAACATAAATAGGTTTGGTTAAAAGCATATTCCTATTTTGTAACATCCTAAACTTACTCCCCTAAATATACAATCTCCCAAAATTTTCACTAAAACTAACTTCAAACTACAGAGGCTACCATAACTGTAAGATAGCCACCATAACCTAATTAACCACAAACAACTTCAATCTTTGCATCCTAACCACCCCTTCCAATAAGGCTACCTTACAAGCTATCCTACTACCACCTCTTCAAACCCTTAGAAATACAAACAAATTCAAAACAAAAAAGACTACTTTAACTGTAGGATAGTCATCCCAAATCAACAACAAAGTTATTGGAAACTACTAAGAAATAAACAACTAGAATTGAACTAAAGGCTACCATAACTGCACGATAGTCAAAACAAATCTTAACATAAATTACAAAATTTTTAAAACAGTGATAACCCTTGCCCGCCCTTAAATTTTCAACCCATCCCCTTCAAATATTCAATTAAACCTATCCCACCCTCTCGAAAAGTTCAATTTATCAATCCCCCTTTGAAAAATCTAATTGAACTCCTCCGCCCATTCAAACATTCCAATTCAACACCCCCCCCCCAAAATTAAAATTCCTATTCAACCCCCCTCTAATTCTTAACCCATTCCATTCAATTCATTCTTCAGCCCCAAATTTTTCAATTTTGGAAACCAAATTTAAATTCCCCAACTCAATTTCTCAATTAACCCCCCTCAAATTTTCAACAACCCCCATTCCAAAACTAATTCAATATTCAATCTTAAACTAACTTAAAAAAATAAAACTATAAACTAACTAGCCTAAACTAATTTCTAACCTAAACTAACTTTAAAACTAACAAAAATAGTTTTAAACTTACAAATTTGATGAACAGAAATGCGACGATGAGGGAACAGTGGCGGCAAGGGCAAGGCACGACGGGTGCACCACGAAGACCTCAGAAGTTCTACCTAGTACCTGACACCATTAGTGAATCATCGGGAATAGGCTAAACCATTCCCGACATATCACTAATGGCGTCAAAACTGGGTAACATAGCTTCTGACGCATTACATGGCCCGTCAGGAATTCTGCTCTGACATAATTAATGTCTAACTTTTTCTTGATGCCCCATGCAAGCCGTCGAGAGCTATGTTACCCAGTTCTGACGCCATGCATGGTGCGTCAGGAAAAAGTCAAACATTTATTTTAAGTTTGAACTATTCTGATGCCTTAGACCCAAACGTCGAGAATGGCTTCTTATTTCTCGATGTTACCCATGAAACGTCGGAAGAAGGTAATATTAAAATAATGTTTTCGTCGTGTGTCGACGTATGTAAAACAACATTGGGAATATTCTTATGTCTCAATGTTCCCTCTTTCGATGCCTTCTTATGCATCGAGAACCCCCAAATTTCTTATAGTGTAGATGCCCTAATCTTTTACCTAGTCTATATGATGGAACCTCTATGCATTTATTGGATACCCTTACCACACGACCACAGTGCATAGGACAATCTCTCTTATAGGGCTACTATCAGATCAGCATAGAATTTAACATATTCAAAATCCTCATGCTAAAACTTTAACTTGCTTTAGTTAGCATGCTTATGAAAAACTCTTGCACTAAGCAAGTTTCAAATTTAGCTTTGCTTTAAATAATCTCTTTTCCCAATCATGCTTTCTCATAACTCGTTGCTAACTTGAAACTCATGCTTTGTCAATAAATTCATAAATCTCACAAATGTAAATACTTAAACTCAAAGCATGCTTTAAAATATAAATTCTTAAATCAAGCTTAGAAATTCATTTTTAAATCCATTTTTGTCACTCACAACCTTCTGCTAGATTATTGGTTTATAGATTTGCTCTAACTCCTCTTGCCCTACAAATCAAGTAAATCTTGGGTTTCAACTAAAGGAAGCTTCTTCAACTTCTTTACCTTTTTCGGTTCCTACTTGCTTCTTGAAATTATGTATGGTCATGCAATGTTTGTTCATGGATATGTCATATGAGCTTTAAGTGTTGACTTAGTAGGTGGTTAAGATAGGAGTATGCCATAATAAGTTCTCTTTACCTATGCGTTGCTGATTCACAAATAATTAACATGTAGTACAAGTTTTCCTATCGCTTTCCCAAGTGTAAGCGAAGTGATAGGTTTTATGGGTAACCCAGGGTCAAACTCATTTCTATCAAATCTTAGTTATAAAGTTTGCTTCTCATCTAGGCGGTATATAATAGCTATACAATATAAAGTAAAAGTATGTTTAAGTACTAAATCTAATATCTACACTTGAGATCCTATGAAAGGTGGCATAAAATGGTAAGAATATCAAGAATGAACTAACTTTCGTTAAGAAGGAGTAAAGGAAGATCTCTGCGTTCTGAGCGGTTAAGCTACGTGATAGTCCTTGATGCGATATAGATCAATTACTTATCTTCTAATTATGGCGAACACCTCTTAGTACCTTAAGTGCAACACTTGCTCGTCTCTCGGGATGCAAATGCTAAAGATTCATTAAACAATAGTTATCTAGAAATTGTTACTTATAAGACTCATATTACCTCTCTTTTAAGGTTGACAACCTCTCAGCGCCAAGTCACCACACCTTTTCTCCTCTTAAGATACAAATGATGGAGGTTTAATCGCCAGGATCGAGTTTGTCTCCAAACTCCTTTTTTCTACGCGTTAGCTATTTCCTTGCTACATACCCTCTTAAGCAGTTGGTAATAATTGCTGGCCAAGCGATGGAGTAAAGTTCAACTAACGCGATAAGCTTTATAAGTTAGACTTCTTACCAAGAATTTATAACAAGCTTAAACTACTTATAACACTTTGAAAAATGAACAATAAAGACATGATAGATTGGAGAGGAATAAGTATGCAATCTATTGATGAATATTGGCCTTCAGCCATTGTACAATATAAAGAATAATACATTACAATGAAAGTATAAAATGGAAAGTAAGAAGGGTGAGTTGAGTCGTAGAATGCAAAAGCATTCCTTGGCTCTTTTACAAGTTAGGACGAAGAAAATGATGGTTCTCTCTCTAATTTTCTCTAAGCTCTCACTTATAGTTGACTGGAGAAGATAGTAGAGATCTTTCATAGAAGGCAAAAAGGTCAGTCCTTTTTACCAGTTCTCATGTAGCTCTCTAGGTTTTGGTCCATTCAGATCAGACAGTTTAAATGGTAGGGATGTAGTCCTTGTATAGGCTACTTTGCTCGAGAAGCTTCTATTCTTCTGCACATGTCAGTGCCAAAAATAGCTTTGTGAAGTCACATCAACTCCAATTACCATTCTTGTCTTCTAGTGAATCTTCATCGCGTGATGATGTGGTTCCTCACCTAGAGATGTTTACTCACCATACAAGCTTTCTATTATGTAACACACACTCCTCTGTGATTCACTATCTTTCTTCTTTTCTTTACAATCCTGCATAAAACACTGAAAACAGGGTAAAACAAGTATCAAGACTTATGCAAGGTTTATTTTGTTATCTTGATGAACTTGCAATAGAAGTTATGCCTTTTGACCCTTTTATCCCTCGCTTTGGCTCTATTATTCTACCTAAAAGGCAATAATAACTTGTATTTCTACAAGTTATCAATACTAAAGAGAACTCTTTTCTTACTAACGTTGATTTCTTTGAACACTTTAGGTGCTTTTAGCTTGCTACCAACAGATTTAGAGCCTAAAACAACAAGCCTAACTTAGCAAACTTGCTCTTAAGTTTCCTATACAAGGAAGAAAAAACTTGGACTTACTTGGATCTAACCTCAAGATCTACTCATCCTCTCTTGCTCAAACTCGTCAACACCCTTGACCTCTCGAATGTCTCTTAATCGAAACACCTAGTTGAAGCTTGGTCGAACTACCCTCTTGCTGGACTCCAATACTTGCAAGAAAAATCTCAACTCCTTTCTACTTCTTAACTCTACTTTGCTCTTAAAGTGAAAATGGGTAAAATGAGATAAATGAGAGTTGATGTCCTTAAAAACATTCTTTGTATCTAAAAAACGCTAAACCCTTGCGCATAAAAATTTCTGAAAATCTGTCAGTCACACATCCTTTTAATGATCTTGATCAAGATCCTTCGAGATATTCACTCTTCTCGACTAGACATGCCTGAAAACATGCTCGATAACCCTAATAATTCCTTTTTCCTCTTTCAGTCCCGATCTAACATGACCTCGTGATGGCCCGAGACCCATCTCTAAAATCTTTCTATTTTTCATTTTGACTTGCCACAATCCCAAGATGGTCCGAGACACTACTCCAAAACCTTTTTATCTTTCAACTTGATCGAAAAACACCAAGATGCTCCTATCTTAGCACAAGGATTTTGTTCTCTATTTTCCATCTTGATTGAGATTTCAAGGTTGGCTCGAGATTCTCACTTCTATCTTTTCTCTATCTTTTCTCTCGACTGAACAAGACCAACTCTAAACGCTTTTGTGCCAACATCTTTTCTGAAACTCTTAGCCTCTTCTCAACTTCTTAGCAAGCAAATGAGATAGACCGAGTTTAACCTCCAATGTATTCTTTCTCAGTCTCCTTCCATTCACCACCAAAACCAACAAATACACAAGACATCCTATAAATATGTAAAGAAAGTTAATAAAAACAATTGTAATCTTGATTAAAAGTATAGTTAAAAGAACATGATGACTTATGTAAGGTGCATTCTTTTTAACATTATAAATTTGCAGCAAAAACTAGGTGTTTTGGTCCTTTATCTCACATTTTGACTCAATTGTTTTACCTAAAAGGCCACAATAACTTATATTTCTACAAGTTATCATTAGGCGGCCTAGATAGTCAAATGACCTAAAGTGTAAGTTAAGTGTTAAGTGGCATGTTGTGAGTTGGTAGAATAAGCTAAGTGAGAAAATTAACTCAGTTAAGTGGGTTACAGATGCCTGGTTAAAGTTAAGCATCAATGCAACCAAGTAGAAGGTGGCAACATTAAATCATGCAAAAGAACCTATAAATCGGTTAACTTCAATAGAAGAGTTTTTTCAATTCTCCCATACAAACTTCATGTTTTTAGTGTCAAATGAAAGATATTTGAGTGTAGTTTATGAGTTTGGAATTTGGAAGAGGTGAGCTAAAGATGTAGTTAAAAACTTGAAGCATGCATACATTGTCTCGATTTTTGTTCAATTCGAGCAGTACTTGAAGTTCTAAACATACATGGAATTCTGTCTAGAATTTTAAGTTGATATATAAAACTCTTGTAGTTAATGTGGTAAGGAACAAGTTTATAGAATCAAGGTTTTCAATTTGGTTAATGGATTTTATGTCATTTAAGTCAAAAGTAAAATCTAAAATCTTCGAACAAACAGACAGCTTTTGTCACACCCCATCTTGGAGCACCTCCTTATTAGGCGTGAAATGTGGCGTGAATCCGACTGACATCATCATTCTTCTAACAATTTTTGTCAACTCTACTTAACATGTAATTCTTATCTAAATCCTTTATGACTTTAAACATAAAACACAGACGAAAAAGTCTATCTTGGAAACAATAGTTTAAATCTTTTACAAAACATCTTCAAGTTTACCCAACATTTAGACAACTTGTTCATTGTCTTATATAGACAAAGCTAAGTTTAGAGTCCTAACCATGGCAAGACCAAAACAAAGCTCAATAAATTCAAACCCATATACTAGTCTATTATAGATAACATCAATTAATCCCTTTACTAGCTTAGTAACAAATTATTATGCATGCATGGAATGAGTCGTACAAAAATCCAGTCAAAATTCTAGTAGAGTAGGCAGAGCTTTAACAGGCATCGAAATCATAATCTCTACCTCTAGCGAAAATAAAACGTTGAAAGGATGAGCTATAAAGCCCCATGTGTGACATTTTTTAAAACAAATATGATAATGGAAATCTTGAGCAAAATAATATACATAATTTAGCAAAGCAACTTTCTTTTCAAACTTAGCTTTCAACTTTTTCTTTTCTTTCTTGCTATACCTTGAACTTCTTATATCTATGTGATGAAACTCTAGGCATGGAAACCCTATCCCTTGATACAATACCTGCGAGACGAAACTCTAGGCACCGTAGTACCCTGACTCGTTATAGCTATCGTGAGATGGAAAATCTAGGCGTCCGTAGAGGCCCTCATCTCTTACGTAATCTATGTGAGGCATCTACTAGATACCCTTATCACACGACTTCTATGTACCCAAAGTTGTCGGGTCAACCTCTCCCGACTTCAGACGAGTCATGGAAAGAATATCAAATGTACTGTGTTGGGGGAGCAATTTTTGACGTGTAAACGGGACAGCATCGGGACTACCTTAATCTCGATGTCGTTAATGTCGATGGGTGGTGGACGTCGGTAATAGAGTACCTTCGATGTCTTCTTTAGGCATCAGACGTAACTTTCTCCCGACACAACGTCAGGGATGCTTTCTCAGTCGTGTTTCCCATGACGTCAAGGAATGGAATTATTCGCAACGCAAATAAGGTGTCGGGAGAAATTATTATATATATTTTTAATTATTTTATTCAATTTGTTTTTTATTTTTATTTTTTTTTTTTGTTATCATGAGGTATTATTTTGGGTTCTGATTTGAAAAACAACAAAATTAATAAAAAATTATTAAAATAAAAATTTTCAATTTATAAAATTAAATACTAAATTTGAATGTTTAAGAAAAATTACAAGTTTTTTAAATTGTTCAAAACAATTACATGAAAAAAAAACTACACTATCTTCTAATTATTGTCGTGGACGCCAAATTCAAATATTTTCAAACTTAGGAATAATATAATTTAGATATATATCACCGATGAGAAATTAAACAAATTAAAAGTTGAAAAAGACATACCCCATGTTGAAATTTATATCATAAAACTTGTAGTTTGTAGTTTAAATTATATTCTAATCAATAAAATGGTTATTGAGAATTTATTAGTGAAAATTGAATATTATAACCTTGAATCCAATAAACTAAGGTCCCGAGACTATCTAGTGTAGACTTGAACTTTATGTAGACATAAACGTGGATTATGTTCGAGTATATAGTTTAAATAGTCTATAGTGTATGAATCTGTTAGACGCCTTATTTTAGGAACACTGAATGCGGCCCGATTTGTAGTTAGTACAAACGATGTGATCCTGAACCGTTCATGTAGAGTTATGGAAGTGGAAGCATCCTATGTAAAGAGTTTACATAAGACTGAAACCACAAAATAGTCACTTTTAAGTTATAACATTGTTGACTGTATAAAACGGACTATTTCGATTATTGATGACCTAAACAACTTAATCTTAATCTTGAGATAACTATGAACTTATATTCAATTGGAATTATTCTGAAATCTGCATAGGTGCTGGACTAATGAGGGCAGCTCATTAGTGTTGGACTAATAAGTCTCCTATTTTAGGGGTAAGATTGGGTGGATAACTGGAACATAGGGTGAAAGACGGAATTTGCTCCTACCCACTTTAGAGTTAGTAGATAGGTCATTCCCTTAAGGACTGAATCCAAGTCCTAAACAAGGAGTCCCATCCTCTCATTGGTCCGAGAGGGATTTGGTTTATAGGTTGGACTTTAAACCAATTGTTAAATAGTGGATCAATGGGGCTTAAGAAATAAGATGTAGTCTCGAGGGTAAAATGGTATTTTGACTTGGCTGAGGTTATGAACAACCTATAGTGAAACGAGTGCAACTACGAGATTTTAGTGGAATAACGCATTCGTTAACGGATGTTGATTAGCTCATTCTAAAATGGTTTAGCTAGTTAATCTCGGATCATTGGAACCCATGATCTATAGGTCCATTAGGTTCCTCTGCTATCTTCTATGCTATTAACTTAGAACAATATGTTGGAATAATTTGAATTGTTCGAATTAGATAAAGAGAGAGAAACCACGAATATATGTGATATAGCCGTCGGTTATAGAAATTTATGTTTAAATGTGATCTAAATATTAAAAATATAGATACAAACTCATATTCGAAAACTCGAAACTGATGGAAATGGTCAAAGTTGTAAAAAGTCAAAATGTTGACTTTTGACTTTGAAAAAGTCAAACTTTGATAGGCTTTATATTCGAATGTGATTTAAATTTTGGAAAATTGAATGTGGATTCATACTCAAGAGATTGGAATTAGTCAAGATGAACAAAATGGTAAAATTCAAAGTTTGACTTTGACTTGAATGGTCAAAGGACCATATTGCCCTTGGACTAAGTTAGTAGGAAACTTCAACATTTTGTTGGATAATTCCACTAACACTTAGTGGGATAAGTGGCTACATGAGATGTGGACACCTAACCCACTAATTTTCAGTAATAGTTAGTGGAATGTAAGGTGTTAAGTTTTTATAAACTAATTACACGCATTTTCGCATGTAATTAAGTTATAAATAGGTTCTTATTTAGTTGCTGAAAAACTTTTGAATTTTGTTAAATTTTATAATTTACAAAATTTTACCAATTTCTTAGTTCTCTCTTTCTCATCCCTAATTTTTCACCTTCAAATTCTGCCACTCTCTCAATTTGCTTCATCTAATCAGGTCCCACTACTTGATTTCAAGTCCGGAGAATAGTAGATCAACTCTAGTGGTGGTCTTGGCTTCGAGTTCGTAAGGAGATTATGAGGATCAGGAAATCTTCAAAGGTAAGTTTTATCCTTAACCCTAATTTGTTTTAATTAGGTTTTTAAAGCATGTTAATCACTAAATAGTTTAGTTTCATTTTGAGTAAAACAGATCCATTATTTCTTATGCGCATGTATATTATACCATCACCCCAAGTGTTCACGATCCTCTCTTTGGTTGACTCATTTCCTTAATCATCTTCCTTATTTCTTCCCTTTGTCGAGCATTTTCTTCCATTTGTCTAGCATGCAACTTTGACTTTCTTCGTTGTTATTCAATTAATTGGTTAGCATTTTCAAGGCTAGCTCTTATGAAGAGGAAGAACTGGTAACAGTACTCTTTCAAGACTTGGGCTTGGGCCCCAACCAAGTCCTCTTAAGTAGCCCAGTTGCGTACCCAAAACGGTCTTGGATATCTCGTCCCCAGAGAGTGGTTGGGAACCTTCTAGAGTGGGTTAGGACTGGAGTTCCAGTATTTCATTCTACACCAAATGTTTTAAGTTATAAGCTGAGAATTAAAAGTAAGAAATACAAGAAATTTTTTTTATAAACTTACATGTGCATCTGATGTCATCTATGAAACAAACTCACCACTCCTACTAGCCTGTGTTTCTCTAAACATTTTCACACGATCCACTGGACAGTTACGTTTTTTAGTGAGCTCATGTTGTCATTGTAGGAATGACTTGCATCCGCTATTTTAGTTGTAAGGTTGTTTCCCTTTAGCAACCTTACTGGTCCTTGATTGCTCCTACATACAAACAATCAAAATGTTACATCCAAACAATAAAAATGAAGTATTGTGAAGTAAAAGTAGGAGATTTCACCTGAATTTGTTGAGTCATGTAATGATCCCAGAAGAAATGCCAATCTTCCATACGATTCATCAATCTCGGTGGTGGGTTGGCACATGCTTGATCAGGGTCATTGAACTTCTTGAAATGCATATGGTTGTCTTCCCTGAACTCTTTCTACATGTTGAGCATTTGATACTCAACAAATCGAGCAAGTGCTTAATTAGCGAAATCAAGCACGAACCATCTCTATAAAAGAAAAATACATACGGATTAGTTTTTTGTACATGTAGGTTTAACATATATGTAAGGTAATTTACAAACTCACCTGTAGGTCGCCCTTGACGACCTCAATGTACTCTAGAGGTACATCAACCCACTTAAGGGCCTAGATTGGAAATGTATCTTGCGTTAACACACTAATGGTTTTGCTGAACCAGACAGCATGTGGTGAGATAGGTTTATCCCTTCCTAGGGCGATTAATATTGGGATCTTCCCATTTTGCTATACGTATCTATCCAACTCCAAGTTTCGAGAGTGCTGACATCTCCTCAAAGTGGGAGTGTGTTGAGGGCTATATACTAAATAAGAAAACTATTAGAAACAAAAACCTAATTGTTTATTCAATTGTTTATGTAATGGGACTAACCTGAAGTGTCGCCCACCGAGGACAATCCTCGAGTGTTATTGAATGTGTCATCCAACTCCAAGAACATATCTACCTCATGAAAATCGCTGAGAAATGACAAAATACATGTGGACATAAAAACCAACAAACGTTAAACTAATATAAGTAACTCAAACTAAATGTATAAAAAAAATTAAATAAGTGGATATGTGAAGAAGGCATTATTGTTCATTGTTGCTTGATCTACTTTAAGGTGATAATTGTTCATCGTCATCGTCTATGAAGTCGTCAGTGATATGATGCACATCCCAACATAAAAACTCTAACAATCCCAACATAAACTCTAAAATTAAATTTGAAGTATTTCAACGTTTTAAAAATTTGCAATTTCAACAATTTCAAATACAAACCTAACAATTTCAACCCTAAAACTCTAACAATCTCAACCCCAACATAAATTTCAATAATTTAAAACATAACATTTTATACATACAATTTCATTCCTAAACTTCAAACAATTTCAATACATTTAAACATAAATTTCAACCCTAAACCCATAATAAATTTCAATATGCATTTTATACATACAATTTCATTCTTAAATTTTAAACAATTTCAATAAACAATTTCATTATGTATACGTTTAAACATACATTTTAACAATTTTAACTCTATCCATGCAAACAATTTCAATATACATTGAAAACATACATTTATTTAACTTTAAAATAAAATATAAAAAAAACAACAAATAGTTTATTAGAATGTAGAGCGGCAACGGCGACGGCAGAATACAACGATGAAAAGAGGATGGTGAGTGGCAAAGCACCTTGACGACAACGATGGATGAAAAATGACAAACAACGGACGACAAAGGGCAACGAGCGATCTCTCTCTTTCAGTCTCTAACTCTTTCTCTTTTGTTTTGAGTTCTGTGTTATGGGAAAACAGAACTTAAATTTATAGGGGACCTTCCGAATCACATCGAAAACGTCGAGAGATTCACACTAATCTCGATGTTATAAGTAAAACATCGAAAATAAATCACCACATCATGACGTTTTACTTATGGCGTTGGACATGATCCCCACTAATTTCGACATGGTCTGCATGGCATCGAGAAAAATTGAAATTATTATTTAAATATTTCATTTTCTCCGATGTGGTCAACATTAATGTTGGGAACGGTGAAAAAGTCTCGACGCCTTACATGTAGATGTTAGAGAAAATGGAATTAATAATTTCCACTTTTCCCGACGTTCTTGTACTAGACATCGAGAATAGTGACCAAATTCTTGACATAGGTGTGCATGGCGTCGAGGAAAAGGGAAATTATTATTTAAATGTTTCATTTTCCCTAACGTTTACGTGCATGGTGTCGGAGATGGTATAGACAAGCCCAACATGCTTGATACCATATCGGGAAAGATGACAACGACCAATGCGAAAAGAACTGTGTCGGCTTAGGTTCTTTTTCCAGCGTTTTCTATCTCGACGCACCAAAACGCGTCGACATAGTCTCGTAGGGTTGCTATCAAATTAAGACATCTCGTATAGACTTAAGCATATTTAGAAATCTCGTGCTAAAACTTTAACTTACTTAAGTTAGCATGCTTATGAAAACTCTTGCACTAAGTGAGTCTTAAATCTAGCTTTGCTTTAAATAATCTCTTTGCTCAAATGCTTGCAGAAACTTAGCATTCAAACACATTCTTATAAACCTCATGTTTTAAGAAACATTTCTCAAATTTGAATGCTTTAGAACTTTAACTCAATCATGCTTTCTCACAATTGCAATTCATTTTTAAACTTAAAATCCATGCTTTGTAAATAATTTCATAAATCTAGCATATGCAAATGCTTGAACTCAAAGCATGCTTTAAAACATAAACTCTTAAATCAAGATTAGAAATTCCTTTTTAAATTCATTTTTGCTCAAATACTTGTAGAAACTTAATATTCAAACACATTCTTATAAACCTCATGTTTTAAGAAACATTTCTCAAATTTGAATGCTTTAGAACTTTAACTCAATCACTTTCTCACAATTCATTTCTAAACTTAAAATTCATGCTTTGTAAAAAATTTCATAAATCTAGTATATGCAAATGCTTGAACTCAAAGCATGCTTTAAAACATAAACGTTTAAATCAAGTTTAGAAATTCCTTTTTAAATTCATTTTTGTTACATCTTTTGACTAGGTTCTTGTTTTATAGATTTGTAACACCCCAGGCTCAGAATTAAGACATTTTCTTGCATCCCATGTGACCTGGCAACATCATCCTTACTTTATTAAAGGCTTATTAGAGTGAAAGTTCTCCCCGCAAACCATCACGAGTCCTTTTAACATGCCTTGTCTTCACTCGCATGCATCCTAGAAAAATTTTCAAAAGGTCACCCAACATATAATTGCTCCAAGCTAAGCACGCATAACTTTGGAGCTCTTATGTTCGAGCCACCAAAAAGTAAGGTACACCTTGTTGGTATAGATAGTAACTTTTAATTTTTTTAAGTCTACTTAACCTTACTTTCATGTCCTCAGGATCCCTCTCATTCAGATATGACATACCAGTTCATTCACGTCTCCCTCCAAAACTCAAGGTGTTAACAAGATTTTTCCTATTTTCTCTTGCTTTGAAAAATACAAGGAAACATCAAGTTATTTTGGTTCCAACTAAAGGAAACTTCTTCAACTTCTTACCTTTTTCCTTTTTTACTCAAGAGAACTATTTTCTTACTAACCTTGATTTCTTTGAACCCTTTGGATAGTCTTAGCTTGCTCAAGATCGGTTGTTTAAGTTTGCCCTAGCTTCACACAAGCTCCCTTACAGATTTAGAGCCTAACAGAACAAGCCCTAACTTAGCAAGCTTGCTCTTAAGCTTCTTAAACAAGGAAGATAAACTTGGACTTACTTGGATATAGCCTCAAACTCTACTCTTCCTCTTTAACTTAAACTCACCAACACCCTTGACCTCTTGGATGTCTCTTGACCAAACATTCAACTGAAACTTGGCGTCAAACGACCCTCTTGCTCTAACTTCAACACTTGTATGCAACTCAACTTCTCTCTACCTTTTGTCTCTACTTTCCCCTTGGTGGGAAAATGGTGAGAAATGAAAGCCTGTTTTTCTAAAAAAAAACTTATTGCGTCTGAAAAATGCTAAGCTCGAGCAGTAGAAGTTTCCAAAAATCTTTGTGTTGTGTGTCCATTAAGTGAGATATACACTTTTCTTGAATGGACTTGCTCAAAATCATATCCGAGAACTCTAATATTTCTCTTTTCTGCTTCTAATTTTTGCCAAACATAACCCCCAAGATAGCCTGAGACTCATCTTTAAAACCCTTCTATTTTTCAACTCGATCGATAAGCATTGAGATACTCTTACTTTAGCACTGGGATTTACTCTTTATTTTCTATCTCGCTCGAGATTACTCAAGGTTGGCCCAAGATTCTTACTTTTGTATTTTCTCTGCCTTTTCTCTCGACTGAATAAAACCAAGTCTGAACACTCTATCTCGAGATCTTGGACAAAACTCTTAGCCTCTTCTCAACTTCTTAGCAAGAAAATGGGCAAGAAGATACGAGTATTACAGCTTCAAGTTGTGAACAAGCAAACAGGTGCATAGGTAGACGACAAGGTAAGGCACGCAAGCTACGAAGTGTCATAACATGTGTTATGGAGGTGTGTGCAGGCTAAGGTGCACGACTGAACAATTTATGCATGTGGGAAGATCTTTATAAGGTTAATGTGTGAGGCTAGGTGGGTTGAATGTGTCAGGCACGCTAAGGAGAACATAGCATGGCAAGTGCATGCAACAAGAGGCACGGGACATGGGATGGGAATGCGAAATGACCTGGAAGGCTAGCACGTGTACTAGCAAGCCCCTCACAGGGCCTACGCATGCACAACCAACATCCACTAGCCAAACTTTGTACGATGTCAATGTTTGTCATGCTATTAAGCCATTTTTTTTTTCATTTTTTAGATCTCCAAGTTAAATTTGGATATTTTCAAACACCCAAGGGATCAATTAACGACTAAATTATTTTACTTCAGATTAAGGAGAAGTGTGACAGATTTATCAACCGTTGGGAAATAGCTTAAAACTATAAGTGACGAAATGGTTCTAAAATTTTATTTTTTGATCATGTTTTAATATCAAACATGAGTTATTAGGCATGTTTTCTCTAATTTTTCCAAGATTTTGTACAAATCAAGCAAAGCATGATTTTCAAAATGCTTTAGTTCCCAAAGCATGAGATTTATGTAAGTTTTAATACAAGCATAATTTACTAAGGCCAATATGAGATTTATGTTGAGCAAGCTAACAAGGTTTTGAGTATTTTAAGTTTCTAGTGAAGTTATCTTATTTAAGTTGCATATGCTTGTTTTAAATATCATTACTCTATGCTCGAGATATCAGTTTAGACTTAATACCAAGTGATCAGATACTTAGAAGAGATTATAGGTCTTTAGGGCCCAATTCAATATGCACTAGGCTTTGGACAAAATACTAGGGTGCTTAGCACTTTAAAGGTAGTTACTATGTGCACAGAGATAAATTATTACTGTTGCCATTTTTTATAATTTCTCTAAAAAGTAAATTATAAAATTAAAAGAAAAACTAAAAGTGTAAGAAGTGTTAATAAGCTTACGCTTCAAAAACTAAAAACCCAAAAATAAAGTCTAGTTCGATAATGCTTGGTTTTTAGTTGTTAATTTTTTTAAAATTAAGCATAAAAACACCTGTTCCAGCTCTAAATTTCTTGTTTTATTATCTAATTTCGATCCAAATTTTCAAATGAAGCAAAATTTTGAAAACTAAAAAATTAAGGTTAGAAAATTTGCTTCTATTTTTGGATTTTGGACAAGAATTTGACTATCGTATTCAAGAAAGATGGAAATCTTGTTAAAAATGTATGAAACTCTTTCTCTTATGACTCAATTCCTCACTTATTCCAACATCTCCATATTCTAGTAATATTACATTCCAGCCTCCTAAACAATTAAGTTTTGGGATGGTAGTTATTTTGTGTTGAAAATTACCCTTTTAGTCCTCAAGTTTGGATGAATACGTGTTTGGTTCTTGAGTTTTAAAAATGTATCTTTTTAGTCTCTAAATTTATAAGAATAGACCCACTTAGCTCTTGAGTTTTTAAAAGGCACATTTTAAGTTCTTGAGTTTTTAAGAATAAGTTTAAGAAGTCCCTTAAATAATTGTAACATTTAAATTAGAAGAATTATTTTTAAAAGTCCCATTCTCTCTCAAACTATTTTTTTCTAATTTTAAATATTATATAAATATTTAAAAAATTAAAAAGAAATACTTATAGGATCTTTCAAACCTATTTTTAGGAATCCAAAAATTAAACAGGTAAATTTTGAAAATTCAATGACTAAAGTGATCTATTTTTATAAACTTGAGAACTAAAAGAGTACATTTTTAAACTTGAGATCAAACATATATATTCTTCAAAAACTTCAACACTATAAAACATTATTTTCTTTTTTTAGGTATTTTCAAATATAGAAAAATAAACTATAGCACAATTTTATATTCTATAAAATTGAAAGAGTTTGAGATTTTATAATATTTGTAAATATTTTCAACAACAATCCATTTACAATAATTTTCGTATTTTTTATACATTTCAAAAAATATATAGAGACTTTTATAAGGTTTTTTTCCAAAAAAAATATAACAAGCCAACAAAATATTTACACTACATAGAACAATTTTCAAAATAGAAAAAACCCACAATGGAAAATACAAAAAATCCCAGATAACACGTGATTAATCGACCACACGCTTGTGTAATTCTTCTTCTAAATGATCATGATATGCAATCGTGTAGGAAATGATACACAATCGTGTAGATAGTATCAACACGATCGTGTAGTTCTTGAATATAAGGAAGATGAAGTTAATATCTAAACCATCTTGATATTCTTTAATATGGGGAAGATTAAGTTAATATTTAGATGATGTTCAATATTATTTTTAAACGATTTTGAATATTCTTGAGATTTAAACAAAAGAATAAATTGTTTAAAAATAGAAGAAAGAAAATCTGGAAGAGGAACTGAAGAAGTCTGGAAGAAGAGATGAATAAATCACAAAGAAGAAAAAGAGAAGTAATGAATCATTCACAATATCAATGATAAATCTAGAATTTATGAAAATATTTGAGAAATTACCAAAAATAAGATAAAATTTTGGCACTCAAAGAGTTTGGGTGATAGAGATTAAAAGAGCATGGCGAAAGAAAGACCGAAATTCTACCCTAAATGTAATTAATTAATAATAAACCCTAAACCGAAATAAGATTAAAAATAGGGTTTTTTTAATAAAAACTTACATTCGAAGCTTTAATTGATGCTTGAACCACCACTAGGGTTGACCTACTATCCTTCGGACTCAGAACCAAGTTGTAGGACCCGTTGGATGAAGGAAACCGGGAGAAAGAAAGAAGATGGAAAATATATGGAAAAGGGTTGGGTTTTAATTTTGATTTTAGAAAACCAAATAGGAAAATTAGCAGCCCAACTTTGTTTTAGAAAAATTGCACAACCTTTTCCATAAGGCTTCAATAGCCCAATTTATAGAGAATTCACATGCAAGGTTGCATGTCCATGCAAACACATGGGCCAGCAACACAACTCACTATCCATTAGTGGGCTTAATGTTCTCATAGTGTGCTTAACACCTAGCCCACTATAGTTTGTGGGAAAATCCAACATTTAGTCAAAGGGTAAAATTGGATTTATCAAACAAAATGTTGGATTTTCCCACTAACTTTGGTCAAAGGGTAAAATTGTCATTTGGTCAAAGTCAAACTTTGACTTTTCAAACCAAAAAGTCAACATTTTGACTTTTTACAATTTTTTTCGTCTTGACTAATTTTGACCTTCCGAGCATGAATCCGTATTTATTTTCTCAAGATTCAAATCACATTTGAATATATTGTCGGTCAAACTTTGACTTTTCAAAATCAAAAAGTCAACATTTTGACTTTTTACAATTTTGAATATTCCATCATTTTTTGAGCTTCCGAGTATGAATCCGCATTCATATTTATAATATTTAAATCCCACTTAAACATAAAGCTCTACCTCTAAACTGAAATTTGACGACTATATCACATATACTTGTCGGTTTCTCTCTCCTTGTAAAATTCGAACAATTTGACTCATTCAATCATATTGTTCTAAGTTTATTCTATATGAGCTAGCAGGAAAACCTAATGGACCTATAGATCATGAGCTCCAACGATTTGAGATTAACTGGTTAAACTCTTTTAGACCAAGCTAATCAACATTTGTTAACTAACGAGTCATTCCACTAAAGTTTCATAGTTGTACTCCCCTCAGTATAGATATATTTGTGTCCATTTGATATAACTATGATCAGTAAGTTAATCTTTCACAGTTTGTTCATAAGCTCAACTAGATTGAAATATTTTTTTACCCCTAAGACTACATCTTGCTCCTTAAGTCCCACTAATCCACTATTGAACAATTGATTTAAAGTCCAACATACAAACCGAATCCCTCTCGAGCTAATGAGAGGGTAGGGCCCCTTGTTCAAGACTTAGATTAAGTCCTTAAGGGAATAACCTATCTACTAACCCTAAAATGGGTAGGAGTGAATTCCATCTTGTACCCCATGTTCCCAACTATCCACTCGATCTTACCCCTGAAATAGGAGGCTTATTGGGCCAACGCTAATGAGTTGTTCTCACCTATGCAGATCTAACGATAATCTAATGTGAAAATGAGTTCATAGTTAGCTCTGTATTAATATTAAGTTACCTAGGTTATTAATAATCGAGATTGCCAGTTTTAAACAATAAACGACGTTATAACGTAAAAGTGACTATTTCCTGGTTCAGTCTTATATAAACACTTTACATAGGATGCCCCACTTTCATGTCTTAACATGAACGATTCAGGATCACCTCGTTTGTACTAACTACAAAGTGGACCACATCCATAGTTTCTTTGAATAAGGTGCTCAACCTTTATTCATATATTATAGACTATTTAGGCTATATACTTGAACTTAATCCAAGTTTATATGTCTAAATAAAGTTCGAGTTTACTTAAAAAATAGCCTCGGGACGTTAGTTTATTGGATTTATGATTATAGTATTCAATTTCTTAACAACGACTTCATTGAATAGAATATGAATAAAAACTACGAGTTTTAGGACATAAATTCCAACATTTGGATGATTTTTGAAAATGAAGAGTTTTAAGACAAATAAGGTGTTGAAATATCTAAATTACCCTAATAAAAAAAATGTTAAAAGGTAGGTCATTTTCCTCCTACTTCCTCCATCTTCATGTTTTCCATTCTCAAAATCTCTGAAGCGTAAGTGACTTTGATGAACGATGATGGTAGGCTTTGGATGGTGATGATGAGGCTATAGACGGCAATGGCAAGCTTCAAACGATGATGACAAGGCTTCAGACGATGATGACAGTGAGGTTTATAAAGATTTCCACACAACTTGTGGGGTTTTTTTTTCTATTTTGCTTTGAGAAACATTTGTTCATTCTATATGTAACTAGGGATTTAAGGACACAAAAACTCCTATGTATGCAACTGGTATACACGAATATAAATCTTAATTTCTGCTTCTGTTTACCTAACAACAAGCAAAAAGTGAATGAGTTTACACAACACATGGAGATTTTTCTTCCTATTGTTCTTGCGTTTACTTTTTATTTTGTAGATATCTAATTGCACTTATTTTTTTTTGGAGATTAATGGACCAAGCTGATCTCTTACCTCTTAGTATCGAACATCTGCAATTTAGTCAACTTTAGAAAAATGGTAAGTGTAAGATTCATGTCACATATTGGAAAATCGTAAGTTTCTTGTCTCATATGAAACAAATTTTAAATTATTATTTTTTCGATCATTACCATCTGAGCAAAAAAAGATTGTGTTATCAAATTACATGTTATATAGATCTATCATCTATGCTTGTCGGGGGATAAAAAGAATCTTGACTAGTCGAAAATGTAAAATTTAAGTTCTATTTTATTACCTCTTTGTATTCAGCTCTAACAATTATTTGGGTGTCTCAACACCAAAAGCAAATAATGGTAAACTATAATAAATACTATTAGTTCTACTTATTAGCTGAAATTAACTTCTAGAATTATACCATGACATTTTCAATTTAAAGTCTGGTATATTGTAGTAAACAATGTTTGTTTTCCTATGGTAGGATTCTAAAGTTTTGTATTTTCCAAATTCTAAAGTTTGGTATTTTCCAGTCTACATCTACTTCAACTTTTTTATGTAACATACATTAGGATTGTTTAGTCTCGCCCTAATGTAAATAGTGCACGTACGTTGTTCATTTTCATGACTTGATTGTTTTATCTTTTTGGTCTCTTTTGTAGGATTTAGAGAAAGTTATTGGTCATAAAATCCCAAGTTCACGCAATGAAAAAGATCAAGCTGATAATTAAAAAAAGTAAGTGATGTACAATGTTAATTTAGTTTTTGTACATATTTTTAGGTTGGTTTAAGAGTTAAAGTGATACTTAGGAATTATTTAGGTTGTTTTGAGAGTCAAAGCGTGACTTAGACAATTTTAGGAATTTATCTATGTGGTTTTTAGAGTTGGGATGTAGCACTTTTTAAGAGGTTGGGAGTGAAATGATTACTTAAGAACCTTTTAGGTTGTTGAGATTTAGAAAGTGTCATTTAAGTAATTTTTGGGTGCTTTTGTTAACCATAGTGACATGTACTTCTTGTTCCAAAATGTGGTAAGGTAGCTTAACTCAAAATCTTTGAAGAATGCATTGAGTTGGGTCCAATTTTATTTGTTTTACTCTACACATTTTTGTTTTACAATATGATCAAATAATGTACTAAGCTTCTTACCTCTCAGTCTTCATTGAAGGTTCGTTAGTGAGGAGTAACTCAACTTGATCCTACAGAAATGGGGTGATTGATGGCTACAAAAGACAACCTATTTGATTTGATATATATTATTGGGATGTTTTGTTTGTGGTCACGTTTTGTTTATCTAATGAAATTGTATTAACTTCATTTTGCGCATATGTTCATTTGTGTACTAAGTTTTAGTTTTTTTAATATTTATATGTCAGCTGTATAAAATAAGTTGGAAACTATTGATTATATCTAGTTGTGATAATGCAAATTTCAAGTTAAAAGTCTTTTTAGTCAATTATATGTTGCGTATAAGGGGTCCCAATGTAATGCCCCAAAAATTAAGATAATTTTGGAGTTAATTATCTTAATTTTATTTAATTAGATTTAATTTATTGGGCGTCATTTGGAATTCATTTAATGAGAATTATTTGATTTATGTGAGAATTGAAATTAATTAAATATTTGTTGGATGAATATTTAATTAATTAAAGGTTTTGGCATGTGGAGTTTGTTGAGTTTTTTATTAAATGGTAGGTTAAGAGGATTAAGAAAAGTTGTGGATTTTTAGTGTTGTTGAAATTGAATTTAATTAAATAATTATGGACGTTATTTAATTAAATTGTAGGGTGGAAAGTTTGTTGGAGATTTGATAATTATATATATATATGTGAAAATATATATATAATTATTATGTTAAAGGAAAAGATAATTATATTTGTTGAAATATAATTATTTAAGGAAAAGATAATTGTATTTTGGAGAAAGGATATTTATTACGGGAGAAAAAGTAAAATAATTATATTTTGGGAAAATATAATTATTTGTAAAAAGATAATTACTTTGGAGAAAGATAAATAATAATTAATTATTGTGAAAGATAATTAATTATTTTGGAGGAAGATAAATAATAATTTGTAACGCCCCAACAAATTTGATTTTTTCATTTATTATTAATATTTAAGTGTGGTTATGGAAAATTCGAATTTTGAGGAACCTTATCATTTGATTTGTGATTAATCAAGGTTTAGAGGCATAATTATTTTTATTTGGTTAATTAAATTGGTAAGGTTGGTTGTTGAGGATAAAATAATTGAGGTAAGGATATTTTGATTAAAGGAATGTTGTGATTGGATGATTTTTTTGAAAATTTAAGATATTGGGAGTTATGATTGGAGAGAGAGAAAGTTGTTTGTTTTGATTTAATGGAAGGAAAAGATAAAGGGGATTTTTTTATTGATTCTTTTCTTTTATAAATGAGCCTTGGGACCCATGCACAAGAAAATCAAAAAAAAAAAAAAGAAAAGAGAAAAGAAAAGAGAAAGAAAAAAAAAAGAAAAGGAAGAAGCCCTAACCGTCGCTCGCCGCCGTACGTACCCGACCCGCTCAAGCCTTCTTCCGTCAGCTCAGCCGCCTTCGCCGCTGGTGTCCAGCCAGAACGATCGAAAGCCTAGCCGCGTCGAGTCGGGAGTTGCGAAGCCGCCGCGACAAGCAAGCCGAACTCCCCGTCCGCCAGCCGTCGCTCTCACAGATCAGAAGCCGTCGCATCTCGCCAGCCGAAACCTCCGTCTGCAGCCGTCGTTGAGCACCGCTAAAGCCACCCGTCGAAGCCGCGGTGTTAGCCGGACCACCCGCAAACCCGTCGCGCCGCCCGAGTCCAAAAATCAGTTCCTCGCCCTGCGTAAACTGATCCGGTCGAGCCTCCGCCCCGCGACCCGAACGACCCGCGCCCGCGTCGTAGCCAAGCCGCTCCTCTCTGCACCGCGCATGTTTGCACCGTGTCTGAGCCGATCCCAGCCTTCAAGCCGAGCCGGTTCCTGCTTTCCCAGTCGAGCCGCTAAGCCGATCCCTATTCTTCCAGCCAAGCCACAAAGTTTTTGGAGCCACCTAGTTTTTGGTCTTTCCCCACGTGTCCTTGGTAAGTTTTTGGTAAGTTAGTTGGGTTTTGGCATACCCAACGAAGAGTAATTTTAGTTTTAAATAATTTAATTTTTGGATTATTAAATTATTTTTCTGAAAGGGCCGGTTGGACCAATTGGTGTTGGAGCGTGGGATTTCTCGACTTAAAGGGAGTTAGCGCAACCTTGATCTTGGGTAAGTTGCTTCAAACGATTCTTGGACCTCTGTTCCATGAAGGTTAGGTTTTAATTGTTGTTCCTAATCATTTAGGACCCCGCTGCTTGGAAAGCACATCTTTTTCTTACTATTAGGACTCGTCAACCAAATCTCCAGATAAGAGATTTCTACTGCTAGCTCTACGACTAGAATCTTGAGACTGCATGCATTCCTAGTTATGCACTTGAGGACTACATTGCATAACGATAGTATAATTAATGAGGGCATGATGTGACTACTGATGTGACTTATTATGATGACATGGTTAATGTGTGACGGGTGATTATGACTTTATGTTTGGTTGTGGTGATGAGATGTGATATGATTACATGATGATGTTATGTATATGTATGCTATGGTTAGGGTGTATGTTAGCTCCTTATTAGAGTCGTACCCACATGGGTGTCCTTCGGGATCACCACCTTTATGACACAGACATGATGGAGAGACCCGACGGGGTCGCTCCCACTTATGACTGCATAGTCTGACGGGATTACCAGTCTGACATTGACATTGACACAGACATGACGTGAGTGATCCGACGGGACTGCTCACAGCCCGAGTGTCTTAGGTATTCCCTTGAGAATTACCAAGGACCAGCTTGTCCCTACGGGGGTGCGTGTTGCACGTGTTCGGGGACGTGCCAGTTATGGGGTACCAGTTTCAGGACTCTAATAGGAATTTAACATGCACCTAGTGGGACTAGTAGTGGGTCCCTTACTGAGTATTTTGTACTCACTTTTTCCATGACATGTTTTCAGGTAGAGACCGAGGTAGGGGCAAAGGCAAGCTGACGAGCGACCAGAAGTGACCGTGGCGAGCCATAGGGATTTTTGCTTCCGCTTACACCCCGTTTTAGACACTTAGTACTTGAGTTTCATTTTCTTCCTTATTTACTATTTCATTTCTTTAAAAGTAGATAGGGTCCGAGTAGGATTTTAAATTTTTATTTATGTTTTGCTCACTACCTTGATTTGATTTTATAAATAAAATTCTGAGGTTTTATTCGTTTTAATTACACTTTATGACCTAAACCATGTCATTTACATTTAGTAATAACTTCGGCTCAGTATAAGGAGTTGGGTTGTTACATAATTAATTATTGTGGAAGATAATTAATTATTTTGAAGAAAGATAAATAATAATTAATTATTGTGGAAGATAATTAATTATTATGGAGAAAGATAAATAATAATTAATTCATGTTGGAAGTTATAAGTGATTTATTGGAAAAGATTTGATTGATTAAATTAATTGAGGATTTAAGTTAATTTGAGATTTTGGAGGGAAAAGTTAGTTTTGGTGGAATTGGATTTAATTGAGTATATATATGTGGATATATATATATATATATATATATATATATATATATATATATATATATATATATATTTAATTAATAATTTGGTAAAGTGAAGTTAATTATATGATGGAATATAATTATATTTATTTGGAAAAGAAGATAATCCATGAGGAGAGAGATGGTTGATTTGATTAGACAAGAAAAGATATATATTTATGATGGTTTAAATAAATATATATGTTTATTATAGATTTTGGTGAGAGAAAAATAATAATAATAAATAAGTATTATTATTATTATTATTATTAATGGTTATAATTGCCTAAGATTTTGTGCATTTAAGGCATTTATTTAGGAGAGATAATGGGAATAAAGATATATGTATATTTTTTGGTATTATATATTGTAACGACCCAACTTTTTATACTAAGCTGAGGTCGTTACTAAAACGGAACGATGACAAGAGACACTTTTTTTTGAAACGAGGGAAGAATAAATTTTCATTAAAAACGGAATATTAAAACACTGAAACATAAACGCGGAAGCAAAACTGAGTCCCCATATGGCATGTCACGGATCCTTCTTTGTCGCTCGCCAGCTTTCCTCTACCTTTACCTTCGCCTGAAATGTTAAACATAGAAAGAGTGAGTATAAACATATACTCAGTAAGGGACCTACTACTAGTCCCGCTAGGTGTCTGTTAACTTCCCATTAGAGTCCTGAAAATGGTACCCAATCTCTGGCACGTTCCCGAACACGTGCAACATGCGCTCCCGTAGGAACGAAAATCTGGTCTTCGGTGTCCCGGGGGAGCACCTAGGACATGCTGGTCTGTAATGAACCCGGGGGTAACACTAAGACAATCGGGATGCGAGGACCCCGTCGAATCACTCGAATCATATCAATATCCATGCTAGACTGGCGGTCCCGTCAGACGACGCAGTCTTAAATAGGTGGTGATCCCGAAGGACACCCATGCAGGTACGACTCTAATAGACAAAGTTAACAGAACACCCTATCCATAGCATGTAGCATAACATAACATCATAACATGGCATGAGTATTAATCTTAACGTCCTTAATCATGTGATTAATATATCATGCATTAACAATCATCAACATCAATCTACCAGTCATTAACATAACATCAGTCATCATCATCAATCATCAACATAATAATCTCAGTCATCATCACCAACATCAATACAATGACAGTCATTATCAGTAGCATCAAGTTATGCATTTTAGCTACCATCAATGCATAATCATAATTACATGCAGTCTCTTGAATTCAGTTCGAAGGTCTAGTAGGAGAATCTCTTACCTGGAGATTTTAGCCAAACAAGGTACTCCCTAGTTGACAGTAAAAATTCTCCAATTAACTTGATCCTAATCATAAAAGGAAAACTTAGTATCTTAATTAATGAAATTAGCAATTGGCTAACATCCAAAAAGCCTCCCAAATTAATTAACTTTCTAAAAAAAAAAGGGTTGAAACCAATTCAACCTTGATTGGGAAAAATCCAAGATTTAAATCTTAAAAAGTTTAGCCAATTGAACCTTTACAAAAACTCTAAATAGATCCAAAATTAAATTAATAAAATATTAATTTAATTTTATTGGCTTACCAAGGTTAATCAGATGGAGATTGAAAAATCCTCTTATCCTTGATGAAAAATTCATCACTTTAAATCCTCAAGCTTCCAAAGAGACCAATCTTAACTTCAACTGAGGCGGCGACAGCAGAGGGTTATCTTAGAGAAGAAGATAAAGAACCTTTTTCTTTTTCCTTTATTTTCATCTTAAGCATTCCAATGCTATTTATAGACCCAAATAATAACAATTATTATTATTATTATTATTATTATTATTATTATTATTATTATTATTTCCTTTTCCTTTTCCTTTTAGGATATATATATAAAATACCAAAAAATATACATATATCTTTATTCTTATTATCTTTCCTAAATAAATGCCTTAATCTTAGGCATTTATAACCATTAATAATAATAATAATACTTCTTTATTATTATTATTTTTCTCCCACCAAAATCTACAATAAATATATATTTATTTAAACCATTATTCTCTCTTATAAATATATATCTTTTTCGTCCAATCAAAATCAATCATCTCTCTCTTCATGGATTATTTTCTTTTCCAAATAAATATAATTATAATCCATAATATAATTAACTACACTTTTCCAAATTATTAATTAAATATATATATCCATATATATATACTCAATTAATTACAATTCCACCAAAACTAACTTTTTCCTCCAAAATCTCAAATTAACTTAAGTCCTCAATTAATTTAATCAATCAAATCTTTTCCAATAAATCACTTATAACTTCCAACATGAATTGTCTTAACTCGACCATAACAACTTCACTCTATAAACAATATTTATCTTTCTACATAATAATTAATTATCTTCCACAATAACTAATTATTATTTATCTTTCTTCAAAATAATTAATTATCTTCCACAATAATTAATTATTATTTACCTTTCTTCCAAAATAATTAATTATCTTCCACAATAATTAATTATTATTTATCTTTCTCCAAAAATAATTATTAATTATCTTCCACAATAATTAATTATTATTTATCTTTCTCCAAAATAATTATCCTTTTACAAATAATTATATTTTCCCAAAATATAATTATTTTACTTTTTCTCCCTTACCAAATATCTTTTCTCCAAAATACAATTACCTTTTCCTTAAATAATTATATTTTAACAAATAAAATTATCTTTTCCTTTAACATAATAATTATATATATATAACTTTCAACATGAATTATCTTAACCCAACCATAGCAACTTCACTCCATAATCAAGATTTATCTTTCTACAGAATAATTAATTATTTCCCACAATAATTAATTATTATTTATCATCCTCCAAAATAATTAATTATCTTCTACAATAATTAATTATTATTTATCTTTCTCCAAAATAATTAATTATCTTCCACAATAATTAATTATTATTTATCTTCTCGAAAGTAATTAATTATCCTTTTACAAATAATTATATTTTCCTAAAATATGATTATTTTACTTTTTCTCCTTTAATAAATATCCTTTCTCCAAAATACAACTATCTTTTCCTTAAATAATTATATTTCAACAAATATAATTATCTTTTCCTTTAACATAATAATTATATATATATTTCCACGTATACATATAATTATCAAATCTCCAACAAACTTTCCACCCTACGGTTTAATTAAATAACGTCCATAATTATTTAATTAAATTCAACTTCAACAACACTAAAAATCCACAATTTTACTTAATCCTCTTAACCTACCATTTAATAAAACTCAACAACACCACATGCCAAAACCTCTAATTAATTAAATATTCATCCAAGAAAAATTTAATTAATTTCAATTCCCACCTAAATCAAATAATTCTCATTAGATGGATTCAAAATAAGCCCAATAAATTATCAAAATTTTTGGGGCGTTACATATATATACATATCTTAAAAGGAAAAGGAAAAGGAAATAATAATAATAAATATTATTGTTATTATTTGGGTCTATAAATAGCATTGAAATGCTTAAGTTAGAAAGTAAAGGAAAAAGAAAAAAGGTTCTTCATCTTCTTCTCTAAGATAACCCTCTACTGTCGCCGCCTCATCAGTTGAAGTTAAGATTGGTCTCTTTGGAAGCTTGAGGATTTAAAGTGATGAGTTTTTCCATCAAGGATAAGAGGATTTTTCAACCTCCATCTGAGTAATCTTGGTAAGCTAATGAAATTAAATTAATATTTTATTAATTTAATTTTGAATCTTTTTGGAGTTTCTTAAAGGGTTCAATTGGCTAAACTTTTTAAGATTTAAATCTTGGATTTTTCCCAATCAAGGTTGAATTGGTTTCAACCCCTTTTATTTGAGAAGTTAATTAATTTGGGAGAATTTTTGAATGTTAGCCAATTGCTAATTTCATTAATTAAGATACTAAGTTTTCCTTTTATGATTATGATCAAGTTAATTGGAGAATTTTTACTGTCAGCTAGGGAGTACCTTTGTTTGGCTAAAATCTCCAGGTAAGAGATTCTCCTACTAGACCTTCAAACTGAATTTAAGAGACCGCGTGTAATTATGATTATGCATTGATGGTAGCTAAAATGCATAACTTGATGATTGATGATGATGACTGATGTTATGTTAATGACCAGTAGTATGTTGTTGATGACTGTTGATGATTGTTGATGCATGATATATTAATCACATGATTAAGGACGTTAAGATTAATATTCATGCCATGTTATGATGTTATGTTGTGCTACATGCTATGGATAGGGTGTTCTGTTAACTTTGTCTATTAGAGTCGTACCTGCATGGGTGTCCTTCGGGATCACCACCTTTTTAGAACTGCGTAGTCCAACGGGACCGCCAGTCTAGCATGGATATAGATATGATTTGAGTGATTCGACGGGATCCTCGCAGTCCGATTGTCTTAGTGTTTCCTCCGGGTTCGCTACAGACCAGTATGTCCTAAGTGCTCCCTCGGGACGCCGAAGACCAGATTCTGTTCCTACGAGAGCGCATGTTGCACGTGTTCGGGAACGTGTCAGTTATTGGGTACCTTTTCAGGACTTTAATAGGAAGTTAGCAGACACCTAGCGAGACTAGTAGTAGGTCCCTTACTGAGTATATGTTTATACTCACTCTTTCTATGTTTAATATTTCAGACGAAGGTAAAGGTAGAGGAAAGCTGGCGAGCGACAGAGAAGGATCCGTGACATGCCATGTGGGGACTCAGTTTTGCTTCCGCGTATATGTTTCAGTGTTTTAATATTTCATTTTTAATGAAAATTTAGTCTTCTCTCGTTTCAAAAAAAGTGTCTCTTGTCATTGTTTCTTTTTAGTAATGACCTCAGCCTAGTATAAAGAGTTTGGTCGTTACACCCAATGACCCAGATTTTGATGTTTTTATTTTAGCATACAACTTATCTTATTTTATTTTTTGTTATTTTGAAACGCATAGTGAAAGTTTGGAATGTGCGAGATAAAACATAAGGGCTAAAGAGACTTACTAAACATGCATAAAAACACTCTAAATGGCTTAGAAGGGATAACAATTTGATTTCGAAATGTATAGTGAAAGTTTGGAGTGTGCAAGATGTGTGCGAGATAAAACATAAAGGTTTAAGAGACTTACTAAACATGCATAAAAACAATTCATCATGGTTGAAGTCACTTTTTACAAGTTCGAAGATTAATGGTTTAAACTTCGATCGTGGTTGAACTCTGGCTTATTTTTATGCTAGAATCTCAATTTATGTGCTCTTCTTTGCTCAACTATATGTGCA
The DNA here is from genome assembly GCF_025177605.1 of Cucumis melo. Lineage (NCBI taxonomy): Eukaryota > Viridiplantae > Streptophyta > Magnoliopsida > Cucurbitales > Cucurbitaceae > Cucumis > Cucumis melo. The sequence goes on from NC_066862.1 coordinate 16,835,697, forward strand.
ATTGCGTCTTATATTCATTTAACAAAGATCAAAATTTTAAATTCACTTATAATGAACTCAATAGGGATTAGATATCAACATAAAAAATAAAATCAATTTTCAATAAATTAATTAGCTACTTTAATTGAATTAATTCAAACAAATGATAAAATCATGGATTTCCAATCAACTTATGGACAATTCTCATTCAAATCAATAAAGAGAGTTGAGATAAATTGCTTGAGTTTGTCGGTGAATGGAGAGATGAAGACAGATTTAATTTGTACCGAAGAAACATAAAGTTCCATAGACAGTGAATCCTAACATAAATGAAAAAGTGGAAACTATTTGATGATAAAATTTGATTTGGTTTTATATCATCTAAAAGGGTGAAACGTTGTTGATGATGATTTAAAAATGGAGCACTAGTTCTTAAACCTCAACCATTGTTGAATGCATGCTACATGATACTTGTGCTAATATTGCAGTCTACCAACTTCATCTCCACTTACATATTCTTCTTACAAAAGTGCATTTTCTTTTCTTACAAAAAGATTTAAATTTTCACTGGCATACCAAAGGGTAGGGAGCAACATTCTCATGACTTCCCTTCGCCGTGTTTCCACTAAATCAACTGATCTCCTTCACATCATTATGTATAAAGACAACTCTTTTATGATAGAAAACAAAGAAAGCCATTATGTCCCACAAAGCAAAATAACTTTACGGACTTAATATCTTATACTATGAAAGATCTTTTAGGGTAAGGAGCCTCCCCCACCAATTTTAAGTCAAAGGTACAAACAATTTACAGGATCAAAAGAAAGATCAATAAGATGGGTTTCTCCACTAAAATGCCATAAAGTTTAGATTTTCTTCAACAAGCACTACATGTTGGATGCTAATGGTCTCATGATCACATTTACAAGTTAGTTAAGAGTTCTACTCTGTTATTGTAAATTTTGCAGCAAGAAAGAAAGAAACTATATAAGTAAACAAACCCTATTGTTTTAAAAATAATAATGATAATAATAATAAAAGAAAAAATATTCTTGACTAGCTTGCAATGAGGAAATTAGATGGAGGAATATAAAAGGAAACCAAAACACCCGCTGGGCATCATAAAAAAATCTTATCCAATTAAAGAAAGAATAACGTGAGTGGTCAACGAGGACAAGATAAAAGTCTCGATGCTTACACTGTCTAATCAAAATGGGGAAGTTTTGGTGTTCTTGCATGTCCTTTCTTTAAGCAATAGAACCAACCTTCACTTGCAAGATCTGAATTATGTTTTCTAGAATTACCAGACCCTATTGATGATAGTTTTGTTTTTAAATGTACTACTTTATGAGTGCTCCAAGAGGCCTTGAAACAATCCTAAAAACTATTGAGATAGGAAACTTCATAAATATATCAACATGATTTTAACGCTTAACAAATACTTTATCCAAATCATCAAAGGGTCATCTAACATAGATATAACTGTGATACAAATTAAGTGACTCTTCATTTTCTATTATTGATAAGTCAGTAACCTTGGATGTACTAATTAAACACCAAGAGTCTTAACGAAAAAATTTAGGTTTAAGTTTCAATGTTATATAATTACATGTCCAAGTTCTAATGTAAGTCAAGATATATGTCAGACTTCTAGTTAACAAGTTCTTGAACTCACAAAATGTAAACATATAAGCTTCCACTAATGGATTCTTCAATCCACTTCATTCATATTACATGCTCATCAACATATTTTTAAGAAAAGTCATAGAATAAAAGGTTGAGATGCTTGATTGATCTAACTAATAAGTAACATCCAAGAAACATTTTAATCTAAAAGTAGTTGGCTGTGACCACAAACTAGAAAGCAGCTGTTCACACGAGATTTCTGGAGAAATTTGATTCGTGGAGTTGAACTTGTGTTGATGTTGTATTTATGTTGATTTGATGCGATGTGGTTCGATATCTAGAATTTGATCCTCTGATTCTCTCTCGGCTGGATGCTTATGCTTGATTTGAGGAAGCGAAGCACGTGATGTTCTTGAAGTTGGAGTCTTGGAAGAAAGCTTGTATCTTCGAAGAAGCTTCAATCTTCTTGAAGTTGAAGACTTGAAAAAAAAAGCTTGGATTTTCAAAGAAGCTTCAATCTTTGAATGTGTTCTTGAAATTGGAGTTTTGGAAGAAAGCTTGTATCTTCAAAGGAGCTTCAATCTTCGAGGGTGGTCGACTTCAGGAATTGAGGAGACTTCTATCTCTTGGAAGAATTCTCTCTAGACCTTCTAGAGTCAAAAATTTCCAACTCCTGCAAATGAAGAGAACTCCTCTATTTATAGAGTTCTCTGATGGGCTTTTATGGACTTGGGTTGGTCTGGTCTATGGACCATACCCATGGACTTAATCACATGGATTTGGGTCACTTTTAATTTTGGGTTAAATTAAGCTTATTTTTAGGCTCAATTGAATTTTAGCCCAACTAAATAATATTTAATTGAACCAAAATAATTAATTTGACCCAATTGCCATAATAAAGACATGTGACATCATTAGAATGTCCAATTTGTCTTTAAATTTAATTTGGGATACATGTCAATTTTTAGTTAATCCCAAATATAATTATTTTAGTAAATGATGTGGCAATTTGTGATTGGTACCAAAATTTCTTATTCAACAAATGCCCCCTTTCGAGATTTATGCACGTGTATGAGTGGGTCAATCTCGAAAAGATAAATTTAAAGCCCAAATATGAGTTTTTTCTTTTTTTTTTTTTTTTTTGCTCAATTTGACATATCCAATTAATCAAACTATGAATTTAGTACATGAGTTTGATTTAAATTTGAAATAATAGTTGGGATATGGCCAATACTTAATTTAGAAAACTTTAAGGTTTTATCCAGAATTTACTTTAATTTGAGGATAAAAATTTGAGTTTGGTGATGGTTTGATTTGATTTTAAGAATTTGGAATGACCAATTTTAACATAAGGTAATTGAATTTTAATTTCATTTTAAAAATTAAAATATTAAAATATGTTTGAATATTTTTAAAGTGGAATTCGAGATTTTATTCCAAAATAAAATATCATAAGATAATTGGATTTTAATTTTATTTATTATTAAAAAGAAAATTAAAACCTTTCCAAATCCTATTAGGAATTGGACTTGTTAGCCTTATAAATACACTCATACCATGATCATTCTTTTCTCATCAAGGAGAACAAAGATACGAAAAAAAAAAAGAAAAAAAAATTCTCTTCTCCCTTTTTGTTTTTTCTTTTTGTTTTTCTTTGTTTTTAATAATAATAATTGTTTTTAACTCTCCATCTATTTTTTTAGGAACTAGAGTTATTGTCAAAAGGTAAGGATTTTTTTATATTTTTTTATTGTTTTTTTTTGTTTTGTTTTTTTTTAAATCATTTGTAAAAGTAACTCTGCCGTCAGCGATCCAAGTTCTACTGGGGGACATCGGGCTTTTGCCGTCAGATCCACCGTCTTGGTAGGAGCGATCGGGCACCTTCGTCCTTTGGAGGGGTGATATTGTCGTCTACGATCCAACTTCTATGGGGGGACGATCGGGCTTTTGTAGTCAGATTCACCGCCCTGGTAGGAACGATCGGGCCCCATCGTCGTTTGGAGAGGTGATACTGCCGTCAGCGATCCAACTTCTATCGGGGGACGATCAGGCTTTTGCCGTTAGATCCACCGTCCTGGTAGGAGCGATCGGGCACCATCGTCGTTTGGAGAGGTGATACTGCCGTCAACGATCCAACTTCTATCGGGGGACGATCGGGCTTTTACCGTCAAATCGATCGCCCTGGTAGGAGAGATCGGGTACCTTCGTCGTTTGGAGAGGTGGTACTTTCGTCAGCGAACTAACTTCTATCGGGGGACGATCGGGCTTTTACCGTCAAATCCACCGCCCTGGTAGGAGCGATCGAACACCTTCGTCCTTTGGAGGGGTGATATTTCCGTCAGCAATCCAACTTCTATTAGGGGACAATCGAGCTTTTGCCGTCAGATCCACCGTCCTAGTAGGAGAGATCAGACACCATCGTCATTTGGAGAGCTGATATTGCCGTCAGCGATCTAACTTCTAACGGGGGACGATCGGGCTTTTACCGTCGGATCCATTGCCCTAGTAGGAGCGATCGAGCACCATTGTAGTTTGGAGAGGTGATACTGTCGTCAACGATCCAACTTCTACTAGGGGACGATCAGGCTTTTGTCGTCAGATCCACCGCCCTGGTAGGAGCGATCGAGCACCTTCGTCATTTGGAGAAGTGGTACTGCCGTCAGCCATCCAACTTCTATCAGAGGACGATCGAACTTTTACCGTCAGATCCACCACTCTGGTAGGAGCGATCGGGCATATTCGTTCTTTGGAGGGGTGATATTTCCGTCAGCGATCCAACTTCTTTCGGGGGACGATCGGGCTTTTGCCCTCAGATCCACCACCCTGGTAGGAGCGATTGGGCACCATCGTCATCTGGAGAGGTGATACTGCCGTCAACGATCCAACTTCTATCAGGGAACGATCGGACTTTTGCCGTCAAATCCACTTCCAGGTAGGAGCGATCGGGAACCTTCGTCCTTTGGAGGGGTGATATTGCCGTCAGCGATCCAACTTCTATTGGGGGACGATCGGGCTTTTGCCGTCAGATCTACCGTCTTGGTACGAGCGATCGGGCACCATCGTCATTTGGAGAGGTGATACTGCTGTCAGCGATCCAACTTCTATCGGGGGACGATCGAACTTTTACCGTCAGATCGACCGCCCTGGTAGGAGCGATCAAGCACCATGATCATTTAGAGATGTGATACTGCCGTCAGCGATCCAACTTCTATTGGGGGACGATCGGGCTTTTGCCGTCAGATCCACCGCTCTAGTAGAAGCGATCGAGCACCATCGTCGTTTGGAGAGGTGATACAGCCGTCAGCGATCTAACTTCTACGGGGGACGATCGGGCTTTTACCGTCAGATCGACCGCCCTGGTAGGAACGATCGGGCACCTTCGTTGTTTGAAGAGGTGGTACTACCATCAGCTATCCAACTTCTATCGGGGGACGATCGGGCTTTTGCCGTCAGACTTACTACCCTGGTAGGAGTAATCGAGCACCTTCGTCCTTTGGAGGGGTGATATTGCTGTCAGTGATCCAACTTCTATTAGTGGACGATCGGGCTTTTTCCGTCAGATCCACCGTCCTGGTAGGAGCGATCAGACAGCATCGTCATTTGGAGAGGTGATACTGTGTTCAGCGATCCAACTTCCATCGAGGGACGATCGGGCTTTTGCCGTTAGATCCACCCCCTTGTAGGAGCGATTGGGCACCTTCGTCGTTTGGAGAGGTGGTACTGCCGTCAGCGATCCAACTTCTATCGGGGGATGATCGAGCTTTTACTGTCAGATCCACCGCCCTTATAGGAGCGATCAGACACATTCGTCGTTCAGAGAGGTGGAGGCAAAATTGTACCATCGACGTCTTCTTGGAGAAGCAAAGGTGGAGCTGCACTGTTGTCATCTTCTCTAGGCTACAACATATTAGAAATGAGGTAGTTTTTTTTTAATTTTATTTATTATTTTTTTTATGCTGACATTTCTTTTAGAGGAGGCAAAGCTACCTCTACACCAATGAAGCCTAGGGTCTTCAAACTTGCTTGAAAAGGAAATGATGAAGTCTTTTTATTTTATTTTATTTATTTATTTATTTTTGCTTGAAGAAGACAATACTTTTAAATTTAAATATGATAAAGCATCAATGAATCCTTTGAGCTTCAATGTGAGGATACATCGATGAAACCTTCGATCTTGTATATGGAAAAATAATAGTGCAATCCTTAAATTCGGTGGAGCACTGGTAAAGTCTTCAGTCTTGCATTTGGATGATTCTTTATGAAATTTAACTCGAATTTGAAGAAACATCAACAAAGCCTCAAAATTTGATTTTGAGGAACTTTTAATCTTCTGTAAACTTAAATTTTAAGAAATATTAACAAATCCCCCGAATTTGATTTTGAGGAACTTCTAAACTTGGCGATAGAGTGCTGAACTTTAAAAGAATGATGTCACCTTATAAGTATCAACATCTTGCTCCTAGTGCCACACCTTTTTTTTTTCTTTAATTTTGTTATATTGCCCCCATAAGGCATCTTCAACTATAAGTTGATATTCTTTGATGAGAACGAAAACTATCTTGCTAATGTCATGCTTTATGTGATCATGACACTATTCTTGCTTTCCATTCTTCTCAACTGAGTTCTTCTTCTTTTTTTTTTTTTTTACTAGACTGAACTTAAATTTTCCCTTAAGCTGCCTACGTACCCTTTATAATACAGGGATCAAGTCATAACGTAGTTCAAAAGTTTTTTTTTGGACTGAACTTAAGGTTTCCCTTAAGTTGCCTACGTACCCTTTATAATATAAGGATCAAGTCATAACGTAGTTCAATTTTTTTATTTATATAATGATGTTAAGTATAAAATTTCTTGAGAAACTTGCCGTTGATTTGGGCCAATTTTTAATCCGTCTCGATCAACAATCTTGTATGCACCATTTGTGTAAACTTCTTTGACAATATAGGGTCCGTCCCATTTAGGTGTAAACTTATTTCCCGTATGCCTTGTCGTGATGATAGGTCTTCTTACTGCAAGCATTAAATCACCAACTTGAAATGATCAGGGCTTTACATGTTTGTCAAAAGCTTTAGACATTCGGGCTTGGTAACATTCCAATGCTTGCTGAGCTTCTAATCGCTTTTCTCCAAGTGCTTCTAACTTTTGAAGACGTAACTTGACATTGTCTTCGATAGTCAACCCTTCTTGCACTATCATTATTAATGATGGGATTTCTCTTTCAAGGGGAAGGACAGCCTCTACACCATAAACAAGTGAATATGGTGTAACCCCCGTAGGAGTGCGATGAGTGGTTCGATATGCCTAAAATGCTTAACCGATTCTTTCTTGCCAATCCCTCTTCGACTTGGAGACAATTTTTTTTAGAAGATCGCATAACGTCTTATTGAATGCTTCCGCTAGGCCATTCGCAGCTGCGTTGTACATAGATGACTTGTATTGTTTGAACTTGAATTTTTCACATAATTTATCTATCATTCTATTGGAGAATTGTCTTTCATTATCTATCACAATCCGGTGAGGAATACCATATCGATAGAATAAAGTTTGCCACGTTCTCCTTCTTGGCCTCTCTCAAGGGAATGGCCTCAGCCCATTTTGAGAAATAATCTGTTGCTACAAGGATATAAGAATGTCCTGCTGATGATTTTGGCGTAATAGGACCAACCAGATCGAGTCCCCAAGTCTCAAACGGTCAAGAAGCCACAGTTTGATGTAGAGGCTCTAGAGGCTGATGTATGAAGTTTCCATGGTATTGACAAGCTTCACACTTCTTTGCATAGTCCATTGAATCTTGGACCATCTTAGGCCAATAATAGTCCATTCTTCTCAACTGAAATTGATGCTTTGGCCCCAATTGATATGCTCTACAGACGTCTGCATGTGCTTCCTCTAGAGCTTTTATTGACTCTTCCTTTCCAAGACATCTAAGAAAGAATCCTTCAAGAGAACGACAATATAAAGTTCCTTTGTAATAAATAAAGTGTGCAGCCCTTCTTCGTACCTCAGTTTTATGACGAGAATCCTTCGGAAGTTTTCCGTGCTCAAGATACTCTATGATGGGTTGATGCCTATCTTCTTCATCAATCAAATGAGATGTCGTTACGTTCGCTTCCTGACATTCAGGCAAAAGTGGAGGCATAATCCATTGTTGACAAAGTGGTATATTTAGAGCTACGTTATCCGACATCATCAAGGCAGTGGCTAAATTTGTCAATGCGTTTGCTCTTTTGTTTTCTGTTCTAAGAACATGCTCCAGCATCACATTGCCAAACCTTTCCATCAATTGTCTAGCATAAGTGAAGTATGGCTTCAAGTCTTCATGTTTCACGTCATACTGAAGCGAGAGTTGATTGATTATCAACTTTGAATCGCTGTAAATTTCTATGAATGATACTTCGATTTCTAATACCATTTGAAGGCCAATTATCAAGGCCTAATATTCAGCCACATTGTTTGAACACAATTCAGCAAGCGCAAAGCTATAAGACAACATATGTTTTTCAGGAGAAATGAGGAAGATGTTTGCCCCCGCACCACTCCTTCGCGCTGTACCATCAAAATACATAGTCCAAGGTTCCACCACTTCCGTGAAGAAAACTTCATCATCTGGCAAATCCTCACATAACTTCGAATCTGAAGGAATTGGGTGGTCCACCAAAAAATCTGCCAATGCTTGTCCTTTTATCGCCTTTTGGGAAATATAGACAATGTTATATTGTTGGAGTATAACCGCCCATTTGGCTAAGCGTCCAGAGATAATTGGCCTAGATAGAACATACTTTATAGGGTCCGCCTTTGCTACTAGATGAACCGTGAAGGCTTGCATATAATGCCTCAACTTATCAATGGCAAAGAAAAGTGCAAGACACATTTTCTCAATGGGAGAATAGTTAACTTCGGCCCCAACTAAAGTTTTGCTTAGATAGTAGAGAGCATGTTCCTTTCCTTTCTCCTTCTCTTGCGCCAACAATGCACCTAGAGACCTTTCTTGTGCAGCAATGTACAATATCAATGGCTCGCCAAGTACTGGAGCTCCTAATATTAGGGGATTGAGCAAGTACTTCTTTATGCTATCAAAAGCATTCTGACAAGCCTCATCCCACACAAAATTTTCTCCTTTTCTCATCAACTTTTGAAAAGGTTGGCACCGACCAACCAGGTTGGAGATGAACCTTTGAATGTAAGTTAATCGTCCCTGAAGACTTCTTAGGTTATGCAAACACTATGGCCTTGGCATCTTCTAAATGGCATCAATCTTGGACTGGTCTATCTCAATCCCTCGATGCCTTACAATAAAGCCAAGAAACTTTCCTGAAGATACACCGAACGCGCATTTGAGAGGGTTCATCCTCAACTGATATTTTCGCAAGTGGTCGAACACAACTTTTAGATCCTTCAAATGGTCTTGTCGTCTCTTGGATTTGACCACAAGGTCATCAATGTAGCACTCGACATACTTATGTAGCATATCGTCAAACACTTTCTGCATAGCACGTTGATAAGTGGCACCAGCATTTTTTAATCCAAAGGGCATCACCTTTTAACAATATATTCCCTTTGGGGTCCTGAAAACTGTCATTTCTTCATCTGAAAGGGCCATTCATATTTGATTATATCCAAACGGCCCATCCATAAAGGATAGTGCCTCGTGTCCAGTAGTTGCATCAACCATGATTTCTGTGATGGGTAAAGGAAAATCATCTTTAGGGCACGCATTATTCAGGTCACGAAATTCTACACAAACACGAAGCTGGCCGTTCTTTTTTCTGACAGGGACAATATTTGCTATCCATGTGGGATATTTTACTTCACGAATGAATCCTACTTCAGTCAACTTGTTGACTTTAGCCTCGATCTGGGGAATAAGCTCTGGTCGAAAACGTCGTTGTGCTTGCTTAATCGATCGATACCCTGGTTAATTGCAAGATGATAGACTGCTACCTTTGGATCAAGTCCTGGCATCTCTTTGTACGACCAAGCAAAAATGTCCTTATACTCTGTAAGCAAACTCATGTACTTACCCTCCTCTTCACTAGAGAGAGATGCACTAATGAAAGTTGGGTGTGGTTCTTCTATTGTACCAAGGTTTACCTCTTTCAACTCGTCTACGGTAGATTGGCCACCATCCTCTAGACTCTGTGGGACATCTTCCGCGTCTTCTTCAGGAGTTTCAATCTCTAATTCCTCAAGAATGGTGATGTGATGACATGAGATTTCACCTTCTCCTTGTTTTGAGTCTTCCTTTTCAGGATTAGTTAATATAACATCATGTCTTTTCACTTTCAAGGAACCTTGACTTGTATTGAGAGTAACAAAAGTTTTTCTTTTCATTCGGGAAGGAACATTGCTACGAATTTCTCTCTTTCCCTTTACGTCACAAGGAAACTCCTTACCATGGCTACTCTCGACGTCTATATGCTTAATTCGACGCCAAACCAACACGCGAGGTGTTGATTCCTTCTTCTTTGTGTCTATGCTAGAATCAGTCTAGACATGTGGGCCTCCATCCCCAAGACAATTAATGATTGGAGCACGAGGTGTTTGTGCATTTTTCTTTTTAGTTATGCTTAACCTTCCAAAGGTCGATGGTTTTGTAGTCATCGAGGCCTGACATATACCTTTCTCTTCTTTAAAGGTTATAGTTAGCCTTTGAAAGGCCGATCGTCGATCAAGGTTAGATGTTGACTGATGATCTTTTCTTTTTGCCTCTGTCATGCTTAGTCTTTCAAATACTGGGACGCGTGCAACATGTAGACTAATTCGGTCAAATGCTGAGGTTCTTTGACTGTCACCTTCTTTTTCTTCCATGCTATCGACCTCCTTTACAGTTATATGACTGTTGTCAACCACTTTTTCCTTCCCCTTTCTAGTTATACGGATTGGCTCTGGTGACTTGTATCCGAGTCCTTTTCTTGACATGGGTATAACATGTCCTTCCCGTAACAGCTTCTTTTGGGTTGAGGAAAGCTTAGGTTGTTCATGAATTTTCAAACTTTTAAACTCGGTGTGAGTTGGGAAGTCATAACCTGCTTTCGCCATCAATTTGTAAGCCTTGGGGTCGAACTCGTCTTTCGTCCACCTTTGAGGCAAGCTTGCTTCTGTCAGGTCTATCTTTATTTCTTGTTTAGTTATTTTGGAAAGCGGCGTAGTGAAGCTTTCTTTTAGGACTTCAATGTCACCAACTTTCAAGCCTTGTGGGGACTCTACAAATGGTGATTCGCCTTTCTTGCGCCTCGACAGGGGGACATAGTGCAAAATCGGTGGGTTTGAAGTCTTTTCATCCATCAAGATCACACTTTTTGTGGTGCTTGTGGACGCCTCATTCTTTCCAGAATGAAAGGTCCCTGTACTTTTATGTGGTTCCCTACTTGCAAGTGATTTCAGCTGTAAATTATTTTCTCTATTTATAAGAGGAACTTCTACAGACACGGCTTCTGGACTACTATCATTCTTTAAATAAAACTTTGCATCTACAAAGTGAGATTTAGCCTCTGAGAATGGGTTGGAGTCAGCTTCGACTTTCTTTACGCCATCTTGATAAAATTTAAAGCACTGATGCAGTGTCGATGTTACTACTCCATTTCCATGAATCCAAGGACGACCGAGTAACAACTTATAAGTGGTCCTCGAATCTATGACATGAAACAATGCACTAGCCTTTAGATCACCAATTATGAGTTCTAAGCGTATCGTACCTATTACTCTTTGGCTGCCTTGATTGAAACCTTGAATTACCAGTTTACTATTTGAGAGTTCCTCCATTAAGATGCCTAATTGCCTCATAGTTGATTTTGGCATTATGTTGACAGTTGATCCATTATCGACGAGAATTTGGTCGACTCTCTGTTCTCGAACATATCCAGAAACATACAAGGGTCTATTATGAAGTTTAGATCCCAATAGTAAATCCTCATCTGAGAAGTCTATAGACATGCAGTAAGGAGTACTCTCGTATGTTGCAGTTGGAGCATTCGAACTTGATGCTGCTAAATTCAACAATGCATTAATGAGGATGGTTTTTGTTTCTTGAGGAAGTGATAACAAATCATCCACATCGATAGATCTTTTGACACTTCCTCCTCCTTTAATGATCTTAGCGGGATGCTTTCTTCCTCGGTTGCATTAATAGCATGACATGCAATAACTCCTGGGTTTTCATCCTGATGATCACCAAGGAATCTTGTTGGAAAGAAGTCTGCCAAGGTTACTAAGCGCTGAGTTCGAGGGAAATCCTTATCTTCCTCGTGCACAAGCTTAAGCTTTCGAGTCTTCTTCTTTTTCTTATTCTTTTGAGTCTTATTCCCTCTTCTATAATTTCTGTAGAAGCGAGACTCTTTTTTGGTTCGGAGTTGACTTTCTTTTCTTTTGGTGGGTCACAACAGTCCACCCTTCATCATCTTCTTCGATCAATCTTTCTTTTTCTTAAGAATCCTCGGGTGCAACTTCCTGATGGAATCGGACCACTACAGGCTCGAAGGTTCTGAACTGGACCAAGCTTTTCCTTTGCTCAAAAATCAATCTTGGCGAAAGAGCTTCTGACATTATCACTACTGCAGCATGGTTTGTTTGAGCTACCTCCTTCAGGTCTAACTTGATCTTTTTCTCACGAGCTAACCTTAGAATTAGCTCTTTCAACACAAAACATTTCTCTACCGGGTGACTGATGACCCGATGATACTTGCAGTAGTTGGGATCATCCACCTTTCCTGCTTGCTTAGGTCGCTTACATTCCAGCAGTTGGATCAGCTGCTTCACCAATAGTTGCTCTAGCATGTCAGCGATATCTGAATCAGGGAATGGGTATACTTTTTCCTGTCTTTCTTTTAAAATCAGACGTCGTCTCTCACTTCAATCATCCTTCTTTTCAGCTCTCTCTTCTTTTCTTTTAGAGAACTTCAGTGGGGTTGTGTTTACGACCATAGATTCTTTCACAGTGCTCTTCACTACCTTTTCGGCACTCTTTGTCTCCTTTTTATCTTTTCTTACTTCAGGAACAGAAAAATCTTTGGTTCCTCTACTGGCGATGCTCAATTCCATATCATGAGCTTGAGTTGCTAACTCTTCAAATGTGCGTGGCTTTATTCCTTGTAAAATGTGTAGGAGTCCCCAATGCATGCCTTGGTGCACATTTCTACCGCTGACAGTTCGGTGAGTCGATCTTTGCAGTCAAAACTTAGAGCTCTCCATCGATTTATGTAATCGATGACTGACTCTCCCTTCCATTATTTGGTGTTTGTAAGCTCCATCATGCTTACGGTACGTCTGGTGCTATAGAAACGATTGAGGAACTCCTTTTCTAATTGTTCCCAGCTGTCAATGACTTCTGGCTCCAGATCGATGTACCACTCGAAGACATTTCCTTTCAAGCTTCGAACGAATTGCCTGACAAGTTGGTCTCCTCTTGATCCTGCATTCTCACATGTTTCGACGAAGTGGGCGATATGTTGCTTTGGGTTGCGTTTCCATTAAATTGCTGGAATTTTGGAGGTTGGTACCCAAGTGGCATTCTCAAGTTATTGATTCTCTTGGTGTATGACTTAGAGTACATGAAAGTAGTTTGTGGCGGTCCTCCGTATTGAGCTCTAATGGAATTCGCGATCATATCCTGTAGTTGTTGAACTGAAAGAGAAGCAACAGAGACTGATTGTTGTTTTGGTTGGTTTTCCTGCACCACATTCTTCCCTTTATCAGTACCTTTGACAACAGGAGTTTAACTTGACTCAGCAGTTTCACGAGTCCGCATTTGCTCCCTCAAAGCTGTGATTTCATGGTCTCGTTCCTCCACAGCTTTCATCAGGAAGTTAATTTTCCTCTCCATCTCTGCCATGACAGCTTCGGCCGTTATATCAGCCATCATGACAAGACATCACGTCAGGATGTGCTTCTTTCTTTGACTTGCTAGAGGCAGAATCAGAATTATCATACAAAGATTTTCCTTGATGACAATTCCAGCTTTAGGAGACTCCATCAATTGCTTGAGAATGCTCTGAGCGACGTTAGAACCTTGATCCTGCTCTTGAGTGATTCCTTTAGAACGACTGTGGGTGATGGGTTCTATGTAAGCGTCGCTTGCAGCAGAAGAGTTAGATGTAACCTTCTTTGATGCCATTGATTTTCTTGTAGATTTGAATGACGAGAGAGAGATGAGAGGTAGAGATGTCCCACTGTACGTGCCAATTTGTTCACACGAGATTTCCAGAGAAATTTGATTCGTGGAGTTGAACTTGTGTTGATGTTGTATTTATGTTGATTTGATGCGATGTGGTTCGATCTCTAGAATTTGATCCTCTGATTCTCTCTCAGCTGGATGCTTACGCTTGATTTGAGGAAGCGAAGCACGTGATGTTTTTGAAGTTGGAGTCTTGGAAGAAAGCTTGTATCTTCGAAGAAGCTTCAATCTTCTTAAAGTTTAAGACTTGGAAAAAAGCTTGAATTTTCAAAGGAGCTTCAATCTTCGAATGTGTTCTTGAAATTGGAGTCTTGGAAGAAAGCTTGTATCTTCAAAGGAGCTTCAATCTTCGAGGGTGGTCGACTTCATGAGTTGAAGAGACTTCTATCTCTTGGGAGAATTCTGTCTAGACCTTCTAGAGTAAAAAATTTCCAACCCTTGCAAATGAAGAGAACTCCTCTATTTATAGGACCATACCCATGACTTAATCACATGAATTTGGGTCATTTTAATTTTGGGTTAAATTAAGCTTATTTTTGGACTCAATTGAATTTTAGCCCAACTAAATAATATTTAATTGAACCAAAATAATTAATTTGACCCAATTGCCATAATAAAGACACATGACATCATTAGAATTGTCCAATTTGTCTTTAAATTTAATTTGGGACACATGCCAATTTTTAGTTAATCCCAAATATAATTATTTTAGTAAATGATGTAGCAATTTGTGATTGGTTCCAAAATTTCTTATTCAACAGCAGCACCCAAACGAGAAAGTTTCAGATCTATAGACTTTGGACACTTTATGGAAATACATCCTTCGTTGTTCACCATTGCCTCACCTACGTTTATGGGAAGAGAGATTTACACTAGTTGCGAAGAAAAAGCCACGAGAAGAGATTTACATTGTTCGACTGCCAAAGAAAAGCATGCTCCAACATCCTAGCGAAAAGAATACGGAAAGGCAACGTACACCAGATAGAGGAGAAGAAATGCAACGTACATCGTGGCCTGACCGGAGCAAAAGAGAAGACGACACCGGAGTAGAAAAGAAGAAATGAAGCGAGACAGTTCAATTTTTCTTTCACTGCGTAAGGAGAACGAACATGAAAATGGGTTTTTTTATTACGTTGAAGAGAAGGGAAGGGGAAGTTAATTAGGGATAATTTGTATATTTCACCACCTTATTTGTCCTAAAACTCTTCATTTTCAAAAACCATCCCAAAATTTTGAGTCCCAAAATTTTATCCTATTTTTGACCATTTTCCAAAATATTTATCGGCTTCTAGGTTTTCTTATGAGAAATTTTCATAAATATAACAAACTACTAAAATATTTATGGTATGTGTAACAAAGTCCATAAAGTTAGTCGTTTTTTAAATATTCCAGGTTTGTTCTTTCCTCTTTGTTCTCCTCCTTGCTACAATTTTTTTCTATCATCTTTCTTCTTTCCTCTTTTTTTCGCTGCGATTTCTTTCCATCGTCTTTCTTCTTTTCCTCTTCTTTTTTTTACGTCATTTAGATTTGGGTAACAAAATCTAATTTTTCTATCATCTTTCTTCTTTTTCTTTTTCTTTTTTCGCTACGATTTCTCTCCATCATCTTTCTTCTTTTCCTTCTTTTTTTATGTCGTTTAGATCAGGATAACCAAAAAGATTGTGTATAAAGAATTTTGAAAAAAAAAATCGTTTAGATTGAAATAGCCAAATCTAAACGATCGGGTGAAAAAATAAACGATCCTATAATTTAATTAAAAAAATTATTTAGTCAAATCTAAACGACCGTGTACCAAAGAATCTTGAAAAAATAAACGATCGTGTAAACAAATCTAAATGATCGTATACTAAAAGAATCTTGAAAAATCCATTTAGCCAAATCTAAACAATCATGTACCAAATTTTGAAAAAAATAAATCATTTAGATTTAAGGTAGCCAAATCTAAATGACCAAATCAAAACGATCGTCTAACCAAATTTAAACGATTGTGTAACCAAATTAAATAATAGAATTGAAAAAAATAAATGGTTTAGTTTTGCTTATCCAAATAGATCATATATCAAAGTTGTTGATCGAGTCATTTTTTGTATTTTCCATTGTGGGCTTGTAAGTTTTTTTGTTTTCGAAATTGTTAAAATATTTTATCTCTTTGTTATATTTTTTTAAAAGACTCATTTTCTTATTTTGTTACTCCGACGATAAATATTTTGTGTTTTGTTATCTTTATGAAAATTAACTAATTTTTTTAAATATAACTCAATAATGAAAAAAAAATAAAATAAATAAAAGCCATCGCTTTGGAGGCAAGGAATCGTTCGCGTACATTTTCCAACGGCATCCATTCGCCATTTGTTCTCTCACAGGAACACAAACCTCATCTCCAACTCAAAATCCCCCCTTCTTTCTATCACACGATCACTTGAATTTCATTCCATTGGCGACGAGCTAATGTCGGCCTCCAGAATCCAACCAGCAGCTTCTGTTCTTTCCACTTCCATCAAGCGCCATACGGGTTTTAGTTTCCACCTTCCTTCCTATTCCTCGGTTTCTCCTTTTCACCATTCTTCATTCTCCTTCAGGCGCTCTGGACTTACACGATCTCTCTCTGTTTCCATGTCTGTTGCCCCTCTTGAAGCCTGCGTCAAAGCTTCCACTACCCTACCCAACAAGCTCGGCGACTGTAATTCCTTCTCTTTATTCCTTCTGTTTTCTGTTATTTGCTGTTGGTTTTCTTTAGTTACTGTTTGGAATTTATGTGTGTTTGAGAAGTGATGATAATATGATGGAATGCCTTTCACTAAACTTGAGAATTGTCGAATTTTGTCTGTTCTTAACATGAATTGGTCCTTTTAGAATCATGTGAGTGACATTGATTGAAACCGGAGAAATATATTCATTGGAAGAGAATTAATTTTCAAGTTATTTGAGTCACTTGGAGCCTCTCTCTTGTTTGGGAGTGAAACTGAAATGGTTAAAATGGCTCAAAAACTTGCTTTTAACCCTTCAAAATCAATTTTAATGGTATGAATATCACGTTTAAAAATGAAACGTTAAATTTTTTAATGGTCAAAGGGAGCAAACTAGTCGTAACTGATATGTACTCCCTTCTCCAGGTTGGAGATTTCATTACCCATTATCTCAAGTTGTACAAGAAAAAGTTGATTTTGAATGATTAAAGAAAGAGAAAGACATGTTTCAGAATGATTTTAAATATGACAAAAGTGACTTTAGCAATTTCAAAATCTCTCCTAAACATATAAACAAGCCTAAACCAACCGAACTTTTTCAAGGCCTATCTTCATCTCTTCCCTCATAGCTATTAGATAAAACAAACTGTTATTCTGGTAGTTAGTTTAAAGATAATTTGTTTATCAGTTATTAGTTTGTCTCACTAAAGTTGTATAAATACCATTAAATAGGGAAAATATGAATATCAGGCCCATTTTTTTTTCTCCCATTGTGCAACTTTAATATGGTATCAGAAGTTTAGTTTTTTTCCGCCTCTTTTTCCCCTTTGCGTGCCAAAACTATGACTTCCAACCCCAACCTTCTTATTCCTGAAGATCCTCCCCTTCCTCAACATTCGACAGTCTCTCCGACGATCCCTCCATCATCTTCTGCCAATAACCTACCAAATACCTCTTGCAATACTCATCAGGAGCAATATGCCTCCTCCAACAGCCCCTACATCCTTAACCATAGCGATACATCAAATCTTATCCTCGTCACAGAGCTAGTTACTGACAATAACTATGTCATATGGAGCCGTTCCATGGTTCTTGCTGTATCAATTCAAAATAAGCTTGGGTTCATTGATGTATTGATTACCAAACCTGCCGGTGAGTTGCTCCCTCTATGGATTTGGAACAATAATGTAGTAATTGCTTGGATTCTAAACTCTACTTCCAAGGGAATTTTGTCAAGCATTCTGTTTACACAATCCGCTCGAGCTACATGGATTGACCTTCAAGATTGTTTTCAAAAAAGAAATGGTCCACGGATTTTCCAGTTGAAGTGTGGCCTATCTACTCTCAAGCAAGATCAAGAATCTGTAACAATGTATTTCGCCAATATTAAGAGCCTATGGGATGAATATGCTTCCTATCACCCAGGTTGTACTTGTGGCAAATGTGCCTGCAGCGGCACTAAATCCGTTGAAGACTTCGTGAATTTTGAATGTCTCATGTACTATCTAATGGGATTGAATGATGACTTTAATCATGCCTGTTCACAAGTTCTTATCATGGATCCTCCACCGGCAATCAATAAAGCTTTTTCTTTAATAGTCCAGCAAGAGTAGCACCAATCCACCTCAAAACCTCCTTTACCTTAGTCGTTCAAAAACCCAACCCACCTCAACATTATACACAACCATAGCAGAACTCCAATCAGAACTCTTCTCCAACTCACAACAGACTAAACAAGAACTGACCGATTTGGACTTACTGCCATTTATTTGGACATACCATAGACAAATGTTACAAACTTCATGGCTTTCCCCAGGCTACAAACCGAAGAACAGATCAAACAACCAAGTGCACAAAACTCCATCAAACAAACCATCTGCCAATACTAATGCCGTAGAAATTAACAAATATCACCTGGATCAAGTACCCTGCTGGACAACGAGACACTCACTCAATGCCGCTACTCATATTGCAGGTACTTGCGCTTCTTATAAAACTAAAAATGAATTGATTATTGACTCAGGAGCTTCCATACACATATGTTTCCAAAAACACATCTTCTCTGACTTGAAGCCCATTGCTAGTTCAATTGTTCTTCCCAACAACTCTCAAATCCCTCTACACTATATTGGCTCGGTTATTCTTTTTGACTTCATAGTCGTCCATCGTGTTCTTTTCGTACCAGAGTTTCAATACAACTTGTTATCTGTCAGTGGTTTAATGAAAGATATGCACTCACTGTGAGATTTTTTTATGATGGTTGTGATATTCAGGCAAGATCCATTTGAAGAAGATTGACAGGAATAAACTACATGATGGACTATATATCATTGAGCATCCCTGACAAGTTGTTGATCCTTTACATTCCTCATCTTCTATTAATGCAGTATCTCGTGCAACTCCTGATGTTTGGCATACAAGACTTGGACACCCTTCTATCTTCTGCTTGTTTATCCTAAAAGATGTGTTGTTTCTTGATTCTTCTATGTTAATAAGACTCATTTGTGTGAAATGTGTCCATCAGCGAAACAGAAAAGATTGTCTTTTGAATCAAACAATAATAGAACTTCTACTAATTTTGACATGATACGTGTTGATATTTGGGGCCCTATTTCAAGTCACTCACATGCTGGTTACAAATATTTTCTTGCTCTAGTTGATGATCATAGTAGATACACTTGGGTTTTTCTCGTGAGAAACAAGTCTGATGTACTAAAAAATTTTCCTCAATTTTTTGCTTATGTAGAAAATCAATATAACAAAACAATCAAGGTGTTTAGATCTGATAATGCACCTGAGCTATCCTTTACTCAGTTTTTTTTAGAAAGGGAGTTATCATCAACTCTCTTGTGTTGAAAGACCAGAGCAAAATTCAGTTGTGGAAAGAAAGCACCAACACATCCTAAATATACCAATACCTTTCTTTTTTCAGTCACATGTCCCATTACAGTTTTGGAGTGAATGCATCTTAACGTTTGTGTTCCTCATCAACCGGACTCCATCACCTATGCTGAATTGGAAGGACCCCTTATGAACAACCAGCAAATTACTCATCTCTAAAGACTTTTGGCTGCTTGTGTGTTGCCTCCACATTACAGAATGGTAGATCAAAGTTTGATCCAAGAGTAACCATCATGTGTTGGCCTAGTGGTAAAAAGGGAGACATAGTTTCAATAACTAATTGAGGTCATGGGTTCAATCCATGGTGGCAACCTACCTAGGAATTAATTTCCTACAAGTTTCCTTGACACCCAAATTTTGTTGGGTAAGGCAAGTCGTTCCGCGAGATTAGTCAAGGTGTGTGTAAGCTGGCCCGAACACTCACGTATCTAAAAAAAAAAGTTTGATCCAGCTACACCAATCGTCTTCATGGGCTACCCAAATGGTATGAAGGCTTACAAATTATTTGATATTTGCCAATAATAAATTCTTTACTTCCTGAGATGTAATCTTCAATGAAACAATCTTTCTATTCCATAAAGTCATTACTCACAGTGAACAGCCACCTTTTCTACAAACTCTTGGCCTTCCCAAATCTTTGCTGTTGACATTTCAACACTTCCAATTCCCCTCCCTTATCCAACATTTAATACCAAAAACCAGCCCATTTCTTCGTCAACTAACACCCAAAACAGTCCTTTGGCCAGTCATCATAGTGACACCCCCATTACATCAAATCCCTCCTTAGAAATCTCCACCAATGAAATATGCTCTAAACTTAACCATTCCCCCAATGAGACTTCACCCACAGCCAACCTAACCTGTTAGAAACCTTAAATGAACCTTGTATATCCCGACCATCCATTCCACCTCCTAGAAAATCCCAACTTACAACCAAACCTTCCTTGTACCTACAAGATTACCATTGTAACCTTACCAATACCTCAAACCTTCCCTCCTTAAACACTTGTTACCCCCGTTACCTCCTCCCTCTCATATAAGGTTACCTTTTTCCCAATTTTAAATCTCTTTCCATAGCTATATCTTTTCACTAAGAACCTCAATACTACCACCAAGTTTTTCCTTTTAATCATTGGAAAGAAGCAATGAAACTCGAAATCCAAACCATGGAAGGTAATAACACTTGAGACATTGTTCCCCTTCCACCTTCAAAACATACCATTGGCTGCAAATGGGTGTATAAGGTAAAAACACAAAGCTGATGGCTCTATTGAAAGATATAAAGCCAGACTTGTTGCAATATTCAGCAAGAGGGACTAGATTTCATAGAGATCTTTTCGCTAGTAGCCAAGCTAGCGACTGTCTGAGTTCTCCTTACAATGGCTATGATGTACAATTGGCCTCTTCTCCAGTTTGATGTGAATAACGTGTTGGATTTGTTTAAAGAAATCTTTATGGAATTACCACTTGGTTACAAACCACAAACATCTCATAATCATAGTCACAAGCTTGTTTGTAAATTGAAGAAGTTAACCTATAGCTTGAAACAAGCATCTCGACAATGGTATGAAAAATTCTCTGACGCCCTCATAGCTCTTGGTTTTAGTCAATCTAAAGCTGATTACTCCTCTGTTTGTGCGTGGAAAAGGAGAACACTTCATTGCCCTATTAGTTTATGTTGATGACATAGTCATAACAAGAGCAAATGAAAAGCAGATCAGTCAAGTTTAGGCCTTGCTACATGAAAAGTTCGGATCTTGGTCCGCTCAAGTATTTCATGGGTTTGGAACTTGCTCAATCCAATAGAGGAATATCCATATCTCAGAGGCATTACACTCTACAGATCCTGCAAGATGTTGGACTGCTAGCAGCTAAACCCCTCTCCATTCCAATGGATCCTCATGTAAGATTGAAGAGCTCAGATGTTGATGTGCTAGATGACCCTTCATCATATAGAAGGCTAATTGGAAGATTACTTTATTTAACCATCTCATGACCAGATATTGTCTTTATTGTAAACAAGCTCTGCAATTCTCATTTGACAGCTGCTCATAATCTGTCAAGATACTTGAAGTCTATACTAGGGCCAGGAATCCTTATTTCTCCAACAAAGAGCTTTCAGTTAAAGTCTTTGCTGACTCTAATTGGGCTTCATGCCTTGATACCAGAAAGTCTACCTCTGGTATCTGCATCATTGTGGGAGACACCCTTATTTCTTGGAAGTCCAAAAAGCAGCATGTTGTATCTCGATCCTCTGTTGAAGCTGAATAAAGATCGCTTGCCTCCACCACTTGTGAACTTGTGTGGTTAAGTTCCCTATTTCATGACCTTTTCATATCCATTGTACAACCTTCCCTCTTATATTTTGACGATCAAGCCGCCATCCACCTTGCCAATAATCCAATTTTCCATGAAGGAACCAAACAAATGGAACTTGACTACCACTTCATCCTAGATAAACTTGTTGATGGATCTTTAAAACTACTACCAGTATGCTCTAACTCTCAAATAGCTGACATTTTCACAAAACTTCTGGCACCTTCTCCCTATTTTTCTATCCTATCCAAGTTGGGAATTGTTGATCTATATTAGATAAAACAAACTGTTATTCTGGTAGTTAGTTTAAAGATAATTTGTTAGTTACCAGTTAATTAGTTTATCTCATTAAAGTTGTATAAATACCCCTAATTTGGGAAAATATGAATAATAAGCCCATTATTTTACTACCACTGTGCAACTTTAATAATAGCCAAGTATTTTAATTTGACAAATTACCCCTTAATACCCTAAGAACAGTTCTTATTCTAATGGAAATCCTTACCGTCATACTTAAAGCCCATGAAATATGTTTATTTGGTCTTAATGATGAAATATTTTTATTCCTTTCAGGCCCTTTTTGTCAGAGGGTATTACTGACTTTGGAGGAAAAGCATTTACCCTATGACTTAAAGTTGGTAGACCTTTCAAACAAGCCAGAATGGTAATTATCTAATTTGATTTCTCTCTTTGTGAAAACATAGAAAGCCTTTATATATATATATATATATATAGATAGATAGATAGAGGAAGTTCTATGTTTATCCCTTTTAAGTGTGCAAGTCTTTAAACTTCTTTTCTGATTGTCTATTCCTCTTTTTTCTTTATTATTTTGAGTCCAGGTTCTTAAAAATAAATTCAGAGGGCAAAGTTCCCGTCGTTAAATTTGATGAGCAGTGGATTGCAGATTCAGATGTTATAACGCAAACACTAGAAGAAAAGTACCCAAATCCACCTTTAGCAACCCCTCCTGACAAATCTTCAGTGTATGTTTTATGTTCTATACTTGCCTCATTTTTTAAGTTTCCTAGTGGTTGTAAGTTCAATGGTGTGACACAATTACTGGAAGTACGTATAACGTACTAAAAATTGAACTTGTGGAAACCTTCGCCGACGAGCCTTTCACAGTGTATACTATGGACATCAACGTTCAAACTGGTGTTCAGATTATAGTTCTGTAAGCCATGTGAGATTTGATAATATTCTGTAAGTTGCAATATTCACACAAAATAATAACAAAAAAAGAAAAAAATAAATAGGATTACTGAAACTTTGGTAACAATTTGGTTGATTTTTCACAATCTTGTTGCGAACTTTTTCATTCAGGTTTTCAAAACTTGACTTGGATTTTGAAAATACTCTTAGGTAGACAACAAAACAAAGTAACATGTAGCTGCTAGTGTTTGTAAGCTTAATTTTAAAAATCAAGTAATTATTAAATGAGACGTAGTAAGCCATGCCATGAGGATGTAAGCCTCAATATATGTTCATCGAATTGAAAACGAATTTCTGCATTCACGAATTTGGGTTGAACGAGAGTTTTTCGAAGCTTTATTTTCTTCTTATGGCATCTCTTATTTCATTGTCTTCATTTAGTATGTGAAATTTATCAAGTGTACAAGGAGGAAAATTCTGTTCGTTATACGTTTCATTTTTTTATCTCCAAATGTATCAAATAATTAGGATGTTTACTGGCAGCTATTATAATATTTTTCCTGCAGAGGATCAAAGATTTTTTCCACATTTATTGCTTTTCTAAAGAGCAAGGATCCTAATGATGGAACAGAACAAGCCTTGCTTAGTGAGCTAAGTTCTTTCAATGATCACATCAAAGAGAATGTAAGACTTTTTTCTTTTCTGTATCTCTTTCTAAATCAAATATCATACCTTACAGGGAATGAACCAGAATGAATGACATAATGCTGAATGCATTCTTTAGTAAATAATCTCTACTGAATTCTATCCGCTTATATTTGGTCAAAGAGGAAACGTATAGTGCTACATGATTCATCATTTTCTCACATCACCACTGGCAGGCTCTGGCTGTGTTGAACTAGCTCTATTTTTTCTACTCTGTGATGAAAACTTCACAGAACCCTTCTCCAGCATTTTCTCTCTCACATTAATTGGAGTTTAATGTTTTCCCTCAAGTTTCTGAATTTTGTGCTGGCAGTACCACAAAATGTCAAAAGTAGGTAGGCACCATTTTTTTTTTCATGAATTGCACATTCATGTCGAAGTCCTGATAGTTACAACTTTGCAGTCACCCCTCATCTCATATGTAATGAGTTGATAGATCACTTAGATGGACTTGACCTTATTTTTTCTTCTTTTAAATGACTTGGATCATATATGATTCTGTCCAACGTTGGGCTTTTGGATCATATCTTTAAAGGTTTTGCATTCTTGAGGTTTCTATTGAATAAGGCTTAATCCTGAATGAAATGAGCCATGTTGCTGATAGGAACCAAAACACAATCAACTATATTGAAGGTAAATTACGAAGACTTACAAGATAGCCAAATAATTTGAATAACTTGGACAGTCTTCTCTTGAGATCATTCTCAAGCCTTAGTTCTCGCACCAAATTATTTCCTCCCTTCTTTATTCCCCTCACACCCTCTGTTTATGACCAATGAGCATATCGAACTCCCTAGCTAATTACTAATATAGGTTAATACTTTAACAACTCCCTAATAGCATTCCTATTAGTTGAATATGCCTCCATCTAAATTAAAGGAAAAGGGTATAAAAATTATAAAAAAAATTAAATTAGTTTTTCTATCCATTATTACTTTCTTAATTAATATTACAAAGGTAATATCATCACTTATAAGAACAACTTATTTTTTAATTTTTAATTTTTATCATAATATTTTCATAAGCTTTGGTAATATAATTAGTACTGGGCTAAATTAAGCACTTGGGGTTTAGTGGCATTGAATACATAGATGAGTTTTATATTATTGAAGAACATGGACAATGAATAATTATTATTCTCATGATCCAGAGACTTAAAGCATTTGTTTTCATATAGACTTAAGCCACATATGATCCGAAAAGCTCATAATAAGACTCAGAGGTAAAAATGTGAGTCTAGCTTTAAGGCGAGCCTCAAGCTGCAAACTTAAAAATTCTCTTAAAACAGCGTGATTACCAGTCTCTCCCCAGCACGAGTGGCAATGCATGAAATGGTGAGAATAAGTAAATATCATATGATATTTTCTGTGACTTACCATTATATATCTTTCTTTTGAAAAGGGCCCTTTTATCAATGGGAAAGAGATTTCTGCTGCAGACCTGTCACTTGGTCCAAAGTTGTACCATCTAGAAATTGCATTGGGTCACTATAAGAATTGGTCTGTTCCAGACAGTCTACCCTACGTTAAGTCGTACATGAAGGTACATCGGAAATTTTAGCTTCATTGTGATTCATGGCCATGATCTTCATTATGCTTATAGCTTTTAACAACTGTTCTTTAGAGTCATTTTTATAAGCTAGTCAGAACACATTTTAAAAGTAATGTTAAGATGCACTTGAAACAACTATTCACCCCCCCGATGTTGAAAGAATGAAAACTTCAAGTGTTGTCAAAGTTAGTCCACCCATGATGAAGAGAATTAAGTTTTCAACGTAATAGGTTTTAGAAGACAGCGGAACAGTCTTTAAACACAACTCCAGAGTGGGGCCATAGGTTCCGTTAGATTTGCTGTAATTCATTATGAAACTGCATTTTATTTTTTATGTTTCCTTCACTATCAATTAGACAGAAGCTGTATAGATTATCCCAGAAATTTTACAACTATTAACGTCTGCACTCTGGATTGTAGCATCATGTTTATTGAATAGTTGTGTTTAACAGTCTGCAATTTTGTGGGCTTCTTGGCCGGAGGGAAGATTTGACCTAATATCTTTTTCTTTTTTTATTCCTTATTGTAGCCTATTTATTTCCCCTCGGTATCATTTGTTAATCAGAAAATAATAAGAACAAAATATCATGGTTTTTCTCCCGATACTCGGGTTTTCACGTAAATATGTGTGTTCTTTGTCTCTACTTTCAATATGGTATCAGAGCGAGACATTGAACAAACCCTAGACAACATAACTAGTGATGGAAATCAAACAGAAGATACAGCCTCCGGTTTTAGCATAGTGTTGATGCTTGGACTAGTGTTGCCATGGACGAATGGTTTCCCGCCTTCAAACAACGCCAGAAAAAGTAATCTCGATGATTTTTCCATCGTTTGCACTGCCAAACACCTCTCACGCGTCGCCGCACGCGCCGGTTCATCCTCCTCAGACAAAGTCGGCCGTCCCTTCTGTGAAACTCTCTTCTTCATCCACGGCCTATATTGCTCCCCATGCCCCGATTCATGTACTGCCACCTAATTCCTGCCGACCACCACCACTTCTATCGTCAAATCTATGTGCCTTACCACCCATTGACCTTAGTTATCATCCTGATGTTAAGAATCCTCGAATTTACTCAACATTTGAGGTTGTGAATCTTCGGCACATTCCAACCCTTAAGTGTAAGCTTCCTCTTCGGGAATTGCTCAATAACAACTGGAAGGACTTTGACAATGATTGTAGCAATTGAGGTACCTTAGGGACAACATCCAACACTCCTGTACCAATGTATTTTGAAAATCCGCTAATCTCGTTCCCCACTTTATCCTCTTCTTATGTGACTAATATGGTGGCACAATTTACGGGATATCTTTTAGGTGAAAAGTTGAATGTTAATAACTATTTCTCATGGTTTCAGTCAATGAAAATGATCCTTGAAGGACGGCATAAGTTTGGTTTTCTAATTGGAGAAATGCTTCGTCCTCCACCAGGCGACCCACAGATGTTTGGGACCCCAAATTGGCAAATCATTACTGTATGCTGCAACAACCAAAGATGTCTGGGACACGGCCTAGACATTCTACTCTAAACATCAGAATACCTCTCGCCTATACACACTAAGGAAGTAGGTTCATGCAAACAAGGAACTATGGATGTCACATCCTTTTTTAATAAGTTTTCTCTTATCTAGCAGGAAATGGACCTATGAAGAGAACTAGTTTGGAGCATCTCCAGTGATGGTTTGCAGTACTCTAGAATTAAAGAGATTGACAAGATTTATGACTTTCTTGCTGGTCTTAATCCTAAGTTTGATATAGTTCGAGGGCATATACTAGGTCAGAGGCCGATTCCTTCCTTGATGAAAGTTTGTTATGAAATCCGCCTCGAGGAGGATCGCACAAGTGCTATGAGTATTTCAACAACTCTTACTATTGACTCTGCTACTTTTAGTGCGAGGTCCTCTACCAGTGGCAGTGACAAGCACAATGGAAGACTTCTCTTGTATATGAGCATTGCAAAAAACAATGACATACCAAAGAACAGTGTTGGAAATTACATGGTTGTCTTGCAGGAAGTAAGAAACGCTCTCCCAACGGCAAACAGAGCACAGGGCAAGCATATATGTTGATGGGAAGCAGATGGGAACTAGACGGATCCCAGTTCCGTTATTTTAGGTGCCATTGTCTAATTTGGTATACCTCAGTTCTTCGGTCTTATTAAGTGTTGATGGAAATAACCCCTGTGATTCTGGTGCTACAGATCATTTGACTGGTTCCTCTGAACGTTTTGTCTCTTATATTCCTTATGCTGGCAACAAAACAACTAGAATTGCAGATGGCTCCTTGGCTCCCATTGCTGCGAAGGAGAAGATTTCTCCCTGTGCAGTATCTCCTTGCATAATGTTTTTCATGTGTCCAAAATCTTCTTATAATTTGCTTTTTATAAGCAAGATTACTCATGAGTTAAACTGCAAAGAAATATTCTTACCTAATTCTGTCTCTTTTTAGGACTTGAGCTCGGGGAAGATGATTGGCACTGCCCAACATGATAGAGGACTTTGCCCTCCTTGTTGATGACACCTCTTCGAGTAGCATTTCTAGGACTAGTCTTTATCTTCCTGTTTTACTACTTTTGAACAAAATTGTATGTTGTGGCATTTCGTTTAGACCGCCCTAATTCCCAATATATTGAACATTTATTTCCTCATCTTTTCTCTAAAACTGATGTGTCTACCTTATCTTGTGATGTGTGTATTCAGGCTAAACAACATCGGGTTTCTTTTCCTTCATAACCATACAAACCAACCTACTCTTTCACTCTTGTTCATAGTGAAGTCTAGGGACCATCCAAGATAACTATCTCATTTGGGAAACGGTGTGTCTACCTTTATTGATGACCATACTCGTCTTACCTGAGTCTTTCTTGTCTTCAGGGACTTCTATAACACCGTAAAAATGCAGTTCAATACAAATATTGTTATTTTGCGAAGTGACAATGGTTGTGAGTTCCAAAACCACACCCTTAATGAGTTTTTGTCCTTCGAAGGCATTGTCCGCCAAAGTTCCTGTGCCTATACCCTTAACAAAATGGGCTAACCGAGCACAAAAACCGTCACCTTTTGGAAGTAGCTCGTTCTCTTATGTTGTCTACTTCCCTTCTTTCTATCTCTAAGGTGGTGTTGTTCTCACCACCACCCATCTTATCAACCGAATGTCATCTCTTATGTTGTCTACTTCCCTTCTTCCTATCTTTAAGGCAATATTGTTCTCACTGCAGCCCATCTTATCAACCGAAGGCCTTCTCGTGTCCAACATCTCTAGAGCCCTTTAGAGTGTCTTAAAGAGTCATATCTCTCTACCCGCCTCATTTATGATATTTCTTTTCGGGTATTCGGGTGCACTGCCTATGTTCATAACCATGGCCCTAAACCATCTAAATTTACTCCTTGGACTCAGGCATTTGTTTTTGTTGGTTACCTCTGCATCAACAAGGCTATAAATGCTTTCATCCAGCTTCTCGTAAGTACTTTGTCTCCATGGATGTTACTTTTCTTGAAGATCGTTCTTTCTTTCCTGTTAGCTTTCTTCAGGGAGAGAGTGAGAGTAAAGAGTCTAACTCTAACTGGGTGATATCCTTAGAGTCTACCAGTGCTACACTTGTTACCATACTAAGCCCAGATCCTCACTACATTATACCTACGAACCAAGTTCCTTGAAAAACCTACTATAGGAGGAATCTTAGAAAGAAAGTTAAATCTCCTGCTAATTTATAAACTCACGTGTTGACAATAAAATGAGTGAAAGTGACAGGTACGAGATAGTTATTCCTGAAAATATAGGTGAACAAGGTAATGTTGATATTGAGGTCATCCTGGATGGAAATGGCAGTAATGATGAAAATGAGGTTAGTGCAAGAGTTACTGAAAATGAAATTAGGGAAGATCGATCAGAAAATATCAGTAAGTATGATTCTTCTCTTGGTATGCCTATTGCACTACCAAAGGGTACCAGGTCCTGCACTAAGCACACTATTGCTAACTATATTTCTTATGAAAGCCTATCTCCTCTGTTCAGAGCCTTTACAGCCAGCCTTGACTCCACCGTGATACCTAAAATATCCACATTGTTTTAGAATGTTTTGAGTGGAAAAATGCTATCATGGAAGAGATAAGAGCCCTTAAGAAGAACAAGACTTGGGAGATCTGCGCACTACATAAAGGGACATAAAATTGTGGGATGCAAATGGGTGCTCTCTCAAATAGAAGGTAGATGGAATTCTTGACAAATACAAGGCGAGGTTAGTTGCAAAAAGGTTTAATCAAAGCTTTAGTGTTGATTATTCGGAAACTTTTTCCCCAGTTGCCAAACTAAATACTGTTAGAGCCCTCCTATTTCTTGTTGTAAACAAAGACCGGCCTCTTTATCAGCTAGATGTTAAGAATGTGTTTCTGAATGGGGACCCATAGGAGGAAGTCTACATAAACCCTCCCCTAGGGTTTGAAGCTTAGTTCGATCATCAGATATGTAAACTTCAAAAAAAATTATATGGTCTGAAACAGGCACCTGGAGCATGGCTTGATAGGTTTTTACTACCTTTGTCAAGTCCCTAAGGTACAGCTAGAGGCACTCTGACCAAACTTTGTTTAAAAAGGTCTCCAAGGTTGGGAAGGTTGCAGTATCGAAATCATTCAATTGAAAAAGAGGATGAGTGATGGGTTTGAAATCAAAGACTTGGGAAATCTGAAATATTTCCCTGAAATGGAGGTAGCTAGATCTAAAGAAGTTATCTCTGTATCTTAGAGGAAGTATATCCTTGATTTTCTGATCGAGATAGGTATGTTGGGGTGTCATCTCGCTGATATTCCTATTGAATTTAACTGTAGATGGGGAAATTCTAATGATAAAGTTCCAGTTCATAAAGAACAGTATCAACGACTTGTGGGTAAGTTGATTTACTCGTCCCCAGATATTTCCTTTGTTGTGAGTACTGTGAGCTAATTCATGTAGGCTCCCTATGAGGAACACATGGAGGATGTAAATAGAATACGAAGATACTTAAAAACGACTCCTGATAAAGGATTGATGTTCAGAAAGGCGGACAGAAAAACTATTGAGGTTTATAGTGATTCAGACTAGGTAGGGTCTATTGTTGTCAGAAAATCTACCTCCGGTTATTGTACCTTTGTATGGGGCAATCTTGTAACTTGGAGGAGTAAGAAGCAAGGGGTCATGGCTAGAAGCAATGCTGAGGCTGAGTATGCTATGAGTTTAGGGATATGTGAGGAAATTTGGCTCCAGAAAGTTTTGTCTGATCTTCATGAGAATTTTGAGATACCAATGAAATTATTTTGTGATAACAAGGCAACCATTAGCATTGCCAACCATTCAATTCAACATGATAGAACTAAACATGTTGTGATTGATTGACACTTCATCAAAGAAAGGGTAGACAATGATAGCATATGCATTCCATACATTCCTTCGAGCCAACAGGTTGCTGATGTCCTCACCAAGGGACTTCTTAGACCGAACTTTGACTTTTGTGTTAGCAATTTGGGTCTCATTGATATTTACGTTCCAACTTGAGGGGGAGTGTTAGATTTAGTGGACTTGTCTCAAGGGAAGATTTGACCTATTATCTTTTCCTTTTTTTATTCCTCACTATAGCCTATTTATTTTTCCCTTTGTATCATTTGTTATTATCAAGAAAATAATGAGAACAAAATATCGTAATTTTTCTCCCAGTACTCGGGTTTCCACGTAAATCTATGTGTTCTTTGTCTCTACTTTTAATATATTGAAATGTTCAAGATTGAAGTTCAAGCCTTTTCTTCCCTAGGACTAAAGTGTGCTGGATAATGGAAAAACTTCAACCGTTGGTTTAACATGCATGGTTATCCTAGAATCTGTTTCTTGATGTAACTGAAACTTTGCTCATTTGTTTTTATTGCTGGCTTCAATGTATTAATTATGACTGATGACAACTCTATCAGAGCATATTTTCAAGAGAATCTTTTGCAAAAACTCGTGCATTGCCGGAGGATGTTATTGCTGGTTGGCGTCCAAAGGTCTTAGGTTAAAATATTTTCTATACTGCTGAATCGTTTGGGATGAGATTCCACTGCCCTTCATCTCTTGAAAGGCAGGCAAGGTAGTCATTTAAATTTCTAACAAATATGATTCAATGAGCGTTTTTTCTCCTGCTTCTTTCACACTCAAAGCTGTTTTGTATTATGCTTATGTCTAAAACATCTTGTAAATTGAACTTTTGTGTGAAAGTAAGTCGTTCAAGTACTTCCCCATGTAATATGAATTTATAAAGTTGTGATTGTTTGTTTTTTCATTCTTTATTTATTGTTGTTATTTTTGTGTCGGTCATTATTGATGTATAGAATGAACATTTGAGTTACTTGTGTAATACTTGCTTTAATAACAAATAGTATCGGAATATAACTTAATTGGTTAAAACAGGAGTAATCTTGCATTATTTGACTTGTTTGCACAATTAAATAGCCTAATTACTCTCCAATTGAAGTGCTTGTCTTCAAAACTGATACTCAATGAAGGAGCGCCCAAAATTCTGTTGCAATCATTACATTGTAACAAGGTTTATATTTAGAACCTTTTGCAGCTTATGGAACTTTCTTGAGACAACACCATGTCAAATGTCAATTCAATCATCGCTACAAGCCTTGTTTGTATTGGAATTTGAAGTTCTTTTTTCCATGTATCCATCATTTGAAGAATCCATATATTTTTTCAATGTAATATTTTGGAAGTTTGAATTGGTTGCAATTTGTTTTGTTGAATATATAGACATTCTTAGACCATAATACCAAGCTCATATAAGACATTCCTTAATTCCTTCCTTTTCTTTACTTATGTTTCAAATTGCCGCAACCAACATACATTTCTTCTTTTTCTTGTTCTTTGCTTTGTCCTGTGAAAGAGGTGGTTTGAAGATTGATTGGTTGTCTCGTAACTGAAGACGATCATGAAGAAAGTCGGCAGTAAAATGAAAAAAAAAAAAAAAAACCCAAATTTGCTACAACTACCATTGAATGACCATAAGCACTCCCTTTCCGATTTCATAAACACAGAAGAGAATTGCTTCAAACATGATTGGTGGTCTACTAAATTTGGCCCTTTGGCATCTTTTTTGACAAGTGACAAGTTATTTGTTATATATATTAATTTTAAATTACAATAAAAAAATTGTCCATGAGGGTGATGGTTGGAGTTGGACGACAGTTATCGAGGATAGTAAGTGAAGGTGGCCAACGACAATCATTGAAAAACGATTGTTGGAAGTTGATCGTTGATGGTTGCATGAAACAGTCATCAAAGACAGTGATCGAAGGTGGTCAATGGTGGTTGCTAGAAATTGATGGCCGAAGGTAGGCAGTATTGGTCACTAGAGGTTGGTCGACAATAGTTGTCGAGAAAACAATTGCTAAAAGTTGGTTGTTGACATTCACATAGATGGTGGTTGGAAATGGTAGGCTGATTGTCGAAAAACGATAAGGAAAAGTTGGTCAATGATGGTTATTGAAAAATGGTGACTAAAGGTTACAGACAGTCACAAGAAAATGGTGATCAAAGGTTAGCTAAATATGGTCATCGAAAAGTGGTCGTCTAAGGTTGGCCGCTAGCGATTGCGAGGAAAACGATAGGCGTGTTGGATTTTATGTCTTAAAATTCTTTATTTGTGAATATATTCTATTAATCAATAAAATTGTTGCTTAGATATTATTCAATAAATTTTTATTGAATAGGAAATTTGCTTGTTATAGACTATGAATCCAATAAATTAAAGTTCCTTGACTATGATATGAATACTTGAATTTTATGTAGTGACATAAAAGTAAGTCAAGTTCGAGTTGATAGTGTAAATGGTCTATAGTATAGAAGTATGGTTGGGCACTTTATTCTGAAGACACTATGAACGTACACGTTTTATATTTAGTACGGACAATATGATATTAAATCGTTCATGTAGAGGCATGCAAGTGAAGGGCTCCTACGCAAAGAATTTGCATAAGACCAACAAAAAATGGTCACTTTTGCTTTATAACATTGTTTACCATAAAACTGACTATTTCAATTTTAATGACCTAAGTATCTTGATCTTAATACCGAGTTAACTACGAAATCCTATTTATTCGGGATTATTCTTAGATCTACATATGTGAGGGCAGCTCAATAGCACTAGTCCAATACACCTCCAATTTCAGGGGAAGACTAGGAAGACAGTTATGAACATGGAGTGTAAAATGAAATTCTCTCATACCCGTTTTTTAGGGATGGTAGAAAGGTTGTTCCCTTAAGTATTGACTCCGGGACTTGAACAAGGGGTCTCACCTTCTCATTGGCCCGAGAGGGATTCAGTTTAATGGTTGGATCATAAATCAATTATTCATTAAAAGATCAATGAGACTTAAGAAACAAAATGTAATCTCGAGGGTAAAACAATATTTTGACCTAACCGAGATTATGTACAATCTATGAAGTGTCGACTTACCAATCATGGTTATATCAAGTGGACATAAATATATCTACAGTGAGAAGAGTGCACCTAGGGTATGTAGTGGACAGTCTCGTTAGTAACAAAATGTTAGTTAGCTAGGTTAAAGAGTTTAGTTGGTTAATCTTAGATCGTTGGAGATCATGATCGGTAGGTTCATTAGGTCTCTTTGCTAGCTCATTGTGAAATTAAACTTAGAACAGTATGACCTTCCTTCAAATTGGTTTAGAGAATAAATCATTAATAATATTTGATATAATCAACAATTACAAATAGGATTTAAATATTAAAAATTCGAATAGAGATTTTAATTCGGTCAATCAGATTGATCGAGATTTGTGATTAAAATAATAATAAAAATATTAATTAATTAAATAGTTTAATTGATTAATTATTATTATTATATTATTTAGTTAAAATTGGAATTTTCAAATCAATAAGATTAATTGAGAAATTGTTTTATTTAAATAAGAAATATTGATTAATCATTTTTAAGAAAAATCAATTTAATTGAAAATCATTTTTAGAAGTCAAATAGTTGACTTTCAAATGCAAGTGGAAAAACCCAACTTTGAGTTGGAGTATGAACAAGGTGCTTCCTTGCACGAGTTGTTGATTCCACAATTAAGCACAAATCCCATTTAGTTATAACCAAATTAAAAACTAATTGTTAGTTTGCATAAATTTGGCTATTAATACTTGAAGTCTAAATTGATCTCGTGTAATTTTGCTCAAAATGACCTTGTGTTTATAGTTCGCTCTTCACACAAAACTCTCTAAATTGATTGTCAAATTGGTACAACCAAGTTCGTCTAATCCTAAGGGACAGTAGAGACGATCTAGGTGGTTGTTCTTGGAGATTTTGTGATAAGAAAATTGTCAAATTTGTGAAGATTTGAGCAACATAAGGTATGTTATACAAACTTTGATTTTGAGCTAAGTTGAAGTATGTTTAATCCTTCAATTATATGTAATTAGGATAGTATTAAATGTAATAGCTTCCATTGCATGATTATCAAATCATTCAATTGGTACCAAAGCATACATTATATCATCCAATTGCATTTGGTGGATCTTAATTCATGAGATGAATGAGAATGGTGTTAAAATATATTATGGTTTTGAAAATTAATTGAGCTTCAATTTGTAATAATTGTTGTAATTGGCTTGTGCTAAATGGCCATTAATGTGTTATTAAGGTCTGTAAATTTGCTAGAGTGATTACTATTGAAATTAGGTTGTAATTTGTAGAGATCGGATTAAAGGGCAAGTTGGTCGAAAATAGGGACATGCATTATGTGAAGTAGCATTGTAATGTTGTTCATATAGTTTTTTTTCCAAAAGTGAAAGTAGCAGCACAAGGCTCTTCGACAGCATTGTGACATTATTCAAGTTTTAGCTTAGATGCACGCACGTGTGAAGAGGTTGGTGATTACTTGTAGAGTTACAAGTTATTATAGCCTTTTAGAAAGAATAATGAAGCCAAAACGCGTAGTAAAAGTGTCGAAATGCGTAGTAAAACTAGGCGATTTGGAACTCAAATGTGACAATGCAAGTGCTAACAGTCAGGTACAAATAGATCAATTCAAGGGAGAAGTGAATGAGCTTAAAACGTAGAACCAAGAGCTCTAAACGCAACTTATCTCAATCAGGGAGCATAATGATGTAATAAGGGAGCATAGGAAAACGTTAACTGGTTTGGTTGAGGAACTCATCGCGAGGTGCAACACACAATTCACAGGCTTATTGAGATATCAACACCTTCTGATGTGTAGCACCATTCCGGTACCACAAGTTCTATAAAACATTGTAAGACCCCTCACACGATTTCACCTAGTTGTCCGCAATGCAAGAAATCGTCAGCCTCCACCACCACCACAACCGCCGCAACAACCTTGAATTTGAGGGTGTTTGTATTTCACTTATCTTCTTTTGTAATTATCAATTTATGTTGATGTACTTTGTATTTTTAATGTATTTATGTTATTTTCAAAACAAGTACAAATTTTGATGCACTCATTATGGGTTTAATTTTCCTTGTCGCAAGCTTGGCTCCTCGTGTCTAAGAACTTTAATTTTTCTTTGTGCTTACTTCAGTGAAATGACCTATGTGAATAAAGTTTCATTTGTTATTTAGAGATTTAACTTGTTAAGGAAACTAACTTAGGAAACATTTTTAATGTTTATTACGCGAGCAAACTTTACATCAAACCTCTTTTGTAAGATTTTTCTATGATAAATCTTATCATTCATTTTTAGCAATGAGAACATTCTCACGTTTTAAATTTGGGGCATGCGACGTCCGAGCTAAAATTTTTGAAACTTTTTGGAAACTCTTTAAGGCGTTTAAAATAATGTGTTTTAACAGTCCTTTAACTCAAAAAGTGTAAAAATTTCAAAAATTTGTTCATTCTTCTATTTAATTGAAATAACAACTCCAATATTGCATCCTCTCGCCAAAAATAAGAAAGCAAAGCTTCAAAATAAAAGTTTGAGAGTTGAGTAATAAGAGGCAATAGGAGTTATAGTTGAAGAGAGGAACAGACACATAGAGTACCTATGATTTCCCACTCATTGCTAATCACCAAGTAAATGAGTAAATAAAAAAGCATTCTTTGCCAGGAAGATTGTTAGGAAATTTTAGCCATTTCTAAAATTTGAAAATAAGATTTTTCTGGGGAATGAACAAGGGTATTTTGAGTATTAAGCTTCCTGCATTTTAAACTTAGAAATATTTTCATAGTGAGAAGTACGCAATGAGAGTGAAACCTAAATAACAAATAAAACTAACTCGCGTTTTGAGAGGTTTAGAAGTGCGAGGAGAAAGGTAAGTCTATAAGGAGGAATTGTGCTCAGGGACAAGCATGATATGAAGTGATACTTGAGAACAAGCATTATTCTAAATTTGGGGGTGTGATAACTTGTAGAAATACAAGTTATTATACCATTTCAGATAAAATAATGAAGCTAAAACGCGTAGTAAAAGTGTCAAAACGCGTAACTTCTATTGTAAATTCATAAGTATTTTTAAATACGATTTACATAAGCTGTCATGCCTATTTATAGTGTCTTAACGCAAGAATGGGAACAAAATAAGAAACCAGTAAATGACATGACGATGCAACTCTATCATGACGCCCACGGTTTCTTAGGGTTTGTTCATGATAGCCCATGAGTCTCTATCATGACGCCCTCCTTTTTCTTAGGGTTTGTTCATAATATACAATGCAACTCTATCATGATGCCGTCCGGTTTCTTAGGGTTTGTTCATGATAGCCGATGAGTCTCTATTATGACGCCTTCCTGTTCCTTAAGGTTTGTTCATGATAGACAATGCAACTCTATCATGATGCCCTCCTATTTCTTAGGGTTGGTTCATGATACCTGATGAGTCTCTCTTATGACGCCTTCCTATTTCTTAGGGTTTGTTCATGATAGCCGATGAGTCTCTATCATGACGCTCTCTTATTTCTTAGAGTTTGTTCATGATAGACGATGCAACTCTATCATGACGCCCTTCGGTTTCTTACGGTTTGCTCATGATAGTTGGTGAGTCTCTATCATGTGGCCTCCTGTTTCTTAGGGTTTGTTCATGATAGACGATGCAACTCTATCATGACGTCCTTCGGTTTCTTAGGGTTTTTTCATGAT
Source organism: Cucumis melo (assembly GCF_025177605.1). NCBI lineage: Eukaryota > Viridiplantae > Streptophyta > Magnoliopsida > Cucurbitales > Cucurbitaceae > Cucumis > Cucumis melo. The sequence continues at coordinate 16,872,901 of NC_066862.1, forward strand.
AGTCGATAAGTCTCTAACATGATACCCTCCTGTTTTTTAGGGTTTGTTCATGATAGACGATGGGACTCTATCATGGCACCCTCCGGTTTCTTAAGTTTGTTCATGATAGACGATGCAACCCTATCATGACGCCATTCCCCGTCCACTTTGCTTTCATATATTCTTTGTTCCACGAATCAGCACTAACTTGCTTTTGGTGATCTTATTTTGCAGAATGATGGTTTACTTCACAGAACAATTCTTGTCTGAAGTCCGACACCTTGTAGTATTTTTTGATAGAAATAAACCAAGAGAAGATAGACTTAGTCTCCTTGTGGAGAAGCCATAGACTGGCTCTTTTGCAGATCATTGGCCACGCTTAGACAACAACTCAATTCTTCCCAAATTACTTGTGGAGATTCCCCAATTCTTACATATGAGATGACAATGAAACCTGATTTTTTTTTACGTGTAACTAAACTTAAAGTGAACTTTAAGCTGCCTACGTACCCTTTTTATAACATAGGGATCAAGTCATAATGTAGTTCAATTAATTTTTTTTTACTGGATAATGACGTTAAGCATAAAATTTCTTGAGAAACTTTCCATTGATTGAGCTAACTTTTAATCCACATCGATCAACAATCTTGTATGTGCCATTTGTATAATCTTTGACAATGTAAGGTCCATCTCATTTAGGTGTGAACTTATTTCCTGTATGCCTCGTTGTGTGATCGGTCTTCTTACAGCAAGTACTAGATCACCAACCTGAAAGGAGCGAGGTTTAACGTGCTTATCAAAAGTTTTAGACATTCTCGCTTGGTAATATTCCAATGCTTGTTGAGCTTCTAATCGCTTTTCATCAAGTGCTTCTAACTCTTGAAGACGTAACTTGACATTTTTTTCGGTAGTCAACCCCTCTTGCACTGCCATTCTTAACGATGGGATTTCTCTTTCAAGGAGAAGGACAACCTCTACACCATAAACGAGCCAGTATGGTGTAACCCCTGTAGGAGTGCGATGAGTGGTTCGATAAGCCCACAATGCTTCACCGATTCTTTCTTGCCAATCCCTCTTCGAATTGGAGACAATTTTCTTTAAAAGATTGCATAACGTTTTATTGAATACTTCTGCTAGGCCATTCGCAGCTGTGTTATACATAGATGATTTGTATTGCTTGAATTTGAATTTTTCACATAATTTATCTATCATGCTATTGGAGAATTGCCTTCCATTATCTATCACGATTCAGTGAGGAATACCGTATCGATAGATGATATGGGTACGAATAAAGTTCGTCACGTTCTCTTTCTTGGCCTCTCTCAAGGGAATGGCCTCAACCCACTTTGAGAAATAATCTGTTGCTGCAAGGATATAAGAATGATTTCAGTGTAATAGGGCCAACCAGATCCAGTCCCCAAGCCTCGAACGGCCAAGAAGCCATGGTTGGATGTAGAGGCTCTAAAGGTTGATGTATGAAGTTTGCATGGTATTGACAAACTTCACACTTCTTTGCTTAGTCCATTGAGTCTTGAACCATCTTAAGCCAATAATAGCTCATTCTTCTCAACTGAAATTGAAGCTTCGGTTCCGGTTGATGTGCTCCACAAACGCCTGCATGTGCTTCCTTCAGAGCTTTTATCGAGTCTTCCTTTCCCAGACATTGAAGAAAGAGTCCTTCAAGAGAACGACGATATAAGGTTCCTTTGTAATAAATAAAGTGTGTAGCCCTTCTTCATATCTCAGTTTTATGACAAGAATTCTTTGGAAGCTTTCCATGCTCAAGATACTCTATGATGGGTTGACGTCAATCTTCTTCATCAATCAAATGTGATGTCGTTACGTTCACTTCCTGGCATTCAGGCAAAATTGGAGGCATAATCCATCGTTGACAAAGTGGTATATTTAGAGCTACGTTATCCGGTATCATCAAGGCAGTGGTTAAATTTGCCAATGTGTCTGCTCTCTTGTTTTCTGTTCTAGGGACATGCTCCAACATCACATTGTCAAACCTTTCCATTAATTGTCGAGCATTAACGAAGTATGGCTTCAAGTCTTCATGTTTCACATCATACTGAAGCGATAGTTGATTGATCATCAACTTTGAATCACCGTAAATTTCTATGAGTGCTACTCTGATCTCTAATGCCATTTAAAGGCCAATTATCAAGGCCTAATATTCAGCCACATTGTTTGAACATAGTTCAGCGAGTGCAAAACTATAAGGCAACACATGTTTCTCAGGAGAAATGAGGACGATGCCTGCCCCCGCACCACTTCTTCGCATTATGCCATCAAAATACATAGTCCAAGGTTCCATAACTTTTGTGAAGAAAACTTCATCGTCTGGCAAGTCTACACATAACTTCCAATCTGAAGGAATTGGGTGGTCTGCCAAAAAGTCTGCTAGCGCTTGTCCTTTTATCGCCTTTTAGGGAATATAGACAATGTCATATTGCTGGAGTAGAACCACCCATTTAGCTAAGCATTTAGAGATAATCGATCTAGATAGAACATACTTTATAGGGTCTGCCTTTGCTACTAGATGAACCGTGGAGGCCTGCATATAATGCCTCAACTTATCTATGACAAAGAAAAGTGTGAGGCACATTTTCTCAATGGGAGAATAGTTAACTTCAGCCCAAACTAAGGTTCTGCTTAGATATTAGAGACACGTTTCTTTCCCTTCTTCTCCTCTTGTGCCAACAATGCTCCTAGAGACCTTTCTTGTGCAGCAATGTACAATATTAATGGCTTGCCAGGTATTGGAGCTCTTACTACTGGGGGATTGAGCTAGTATTTCTTTATGCTATCAAAAGCATTCTGAAAAGCCGCATCCCACACAAAATTTTCTCCTTTTCTCATCAACTTTTGAAAAGGTTGGCACCGACCAGCCAGGTTGGAAATGAACCTTCGAATGTAAGCCAATCGTCCTTGGAGACTTCTTAGGTCAAGCACACTCTTTGGCCTTGGCATCTTCTGAATGACATCAATCTTGGACTAGTCTATCTTGATCCATTGGTGTCTTACAATGAAGCCGAGAAACTTTCCTGTAGTCACACTAAACAAGCATTTGAGAGGGTTTATCCTCAACTGATATTTTCGCAAGCGGTCGAACACAACTTTTAGATCCTTCAAATGGTCATGTCATCTCTTGGATTTGACCACAAGGTCATTAATGTAGCACTTAACGTACTTATGTAGCATATCGTCAAACACTTTTTGCATAGCACGTTGATAAGCGGCACCAACATTTTTCAATCCAAAGGGCATCACCTTGTAACAATATATTTCCTTTGGAGTCCGGAAAGCTGTCATTTCTTCATCTGAAAGGGCCATTCATATTTGATTATATTCAGACGACCCATCCATAAATGACAGTGCCTCGTGTCCAGTAGTTGCATCAGCCCTGATTTCTGTGATGGGCAAAGAAAAATAATCTTTAGGGCATGCATTATTCAAGTCACGAAAGTCTACACAAACGCAAAGCTGCCCATTCTTTTTTCTGGCAGGGACAATGTTTACTATCCATGTTGGATATTTGACCTCGTGAATAAATCCTGATTCAACCAACTTGTTGACTTTAGCCTCGATCTGGGGAATAAGCTCTGGTCAAAAACATCGTTCCACTTGCTTAATCAATCGATACCCTGGTTTAATTGTGAGATGGTGAACTGCTACTTTTGGATCAAGTCCTGACATCTCCTTGTACGATCAAGCAAAAATTTCCTAATATTATGTGAGCGAACTCATGTACTTACCCTCTCTTCACTAGAGAGAGATGCACTAATGAAAGTTGGGCGTTGTTCCTCTATTGTACCAAGGTTTACCTCTTTCAGTTCATCTACGGTAGATTGGCCACCATCCTCTAAACTTTGTGAGACATCTTCCGCATCTTCTTTAGGGGTTTCAATCTCTAATTCCTTAAGAATGGTGATGTGATGACATGAAATTTCACCTTCTCCTTGTTCTGAGTTTTCTTTTTCAGGATTAGTTAGTATAACATTATGTCTTTTCACCTTCAAGGAACCTTGACTTGTATTGAGAGTAACAAAAGTTTTTCTTTTCATTCGGGAAGGAACATTGCTACGAATTTCTCTCTCTCCCTTTACCTCACAAGGAAACTCCTTACAATGGAAACTCTCGACATCTGCATGCTTAATTCGGCACCAGACTGACGCGTGAGATGTTGATTCCTTCTTCTTTCTATCTATGATAAAACCAGTCTGGACATGTGGGCCTCCATCCCCAAGATGATTAAAAATTGGAGCATGAGGTGTTTGTACATTTTTCTTTTTAGCCACGCTTAGCCTTTCAAAGGCTGATTGTCTTGTAGTCATCGAGGCCAGACGTATACCTTTCTCTTTTTTAAGATCGTAGTTAACCTTTGAAAGGCCGATCGTGGATCAAGGTTAGATGTTGACCGATGATCTTTTCTTTCTGTCTCTGTCATGCTTAGTCTTTTAAATACTGGGGTGCGTGCAACATGTGGACTAATTCGGTCAAACGTTGAGGTTCTTTGACTATCACCTTCTCTTTCTTCCATACTATCAACCCCTGTAACTATATGATAGCTGTCAACCACTTTTTCCTTCCCCTTTCTAGTTATACGGATTACTCTGATGACTTGTATCTGAGTCCTTTTCTTGACATGGGTATAGTATGTCCTTCTCGTAACAGCTTCTTTTGGGTTGAGGAGAGCTCAGGTTCGTGAATTTTCAATCTTTTAAACTTAGTGTGAGCTGTGAAGTCAACCTACTTTCGCCATCAACTTGTAAGCCTTAGGGTCGAATCCGTCTTTCGTCCGCCTTTGAGGCAAGCTTGCTTCCATCAGGTCTATCTTCACTTCTTGCTTAGTTATTTTGGTAAGCGATGTAGTGAAACTTTCTTTTAGGACTTCAATATCACCAACCTTCAAGCCTTTTAGGGACATAGCCCAAAATCGATGGATTTGAAGTTTTTTTATCTATGAAGATCATACTTTTTGTGGTGCTCGTGGATGCCTCACATTTTCCAGAGTTAAAGGTTCCTGTATTTTTATGTGATTCCCTGCTTGCAAGTGATTTTAGTTGTAAATTATCTTCTTTGTTTACAAGAGGGATTTCTACAGGCATGGCTTTTGGGCTATTGTCATTCTTCAAATAAAACTTTGCATTTGCAAAGTGAGACTTAGCCTCTAAGAATGGGTTAGAGTCAGCTTCAACCTTCTTTACGCCATCTTGATAAAATTTGAAGCACTGATGCAGTATCGATGTTACTACTCCATTTCCATGAATCTAAGGACGATCGAGTAACAACTTATAAGTGGTCCTCAAATCTATAACATGAAACAATGCACTAGCCTTTAGGTCACCAATTATGAGTTATAAGCGTATCATACCTCTTACTCTTTGGTTTCCCCGGTTGAAACCTTGGATTACCAGCTTGCAATTTGACGGTTCATCCACTAAGATGCCTAGCTGCCTCATAGTCGACATTGGCATTATGTTGACAGCTGATCCATTATCGATGAGAATTCAATCAACTCTCTGTTCTCGAACATATCTAGAAACATACAAGGGTCTATTATGAAGTTTAGATCCTAACAGTAAATCCTCATCTGAGAAGTCTATAGACATACGAGAGGAGTACTCTCGTATGTTGCAGTTAGAGCACTCAAACTTGATGCTTCTGAATTCAACAATGCATTAATAAGTATGGTTTTGGTTTCTTGAGGAAGTGATAACAAATCATCCACATTGAACCTCGATAGGTCTTTTGACACTTCCACCTCCTCTAATGATCTTAGCGGGATACTTTCTTCCTCCGTTGTATTAATAGCATGACATGCAATAACTCCTGGGTTTTCATCCTGATAATCACAAAGGAATCTTGTTGGAAAGAAGTCTGCCAAGGTTACTAAGCACTGAAGGGGAAATCCTTGTCTTCCTCGTGCACGAGCTTAAGCTTTCAAGTATTCTTCTTTTTCTTATTCTTTTGAGCCTTGTTCCCTATTCTATAATTTCTCTAGAAGCGAGACTCTTTTTGGGTCGGAGTTGACTTTCTTTTCTTTTGGTGGGTCACAACGATCCACCCTTCATCGTCTTCTTCGATCAATCTTTCTTTTTCTTGAGAATCCTTGGGTGCAACTTTTTGATGGAATTGGACCACTATAGACTCGAAGGTCCCGAACTAGACCAAGCTTTCTCTTTGCTCAAAAATCAATCCTGGCAAAAAAGCCTCTGACATCATCGTTACTGCAGAATGGTTCGTTTGAGCTACCTCCTCCATGTCTAACTCGATCTTTTTCTGACGAGCTAACCTCAGAATTAGCTCTTTCAACACAAAACATTTCTCTACTAGGTGACTGATGACCCAATGATACTTGTAGTAGTTAGGATCATCCATCTTTCCTGCTTGCTCAGGTTACTTACATTCCGGCAGCTGGATCAGTTGCTTCTCCAGTAGTTGCTCTAGCATGTCAGCAATATCTGAATCAGGAAATGGGTAAACTTTTTCATGTCTTTCTTTTAAAGTCAGACGTCGTCTCTCGCTTCCATCATCCTTCTTTTCAGCTCTCGCTTCTTTTTTTTTAGAGAAATTCAGTGGGGTCGTGTTTATGACCATAGATTCCTTCACATTGCTATTCACTACCTTTTCAGCACTCTTCGTCTCCTTCTTATCTTTTCTTACTTCAGGAACAGAAAAATCATTAATTCTTCTACTGGCGATGCTCAATTCTATATCATGAGCGCAAGTTGCTAACTCTTCAAATGTGCGTGGCTTTATTCCTTGTAGAATGTATAGGAGTCCCTAATACATGCCTTGGGTGCACATTTCTATAGTTGACAGTTCGGTGAGTCGATCTTTGCAGTCAAGACTTAGAGCTCTCCATCGGTTTATCTAATCGATGACTGGCTCTCCCTTCCACTATTTGGTGTTTGTAAGCTCCATCATGCTTATGGTACGTCTGGTGCTATAGAAACGGTTGAGGAACTTCTTTTCTAACTGTTCCCAGCTGTCAATGACTTCTGGCTTCAAATCAGTGTACCACTTGAAAGCATTTCCTTTCAAGCTTCAAATGAATTGCCTGACAAGCTAGTCTTCTCTTGATCCTTCATTCTCATATGTTTCGACGAAGTGGGCGATATACTGCTTTGGGTTGTCCTTTCCATCGAATTGCTGGAATTTTGGAGGTTGGTACCCAAGTGGTATTCTCAAGTTATCGATTCTCTTGGTGTATGGCTTAGAGTACATGAAAGAAGTTTGCGGTGGTCCTCCATATTGAGCTCTAATAGAATTCCTGATCATATCCTGTAGCTGCTGAACTGAGAGAGAAGCAACAGAAACTGATTTTTGTTGTGGTTGGCTTTCCTGCACCACATTCTTCTCTTTATCAGTAGCTTTAACAATAGGAGTTTGACTTGACTCAGCAGTTTCACGAGTCCGCATCTGCTCTCTCCATAACAGTCTCAAGAAGTTAACTTTCCTCTTCATCTCTGCCATAACAGTCTCGATCGTTATATCAGCCATCATGACAGAATCACGTCAGGATGTGCTTCTTTCTTTAACTTGCTAGAGGCAGAATCAGAATTATCATACGAAGGATTTTCTTTAAGGACAATCCCAGCTTTAGAAGACTCCATCAATTGCTTGAGAATGCTCTAAGCAACGTTAGAACCTTGATCGTGCTCTTAAGTGATTCCCTTAGAACGACTACGGGTGATGGGTCCTGTATAAGCATCACTTGCAACAGAAGATTTGGATGCAGCCTTCTTTGATGCCATTGATTTTCTTGTAGATTTGAATGACGAGAGAGAGATGAGAGGTAGAGAAGTCCCACTGGACATGCCAATTTGTTCACACGAGATTTCTGGAAAAATTTAATTCGTGGAGTTAAACTTGTGTTCATGTTGTATTTATGTTGATTTGATGCGATGTGGTTCGATCTCTAGAATTTGATTCTCGATTCTCTCTCGATTGGATGCTTACGCTTGATTTGAGGAAGCGAAGCACGTGATGTTCTTGAAGTTGGAGTCTTGGAAGAAAGCTTGTATCTTCAAAGGAGCTTCAATCTTTGAGGGTGTTCTTGAAGTTGGAGTCTTGGAAGAAAGCTTGTATCTTCAAAGGAGCTTCAATCTTCGAGGGTGTTCTTGAAGTTGGAGTCTTGGAAGAAAGCTTGTATCTTCAAAGGAGCTTCAATCTTTGAGGGTGTTCTTGTAGTTGGAGTCTTGAAAGAAAGCTTGTATCTTCAAAGGAGCTTCAATCTTCGAAGGTGTTCTTGAAGTTGGAGTCTTCGAAGAAAACTTGTATCTCCAAAGGAGCTTCCGTCTTCAAGGATATTCTTGAAGTTTGAGTCTTGGAAGAAAGCTTCTTCAAAGGAGCTTCAATCTTCGACGGTGTTCTTGAAGTTGGAGTCTTGGAAGAAAGCTTGTATCTTCAAAAGAGCTTCAATCTATTCGACTACAGGAGTTAGGGAGTCTTCTATCTCTTGGAAGAATTCTCTCTAGACCTTCTGAAGTCACAAAATTTCCCTCCTCAAATGAAGAGAACTCCTCTATTTATAGAGTTCCTTGGTGGGCTTTTATGGACTTGAGCTTGGTCTGGTCCATGGACGAACATACCCATGGGCTTAATAACATGAATTTGAGTCATATTTAATTTTTGGCTAAATTAAGCTTATTTTTTAGCTTAATTGAATTTTAGTCCAAGTAAATAATATTTAATTAAACCAAAATAATTAATTTGATCCAATTGTCATAATAAAGACATGTGACATCATTAAAATTGTTCAATTTGTCTTTAAATTTAATTTGGAACACATGCCAATTTTTAGTTAATCCCAGATACAATTATTTTAGTAAATGACATGGCCATTTGTAATTGGTTCCAAAATTTCTTATTCAACAACCGTGTTTTTAGTATCTTAACGCAAGAATAGGAACAAAATAAGAAACTAGTGAATTGCAAAGGACCTTGCGCAAAAGCTATACAAGAAGACCTCATCTGGCAAGTACAACTTCTAGGTGAAGATCTACGTCATTACACGAGGAAGGTTTAATAGAAGACAAGAATGGTAGGTGGAGTTAATGTGACTTGACAAAGCTGCAATTAGCACTGACATGATCAGAAGAATAGAAATGTCCAACCGAAAGTTGCCTATATAAAGCCTCCTTCTACACCAAGCAAAGCAAGCTTGAATGGGCTAAACCCTAGAGAGGGGTGGAAAGGAGTAGCATTTTTGCTGTCTGTAAAAGTTATACTTCTTCTTTAATTAGTGGTATAAGCGAGAGCTTAGAGTTCGAGTTAAGAAGATGCCACTTTCCATTTTCCTTAACTTGTAATGTCATTTCTATATTTTCTAGTTTTGTATTTCTTTGCAATGTATTTGTTCATGTATTGTACAATGGCCTAAGTCCTACATTCTTAAATATGTTGCATGTTTATACCTCTTCAATCCATCATTTCTATAACGACCCAACTCCTTATACTAAGTCGAAACCGTTAAAAATTTTAAAAGACAAATAAAGTTTGTAAAGTTTGGATAAAACGAAACAAACCTAAAAAAATTATTATTTAAAAACCTAATCAAAAGTAATATGCGATATGGAAACAATTATTAAAATCCTAACTCGGGCCCTATCTAATTTAAAAGAAATGAAATAACAAATAAAGAATAATAAAAAGGAAAACACTCAAGGTTTAAACTCGGACATAAAGCGGAAGCAGAAATCCCTATGGCTCGCCACGGTCACTTCTGGTCGCTCACCAGCTTACCCTTGCCCTTACCTCTGCCTCTGCCTGAAACATGAAATGGAAAGAGTGAGTATAAAATACTCAGTAAGGGACCCACTACTAGTTCCACTAGGTGCTTATTAACTTCCTATTAGAGTCCTAAAAAATGGTACCCAAGAACTGGCACGTTCCCAAACACGTGCAATATGTGATCCCGTAGGAACAAAATCTGGTCTTCGGTGACCCAAAGGAACACCTGGGACAAACTGGTCTGTAGCGTACCCGAAGGAGGCGCTAAGACAATCGGGCTGCGAGGATCCCGTCGAATCGCTCGAATCATATCTGTATCAATGCTAGACTGGTTGTCCCGTCGGACTACACAGTCCTAAATAGGTGGTGATCTCGAAGGACACCCATGCAGGTACAACTCTAATAGGGTAAGCTAACATGCACTTTAACCACAACATACATATAACGTAGCATCATCACGTAATCATATCACGCCTAATCATCATATCACATCTCATCAAAATGTCAAAACATAATGTCATAACAAGCCATGTCATCACGTTATACCATGTCATCATATCAAATTACATCATCAGTCGCATCATACCCTTATTAATTGACATATCGCTATACAGTCTAGTCCTCAAGGTGCATAACTAAGAATGTATGCGATCTCGTGATTCTAGTCGTAAAGCTAGTAGTAGAAATCTCTTACCTGGAGATTTGCTCAACGAGTTCTAACAACAAGAAAACACGCCTTCCAAGCCGCGGGGTCCTAAATGGTTAGAAAACACCGGTCTTCATAACTTGAGCATTAAATGACCAAGGATGTAAGAATTCAGTTGGAATACTCACTCGAGGTGGGGGTTACAACGAGATGGTTCTTAACTGGAGAAATCTTACACTCTACAATTCAATTGGTCCAAGCTGTCCTTTTAAGAGAAATAAATTAGTTTAATCCAAATAATTTATTTAGGTTCAAAAATCTTAAGTCCTTGCTGGGTGTGCCAAAAACCCAATCAACTTACCAGAATAGGTGCAAAGGACCGGAGTAGGCTAACGGCTCAAAGACAGGCGAATCGACTCGCCTAGAAAGTTGGAATCGGCTCGGCTAGGGAGCTGAGATCGTCTCGCGCATGTGCAGGGTGGCTCAGCTACGACGCGGACAGGTGCAGGCGCGGCTCGGCTACGACCCGGATAGGTACGAGCGCGGCTCGGATTGTAGAAGGAGAGATGCGGGTCGGGTTGGATTCACGCAGAGGGGCACGCAGGTCGCGTCGGGTTCACGTGGAGAGGCACGCGGGTCGCGTTTCTGGCTCGGGCGACGGCGGGGACAGAATGGGGCCGCTCAGCGACGGGTTGCAGGCGAAGGCGATGCGGGTCCGATCAGCGCTTTGCCTGGGAGCAAACGGCGACGTGGATCAGGTTTTCGGTCCGTGAAGAGTGAGCTGGAGAGGCGTGGGTCGACGGACGCTTCGTTCGACGGAGGTGCGACGAGTGACGGCTGCTTGTGGCGGCTCGGATTAGTCACGACAGCAACGGGTCCGATGGCGGCTAGGGTTTCCAATTGGGGTTTTCTCTTCCTTCTTTTTTTTCCTCAAAGAAGAAGATGATAGTTTGCACAGGTTCCAAGGGCTTTTTAAACACCAACTTGGTCAAAATTATTTATCTATTTATTTAATAGAAATTTTCTTTCCAAATAAAACATACCAATATCTTAACCAATTAATCCAATTTGTTTCTCTCTCCTCAACCCAATATTCTCAATCTTCAACAAATAACTTTTTATAATTCTAAAAATACTTAAATTGCCCTCAAAACTTAATGAATTACATAATCACATATAATTACTCAAGTTCCTCCAACACATCCAAAAATTTCAAAACCATACTTAAGATAAATAAAGTTTCAAAATTTTTGGGGCGTTACAATTTCTTTACTATTCACTTTTCAATGTGTTATCTGTAGTTTGGTCTTATGTAAGTTCTCGATAAGAAGCTTAGCTTATAACTCATATCGCGTTAGCTAAGCTATAGTCATCCCATGGCCAATGTTCATCGTCAACTACCCTAGAGGGCAAATAGCAAAGATATAGTTAACACGTGCAAGGAGAAGTTTGGAGATAGACTCCACCTTGGTGAGATAACTTTCATCATTTGGATCCCGAAAGGAGAACAAGCGTGGGTATTTGGTGTCAAGAGGTTGTTACCCTTAAAAGAGAAGTTTTAAGTCTTGTAAGTGAAATCTTTTAGATATACCTCACTTAATCAAGTTTAGTCATTTGCATCCTGAGATGTGAGTAACTGTGGCATTTAAGACACCGAGAGGTGCTCGCCTTAATCATAAGCTAGTTATATGAGATACATCGCACTAAGGATCCCGCATGGTTCAAATGCCTAGTAACATGGAGACTTTCCTTCACTCTTTCTTGCACAAGTTAGTTTGCACTCCCATCTCACCTCTATTCTCATCCCCTTTTACAGATTCTATAGTTTAAACTTACACTTTTTCATACTATATAGATGATTCTTTTATATCGCTTGAATGAATAGTGAACCCTAGAACTAAGCTTTGATATCAATTCCCTATGTTTGACCATGAATTACCCGGAAAACCTATTGTTTCGCTTATACTTGGATAAGCAGTAGAAAAACTTGTACACAACAAGGACTTAGTAACTACGTGAAAACACGAGTCATAAAGTGCATATCACATGCAATAACCATGTCTCATCGCATATAATAAGATATAGACACAGACAACAATGCTTCACTCTATGTCCAATTTCCACCAAGTTTTTGGCATCGTTGCTAGGGAATTGATTTTTCAAACTTAGAAACAGGAGTTTACTTTGATTTTAGGCAAAACACTTAATGTTGGTGAATCACGCGTTCAGCCGAAGATTGCGGAAGAGGTCCCCAATCTGTGATTGCGTGGACTAGCCCCAGGGTTAAGTGCATATTTTGGTAAGTGACAAGAGGAACCTCAATATATGTATTTAATTGCAAATGAAGCTGAGAACCTCAAACGCTTGAAATCTTAAATGCCCAATTTGTTGAATTTAAGAACCCTTATGAAGGTAGGAAAGAAAGTGTTCCGCGGGAAGTTTAGCGAGACCTTTGTCTTAACTGACTACACGATGAAAGGACTCGAAAAAGATCATTTGAACATTGTGATGAATGGTTGGGAGCAGAGACTTATTTCGATGAACTATCGTGAAGTAGAGAGACATACAACAAATGATGGACGACGTTCAAGAGAAAACAACATAGCTAGGATCACTATACGGAGCACTATGCGATGAAAGCACAATTTTTCCCTGCCAAAGAACCTGAACGCAAGGATGCTTTTATAATGTATAAACTTTCCCCATCTCTTTTACAATTTTCATCCACAATTTTGTGTACTTTGATTTTTGTTTATATACTTGTAAGTATTTCATACTTGTAATTTTGTCTTAGTTTTCTACCTTTTTAGTTTAACAAGTTAGGACACGTGATTTATATCATGTATTCATTAGGCGAATCAAGTAAGGCTTTGCACGATGAAACTGCTTCGCGAGATAGAAGACGTAGCAAAATGCATTAAGCATTTTGGTCTTCTCGCAAAGTGTCTTAAGAAAAAGGGTTTCATTAGTAATGATTAAGGGTTTCGAGGAATTTCAAACGTTGCTTTTCGAATTTCAAATTCGAGAATAATGATTATGCTACGCATTGAGAACCCAAACGTCCATGTTAGGCCATCATTTCACATTTACGCGTGATGTTAACTGCGCAGTTAATTGAAACCCTAACCACAGTTAACGCTGCCTATAAAAATCCTTTCCAAACCGTAACAAAAACTTTTTCATCGAACGATTTTCTTAAGCATACCTTGTTCTCCCGAAGCTTTAAGCTTTCCGATCATCTTGCCGGAAAACTCAATAAGTTATGTTCCCTGTTAGTCTTTACATTTCGGTTCATTTCCCTCTTCTTTGTATTCGTCATGTTTGGGAAACAAGATCTCTCTGCCAAGTCAAGCCAATCTGGTGAAGAGGCTGGGAATATCCAATCCAACGGTCCTATGTCGGAGCAAAGAAAGGAAGAAAAGGTATTAAAGACAGTGGTGATCAATGGAGTTGTAGTTCAGTTACCTAAGGACGAGTTGGGTGATCTATTGGCAATAGTATCTTAGGAGACTTAAAAAGAAAAGAAAGATAAAGAAGAAAAAGAGAAAGCGGAGAAAGAACAAAGAGAGAAAGAGGAAGAAGAAAAAGCTAGAATAGAAATACTGGAGAGAGAAGAGAAAGAAAAGAGAGAGAAGTTGAGGAAGGAAGAAGAAGAGAAGAATAAAAGAAAACAAGAGGAGGAAAAGAAAAAGAAAGAAAGTGAGAAGACAGCGAAAAAAGAAAGGAGTGAGGAGTGAGAAGAGAAAAAGAAAGAAGAAAAGAATAGAAGGGAGAAGGAGGTTCCCAAGGAAGCGAGAGATAAAGATACAAGTGAAACAAGGGAGTCCCTGCCAATCACGAAATATGAATTTGGTGGCGAGGAAAGCCCAAGAAAATACAGAAAAGGTTAAGACTGGGTTGCTAAAAATCAAGTTTAGGGCACAAAGGGTAAAGGCCTTAGCTGAAGAGAAGAAGGAAACAAAACTGAGAGAGCAAGAAGAGCTCCTCTGCAAAGTTGATAAGATAGCTCTCTCCGCAGAGAAAAGCAAAGGAAAAGAGGCAAGTCACCATGAAAAAGAAGGCCTTGAGGGAACAGTTTGAAAAGAGGCAAGCAAAAAAGGCAAAAAGCAAGCCTTAGAAAGGCGATGAAGAGCAAGATGAAGAAAGTGAGTCGGAAGGGCCCCTCTCCACTAAGCAAGTGAATAAACAATTTATAATAGAGAAAGGGTTCTATTCGTATAAAGGGAACATGCCAAAGTTCCTCGCATCACCCACCAGGGCATTTAAATAAAAAAAGATTCTTCCAATGGATGACCGCGATAAGGCCAAACGAAGTGAAGCTATACGTCATATGGATGTGTAAATCATGTATGTACATATTGTATGTCATAGACATTTAAAACTCCACCATAGAATTAATATGTTCATGCATTATATGTACGCAATAAATGCTATAATATATTTAATGTATGTGATTATCAGTAATAGTAAGAGTTATTATATTATTCATGTTGGAATTTAACTCGTAATTTGTAGTTTAAATTATATTCTATTCAATAAAGTGGTTATTGAGGACTTATTAATAAAAATAAAATACTATAATCTTGAATCTAATAAACCAAGGTTCTGAGGCTATCTAGTATGAACTTAAACTTTATGTAGAGATATAAACGTGGATCAAGTTTGAGTATATAACCCAAACGGTTTATAATGTATGAATAAGATTGAGCGCCTTATTCTAGGGACACTATGGATACGACATGCTTTGTAGTTAGTACAAATGATGTGATCCTTAATCGTTCATGTAGAGACATGAAGAGGGGGCATCCTATGTAAAGAGTTTACATAAGACTGGAACCATGAAGTAATCACTTTTAAGTTATTACATCGTTGAATGTATAAAACTGACTATTTCAATTATTGATCACTTAGATACTTAATCTTAATCCCGAGCTAACTATGAACTTCTGTTCAAATGAAATTATCCTTAGATCTGCATAGGTGAGGACAACTCAGCAGCGCTGGTCCAATAAGCCTTCCATTTCAGGGGTAAGACCGGGTGAATGGCTAAGGACATAGAGTGCAAGATGAAATTTACTCACACCCCTTTTTAGGGATAATAGATAGGTTGTTCCCTTAACGACTGAATCCAAGTCTTGAACAAGGGGCCTCACCCCCTCATTGGCCCGAGGGAGATTTGGTTTATAGGTTGGACCTTAAACCATTGTTCAATAGTGGATTAGTGGGACTTAAAGAGCAAGATGTAGTCTTGGAGGTAAAATGGTATTTTAACCTAGCTAAGGTTACCAACAATCTGTAAAGAATTAACTTACTGATCATGGTTATATCAGATGGACACAAATATATCTATAGTGAGGAGAAAGCAACTACGAGACTTTAGTGGAATGACCCGTTAGTTAAAAATTTTTTATTTTCTTGGTCTAAAAGGGTTTAGCTAGTTAATCTTGAATTGTTAGAGCCCATGATGTATAGGTCCATTAGGTTCCTCTACTATAGAGTTAACTTGGAACAATATGTTGGAATAATTTGAACCGTTCAGATTAGGTAAAGAGAGAATACGATGTTATCAGTTTAAGATAGTGCTTTATGTTTAAATGTGATTTAAATATTAAAAATATAAACGAGGATTTATATTCGAAAGCTCGAAATTGATGGGAATGGTCAAAGTCGAAAAATAATTCAAAATGTTGCCTTTGACTTTGAAAAGTCAAACTCTCAAACTTTGATCGACTTAATATTCAAATGTGATTTGAATTTTGAAAAAGTAAATGTGGATTCATGCTTGGGAGACAAAGTTAGTCAAGACGGGAAAAATGGTAAAAAGTTAATGTTTGACTCTGGCTTGACTGGTCAAATGAGCAATTGCTCTCGGACTAAATTTAATATGAAAGTCCAACATTTTGTTGAATAATCCCACTGACACTTGGAGGGATAAGTGGCATTTTTGTAGACTTTTAGCCCACTAAGTTCCAGTAATGGTTAATAAAATGCTACGTGCTGAGATTTGGTCAACTAATTACATGCAATTTTTCATGTAATTAGGCTATTTATAGGTTTTTTTTTCAAATTGTTAATAAGTTTTTGCTATTTTTGTAATCTTGACTTAAAATTATTCAAATATTTTTCTCTCTACCAAATCTCAACCCTAAGTCTCACCTTCCAATATTCTCTCTCTCAATTTTCTTCTCTTATCGAGTCCCACAATTCGTACATAAGTCCGAAGAATAGCATGTCAACTCTAGTGGTGGTCTCGAATTTGAGTTCGTGAGGAGATTACAAGAAACGAGAAGCTTCAAAGCTATGATTTTTTCTTTAACCCTAATTTTATTTAATTAGGGTAATTTGATGCATGTTAATTTCTAAATTATTTAAATGCATTTAGTGTAACGACCCAACTTTCCGGACTAAGCTGAGGTCACTACTCAATACTAAAACTCGACCACACAACATAAAATTTATAACGGACCGGTTACGATTTCTTAAAACGTTAGAAATATTACAAAAAAAGAAAACAGTATCGGGCCCTATTTTAAATCACAGTCACAAAAGTTTCAAATAAAAAAAAACTCAGGTCATCAACTCAAAATCACAAAACCAAATATTCTAACAAAATACATCAGCGGAAGCAATAAGAAAACCAGACGCGTCCATATGGCCTTCACGCGTCCTTCTTGCCTCTCGTCGGTCTGCCCCTCGCTGTGCCCTTACCTGAAAAGTTTAAGAAGAGAAAAGGGTGAGTATAAACATACCCAGTAAGGGACCCACTACTGGGCCCGTTAGGGAACAACAGTTAACTTCCTATTCAGGGGTACCCTACATAACAGTCTAGTGGTCCCGTAGGACGCACATATCAGTCTAGTGCTCTCGAAGGATGCATATATCAGTTTAGTGCTCCCGAAGGATGCACACATCAGTCTAGTGCTCCCGAAGGATGCACACATCAGTCTAGTGCTCCCGAAGGATGCACACATCAGTCTAGTGCTCCCGAAGGATGCACACATCAGTCTAGTGCTCCCGAAGGATGCACATATCCGTAAGGCACACTACCCCATAAATGAAGCTAACCGTTACCCCTCAGTCCATACTAAACCGTCTACAACAGTCATACCCCAACGGCATTCATATTACAGTTCCGCCATAGGCTTTGGCAGTCAGATAGTATAGGTTTAAACAACTACACCCGCAGTTGCTATACGCATTTCCAATTCGCACACCATTAATAACCCCTAGACCCAGTCAACTAATCAATCAAAATCGGACTCACCGTCCTTCCCCGATCAAACTCCGTGATAAATGTCCAGACCAATGACTACCACGTACCTAATCGTAAACTTCAGGGTCCATCGACATAAAATCCCAATCTACAACGTAGCCCATTAACATAACCACCCTATACCGAACATCCTGCATCGGGGTCTATCCGCA
Source organism: Cucumis melo (assembly GCF_025177605.1). Taxonomy (NCBI): domain Eukaryota; kingdom Viridiplantae; phylum Streptophyta; class Magnoliopsida; order Cucurbitales; family Cucurbitaceae; genus Cucumis; species Cucumis melo. The sequence continues at coordinate 16,890,695 of NC_066862.1, forward strand.
AGCAACTCCTTACACCCGATAGCACACAAGCTACAACTAGCGGTCGCGTTACCTTTACATCAGACAAGAGTATAGCAACAATACTTAAAAGTCAAACACACATACATTTATTCGGTACAGTTACTAACGTGTAATCCCCTGTGGATTACTACGTTTCCAGTCTCGATCCGAGGTCCAGTAGTAGGAAAACCCTTACCTGAAACTTGGTTATGCCCCTCGATCGAGTCCACGCTCAACAGATCCACCTGAACGAAAACACAAGGGTTTTTAAACTATGATACTAGTAGAAGTCATTTTACTTGGCCCTAAGCAACAACTGTTGACTTACCCAAGGAAAAGAAAGCTATCTCCAACCAAGCCTACCGCGGAACCCGAGAACTTAACGTCAACTCCTTAATACCTTCAAGGGAGAAAAGGTGGGACCAAATCTTATTCCAATATTCAAATTCGAATCGGACGTAGCAACATTAGGAAGTTCATCAAAATAATCCTTACCGAAGACTCACCGTGACCCGAAGTGAAGGGAGGAAGGCTTAGGTGGCTCGGTGAACAGGGAGCTCGGCTTGGCTTGGAGGTGTTCGGCTCGGCTCGGCTCAGTCCTCGACTCGGTTTTTGGCTCAGCTCGGTCCTCGGCTCGGCTCACGGCTCGGCTCACGGCTCGGCTCGCGGCTCGGCTCAATTCGGCTCGCGGCTCGGCTCAACTCGGATTTGTGGCTTGGGTCGGCTTCACTTCGCGGCTCGGTTTATTCCTTCCTCCTTCCGGCCACGACGGCGCTCCCCTCGGTGTTCTATCTGCGTCGGGAACACGAGATGAGAAGGGAGAGGCCGCCGGCGGTGGCAGAAACGAAGAGAGAGGGAGACGTCGGCTGTAGATGGACGGCAGACGGCGCAACGTGCGGACGGTGGCTGCGGCGAACGAACGGTGAAGCTAAGAGCGTCGACGGAGATGGAGACGGGGACAGAGGACGGAGACAGAGAGGATGGATGGCGAAGAGACGAAGGCGGCCAACGGAAATCGTCGGGTGAAGAACGGAGAGGGTTGGCGCTGAAACACGGTTGCGGCGGCGCAAGGGAGAAGACGAAGGGGATGAAGGGGGGGTTGTCGCGCCCCTTAGGGTTTTTTTTTAAAAAAATCTTATTATATATATATATATTAAATAAAAATAAATAAATAAAAATAATGATAATAATATAAATAATAAAAGAAAATATTAAACAATAAAAATTAAATTAAATAATAAAAATAAAATTAATAATACAATATTAATATTAATTAATTATAATAATATTAATATCACATAATGAATATAATATTCCATAAAAAAATAAAGGTTTTAATATTAAATTATAATGGTAATAATAAATAATGACAATAAGGTAAATAATATTATATTATTATTTCATCATCTACAAAATTTTAAAATCCCGAAAAATTCACATAAATGCTAAAATTTTACCTCGAAATTCGGGGCGTTACATTTAGAGTAAAGTACATCCTGTAATTTCACCGCGATTGTACTACTCTCCATCATGTGGTATTGGAGCGTGCTTAAATTTTACTCAATTGCATATGGTGGGTTTCAATTTATTAGATCAATTGTAGTTTGAACTAAAATGGATATATTGTGGTTTTTGTCCTAAATTAAGTTTTTATTTGTAATGATTATTGGAATTGGTCTTGGTTTTATGACCTAATTAGCATGGTTGGGGGTCACTGTAATTTTTCAAGAGTCAATAGAGTTGAAATTAGGTTGTTATTTCTTCAACCAGGAAAGAGCGGAAAATTTGAAGAAAATTAAAGGACAGACCTAAGAAGGTCTCTTACACCCGAGAAAAAGCTTTCAGACTCGCTAACCCGACTCGATCTCTTACCCACCCTAGCCTACCCCTCACCCGAACCAACCCAAGTCCAACGCGCATCCCAGGTTCATCCTGACCCAGCCCCACTCGAGTCTTCGTCCAATTTTGCTCGTGCATGCGCGTCCGAACGCCTGATCCAAGTTTGACCCTACTTGATTGGTCATTCCCGCGCGTCTTGCCCTGTCACATGTCTACTATTTCGCGCCCCACTCTAACTCGACCCATTTGTTGTCCGTGACTCTTGCCTGAGGTGTTCCTTTGGTGGATTAGGTCGATTCAGGCTCAATCAGTTGGGTCTTTCGCCGGTCCAATGAATTTTAGGTCAATTAAATGAATTTTAGGGCGATCCAGCTATTTTGGGGGTTTTTCCAATCAATTCGAGTAATTGGGTGATTCGGGAGCTCTTATGTACTACATCAAATTATTATTATAATAATTTAGCACTTAGCTTAATTTAGAAGCCAAGACTAGTCAATTTTAGGATGTTTTAATTGATTGTGCATGTGACATATATTTTAATTAAAGTTTAAATTATATGTCCATAGAGTATGTCATATAGATTTAAGGGATCTTTCCAAAAATATAACAAAGTGCCAAAATATTTACATTGTATAGAACAATTCCGAAAACAAAAAAAGCTCATAGGTCCATAATGAAAAATATCAAAAATGTCTCGTCAACCAAGCCGTCAACAACGTGCGTAATATATTTGTTACACAATCGTTTAGATTTGGCTATTGTTTGGTACACGATCGTTTAGATTTGGATAGCCAAATTTAAACAATTTATTTTTTTCAATTCTATCATTTAATTTGGTTACATGATCTTTTAGATTTGATTATAAGATCGTTTAGATTTGGATACACAATCGTTTAAATTTAGCTACCCCGAATCTAAATGATTTTTTTTCAAAATTTGGTACACGATCATTTAGATTTGGCTAAACAAGATTTTTTAAGATTCTTTTGGTACACAATCGTTTAGATTTGTTTACACGATCATTTAGATTTGTTTACACGATCGTTTATTTTTTTAAGATTCTTTGGTCCACGATCGTTTAGATTTAGCTAAATAATTTTTTTAATTCTTTTGGTACACGATCGTTTATTTTTTATATGATCGTTTACATTTGGCTACTTCAATCCAAACGATTTCTTTAAGATTCTTTATACACGATCTTTTCGATTTTGTTATCTTAGTCTAAACAACATAAAAAAAAAGGAAAAGAAGAAAGATGATGGAAAGAAATCGCAGCGAAAAAAAGAAGAATAGAAAAAGAAGAAAGATGATAGAAAGAAATTATATTTGGTTACTCAATCTAGACGACGTAAAAAAAAAAGAGGAAAAAAAGAAAGACGAAAGGAAATTGTAGCAAAGAGGAGAAGAAAGACGAAAGGGAAAACCTGGAATATTTTAAAAATAGCTAACTTTATGGACTTTGTTATATGGGCCGTAAATATTTTATTTAAAATCCCACCATAGATTAACATGTTTATGCATTGAAATTATGTTATAATGATTATAATGTATAATATGCATGTTAATTATTTAATATGATTAATTAATTGTTTAATTAATTAAATTAATTTTCATTAAATATGATGTAATGAAATTAATTAAATAATTAATTATTGATTTATTTAATTTAATTTAATATGATTTAGTTAAAAGTTAAATAAATTAAAATCGATATTACTTGATTTATTTATATTATGGTTATGTAATGGATTTTGGATGATTGTTATAGGAATACGAAAAGTTTTGTAAGTGTTATAAAATGAATTAGATTTTTAAAATCTATAACAAAGATAAGTTGCATGCTCACCTAGGTTAAAATCATATCAACCATTTTTTCATAGAATTAGGTCGATACTTTGTAAAACTGGTTTCAAGAACCTTACCTAATTCGATCTTGTCAACAAATCAGATAAGATGACTAAGGTTTGAGGTTTTTAAGTTGATGGTTTACAAAACATCTACTATTTGGAGATCGTAATCAATTCTTGAGCTTAGTTAACCTAGTTTGATGATCATGTGCAAGAGATGTAAGGTAATAATATCACCTAGACATCATAACTTAAAATCCAATATAATGGTTATGCTAGATGTTTCACCTATACTTAGGATAGGGATATGTTTAAGTTAGCCTATCCTAATTTTATGAGTCTCCTTTAAAACTATCTTAGAACACTTCAGCTACTATGAATTCATTAAATTCTCGCTTTGTAGGAAACTATAATCTAAACAAGCCAAGGAGTCCTACGCAACGAGAATAGCTTAATTTGAAGATGAAATGAGCGAAAAATGAGTCAAAACAAGATCAATGGTATTTTCATAATTTTTTGAAGTATGTGCCTTCCCTTGTGATGCCGAAGCTTAGTGTTGAAAGACGGTAGCCATCAAAAGCGTGCACCGCTATGGAGCCTAATCGCATTGCCGCGACACTATGAACTTTAAAATCCACCACAGTACACCCGCACCACTTTCTTCTCCTAGTCGACTTAGATAGCTTATGCCAGTAGCATCTTATTTTTTTTATTTTCACCACTTTTCAACAAAATCACTTGTAAAATTCTCTCTCAAATTTCTCCAAGAAATGACTACTTTCCTTCCAATTTTCTTTGAAGCTACTTTGAAGAAGATGAACAACTAAGGTACTTTATTTGACAATGATAGTTCTAGCATATCATTTAGAGAACTCATGTCTAATTTGCTTTCTTGATTCAATCTTTAGTTAAAACTCCTTTCTTGCTTTTCAAATTAATTCTTGCGTGATTGAATTAGCTACTCATAAATGCATGAATTATCTTTATTTTGTAATGGCATTATGCATATTCTTTGAAGCATGAATGATTGAGAATTTTTTATTTGATCATTAGCATGTCATTTTCTTTTGTATCTTTCTTTGATTTTCAATTAGAATTTTAACTACTTAATCACTCTTGTTTTCCTTGCTCTTCAATGTCATAACATTAAAGCCTAGAACTTTAATGTAAGTTTTAAAGATTTCTTGAAAACCGCTAAGGTGAAGATGAAAATAATCTCTTTGAATTTAGTATGAATTAGACTTTTTCTTGTTCATTATCATAGGATATTAGTTTTGCTAGAATGATCCATTTTCACTTTTACTATTGTTGAGAGAATTCGCATTTTTTCCTTGTGCTAGAATCTCTAAAAAATATTAAAAAAACATTTATTTGCTTTGATTTTAAATTCTTGCTTTGTCATCATTAGCCCCTCATTGTATGATCTTAAACTCTTGAATTTTTGTTCCTAGATTTGTTGTTAACAATTTGGACCCGTTGGGAACGATCCTTTTCTTGCTCTTTACTACACTTCTTGTTAATACTTTGAGTAGTGAGATCGGGTTACAAATAGATTTTGATAGTTTGGAATTTGAGGTTCCTTGACTCAATCAATTTCATATCCTTTGTTTGAACATTTTTAGTACCGTTTCATATTTCTTTGTATCCTTTTCATGAAAAAACACTCTAATTTTTTAAGTCTTTAAGTATCAATAATTAAGTGCTATAGAGAATAAGAATTATTTTGGTATTAGAATTTAGCCAAGAATGTCTTGGTTCAATGGTGGGATAACCGACTACCCTTTGGTAGAGTTTGTCCTTAACCATTGAAATTTCACCGTAAATAGAATAATGTTGGAATTATTACTTTTGCTAAACTTGATTGGATTTCTAGAGTTTAAAGCATTTCACGCACAAGATTTGTTTAAATTTTTAGCATGTCTAACTCAATATTCTAAATATTAGCTTCCAATAAATTAAATGACTATAAACATACAAATCATGAGTCAAATTCAATACTTATAGTCGATAATTTGAAAAAGATCTTAGAACCAAAGAACTCTTAGAGCTTTTGCATACGAACCTCCGTGGACTTATGAGTGTTAAAGCACGAGGATGGTATGAATATTTCATCAGTTTTATCAGTGATTATTCTAGATATGGCTATACTCCTAATACATCATAAGTCCGAAGCTCTAGAAAAGTTCAAAGAGTATAAGGCCGAGGCTGAGAGCCTATTAGGTAAAACAATCAAAATGCTTTACTTGTATCAAGGTGGTGAGTACATAGACTTAAAATTCCAAGATTGTTTGATAGAACATGAAATCAAGTCTCAACCCATTACACCAAGTATGACTTAGTAAAATGGTGTACCGGAAAGAAGAAATCAAACCTTGGTAGACATGTATGCTAAATTGCTTTACTCATTGTGGAGGCTAACAGTAGAGATTGTTGTTTATATTATGGACAATGTTCCTTCTAAAAGCGTTTTGGAGATGTCGTATGAACTATGTAAAGGGCATATAGGTAGTTTGTGTCACTTTAAAATTTGGGGTTACCTTGCACATTTGTTGGTGTAAAATCCTAAGAAATTGAAACATCGATCAAAATAATGATTATTTGTAGGTTATCCCAAAGAAAAGAGATGTGGTTTGTTTTACGATCCTCAAGAGAATAGTGTATTTATGTCGACAAATGCTACCCTTTTATAGGAAAACCACGTAAAATCATCAACCTCCCAGTAAACTAGTATTGAAAGAGATTTCTAAACAAGTTATTGATAAATCAACAAAAGTTGTTGATAAGGTTGATTCGTCTACTAAAATAGTTGATGGAGCTAGGACCTCTGATCAGTCGCATCCATCTCAAGAGTTATGAGTGGTTCAACATAGTGGAAAGGTTACCCATCAACCTAATCGTTACTTGGATTTAACTGAAACTTAACTTGTCAAACCTGATGACAGGGTCGAGAATCCATTGACTTACAAACAAGCAATGAATGATGTGGACATAGGTTGGTGGATTAAAGCCACAAACCTTGAAATGGAATCGATGTACTTTAATTCTGTTTAGGAACTTATAGATAAGCCAGATGGGGTAAAACCTATTAATTATGTAAGTGGATTTGCAAGAGAAAACAAGATGCCGCTGAAATGGTACAGATCTTTAAGGCTAGACTTGTCACAAAGGGTTTTGCCTAAAGATGGATGAACTATGAAGAAACATTCTCTTCTATTGCTATGTTAAAGTCAATTAGAATGATTTTATCCATTACCACATATTATGACTATGAGATATGGCAGATGGGCGTCAAGACAATATTTCTTAATGGTTATCTTGATGAAAAAATTTACATGCCTCAACAAGATAGGTTTATAAAACAAGGTCAAGAACAAAATGTTCATATGCTTAAGATATCCATATGTGGGTTAAAGTAAACTTCTCAATCCTGAAATATAAAGTTTGAAACTACAATCAAATATTATGGGTTTATACTGAAGATAGTCAACAATACCGTAGCATTCTTGGTATTTTGTGTTGGTGATATTTTTGGAAATGATGTAAGATACCAAACTGGGAGTCTGATTTATGTAATGTTATGTATAAAACATGATATATGCTATGTTGTAGGGATAGCATATTTCAATTCATTATAGAATATGACCTATGGACTACAGTTAAGAATATCCTCAAGTATCATCAAAGAAAAGTGACTATATGCTCGTATGGAGGTAAAAATTTGATTCTTACAAAACACACTGATTCTGAATTTTAGTTTGAAAAAGATGCAAAAAAATCAACATCAAAAGCAGTGATCGCTTTAAACTAAGGAGTTATAGTCTGAAGGAGTATCAAGCAAAGTGGTATTGTCTACTCCACAACGGAACTTGAGTATGTAGTAACCTATGAAGCAGCGAAAGAAGCCGTTTGGCTTTAAAAGTTTTTAACAAGCCTAAAATTTCTTTCGAATATGCATTTGTCAGTCGCATGATATTATGATAATAACGACCATTTACAAATTCTAAACAACCTAGAAGCCATAAAAAAGACAAACATATTAAGCGAAAGTATCATCTCATCAAGGAGATTGTACACCAGAGAAATGTGATATTCAATCAAATACCCTTGGCTGATAACCTTGCTGATCCATTTACAAAGTCCCTCATGACTAAAGTGTTTGAAGGTCATGCAATGAGTTTAGGATTACATGTTTTGTAAACAAGCATAAGTGGGAGAAATATTAGGTATATATCTGATGAGTTATTGTATTTGTATTTTTCTCAATTAAACTCGACATTTGTTTATCATACCACTGAGAGTTTTAGTTCAACTTGGAGTATGTTGGGTTTTATGTCCTAAAACTTATAATTTATGAATGCAACTATTGTATTATTTAATAAGGTAGTTAAAGAAGTATTACTCAATAAATTGTTATTGAAAAGGAGATTTTCCTGTTATAAACTCTGAATCGAATAAACTAAGGTTCCTTGATTATAGTATGAATACTTAAACTTTATGTAGTGACATAAAAATGGATCTAGTTCGAGTTGATAGTCTAAATAAACTAAGGTTTCTTGATTATAGTAAGAATAAGGTGTCTAACCTTACTCTAGAGACACTATGGATGTGACCCACTTTGTATTTAGTATAGACAATGTGATCCTAAATCATTCATGTGGAGAAATGCAAGTTGAGATGTCCTATGCCAAGAGTTTGCATAAGACCAGACCATGAAATAGTCACTTTTTTTTTATATAAATTTGTTTACTCCTTTAAACAAACTATTCCTATTTTGTTGACCTAAGTATCTTGATCTTTATACCAAGCTAACTATGAACTTCTATTCATTTAGGATTATGCTTGTTGGTTTACGTAAGTGTATTTTTTCATAGTTATCTCGCATTAAGCTCTAAGTGGTCGACTTAGTAGGCGATTAGGTTAGGAATATGCAATAAAAGGTGTTTCCTACCCAGGCATTGCTGATTTCCATATAACAACATGTAGTATAAGTTTTCCTATTATTTGTCCAAGTGTAAGCAAAATGATACGTTTCTTGGGAAATCCATGGTCGAACTAAGGGAATTGCTATCAAACCTTAGTTATAAAGCTTGTGTTTCATATAGGCGATATATAAAAACTATCTAGTATAAAATAGCAATATGTATATGTACTAAACCTAATATCTACACTAGATATTCTGTAAAGGTGGCAAGAAGTGGATAAGAGTGGAAGATGAACTAACTTATGTTAAGAAGGTGTGAAGGAAGGTCTCCACATCATGCATGGTTAAGCTACACAGTAGGTCATAATGCAATAGAGATTAATTAACTACTTTTTAATTAAGGCGAACACATCTCAGTGCTTTAAATGTCACACTCGCTCGTCTCTCAGGATACAAATGATAAAGCTTAGTTAACTAATAGCTATCTAGAAGTGGTTACTTATAAGACTCATATTACCTCCCTTTTAAGGCTGGCAACCTCTCAATACCCAATTATGACACTTGTCTCCTTTTGAGACACAAAGGATGGAGGTTAAATCACCAAGATGGGGTTTGTCTCCAAACTCCCTCCTGCACAGATTAGTTGTGTCCTTGCTACATACTCTCTTGAGTAGTTAACGACGAACATTGGCCAAGCAGTGGAGTATAGCTCAACTAATGCGATAAACCTTATAAGTAGACTTTTTATCAAGAACTTATCACAAGCCTAAACTACTTATAATACTTTGACAAATGACTAGTAAAAACATGTTGGATTGAAAAGGAATAAACTTGCAATATATTAAAGAATGTAGGCCTTCGGTCATTGCATAATATAAACTTATACATTACAATGAAATACAAAAAGAGAAAGTAAGAAAAGGGATAAGTCAAGCCGAAGAATGCCTAAGCATTTATTGGCACTTTTACAAGTTAGGGGGAAAAGATGATGGTTCTCTTTCTAATCTCTCTCTAATCTCTCAATTAGAAGGTTGACCAGAGAAGAGGATGAAAACTCTTTACAGAAGATAGAAAGGCTAGTCTTCTCCACCGACTCCAATGAAGCTCTCTAGGTTATAATCTATTCAGACCAGATTTTGCCGATCCATTCAGACACTTGGCCTCCTTTTCCTTGGTTGAGGTTAAGGCTTTATATAGGCGACTTTCAAGAGAAAACTTCTATTCCTTTTGTGCATGTTGACATTGATTACAGCTTTCTTATCATTCTTTTAATTATGTCGGTGCCGATTGTCTCACATCAATTCCAAATACCATTCTTGTCCGCTAGTGAATCTTCATTGCGTGATGATGTGGTTTCTCGCCTAGAGATTTAATCGCCAAACAAGGTTCCTATCGCTTAGCTTTTGCACGCGCTCCTCTCCAATTCATTGTCTCTTCTTTTCCTTATAATCCAGTGATAAAACATTGGAAAACAAAGTAAGCAAGAATGGGCAAGATGTACTCTCTTATATTTATGAATTTACAATAGAAGCTACGCGTTTTGACTCATTATCATACGTTTTGGTTCCATTGTTCTACCTAAAAGGTTGTAATAACTTGTATTTCTACAAGTTATCAGATTATTCTTAGATCTACCTAGGTTATGGCAACTCAACAACATTTACTCAATAGATCTCTCATTTCAAAGGTAAGACGAGGTAGATAGCTGAGGATATAGAGAGTAAGTTGAAACTCACTTCTATCATTTCTAAGGATAGTAGAGAGGTTGTTACCTTAAATGTTGACTCCGAAATTTAAGCAAAAGGCTCCATGATAACTTGTAGAAATACAAGTTATTGTGGCCTTTTAGGTAAAACAATGGATTCAAAATGCGAGATAAAGGACCAAAACGCGTAGCTTTTATTGCGAGATTATAAAGTTAAAAGAATGCAGATTACATAAGTCATCGCACTTGATTAACCATGTTTTTAAGTGTTTCTAGAAGCAAAATGATGAAAAGAAGAAATGAAGCAAATCCCAAAAGAACACATCCAAAGACTTAGCGAAAAGAAGTTGCTTGGCGATTCACATCGTAATCCAATTCAGACAACAATTTATAACGTGTGGTGATTCGCCAAAAGACAAAAGTGGTAGTCGGGGTTGATGTGCCATGTGAGACCCATGATTGAAATAGAAGGACCATTTTATAAATAAGAATTTTTAATGAAAGATTTTTTAAAATGGCAGTCTGAGAAGTGGAGTGGTTCACGTTGAAGCAAGGTGACGCGAGGAAGGAATCTGGGAACAAGTTAAAGTAGGCATTTTGAGGGTCAAACGCAAGATGAGACTAGGTGTTGAAGATTTAGGAAAATTCTAGGAATTTCTTAATTGAGCTTAATTAATGGGCCAGGTGTAAGAACTTAAGCTAAGCATGGATAAAAGAAACGTTGAGCTTACAAGTGTAACACTTTAAGTAGGAGCTGGCGAGTTAATAAGAAGTTAAGGATAACTACCAAATTAGGATTAGTATAAATAAGAGAAGAGGTCAGTCGAAAAAGAGGTTATGTTGAGTTTGTAGAGTTATGATGCTGAAAAGAAGACTCACTAGGCGAGAAGAAAACTTTTGGGGGAACTAAGAGTTTTGAAGAAGAGAGTTTAGTTTGTGAGTGATTTTTAAAGTTTTCAAAGATTTTAAAAGCTTTCTTCTAAATTCCTTGTTCATTTTGTAATGTTGTTCATATATTAATGTTATAAAAGAAATGGTTTCGAAGGAAAACTTATCTTCTGCTTTAAGTAAGTTTTGTGATTAATAGTTGTATGTTATGTTGTGAATAAACCATTAATCTTATTCTTATAATTGAGCTAACTATTATGTACTGCACATAAGGAGTAAAGGTTGACATGTAGAAAAGGATTGCATGGTAGATTGAAGTTGGTCAATGTATAAAAGGAGCATATTGAGCTTAACTACCTAAGCAACAGGAAGTGAACCACGAAATTCTCCAAGGGATGCTGTTAATGAAAAGGACATCACAAGTAGTCTATGCGTAGGAATGGTTCATGTTCCTAAAAGAAAGTACTATGAAAGAATAATGTGTTTTTGTTTCAGGAAATGAGGCCATGAAAGACATGTTTATAAAAACGATATCATGTATTGTACGTCCAAAAAGGTTTTCAAAAACAATCATTCACTAAACTTTGACTTACATTTTAAGTTTTTCATCCTCCAAGTGATCAGGTGTTAAAACCAAGTCGGACTAAGTAAGGTCAGCTACCAAGCATTGAAGTTGGACCAAGTGTTTAAACCTTTGTGTTATAATCCATGTACTTAAGGAAGCATATGAATTGTTCAACACATTATGTTAAGTTAATAAAGAAGATGTTTGATATTTTTCGCTTCATTATGTCTTTCGTATCGCCTAATGTCTAAGCATCAAGTTTGTAATAAGTGAAATTAGTTGGAAATACGCGATTAAGCATAAGTTCAAGAAGTTAAGATGAGTATCCTGATGTTTCATCTTGAGGCATCAAGCAGCTCAAGTCACATCGTGTGCCCCATATCAAGGTTCAAGACGTGTGTGGGGCAGGCGTGATATGACATGACACAGTGATCACTTGTAAAAATACAAGTTATTATGGCCTTTTAGGTAGAACAATGGAGCCAAAACACAGGATAATGTGTCAAAATACTTAGCTGGTATTGCAAATTCATAAACATAGAAGCTTGTCTTACAAATTCATAAACATAGAAGCTTGTCTAGCAAATTCATAAACATAGAAGCTTGTTTTGTAGAATATATAACTTGTATAAGTCTAATGCATGTTTTACCCTGCTTTTTAGTGTTTTATCGCAAGATTAAAAAGAAAAGAAGACAGTGAGTCACTAGAGGAACGCGTGTAAAAGCTATGCAATAGGAAGCTTATCTGAAGATTAAACATCCTTAGGTGAGGAACCACCTCATCACACGATAAAGATTCACTAACAGGCAAGAATGATAGTTGGAGTTAATGTGACTTGACAAGGACTGCAATCGGCGCTGCCATGTCAGAATGGACAAAAACCTAGAGAGCTCTATGTGAGTCGATGGAAAAGACAAGACTTTCCACCCTCGATAAAGGTCCTTCTACCTCTTCTCCGATCAATCTTGTGAGTGAGAGCTTAGAGAGAGATTTGAGAGAGAAACCATCATCTTCTTTCCCCCTAACTTGTAAAAAGAGCCAAGGAATGCATTTTTATGCATTCTGCAGTTTGACCTCCTTCTTTATTTTCCATTTTGCACTTTTATTGTAATGTATGACTTTCATATTGTACATGGTTGTAATGATGGAAAAATAGGAACATGCGCAGTGGAATAATGATCAAAGTTTACTCTAATTGCAACTATACATTTTAATAATTAACATGTATAACTATCCTTGGTTTATAGGGAAAAAGGGTTAAAAGAAAAAAAACTCACCTTTGAAGTTTTTCTATACTCGTAATCTTCTCACAGACTTGAAGCTGGGACTACCACTAGTGTTGACCCACTACTCTTTAGACTTAGAACCGATTGTGGGACCCAAACGATGGAGGAAATAAAGAGAGAAATCGAATTTGGAGGAAGAAGTTTTATTTTGAGATTATGAAGTTTTGTTTATTTTACAATTCCAAATTGCAAAACTAAAATCATCAAAAGTCCAAGAAGAGCTTTTTTTCTTTTCATATTTGTAACATGACCTTTTATAAGCAAACTACATGCAAGATTGCATGTAATAAGCTTCTCATTCTCAACACTTAGCCTTCCACCAACTAGGTATCTCGTATGTATAAAGTCACTTGCAAATCGCATGTAATGAACCTGCCAACTACCAACAACTCAGCCTAAGGCAAATAAGGTAATTTGACACTAAAATCAATGTCAAAATTGGACTTTTTTCGACTCAAAAGTCAACATCTTGACTTTTTACCATTTTTTCCGTATTGACTAATTTCGACCTTTCGAGCATGAATCTACATTCATGTGAAAGTCAATATTTTCAAAATCAAAAGTCAACACTTTAACTTTTCACGACTTTGACTACTTCCATCAATTCCAAGATTCTGAATATAAATTTGTATTCATGTTTTTAATATTTAAATCACATTTAGATATAAATTTATAACTGATGCCTATATTATATTCGTCAGTTTCTCTCTCTTTACCTTATTCGAACAATTCGAATTATTCCAACAAAACGTTCTAAGTTAATTGCTTACGAGATAACATGGGAACTTAATGGACCTATAGATCATGGGCTCCAACAATCCATGATTAACTGATTAAACTCTTTTAGATCAAGCTAATCAATATTCGTTAACTAACGGATCATTCCACTAAAGTCTCGTAGTTGCACTCCCCATTATAGATATATTTGTGTCCACGTGATATAACCATGATAAGTAAGTTAATCCTTCACAGGTTGTTCGTAACCTCAGCTGGGTCAAAGTATCATTTTACCCTCAAAACTACATCTTATTCCTTAAGTCTCACTAATCCATTATTGAACAATTAGTTTAAGGTCCAATCTATAAACCAAATCCCAATTGGGTCAATGATAGGTCCGGACCCATTGTTCAAGAATTGGATTCAGTCTTTAAAGAAGCAACCTATGTACTAACCCCTAAAGCGAGTAAGAGTGAATTTCGTCTTACACCCTATGTCTTCAGCTATCCACCTGGTTGCTTCCCTTAATTAGAAAATAGTTAAACGATCTATATCGTATCAAGGGCATCTCACATAGCCTAAATCATTTACAGTGCGAAGACATTCCTACATCTTTCTTAATGCAAGTTAGTTCACATTTCATAATTCTTCTATTCCATTCCATCTTCTACAAAACCCCAAGTGTAAATAATAGGTTTAACATACTTTTACTATTATACTATATAGCTTTATATCGCTTGAAGTTAGAGTAGGTATTATAACTAAGATTAATAAGAAATTCCCTGTATTTCACCATGGCTTACCCAGGGAACCTCTCGCTTCGCTTACACTTGGGCAAGCGAGAGAAAAACTTATACTCAATGCAAACTTAGAAGAAGTAGCTACGCATGGCGAGGATGTGTACCTTTTATAGCATCTTTTATCAAATAACCTTGTCTCCTCGCGTTGCAAGTTGCAGAAGTAGAACCTTTAAATGAAAAATCAATGAAATAAAAATTAAGCGGATGGGAGGTGCGAAACTAATTCACGTGCTCCATCTCACATGCGATCTGCGAAGAGAATGTATAAAAATAACAACATTCCACCCTCTCATTTGCTCAAAAGGGTTTTAGTTTAATGATTGGACCATAAACCAATTGATTATTAGAAGATCATAGGGACTTGAGTAACAAGATGTAATCTTTAGGGGTAAACTGGTATTTTGACACAGTCGAGACCCAGCAGAGATTTAGAAAAACTTGTTAAGGTTTAACTTACAAATCATGGTTGAAGGGATAAAAGCCTTTCGCAACGGAAGAATTAATAGAACCTTAAACTAAATTTTATTATAAAATTAAATATAACGTCCCCAAAGATAATTTTGGAGTTAATTATCTTAATTTTATTTAATTAGATTTAATTTATTGGGCGCTATTTTGAATTCATTTAATGAGAATTATTTGATTTTTGTGAGGATTGAAATTAATTAAATATTTGTTGGATGAATATTTAATTAATTAGAGGTTTTAGCATGTGGTGTTTGTTGAGATTTTGATTAAATGGTAGGTTAAGAGGATTAAGTAAAGTTGTGGATTTTTAGTGTTGTTGAAGTTGAATTAAATTAAATAATTATGGATGTTATTTAATTAAATTGTAGAGTGGAAAGTTTGTTGGAGATTTGATAATTATATGTATATGTGAAAATATATATATAATTATTATGTGAAAGGAAAAGATAATTATATTTGTTAAAATATAATTACTTAAAGAAAGATAATTGTATTTTGGAGAAAAGATATTGATTAAGGTAGAAAAAGGAAAATAATTATATTTTGGGAAAATATAATTATTTGTAAAAAGATAATTATTTTGGAGAAAGATAAATAATAATTAATTATTGTGGAAGATAATTAATTATTTTGAAGAAAAATAAATAATAATTAATTATTGTGGAAGATAATTAATTATTTTAGAGAAAGATAAATAATAATTAATTATGGTGAAAGATAATTAATTATTTTGAATAAAAATAAATATTAATTCTCGAGAGAAGTTGTTATGATTGGGTAAATAAGAAAAGAGAAGGAATTGGATTTATTTAAAAGAAAAATTGATAATTATAGAAAATTATATATTGAAATTTAATTATTGGGAAAAGGAATGTAACATCCTAAATTTTTAAGGAGGTTTTATTAATTATGTTGAACTATTTTGGTGTTATATTAAGGATTGGAACTAAAATTTAATGATTGGGTTAAGATAATTCATGTTGAAAGTTATGGGTGATTTATTGGAAAAGAGTTGATTGATTAAAAAGAATTGAGGATTTAAATTAATTTGAGATCTTGGAGGAAAAAATTGGTTTTGGTGGAATTAGATTTAACTAAGTATATATATATGGATATATATGTGTGTGTATATATATATATATATATATATATAATTAATAATTTAGATTTTTGTGAAATATGATTTTAGTTATTTGGTGATTGATATTATTTTGATGATTGATTTACTTTGATGATTGATTTACATTGATGATAATGCATGGTATATTAATCACATGATTAAGAGCGTTAAGATTAATATTCATGTCATGTTATGACAACATGCTATGTGGGCATTCTGTTAACTTTGTCTATTAGAGTCGTACCCATATGTGTATCCCTCGGGATCACCACCTTTTTACGACTATGTGGTCCGACGGAATCACCTGTCTCATGATATGTTATGTATATGAGTGGTCCGACAGGATCACTTACAGCCCGATTGTCCTAAATGTTCCTTCGGGTTCATTAAAGGCCAACTTGTCTTAGGTGTTCTTTCGAGATCACCGAAGACCAATTTGTCCAAGGTATTCCTTTAGGTTCACCGAAGACTAGAGATGTTCGTACGGGATCATTAAATTGCATGTGTTCGAGAACGCACCAGTTTAGGAGTACTTCTTTATAGAACTCTAATGGGAAGTTAACAGACACCTAGCGGGACTAGTAGTAGGTTCCTTACTGAATATATGTTTATACTCACTCTTTCTATGTTTAATATTTCAGGCAAAGGTGAAAGTATAGGAAAGTTGGCGAGCGACAGAGAATGATCAATGACATGTCATATGGGGACTCAATTTTGCTTCCACGTCTATGTATTAGTGTTTCAGTATTTTGTTTTTAATGAAAATTTAGTCTTCCTCTTTTCAAGAAAGTGTCTCTTATTGTTGTTTCTTTTTATTAATGACCTCAACTTAGCATAAAAAGTTGGGTCGTCACATAAAAAATACCATTATATTGGAAAAAATACATAAATTAAATAATTGTAAGCTTGATAACTTGTAGAAATACAAGTTACTATGGTCTTTTAGGTAAAATAGTTGAGTCTAAACGCAGGATAAAGAGTCAAAATGTGTAGCTTTTACTGCAAATTCATAAAGATAAGAGAATGTAACTTACCTAAGTCTTTGTGCCTGTTTTACCATACTTTTAGTGCTTTCATCGTAGGATATTGAGAAAAAGAAGAATTATAATGAATCGCAGGAGGAACGCGTGCGAAAGTTGACGCGATAGGAAGGTTACCTGGTGATTTACTTCACTTGGCGATATACCCCATCATCACGCGAAAAGATTCACTAGAAGACAATAAATGGTAGTTGGATTTGATGTGACTTGACAAGGCTACTTTTTAGCGTTGAAATATGCAAAAGAATAGAAGCTTCTCGCCAAATGTTGGCTAAAAAAGACCTTCATCTTTACCACGAAAAGTAGATTTGAATGGACCAAACCCTAGAGAGCTCTATGGGAGCTGGCAAAAATGAGTGGCCTTTCCCTTTTTGAAGTTCTTCCCATCTTCACCTCCTTTTCGATAAAACTTCTGAGCGAGAGCTTAGGAAAAGATTAGAGAGAGAACCCACCATCCATCTTTCCTAATTTTTAAAAGAGCCAAGGAATGCATTTATATGCATTTTTCGGCTCGGCTCCCCTTCTTACTTTCCATTTTTTTACCTTTCATGTAATGTTTTGACATTATTATTTCAATGACCGAAAAGCCTACATCTAGCAACAGATTGCAGTTTTATTCTCTGTTAATCTTTCATTTTGGTTGTTTGCTTGTCTTTTTGTGGTAGAAATGTTTGTTCATGGATGCGTTATATTAAGCTTAAAGTATGTGATTTAGTAAGCGATTAGATAGAATTATGCGATAAAAGGAGATTTTCTATTTGTATGTTGCTGATTTCCAAATAATAAACATGTAGTACAAGTTTTCCTATCAAATCGTAGGAAACGATAGATTTCCTGGAAAGTCCAAGGTCGAACACAGGGAATTTCTATCAAATCGTAGTGATGAGATATACTTCTCTTCTAGGTAGTGTATCTCTCTATACAATATAAAGTAAATGCACATATGTGCAGTGAAAATACTATCTACACTAGAGATCCTGTAAAGATGGTAAGAGATGGAAGAAATATGGGAAATGAACTAACTTGTTTTAAGAACATGCGAAGGAAAGTCTCAGCGTTGTAAACATTTAAAACATGTATTAATTCCTTACGCGATAAAAATGAGTTAATCATCTTTTAGTTAAGGCAAACACTTCTCAGTGTCTCAAATGCCACACTTGCTCACCTCCCGAGATACAAATGATAAAGATTAATTAAGTGATAGCGATCTAAATTTCATCACTTGGAAGGGTCACATTACCTCTCTATTAAGGTTAACAACCTCTCGACATTAAGTTACCACACATGTTCTCCTTTCGGGACACAAATGATGGAGCATAGATCACCAGAATAGAGTTTGTCTCTAAACACCTTCATGCATGCATTTAGCCATGTCCTTGCTACTTACTCTCTCGAGTAGTTGGTGAAGCGCTGGAGTACAACTTAGCTAAACGCGATAAACCTTAAAAGTAAGATCTTTTTTTCAAGAACTTATCACAAGTCTTACTACTTATAACACTTCAGCAGATGAGCAATAAAAAATTGGTAGACTAAAAGTGAGTAAAGTTGCAATGTATTAAGGACTGTGGGCCTTCGGCCACCAAGCAATATAAAACTCATACATTACAATGATGTACAAAAATGGAAATCAAGAAAGAGCAGCCAAGCCGAGAAAAGCTTAAGCATTCCTTGGCTCTTTAACAAGTTAAGAAAAAGAAGATGATGGATTCTCTCTCTAGTCTTTCTTTAAGCTCTCACTTACATGATTGATCGGAGAAGAGATGAAGCATTCTTTGAAGCGGGTAAAAAGGTTAGTCCTTGCCAACGACTTCGATGGAGTTCTCTAGGCTTTAGTCCACCCAAACCTCCCTTTTTACTTGGTAAGAGAGGGCCTCATTTTATAGACTACTTTGGGTGGGGAGTTCTATTCTACTGTTCATATCGGCACCGATTGCAGTCATGTCACATCATATCAACTTTAACTGTCATTCTTGTCTACTAGTGAATCTTCAATATGTGATGATGTAGTTCCTCGCCTAGGGATATTTAATCGCGAGGCAAGCTACCTATCATAGAGCTTGTGCATGCATTCCTCTTACGACTCACTGTATCTTCTTTTCTTTAAAATCCTACAATATAACACTGAAAAAACGAGTAAAACAAGCATGGAGACTTATGCAAGTTGTATTCTCTTATATTTATGGATTTGCGTAGAAGCTACACGTTTCTGATACATTATCTTGTGCTCTGGCTCCATTGTTTTACCTAAAAGGCCATAATAACTTGTATTTCTACAAGTTATCGCATTTCTTTATAGATCATCTGTTGAAGTGTTTTAAGTAGTTTAAGTTAATTATAAGTGCTTTATAAGAGCTCTTGACTTATAAAGTTCATCGCGTCTAGTTGAGCATGACTTCATCGTTTGGCCAGTGTTTATCATCAACTGCTCGAGAGAGTAAGTAGTAAGGACATGACTAAACGAGTGCAAAAAGAAGTTTGAAAACAAACTCCATTTGGGCAATCAACCTCTATCATTTATGTCCCAAAAGGAGAACAAGTGTGGTATCTTGACGTCGAGAGGTTGTCTACTTTAAAAGAGAGGCAATGCAACTCTTATAAATAGGGCATTATAGATAGTTATTGCATATTTCATCTTTATCATTTGTAATCGAAGAGGTGAAAAAGTATGGTATTTAAGCACTGAGAGGTGCTTGCCTCAATTAGAAGTTGACTATGTAATCTTTATCACATCAAGTACAACTTGCATGGCTTAATCGCCTACAACGCTCAGCGTTCCTTCACATTTCTTTATTGCAAGTTAGCTCACTCACATTTGCACCATTCCACATCACCTTCTATAGAATCTCTAATGTAAATAGTAAGTTTAATAAACTTATACACTTATACTTTATACTGTATAGATATTTATACCGCCTGGAAAAAAGTAAACATTATAAATAAGTTTGATAGCAATTCTCTGTGTTCGACCCTAACTTACCTAGGAAACTTATTGCTTCGCTTACACTTGGGCTAGCGATAGGAAAACTTGTCACTACTACAAAATTGACCTTTTTTATGTGCAAAGCACACCAAAAAAATATCTACCTTAATGGTCATTACCCATCAAGTAGGCAAAAATCAAGAAAGCTCGTCCACCAATTTCTTGATGGTCAAAACATGTCATGAAAAACGCTTTCTTAATGTTATTGGCCATCAAGAGAGGGAACTTTGATGTTTTTTGCCTATCAAGGAAACAAAAGATCCCATTAAGAAAACATTTTTTTATGCCCAAAACATGCCATCAAAAACTCTTTCTTGATGGTACTGGTCATCAAGAAATGAGACTTTGATGTTTTTTGTCGATAAAAAAATAGAAAAATCCATCAAGAAAACCAAATTACTCAAAACATGTCATCAAAAACCTTTTATTGATGGTATTGGTCATTGATAACTTGTAGAAATATAAGTTATTATGGTCTTTTAGGTAGAACAATGGAGCCAAAATGTATGATAAATGTGTCAAAATGCGTAGCTTCTATCGCATATTCATAACTATTAGGGTGCGTTTGGGGGAGGGAAAGAGTTGTGGGGAAAAAGATTATAATAATCCTAGAATTATGATAATCCTAGTGTTATATAATATGTGTTTGGGGGAAAGGTTATTATTGGTAGTGTTATGGTAACATGTGTTTGGGAGAAAAATATAAAAGGTAGTGTTATGATGGTATGTGTTTGAGGGAGGGATTATGATAGTAGTGTTATAATAATATGTGTTTGGAGGAAGAGTTAAGATTGTAGTAATTTAAAAAATAATAATAGAATTTGGATTGGGATATTTTGGTAGGGTAATGTAGGGTTGTAAGAAAGTAAAAGAGAGGATAAGATAGGGTTATTTAGGGGCCATTTATCATATTCCTTGGGCCAAACACGGTTTGGCCCAATTTCCTAATCTTTTTCCCCTTAAAACCTCACCCCAAACATACCCTTAAAGAATACAACTTGGATAGTTTCCATGCCTGTTTTACTCTATTTTTCAGTGCTTTATCGGCAAATTAGAAATAAAAGAAGTTAGTGAATCATAGTAGAGCGTGTGTTACGTAATAAAAAGCTCATCTGGTGACCAAACATCTCTACGCCAAAATCCACATCAGCACGTGAAGAAAGGATCATTAAAAGACAAGAATGATAGTTGGAGTGATGTGACATAACAAAAGGCTGCAATTGACGCTGACGTGATCAAAAGAATAGAAATTTCCCAACAAAAGTAGCCTATAAAAGGACTTCATCTCTACCAAGTGAAGTGTAAGCCTGAATAGGTTAAACCCTAGAGAGCTCCACTGAAGCCAGCGGAAAGGACTAGCCTTTCCACCCTCTGTAAAGATCCATTCTTCTTCTTCGATCAATCTTGTAAGTGAGAGCTTTAAGAGAGATTAGAGAGATTCCACCATTTTTCTTCCTCTAACTTGTAATATTCTTTATTCTCTTTACTTTCAATTTTTGTATTTGATTGTAATGTAAATTGTTCATATTGTATATTGGCCTAAGGCCTATATTCTTTAATACATTACATGTTTATACCTTTTCAATACAACATTCCTTTACTTTTCATCTGTCAATGTGTTATAAGTAATTTAGGTTTGTGATAAGCTCTTGATAAGAAACTTAGTTTATAAGGTTTATCGTGTTAGTTGAGCTATAATCACCACTTGACCAGCGTCTGTCGCCAACTACTCGAAAGAGTAAGTGACAAGGATATAGATAACGTGCGTAAGAGAGAGTTTGGAGACAAACTCCACCTTGATAATAAAACCTCCATTATTTGTGACCCAAAAGGAGAAAAGTGTTATGTCTTGGCGCCGAGAGGTAGTAACCCTTAAAAGAGAGGCAATGTAAGTCTTATAAGTAAATACTTCTAGATAGATATCGTTGAACCAAGATTTATCATTTATATCCCAAGAGGCGGCAACTGTGGCATTTAAGACACTGAGAGGCGCTCACCTTAAGATTTGATATCAATTCCCTATGTTTGACCCTAGACTTCCCATGAAACTCATTATTTTGCTTACACTTAGACAAGCGATAGGAAAACATATACTTAACGAGGATTTAGTAACTATGCAAAAATTAGAGACATAGTGAGCATCTAGCATGCAGTGACCATGACTCGCCGCGTAAAGATTAAGACTATAAATAAAACAAACATTGAAACCTTGAACTCCAACCAAAATCCAGCAAGCAAGTAGCCATCAAGAAAGGGGACTTTGACATCTTTTGCCTATAAAAAAATTTATCAATCCATCAAGATAACTCTTTTTGTTGACATGTTTTGCCCATTAAGATAGTCTTTCTATTGACGATTTTTTCCCGTCAATAAAAATCTATTCTTGATGTTTTTCGCTGTCAACTATAACAAGTTTAAAAAAATTAAAAAAAAAATGGGTAATTACAACTCTCTCATATATGTGACTTGTAATCACCCTCAACCAAGTTCAAAAAATCTAAAAAATATCAAAACTTCAAAATATGCAAATCTATTACATACAACTACAAACCAAACAACTCCTACAAATTCTTCAACTACATAACCTTCACAACTTCATCACAACTCCAAAACTATGGAACTCACACAACTTCATAACTTCAACAACTCAAAACTTCTAATTTCACAACTTCAAATAACTCATGTAAAATATCAACAATCACAAATATAAAATTTATATCATTAGACCATATAATTGACATACAAGTAAGATATATTTCATAAACTTCCTAAGCAACATCCATCAAATAATCTAACTAATTTTCATTAATCAACTGTGATCCAATGCAGAAATTGATATCAGATCACAATATACCTAAACATATACCTAATAGTAAATTGCAATAAAGAAAAATATGTATCATATGTAGCGTCCTAGAAAGCCATAGTAATCAACTCTCATCGCATCTAATTCAAATTGAGTGTAAGATACTTGTCTCTTAAGCTGCAAACGAAATAAGTATAACGTAATAACGAGGTTGTACTAAGTGTAAGAATGATAGCTATAAGAGATGGTGCGAGAAAATCCATCTACATCTGTAATGAAGGAAATCGAGACATGCATAGCGAAAGAAAGATCCATTCTACTCTAATTACATCTAAACAAATTTAGATATTAACATGTAAACTACTTTAATTAAAATAAAATTAAGGTTCAGTAAATACATACCTTCAAAGATTTCTCGGTCCTCATAATCTCCTCATAAACTCAACTCCGGGACCACCATTAGAGATGACCTACTATTCTCCAGACTTAGAACTGGGTGGTAGGACTCGAATATGAAGAAAATTTAAAGAGAGATGGAATTTAGTGGTGGAAATTTAGATGTGAGATTTGGGAGAGAAACTATTTTGGAGGAATTTTTTAAATTCAAAATTACAAATTTTTTGCTAAAGTCTTTTTCAATTTGAATTGAACCATATATATAATCTAATTACATGCAAAATTGCATGTAATTTATTTGGCCAAATCTCAACGTCTAGCATTCTACTTACCATTAGAGGAACTTAGTGAGCTAGGCGTCTACATATCATATAGCCACTTATCCCACTAAGTGTTATTGGTATTATCCAATAAAATGTAGGATTTTTCTACTAACAAGTCCAAAGGCAATATGGTCATTTGACCATTTCAGTCAAAGTTAAACTTTGACTTTTTCAACTTAAAAGCCAACATTTTGAATTCTTACCATTTTATCCATCTTGACTAATTTTGACCTTTCGAGCATGAATCTGCATTCATTTTTTTGAAATTCAAATCAAATTTGAATATAAATTCGATCAAAGTTTGATTTTTCATTGTCAAAAGTCAACATTTTGACTTTTTACAACTTTAACCATTTCCATCAATTTCGAGCCTCCAAATATGAATCCATATTCATATTTTTAATATTTAAATTGCATTTAAATATAAAGCTCTATCTCAAACTTATAACTGAAGGTTATATCACATATATTCATCGGTTTCTCTCTCTTTACCTAATTATAAAATTTAAGATATTCCAACATATTGTTCTAAGTTAATTCCATATGAGCTAGTAGGGAAACCTAATGGTCCTATAGATTATGGGCTTCAATAATCTAAGATTAACTGACTAAACCCTTTTAGACCAAGCTAATCAACATTCGTTAATGTTAGGGCTATTTTAGACCTAACATTATTAGATTAATTTTTCCAAACCTTTATCCATTTACTCATTAAAATGTCACTTTTATGTAGAATATGAAATTTCACCCTGATATGAGTCATTAAAATCACTTAAATCGGAGTTATAACGAAAAAGAACGATAAAAAACAAGTTGAAGGACAAAACCAAGAAATTGGAAAAGATCGGACAAACCAAATCGCACCACGTGGCATCACCATATCACGCCACGCGTCCACCTCGAAGTCGCGTGTTCAAACCCCAGGCACGCCCCTATTTTTTATTTCATTTTTTCGCACGACCTGGCAACACAACTCGGAAACCCGATCAGCGAATCGGTTCGCGACCCACGAATCCGTCACGTGTCGAGCCTTCGTCCGCGCGCGCCGTTCCCGTATCGTAAGTCCGAATCTCAACAACCGCATTTCCTTTTTTATTTTTCTCTTCAATTGGGCCAACCCAAGACCCGACCCAAGCCCATTTGTGATCCAGTGCATCATCTTCCCCAAAATTAACTGCAAAATGGCAATTTTTAACCTAATTCCACTTTTTTCTCCCATTTTCCCTTCTATAAAATCCCTCATATTTTTTTTGCGAGAAAGATAAGAAATTCCAATTTAAAAAAAATCCTCTTTCTCATTCAATTCTTGTAGCAAATTCTTGAAACTTTATCAATAAAAGATTACTTTTGTCAAACAAATGGATTCTTTCCTCAACATCTCCTCAAGAATTTCATCAATCTTCATGGGCTAAGGTAATCTTTTGAGACTTTTTCTTGGGTCAAATTACCATGTTTTCTTGAGAATTAAATTCTTTTCTATATCTTTTCAATTTTTTATTTTATTGCTTCTTTCCATTTGCAATCTTTTTTTTGAAATTTCAGTAAAATAAATAAGTTTTTTCCATCAATTTTTCATTGAAATTTCTTTACAAACTCTTAAAGTGCTGAACTTAAATTTTGATTTGCAATGGTTTGTTATGATGAATTAATTGTTGAGATTGTTTTTAATTTTCTACTAATTGATTCTTGCATAACGAATTTGAAATAGGCATTAATTTTGCTAAAGGTAGTGGCTATCCCCTCCTTAGCAAATCTTGAATATGATGAATTTTGCCTCAATTTGAACATGCTTTGGTTGCTGAAATTGATCATGTTTTAATAGAGATTTGGTTATTTTCTTTTTGTAAAATTTCCATTCTTGCATATTCAACAAAAGATTAATTGATCTTCTTTCTTTTTCAATGATAAGAAACATGGAAATTGCCCAAGAAAAAGCCCCTCAACTAAACTTGAAAGAAAAACTTTACTTGAATTACTTGTTGTCACTAATCATCCCTTAATGCTTGTTCTTTACTATAGTTCAAAAATTACTTCCACATGAATATAGTTATGTTTATTGATATGTGATTATATGTAGGTGTTGGATGATGTGTATTTGTTGTAGTTCTATATGGAAGTGTATGCTGGAATTTCAGGTTTTCTTGTGTGCATTGCAGGTGAACTAGTTATAAGGTTTGCCATTGAGTAGTAGGCATTATAGTTAGCGTGCAAGTAATTTTTTTATTTTTTACAATATACGATGACGAACATTTTTGGACGTAATTCGAGTCAAATAATGTCAGTTTTGCCGTCATAAAAACTATTGTAAATACGATATTAAATGTGTCTTTAATGTCACTTTCGACATTAAAGACATCTTTAATCTTGATTGAGAAACGATATTAAAGAAATCTTTAATGTCGGTTAAAAAAATTAAAGACATATTTAATGTCGGTGGAAAAACGACATTAAAGATATCTCATAAGCGACATTAAATATATCTTTAATGTCGATTATCCACCGACATTAAAGGCATTCAATAACACATTCAAAGATGTCGGTTTATAAACGACATTGAAGACCTTTAATGTCGGTTTATAACCGACATTAAATATGCCTTTAATGTCGGTTATAAACCAACATTAAAGCCCAACCGACATTAAAGGCCTTTAATAACACTTGCAAAGATGTCGGTCGCCAAGTGACATTAAAGGCCTTTAATGTCGGTTTAAACCGACATTAAAGTCCAGATTTCTTGTAGAGACAAACCCCCTCCTTTTTATGTTTCTAATTTTCTTTTAGATCCTGAAGCTACTAATCGACCTTGTTTGTGAATCTTGAAGTTTTGAATCCTAAGTGCTCTCTAGGGTTCAACACCCTTCTTTCCCATACTACTCTCAATTTCCACAAAGGTAAGGTGAGAAGGGTTAAAAAGATAACTTTGAAAGGTAATTGAGGTAATCCCTAACCCATATTTCATCTAGTCTTTCTCTATTCTCGTATTCTTTTATTTTAGACTAGGAATAAATTCTTGTTTTGCATACTTACATCCATAACAACCTATCATTTTGATAACAACTTACCTCAAATTTCATCATTTCAAAAATGGCGCCGTTGCTGAGGAGCACGGTGTAGTTTTTAAGACTTTTTGATTTCAAACTTTCTTTTAGAGCTTCTTGATTCTTATATTCATTTTGTAATATATATATATATATAGACATAAAGAGATCGTGTAGAATTTTTTGTGTTCTCTCTTATCCTCTCTTGCATGACCCGTTCTTCAAATTTAGAATTTCCTTACTTTGAAGATTTAAATAGGGAGGTTCGTAGAATTAGAAGAGAAAGGAGAGAAGAGAATAGCATCCCCAATCTTTCTAACCAAGAACCTTTAAGAGGTTTAGAACCGAGCCTAGATTCTCCTTTAGATCCAAACCTTGGTAGATGGAATATGGGTGAAGTTAGAGAAAAGACCCTTAGGGGCTGTTTGGGGGGCAATTTAACACTGTGGGGTTAGGTTTACTTAACCCTAACCCCTGTTTGGTACTAGGATTATGGAAACCCTAGTTTTAGGGTTTCCATAACACCCGTATTATCCTCAAACCCCCCATTCTCATCTGCCCCCTAAACCCGATTTCTCTTCTTCGTTTTTTCCCTTCAACCCATGTTAACCCCTCCTTAAATCCGTGTTGTAACTCCCTTCCATCCATCTTCTTCCTCCCAATTTTTGTTCTTTCTTCTTCTCCCCCTACTCCTCCATTGCCGGTTTCGTTTTTTAGCTCAAAAATCCATCCCCCTTCGATCGAAAACCCCTTCGCTTCATGACTCTGAATCCATCTCTACATCTCTCTAAGCCTCTCTCAATCTACAAAAGTTTTTGTTGAAGAGAAGATGGACGACATGCATAGACGCCAAGTCTATTGAGCCAAGCAAGGAAGAAAACGATGACTCCGAAGATGATGATTCCTCCGATGAGGGTTCCGATTCCGATGAGTCTAATGAGGTGATTCTTTCCCTTAATGCTTAACCCTTCTTCTTGTTCTTCCCCTTTTTCTTAACTTTAATCTCTTCTTCAATCTCTCTATTTTTCATCATCTTCTTCTTTTTCAAACTTTTCACTCAGTTTTTTTTTTTTGGTATATGGTGGTGTTGTTCTTGTTGTAATGGCAATTCGTAAAAATATGGGTAATTATAAGCATATTAAAGGAGTTGTGATCTCGTTATTCTTATAAATCAAGATTCTGTTACTCTTGTCTCTCTTTTTTAAGCACTGTAATCATAGTGATGAAGATGTTAAGATATGCTCTTCGTGGTTCACATTCCATATCTCCTCTTCCTATTCATAATGCCAATCCCTTAACCACTTTTGTTTCTTCTAAAATCGATGAACCCAATTTTCATCTTCTGTTAGACCTATTGTCCGATCTTCCGACCAATGCCATCGTCTTGTTTCGCTTGATGTGTTTCGCGGTATCACTGTTGCGGTAAGCATTTTCTTTTTTCTTACCCACAATTGCTTTTGTTTTACTTCTTTGTTTTGATTTTTTTTGTTAATTCTTTTCTACTCCATGTTGGTGTTTTTTAATTGAATGGAATGATTTTGTTTTTGTTTATGTTATCATCGAATGAGATTTCTCATAATAGTATGGGTTGGATGAAAGAACATTGGTCTTATTGTGGACTTGTTTTACTATTTTTTTTTTTTTATAAAAGGGTTTTATAAAGAAAATAAGGATTCCATTTTGGTTGTTGTTACCTGCTTGGTTGGCTTACATTGTGGACATATCATTGTACATTTCAAAGTGAGTGAGATGCTCCAGCTAAGGCTAATTGTTATGAGTTGTTATGTTGTGCAATTGGCAGCTGAGGCTAATTGGGGTTCCATCGTGAAGAGCTCTATGATTTTGAATATATATGCTTCTGAGTAGCCTGGCTGGGATTCAAGAGGGAAAGGATGCGATTGTGGAAGAGGGTGGAATTGTTGCGCTTGTAGAATTGGACTGAGATTGTTTTTTTTTTTAAGGAGGTAATTGTATTATTAAGAAGTGGTATCGTGTATAGGGAGTGGTTTTTTTTATGGTTTGTACAACGTGGTTGAGAATGTTGAAAGAATGAAGATTGTAGAATGAAGTTAGTGCAGTTAGTAAAGCCAAAAGGTCGACGGTTAGAGAAGAAGTTGTATGATTTTTAACTAGGTTCTGGGATATCCTTTTTAATGACATTCCAATTTACTAAATAGTGTAATATCACTTGGTTTGATTTTCTGGGTTTGATTTGATGAAATTCTGATTGGTAGTTGTGTGTCTTGTATGGGTGAAGAACCCAAATTCTGTGGAACTCATCATCTTTCTTGTAGCTTTATGTGAAGTACATTGAAGTTCTGAAATTTACGTAATTTAATTTTCATATTTTGGTTGATTCTATTCTGCTTATTATTGATTGATTAAAGTTTAAATGGTAGTTGATCTTGAAATAGGGAATTGCTGCTGCTAATCTTAATTAATTAAGAGAAAAAAATTGAATTGGTATGCCTAATTAGACTCATTGAAGTCTGTTTATTCTTATTTTTTACCAGCCTGAAGTATATTTTCTTTTTAGTTGATTAATAATGTTTTCATTATATATTTACAAAAAAAAAAGAAAAAAGATTTAGGGAGGACTAATAATCAAAATGAATACACATAAGAAAATCAATGAAAATGGTCAATATTTGACGAATTAGAATGTAATTAGAATGTAATTGAAATTGGTATAATATTAGACTCAAGTGTTCGATTCAAACATGAATTTTGAATTGCAATGCGTTCCAATCTCATTACAATGTCCAAACATCCTCTAAATTTTTGTCCAAAAGAAAAAAAGAAAAATTGCCAAGAAAGACATAATCATTATATGGAAGTCTAAGAAACATTCCTTCAATGTTTGAATGAAGTGTTACCTATCTTGAAAAGATATATATTATTATCTTATTTAAAAAAGAAAAGAAATATACATTATTAGTTTCCATATAAACATGTACAATTTGTCAACAAATTATTTACAATAAGAGGTGTTTGACGCTTTCGTAAAAAAATATGCAATAATAATTTTTTCTCATATTTACAATGTCATTTAGAAAAATTACTACATAAAAAAAAAATTAATAACCCAACCCACATAACATTTTTCCCAAATAAATTTTATCATAAATTCTACGTAAACCTACCCACCTAACCCTTCCCCCAAACACATCTTATCATAAAATCCCCATTAACTCTTCCCACCTAACCCTTCCCCCAAACACATATTATCATAAAACTACATTTCTAAACCTTTCCCTCAAACAAGGGTTATGATAAAACTAGTTTTTTCATAACACTAGTTTTATCATAACACTAACCCTTCCTTAAATCAACCCTTCCCCCAAACGCACCCTTAGAGAGCTTGTTGAGCCCGATGAAGACCAAAGACCTATTTGTATAGTCATACCCCCAACCACTCAACCTTTTGAATTAAAACTGGGACTTATCCATCTTTTGTCCATCTTTAAAGGAAGTTCCGAAGAGGACCCACACAAACATCTTAAGGATTTTCATATGGTTTGTGATTCCATGAGGCCTCACGGTATCTCGGAATAACAACTAAATTTACAAGTCTTTCCTTTTTCCCTTATGGATGTAGCAAATAGATGGCTCTACTACTTAGAACCGGGTTCCATAACCACTTGGGATAGTCTAAAAAAAGAATTCTTAGAGAAATTTTTTCCCGCCTCTAAAGCAAAATATTAGGAAAGAAATTTATGGGATAAGACAAGCCTTTAGAGAATACCTCTCAGAATACTGGGAAAGATTCAAAGAGCTTTGTGCTAGCTTTCCTCACCATCATATTTCTGACCCTTCTTTAATTCAATATTTTTACTCCGGTCTTTTGTCTTTCGACAGGAATAAGGTAGATGCGGCGGCGAGAGGAGCTCTAGCCGACAAGACCCCCATCGAAGCACGGGAGCTCATTTTAAGAATGGTGGAAAATTCTCAAAACTTTGGGAATAGAGCATCGGAGCTTGACAATTCTCTAACAAAAGAGGTAATAAAATCACAAATGTTAAATATGACTACTCTTCTTACTTCTTTTGTACAAGGTACTGCTCTTAAAGTAACCAAGTGTGGAGTTTGTGGCTTGGTTGGTTATCCAAATGACAAATGTCCCAAGGTGATCGAGGATGTAAACATTGTTCGAAGATATGACCCTCACGGTAATACATACAATTTGGGGTGGAGAGACAACCCAAACTTAAGATGGGGGAATGACAACCAAAAGCATACACAAGCACCACCTACCTCTTCAAACCAAGGTACGAATCTTGAAGATATTATCAAAGCTTTGGCAACTAACACTCTTTCTTTTCAACAAAAGATGAAACAACAAATGACTCAACTTACTACCGTCATAAGCAAGATGGATGGGAAAGGCAAACTTCCCGCTCAACCGGACCATGTTAATGTAAGTGCCATTTCACTAAGAAGTGGTAAGATTCTTGACACTCCCACCACCAAAGAGAAAAAAGTAACTTCCAAACTCTTACCTCTTAATAGTAAGAATCAGTCCAAGGAAGAAAAGGTTGAAACAAACTCCTCATCATCTAATTCTAAAAATGATAAATCTCCTCTTAATGATTTTACTCCTTACATACCTAAGCCTCCTTTTCCCTCTAGGTTGGCTCCAAAAAAGAAGGAAACACCCAAAAAGGAAGAACTCTTGAAGATGTTTAAAAAGGTGCAAATCAACTTGCCCCTTCTCGATGCAATCCAACAAGTCCCGAGGTATGCAAAGTTTCTAAAGGAGTTGTGTACCAACAAGAGGAAAACAAAAGAAAGAGCAATGGTAAGTCAAAATGTTTCAGCTCTTCTAAAGAGTAATATTCCGGAAAAATGCAATGACCCCGATATGTTTTCTCTACCTTGTGTAATAAGAAATAGACTAATTTCTCATGCAATGCTTGACTTAGGAGCATCCATAAATGTCATGCCATACAACGTCTTTAAAGATCTAGAACTCAATAATTCGTAAAAAAAAAAAAACTAGTGTATGCATACAACTAGCGGATAGATCTTTTATTTCACCATTAGGAATAGTTGAAGATGCCCTTGTGAAAATTGACAAACTAATTTTTCTGGTGGATTTTTACATTAGAAATGAATGAAGCATGACTAAAACCATCTCTCTATTTTATTAGGAAGACCTTTTCTTAAAACTGCAAAAGCTATTATAAATGTTGATATAGGTTCCTTGAGTGTAGAGTTTGATGGAGACATTGTCACATTCAATATTTTTTAATCCATGAGATATCCGGATGAATGCTTGTCTTTATGTTCATTAGAATTGCATGATGAAGTTGATGAATTGTGTATACATGATGAATTTTTTGAACAAGAAATGGTTGAAAATAGAGAATTGTTAGAACTCAATGTTGGCTATGCTTTAGAAAAAGATGATTATGATAATCTTTTCTTTTCTCCACAGAAACTAGGGATTGAGCTCAAAACTCTCCCACCACACTTGAAATACATATTCTTAGGAAAAAAGAATATGTTTTCCGTAATCATCTCAAGGGAACTAAACCAAAAACAAGAAGAAAGACTTATCGAAGTCTTGAAGAAGAAAAAGCAAGCCATTGGTTGGACACTTGACGACATCAAGGGCATATCTCCCACTTTTTGCATGCACCGTATTATCTTGGAGGAGGGAGCAAAAGACAAAATCCAATCACAAAGAAGGCTTAACCCAACATTGAAGGAAGTTGTCATGAAAGAGGTACTAAAGCTAAAAGATGTCAGAATTATCTACCACGTCCCGGATAGTACATGCGTAAGTCCAATTCATGTGGTCCCAAAAAAGACCGGGATGACCGTTATGAAGAACGACAAAGGTGAGATGGTTCTGATGCGAATGCAAAATGGTTAGAGAATGTGCATAGATTACCGGAAACTCAATAAGGTAACAAAAAAGGATCATTTCCCCTTCCTTTTTCTTGATCAAATGATAGAACGTTTAGCGGGTAGATCATATTTTTGTTTCTTAGATGGATTTTTCGATTTTTACTAAATTCCTATAGCATGTGAAGACCAAAAGAAAACAACTTTTACTTGTGATTATGGAACTTATGCATTTAGGCGTATGCCATTTGGTCTTTGTAATGCACAGGGCACATTCCAACGTTGCATGATGAGCATATTTTTCGACTTTATTGAAAAATGCATTGAAGTTTTCATGGATGATTTCACCGTTTATGGTGATAGTTTTGATGTATGTTTAGCCAGTCTAGAATTAATTCTAAATAGATGCATAAAAACTAACTTTGTCTTGAATTATGAAAAGTGTCATTTCATGGTGTCACATGGTATAGTTTTAGGACATTTAGTGTCTTCAAAAAGAATAGAGGTAGATAAAGCAAAAATTGACGTTATACAAAAATTGTCATATCCAACATGTTTAAAGGATGTTAGATCCTTCCTTGGTAGTGCCAGCTTTTATAGACGTTTTATAAAAGACTTTTCTAAAATTGCTTTGCCTCTAACTAATCTCTGGAAAAAAGATGTACCATTTCTAATTGATGACAATTGTAAGAAGGCATTTGATGATCTC
This sequence comes from Cucumis melo, assembly GCF_025177605.1. Taxonomy (NCBI): domain Eukaryota; kingdom Viridiplantae; phylum Streptophyta; class Magnoliopsida; order Cucurbitales; family Cucurbitaceae; genus Cucumis; species Cucumis melo. The sequence continues at coordinate 16,923,994 of NC_066862.1, forward strand.
AAACAAAGGTTAGTCTCTACCCCTATCCTTCAATCTCCTAATTGGAATTTATCTTTCGAAATAATGTGTGATGCAAGCAACTTAGCATTAGGAGCTGTTTTACGACAAATGATAGATAAAAAATTGCATGCTATATACTATGCATCTAGGACCCTTAACCAAGCACAATCTAACTACACCACAACTGAAAAATAATTTCTTGCTATCGTTTTTGCTTTAGATAAGTTTAGAAGCTACATTATTGGTTCCCCAGTAATTATTTACACTGATCATGCAACGGTTAAGTATCCTGTATCAAAAAAAGAATCAAAACCAAGGCTTGTTCGATGGGTTTTACTTTTGCAAGAATTCAACCTAACCATCAAGGATAGAAAAGGATCCAACAATTCTGTAGCCGACCATCTTAGTCGAATTGTACAAAAGCAAGAAAGTATGTCAATTTGAGAAGACTTCCCTGATGAACATCTCTTTCAAACAAATCTTCAAGCACCATGGTACGCCGATATTGTAAACTACTTAGTCACGGGTAACTTTCCTTCAGACTTTTCTTTTTCATAAAAAGACAAATTACGTAGTGATGCTAAAAACTATTTTTGGGAACCACCATGTCTTTGGAAATATTGTTCTGACCAAATCATTAGAAAATGTGTTCCCGAGCATGAATATGAATCAATTTTATCATTTTGTCATGATCATGCATGCTGAGGTCACTTTAGTCCTAAAAGAACGACTAGGAAAATTTTAGATAGTGGATTCTTTTGGAAAACATTATTTGCAAATTCTTTTTCATTTTGTAAATCATGTGCAAACTGTCAAAGAACTGGATCTCTATCTAGGAGAAATGAAATGCTCCTTCACCTCGTTATTACTTGTGATGTTTTTTATATTTGTGGCATGGATTTTATGGGTCCCCTTCCTTCTTCTTTTAGATATCTTTACATTCTATTAGTCGTTGACTATGTATCGAAGTGGGTTGAAGCAATCCCCACTAGGACTAATGATTCTGTCATTGTCTCAAGATTTCTAGTTTCTAACATATTTTCTAGATTTGGCATCCCAAGGGCAATCATTAGTGATCAAGGAACACACTTTTGCAATCGGACCATTGAAGCCTTGAGGAGAAAATATGGTGTTCAACATCGTATTTCCTCACCATACCATCCTCAAACGAACGAACAAGCTAAAACTTTTAATCGAGAGATAAAAAATATCCTAGAGAAAACCGTCAACACAAAAAGTAAGAATTGGAGCCTCCACCTCAACGATGCACTTTGGGCATACCGAACAGCCTATAAAACTACAATTGACACATCTCCGTTCAAGCTTGTGTACGGTAAGTCTTGTCATATCCCAATAGAAATAGAACATAAAGCATATTGGGCAATTAGACAATGCAATTTATCTCTCTTAGAAGCCGATGAGAAAAAATTCCTAGATTTGCTAGAATTAGAAGAATTGAGATTAAAGGCATATGAAAATTCTAGGATTCACAAAGAAAAGACTAAACTTTTGCATGATAAAAAAATCCTAAGAAAAGAATTTGAAATAGGGCAAAAAGTTCCTTTATATAATTTTTCTATTAAACTCATGCCCAGAAAGTTAAGATCTAAATGGCTTGGTCCTTTTGTTGTAATTGATTTCTCTACTTTTGGTGTTGTTTCCATAAAAAATCTTGACACGGGAAAAATTTTCAAAGTGAATGGGCATAGATTAAAAATATTCCATGAAAGGCAATCCGTACAACAATGTTCTATAGAAACACTTTCTCTCCCCCTCTACACATAAAGCCAAAGCACAGTCGAGCAACCGACCTTAAAAAATTTTTTGCACTTCCTGGAAGCAGCCAAGCATCAAGATTTTATCGCTTTTCGTCTTTACTTTTTTAAAATTTCCGTCTTTATAGTTTTTCCTAGATTAGTTTTGCATAGAATAAAATTGAGAGAAATTCCCTTTTTAATATGTAGGGCAACTTTACTTGAAGAAATCAAAGAATCATAAAAGGAAGCAACCATTTCGCTTTGAAGCAAACTTTAAAATCAAAATCCTCAAATCCAGGGGAGTTTTTTGTTCCTCGGTATTTTCATACATTTTTTTACATAAATATGCTTTGAGGACAAAGCAAAGTTTTTAAGTTGGGGGTGGGTAACTAGTTAAGCTAGGTTGCTAATTTTTTTCTTCTTTTAAGCATTTAAATGACTTGGGTAGATTAAAATTGACCAAAAAAATTTTTAGTATTATTCTGAATGCATGAATGAAATGAATGTTGTTTGCTTGAATGAATGCCTGCAAGAATGATAGCTATAAGAGATGGTGCAAGAAAATCCATCTACATCTGTAATGAAGGAAACCGAGACATGTGTAGCGGAAGAAAGATCAATTCTACTCTAATTACATCTAAACAAATTTAGATATTATGTAAACTACTTTAATTAAAACAAAATTAAGGTTTAGTAAATACATACCTTCAAAGATTTTTTGGTCCTCGTAATCTCCTCATAAACTAAAAACGGGACCACCACTAGAGATGACCTACTATTCTCCAGACTTAGAACTGGGTGGTGGGACTCGATATATGAAGGAAATTTAAAGAGAGATGAAATTTAGTGGTGGAAATTTAGATGTGAGATTTGGGAGAGAAATTATTTTGGAAGAATTTTTTAAATTTAAAATTACAAATTTTTTGCTAAAGTCTTTTTCAATTTGAATTGAACCATATTTATAATCTAATTACATGCAAAATTGCATGTAATTAGTTGGCCAAATCTCAACGTCTAGCATTTCACTAACCATCAAAGGAACTTAGTGAGTTAGGTGTCTACATCTCATATAGCCACTTATCCCACTAAGTGTTATTGGTATTATCCAACAAAATGTAGTATTTTTCCACTAACAAGCCCAAGGACGATATGGTCATTTGACCATTTAAGTCAAAGTCAAACTTTGACTTTTTCAACTTAAAAGTCAACATTTTGACTTTTTACCATTTTATCCATCTTGACTAATTTCGACCTTTCAATCATGAATCTGCATTCATTTTTCTGAAATTCAAATCACATTTGACTATAAAGTTGGTCAAAGTTTGATTTTTCATTGTCAAAAGTCAACATTTTGACTTTTTACAACTTTAACCATTTCCATCAATTTCGAGCCTCCGACTTTGGATCCCCAGATAAAGCTATTGTCTTACTTACACCTGGGTAAGCAATAGGAAAACTCATACACAACAAGAACATAGAAGTATGCGATGAATAAAGTTACTGGGAGCATTATGCATTTAATGAGCATATCTGAGTGCATAATGAAGAGATTCATAAGAAGCATTTTACATGCAATGATCTTGAATCAATGACACATTATGAAGAATGAAATATACTTTACCTCATTAATTCTGAGCAACAAGCATTATCCTCTAAGAATATGGCATTTGTTGATATAAATTTCTTATTTTCTTGAGGATCAAAAAGCAAAGCTTATCATAAAACACACCATGTCCAACAAGGTTCAATTTCTTCTTTCTGATACACTGTTTTGCTTAAGCGTACCAGATGCAAAGAGTTGTAATTGGATTCTATGCTCTATCAAGTAGTCTTGGAATCTTAAGTCTACATACTCTCTGCCTCAATCTGATTAAAGTGTCTTTATAATTTTACCTTATTGATTCTTAACTTCAGCCTTATATTCGTTGAACTTTTTAAGAGAATCAGACCTATTATGCAATGGGTAAACATAACCAAACCTTGAATAATCATAAAAATGCACGTAATATATTCGGTACATGATCGTTTAGATTTGGATAACTAAATCTAAAAACGATTTATTTTTTCAATTTTATCTTTTAATTTTGTTATACGATTATTTAAATTTGGTTATAGGATCGTTTAGATTTGGTCGTTAGATTTGGCTACACAATCGTTTAGATTAGGCTACCCTAAATCTAAACTTTTTTTTTTTCAAAATTTGGTACACAATCGTTTAGATTTGGCTAAACTAAATTTTTCAAGATTCTTTTGGTACACAATCGTTTAGTTTTATTTACACGATCGTTTATTTTTTCAAGATTCTTTGGTACACGATCGTTTAGATTTGGCTAAACGATTTTTTTTTTATTCTTTTGGTACACGATCGTTTTTTTACACGATCCTTTAGATTTGCCTACTTCAATCTAAATGATTTTTTTCAAGATTCTTTATACACGATCTTTTAGATTTGGTTAGCCTAATCTAAACAACGTAAAAAAAAGGAGAAAAAGAAGAGAGACGATGGAAAAAAATCGCAGTGGAAAAAAAAGAAGAGAAAAAGAAGAAAGACGATAGAAAGAAATCATATTTTGCTACCCAAATCTAAACAACGTACAAAAAAAAAGAACAGGAAAGAAGAAAGACGACGGAAAGAAATCGCAACAAAAAAAATAGAAGAGGAAAGAAAGAAAGACGATAGGAAAAAATTGCAGCAGAGAGAAAAAGAAATATGAAAGGGCAAACCTGAAATATTTAAAAAATGGATAACTTTATGGACTTTGTTGCACGGGCCGTAAATATTTCAGTAGTTTATTATATTTATGAAAATTTACCTAAATTAAAGGAAATTTTTCATAAATTTTTTCTATCGTCTTTCTTCCTTTCCCCCTTTTTTTTTGTTGCGATTTCTTTTCATCATCTTTGTTCTTTTCCTCCTCTTTTTTTTTTTACGTCGTTTAAATTATGGTAATTAAATCAAAAAGATCATCTATAAAGAATCTTGAAAAAAAATCATTTAGATTGAAGTAGCCAAATCTAAACGATCGTATAAAAAACATAAATGATCATGTACTAAAAGAATTAAAAGAATATTGTTTAGTCAAATCTAAATGAACATGTACTAAAGAATCTTAAAAAAATAAATGATCGTGTAAACAAATCTAAATGATCATGTACCAAAAGAATCTTGAAAAAATTCATTTAGTCAAATCTAAACGACAAAATCTAAACGATGGTATAACCAAATTTAAACAATTGTTTAACAAATTAAGCAATAGAATTGAAAAATAAATCGTTTAAATTTGGCTATCCAAATCTAAATGATCAAATCTAAACGATCATGCACTAAACAATAGCCAAATCTAAATGATCATGTACCAAATATATTACATTGTTGACGATGTGGTTGACGGGAAATTTTTAGTGTTTTTCATTGTGGGCTTGTGGGCTTTTTCTGTTTTTTGGATTGTTCTATACAGTGTAAATATTTTGTCACTTTGTTATATTTTTTTAAAAACCCCTAAATTAAATCGCATTTAATTAAATTAAATAAATCAATAATTCATTCATTCATTAATTTCATTAAATCACATTTAATAAAAAATAATTTAATTAATTAATCATATTAATTAATTAACATGAATACTATACATAACCATTTTAACGTGCATGAACATGTTAACCTATAGTGAGATTAATTTTATATGACATACATTATGCACATACAATTTAAACTTAATTAAAATATATAGCACATGTATAATTAATTAAAACATCCTAAAATAGACTAGTTTTGGCTCCTAAATTAAGCTAAAAAACTAAATTATTAGGTTAATAATTTGATGAAGTACATAATTACTCCCGAACCACTTGAATTGGCTGGAAAACCATCAAAACCAGGTTACACCAGTTCAAAAATAGGTTGAAACGACCCAAGACCCAACTAATTGGGCTTGAACCAATCCAATCTACCAAAACAGACCACCAGGTGCACACGGGTCAATGGAGTGGGTCGGACTGGTCAGCGAGGCAAATGCATGAAGCATTCAGGCTAGACAAAAATCAGATGGGATCCAAGTCAAAGCCGGGTTAGACAGGTGCGAGCTGGGTCAAAAGAATGGTAAGTCGGGCTGAGTGAGGGGTAGACTGGGACGCGCACTGGACTTGAGCTAGGCCAGTTGTGGAGCGGGCGGACGCATGCAGGGTAAAAGAAACTGGGTTTTGGCCAGGTTTAGGTTAGGTCATCGGGTCTGAAGGCCTCTTTTCGGGTCTGTCTCCTTGTTTTTATAAATTCCCAACTTTTCTCTGCAACAATAATTAAACCACTGAATCTAGGCCAATTACATTAATCGTTATAAAATGAAGACTTAATTTAGGGCCAAAATCATAATATATTCATTTTAGTTCATTCACACAATTTATTAAATAAATTGAAAGACCCACAATATGCAATTAAGTAAAACTAGCATTATTTGACATGAAGGAAACTGTGACATGCGCCACATAAGAAAGACCAATTCTACTTCAATTACATCAATACAAATTTAGAGATTAACATGCAAACTACCATAATTAAAAAAATTAGGGTTAAATGAATACATGTCTTTAAATATTTCTCGATCCTCGTAATCTCCTCACGGACTCGAAGCCAAGACCACCACTGGAGTTGACTTGCTACTCTCCAGACTTAGAATCGGGTCGTGGGACCTGATGTGTGAAGGAAATTTGGAGAGAGATGACATTTAGAGGTCAAAATTTAGGTTTGAGATTTGAGAAAGAACTTATTTTTGAAGAATTTTTCAAATTGAAAATTAAATTTTTTTTGCCAAAAAGACTTTTTCAATTTGAAATGAACCATTTTTATAACCTAATTACATGCAAAATTGCATATAATTAGTTGGTCAAATCTCAACACCTAGCATTCCACTAACCATTAGTGAAACTTAGTGCGTTAGGTGTCTACATCTCATGTAGCAACTTATCCCACTAAGTGTTAATGGGGCAATCCAACAAAATGCTGATTTTTCCACTAACTACTCCAAGAGCAATATGATCATTTGACCATTTAAGTCAAAGTCAAATTTTAATGTTTTCATATCAAAAGTCAACATTTTGATTTTTTACCATTTTGTTCGTCTTGCCTAATTCCGACCTCTCGAGCATGAATCCACATTCATTTTTCTGAAATTCAAGTCACATTTGAATATAAAGTTTGTCAAAGTTTGACAAACTTTTCATTGTCAAAAGTTAACATTTTTACTTTTTACAACTTTGACCATTTTCATCAATTTCGAGCTTTTGAATATGAATCTGTATTCATATTTTTAATATTTAAAATCATATTTAAACATAAAGCTCTATCTCAAACTTATAACCAACGATTATATCACATATATTCGTTAGTTTCTTTCTCTTTACCTAATTCGAACAATTCGAAATATTCCAACATATTGTTCCAAGTTAATTCCATGTGAGTTAGCAGGGAAACCTAATAGACCTATAGATCATGAGCTCCAACGATACGAGATTAACTGGCTAAACCCTTTTAGATCGAGTTAATCAACATTCGACCTAATAGTCCCGTAATTGCACTCCCATTTCTATAGATATATTTCTATCCATCTAATATAATCATGATCAGTAAGTTAATCCTTCACAAGTTGTTCGTAACCTTGGCTAGGTAAAAATACCATTTTACCTCCAGGACTCGATCTTGTTCCTTAGGTCCCAACAATCCACTATTAAATAATTGGTTTAAGGTCCAATCTATAAATCGAATCCCTCTCGAGCCAATGAGAGGGTAAAGCCCCTTGTTCAAGACTTGGATTCAGTCCTTAAGGGAACAACCTATCTACATAAACGTAGATCAAATTCGAGTATATAGTCCAACGATTTTTAGTGTATGAATGAGGTTGGACGCCTTGTTTTGGGGACACTATGGATGCAGTTTGCTTTGTAGTTAGTACAAACGATTTGATCCTGAATCGTTCATGTGGAGACATGGAAGTGGAGGCATTCTATGTAAAGAGTTTACATAAGACTCGAAACAATAAATAGGAGGCTTGTTAGGTCAGCGTCATTGAGTTACCTTCAGCTATGCAGATCTAAGGATAATTCTGTGTGAACAGAAGTTCATAGTTAGCTCATGATTAAGATTAAGTTACCTAAATCATCAATAATCAAAATAGTCAGTTTTATATAGTTAACGGTGTTATAACTTCAAAGTGACTATTTCATGGTTTTAATCTTATGTAAACTCTATACATAAGATGCATCTACTTCCATGTCTCTACATGGACGATCCAGGATCACAACGTTTGTAATAACTACAAAGCGGGTCGTATCCACAGTATCCCAAAATAAGGTGTCCAACCTTCATCCATACACTATAGATCGTTCGGGTTATATACTCAAACTTGATCCACGTTTATGTTTCTATATAAAGTTTAAGTCTCACTAGATAGCCTTGGGACTTTAGTTTATTGGATTCAAGAATATAGTATTCTATTTTCACTAATAAGTCCTCAATAAATATTTTATTGAATAGAATATAATTTTAACTACAAACTATGAGTTTTAGGACATAAATTCCAACATGTAATTGTGATGCACTTTTATTGTACTATCTCTTAAATGAACTTCATAACATAGTATCCACATTCTATACTGCCCGACTGTTGAACACACTATATGCACACATATATTGCAAAACACATATTAAAATAAAAACAAATATTTAAATCGAAAGCATATGATTATTTAATTTAAATTAAAATGCTCATACCTTAATAGAAACCCAGGTAAAAGACCGAGCTCTTGTGTTTGTTTTAGGCATAAAACATTACTAAGACTTTGAATTAAAAAGAATAAAAACATATAAAAATTGTAATTTACATAATAAATATACACTTAATTTGAAATTACAGTTAAATACTTACATGTGGACCATAGATTTCAACTCGTCTCGAACACCATGTTCTAATGAATAGATTGCATACATCATATTCATCCATTATGAGATAACAAATAATATCCAATGATATCTATATAAAAAACACATATTTCAATCATGTTAATAAAAAAATATTTATAATTAAAAAACATAAGACTTGTTTTCTAACTTATTCGCAATTAAATGAATATACCCAACAACTTTACTAGGCACTCATTTTTGTACCTCAAACAAGTTTTTACGTACTTCCACCTTGACTCATTACAACGAGGAGAATTAGATACACCAGCAAATTCTTTTTTGTATAGGCAACATTCGTTTAAACACGCATGAATCTTCTCATATGTCATTTCTAAAGTAACTAAAACTTTTTTTTGCACCGCGTGTCTTTGTTGACAATTTGTTATTTTCAGGTAGTATACTTTTCAACAAACTCAACAACCCTGTAAAGCTAGTATTACTCCACTCGAATTTTGCTTTTAAGTGATACAATTTAACTAGTGTACCTAACTTGGTCAAATTTTCACAACCTGGATATAAAGCTTTCTCAGCATTTGTAAGTAGCTTTTAAAATTTTAGGATCATCTACACTATTTTGCTGTGCCGCTTCAACCATTTCAACCATATTATCATCAAAATTATCATCCAAAAATTATTTCCTAAAATTGTAGTCTACTTCAGGATCTAAATTTGTTGGAAAATACTTGGTCAAGTTTTATCCATGCCAAATCAAATTGTCATACATTTGGTTAATACCATCGATTAGTAAGTGGTTTCTGATATCATTAATATGAATTGTTTGGCAATTTCCACACCTAATACATGGATATGACATAGATGTTTTGCCACATGAATGTTTTTGTCCAAACTCAATAAAACGATCAACACCTTCTTCATATTTCTTAAATAATCTATCTGTCATCATCAACGATTTATCCTTTGTGTTCTAATCTAATTAAATGAAATTAATGAGACAAATCACCTTAACAAAATCAAATAACAAAGTATTTAAGTGGCTACCATAATTGCAAGATAGTCATTCAATCACTAAAGTACTAAATTTAAATTCGAGATTAGAATTTTTGCATTAAATTAAACTTATAATAAAGTATCTAAGTGGCTACTATAACTGTAAGATTGTGTAACCGAATTTAAATTCTAAACGACTATGTAACTAAATTTAAACGTAACCAAATTAAACGATACAATTGAAAAAAATAAATTGTAGCCATATCTAAACGATCATGCACCAAACAATAGCTAAATCTAAACGATCGTGTAGCAAATATATTACGCGCGCGTTGTTGACGGTGTGGTTGACATGACATTTTTGGTATTTTACACGGTGGGCTCTAGGCTTTTTCCATTTTTGGAATTGTTATATACAACCGCTTTGTTATATTTTTGAAAAGACCCATTTTGATAAATATTATGAAATATAAAGAATTCGAACCTATTGAATTTATATTTGCCATCATTTTAGGGGTATTATCTAAAATTTGAATTCAAATCGTTATTAAACATATATATTATGAATCATAGAATAAATTGTTAATTCATTGATTTAAATCCTAAGAATTCGAAAATCTGGTAGAAATTACCGTCATATTTTTAGGGGATATTGGTGCTAAGAAAATATTTTGTTTAGTTAAAATTTACCAAAATTGAATGTTGTTTACCAATACATAATATTCTGACTCATTTTTCGAAGAATCCAAATAGTATTATTAAAAAATGAATTGTCCTATATAAATGAGTATAATCCAATATGACCTATCTAAATGTACTGTATCAATCGATAAAAAATGGACTGTCATATATAAATAGGTATGTTAGGATATAAAAAAATAAAAAAAGTTTGCAGTCGGCGGTTTTGCTTCGACCAATAATTTTTACATAAATAAAAAGGTTTATGGGATTTGTTATTTTTTAGTTTGTTATTTCCTATTTTACTCTGCACATTATTTCGATCATTTATCAGGTCAGAAATTATCCTTACAAAACCCCAATGCAACTTAGGGGTAAATTTTGGAATTTTTACAAAAAGGAAAAAGAAAGAAAAAAGGAAAAAAACTCTTTGGTCACATGAAAAGAGTCGACGTCACTCACATAGCTTAATCCCATTCACTGGCGCTGAAGAGCCTCAGCCATTCCCTTAAGCCCCAAACCTCTACAATTCAATTCCTTCACTTCCATTTCACTCCCACCATTTCTGAGCACAACAAACCTTTCGTCAAAACATGCTTCTTCTAATGGCCTTCTCTGGCCCTTCCTTCCTCCATCCTTCCTCTGCTTCCAGACTCAATCCCCTTCTCTTTACCAAGCACCGGCGTTCTTTTGCCCTCTCCCGCTTCCGTTTCCGTCGTTTACACCAGAGACAATTAGCTGGTACTCTCACTTCTCCTCGTGTTTGGTTGCTTTTGTGGGTAGTGCCAATGGGTTCCTATCCCTTTTTGTTTTCCGATTTCTCATGAATTTTTGTTCCTACGGATTTTAGTGGCTGAATTTGACTCATTATTTGCAAGAGATATTTGCTGAAGTGTCGTTATAACTAAATTTACTATCAACCATCGGCTTAAGCTTTTCGGGTGATGTAACATAGTATAAAAGCATGTGTTTTAATTCTATTAATATTGATTTCTGTTTGTTGACCTTCTACAAATTTTAAGGCCAGAGGAATGTGTTGATTAAATGTACCAAATTAAAATTTTTGAATCAATCAATATTTAACATGTATGGGTTTAAGGTTCATCAATGTTATAAAAAGCTATTGTGGCTTATGTCTTGAGCCAAGACTTCAACTTTTAGCCTCAAAGCTTAGACTTTCCTTAAATCACAAAAGGCATACGTCCTTGTAACAGTACTCCAAGGTTTAAAATCTAAAATAATATTTGTTCGACTCATTCTTAAAAATATAAAGGTTTAAGTAGTGGCAATTTGAACGATTGCTTCTTTTACATCTGTGACTCTAAGAACATTGAAAAAGAAATTTATAGTATAAATGAATTCTATTAATTATAGTAGTAGTTATATTAAATACGTCCTTTCAGAATTTTTTAAGAGAAAATTGTGGGTTTTTTTCCCACTTTTATATGAATATCGTGTTTGGCATTGTTTGATCATACCAATTTAGACTTTGTAAAATGTTTTTTATTCAATTAGAGGCTTAGGCCTCATGTCGCCTTAAGGCTTACTACTCGTCTTGTCAAGAGGAAAATTCTCAAGGCCACCTTTAGCCTTTTATTGCATAGAGGTTCATTGAGAATTTCATGCTGTTGTTTGCAATTGGGTGTTCATGGCATTCATGAACTTTTTCTGAGTGTCATACATTGGAAATGAAACAATTTCATTTTATTGTTTGAATAATTTGTTTTGCTTGAGAACCGTGGTTAAGCATTTGATAGAGATAGAAGGGACAATTTCCCTTTGGGTTGGATTCGTGGTGGTCATGTATATAATAATTTATAATTAGTAGAAGTGACCTCTTAATCTTGATTCGGACAAGGGCTAGAAGTATTCTCGATAGACAAAGTATCACATTCATTTGCATCTGTGTATATTCACCAGTAGTTCATGGAATTTTCAGTTGCTGCATCAGCGAATGGTGTTTTTACTTCTCCAGAGATAGCAAAGACGTTTGACTTTGCTTCGGAAGAGCGAATATACAAATGGTAATCGATATCATGTCAAATATCTCACAGTATTTAACATTAAGATCACTTCTCTTTTTGTTGACTATACTATTGGCGTGTTGCTTTAGCCTATTTGATGACAAATTTTTGTCTTGTGCTACTTCATGGTTTTGTATTTTATCTAAGTGTGTTGAAAAGAAGTTAGTGCATTATTTCAATAATTGATTGCTCGTTAAGGATTCCAAGAATGTACTGGTATTTCTTTTTCTGCAATTGAGCCGGCTTCTTCTTAACATTTTATTTAATTTTTTAAACTCGATCAATGATCAGTTTAAGGAGAATTTTAGGAAACAGTCAGAAATTTGGACTTGGTTATTCCAGAGGTTCTGTTGGTTTTTTGAGATAAGATGTCTCTTTCTGTATCATGTTTTCTTAAAAAAACTGTGAATAGTTTTGGCTCATACCTTAGTTGAGTTTCTACATCTTTGTTCCATTAAATTTGGTTCTACCATTTTTACTTTATTTTATTTATTTATTATTCTTTTAAATTTTCTAAGTAAACAACATATTCTTGTTTGTTCCAGTGATCTAAATTGACCAAAATTGAATTTACCTCTTTTATTTTATTTTATTTTTTGGCAAGGTAAATGTGTACCTAATCTTCATTACTGAGTTTCACTTGACCGTGAGAAGAAAGACAAATTTGCTCACTTACGTATGATTATTTAATGCTCTTTTTGTCTTGTTAGGTGGGAATCTCAAGGGTATTTTAGGCCACATTATGATCAAGATACTGTTCCGTTTGTGATTTCAATGCCACCTCCCAATGTCACAGGATCATTGCACATGGGACATGCGATGTTTGTGACTCTTGAGGTTGTTAAACTAAGAGCTAGCCGGTAGCCTGTATCTGATCATGAATTTTATGTCTGCAACCAACTCTACATGATAATACAATTTATTGTATTAAAATATTGATATAAGATTAACTTGACCGTAATCCATTAGTTTAAACTTTTGCATCTATGGGGTTATGGTATCCAAATAGGAGGCTAATGTAGCTTAAATAGCCTCAAGGAGCAATCCTTCAAGAATCAAACTTGTGAGTCTTTTCTTAGAATGAGCTTCTGCAGGGGGAAATTCATATTTATAAAGTTTATTGTAAGTGGGGGGGGTAAAAGGGAATTAAACTAGAATAGCCCTATTCATTTTACATCAAATCAAGATAAAGTTGATATGGCGAACAACCTAGTTTTTCTTATTGTGGCCCATTATTTTTATCATCACTTTTTACCTAGTAGTTTATGCCCAACATCTGATGGTACCAGAAAATTACAGTGAAATAATATTCCCAGTGACAAGGACTTGGACAGTTTAATTGTCTTGTGGTCCTCAGTCAATTCTTTTGAGCAAGCCTTCATTTCTTTCCTTGTTATCTTTGCTCTAGTTGTCCCTCAACGATTGCTATTGGTTTCCCTTGCCAGGATATTATGGTTAGATACAACCGTATGAAGGGAAGACCAACACTCTGGCTTCCTGGGACTGATCATGCAGGTATTGCCACACAGGTTTGTCTCTAAAGTGAGCCAGTAGACTGCTGTCTTTATTTCATTCGCTAGTATCTCATAAACACATATAACAAGCCAAAATATTCAAATGATTTCACTCTTCAATGCAGGAGAAATTTCTCCTTATTTTGTATGGATGGCTGTCTAAGTCAGTGACGGAATATATTTCATTTTTCTATTTCTACTTTTTGAACTTAAGTTTAATCTAGAGGCACATTCTCTTGCATTTCCTTGCAGTTGGTTGTTGAAAGAATGCTTGCGTCTGAAGGAATAAAAAGGGTTGAATTGGGTAGAGATGAATTTACAAAGCGAGTTTGGGAGTGGAAAGAGAAGTATACAATCTCACACAATTTACTTTCGTTATTTATTTTGGTCTTGAAGTTTGCTTGCTTCTATGAAAAATAATAATGGTAACTTTTGACTTTGCCTATCAAGATAATTCATAGCTTTGTAATTTTTTAAAATTTCATCTTAGCATACTATTGTCCTAAATCTTGTATCTCCATTTCCTGCTTCTTTGTATTCTAATGATATCTTTTCTGGTGAAGTTGCTGAAGATCCCTTTTTGGGATAAGAAAAATGGGTGTGGCTTCATGTTCTTGAATAAGAACAAGGATCCTGTGTTATTCCTAATCCTACCGTTCATTGTTGATTCAAAGCAAGCATTTCACAATATTTATGATATGAATCTTAATTGTTTGCATATTTTCTCTAGCTGCTATCTCATTTAAAATGAATGATTTTTTCCCCATTCGAACTTTAAAGGTATGGTGGAACTATCACTAATCAAATTAAGAGACTTGGAGCTTCCTGTGATTGGACTAAAGAGCACTTCACACTTGATGACCAGCTGAGTCGTAAGAGAGTTTTCCATTGCATTTATTTTGTAGGCAGTAGACAGAAAAGAGGGTTAATGATTGCATGAGTGTATGTTATGCCAGCTGAAATGTTTTCTTACAAATTGCAATTGGGTGGTGTCTTATTCTTGCACTGATATTTGCCATACTTAGGTGCCTTTTATGCTATTTTGAGTTCTTTAGATAGAAGGTTTGTATTCTATTCTCCTTTGACTCCTTATGGGTGTTTGTATGCATAGACATAGAACTTTTAACTCATCATGGAAAATAACTTTATTTAAAGAAAAAGATCATAAAATTAAAAATTTGGTCACGAGTGTAATTTCAATCTGGTCCTTGAAATTTCAATTTAGCTCCTAAAATTGAGCTTAATTTCAATTTGATTCTGGTGGTTTTAAAGGTTCTATTTGGTCTTATGATTTAGTTAAACCTCACAAATCGTCCAAATGAGACTCTTTTTCAACCGAAAATCCACTTATTTCATTATAAGAAAAGCTTTTCTTTTGCCAAAATTGTATTTTGAGTATAATGTTGTTAGACCCCAATTGTCTTTCAATATAGCAGAAGGGGAAAGAAAAAATAATGCACGTGTTAGTGAGGGGAAGTTACAGTTAGAGGAAAGGAGCAGTTAAATATGAGGGGAGTAGGAAAGAAAGAGGGAATTAGTTTGTGGGTAGTTTTCTACACTCTTCCTTGAGAGATAGGATAGGCAGAGAGGGTAGAATTTTACTTTTGTGTTCATAGTTTTATGTACTTTTCAATTCATAATTGATAGTTCATCAATTCTACTTTGTAATCTTGAAGTATTTTCAATCAAATTAGAACACAACTACTTGGTGTTCTATCATTTTGGTATCAGAGCAACAATACCTGGGAAAGATTTAGATATGGCATAGAAGCGAATTGAGGAGAAACTTGAAGCAGTTGATCAGGACATTTCGGGAATAAGAGTGGAATTACACAAGTTGCCAACGATCGAGGAAAATTTGACATCAATGGCCAAAGTATTGAATGATTGTGTATCTGGGCTGAGAAACAACAGCAACAACAGTTGCTACTGAAATATATGGAAGGAATGATGAAGGAGAAGTCGATGATGACTGAAGGGTCGGAGGGATCATCAAGTAAAGGACCTTCGCTTGAAATTTCGATTGATGGGGCAATTCTTCTGTCCAAGAAATCAAGACTGCAATGAAGATAAACAATTCGGAAGGGGAAGAATCTACAAATGATAGAAGCAAATTCAAGAAGGTCTAGATGTCGGTTTTCCACGGTAATGACTTCGATTCTTGGCTATTCAGAGTAGATACGTACTTCCAAATCCATAAGTTGACAGATTCGGAGAAGATGATATTTGCAATGACTAGTTTTGATGGAGTGGCTTTGGATTGGTATATATCACTTGAAGAATGAGTACCATTTGTAGATTGGGCAGAGTTGAAGAAGAGATTTCTGACTTGGTTCAGATCCATACGTAAAGGATCCATCTGTGGAAGGTTTTTGGCTATTAAGTAGGAGTTTGTAGTAGAGGAATACAGAAATTTGTCTGACAAATTAGTGGCGCCATTGTCATACTTGCCGAAAGAAGTTTTAGAGGAAGCGTTTATGAATGGGCTTAGCCCATGGATCAAAGTTGAAGTAGAATGTTGGGAACTAGTTGGGTTCGTTTAGATGATGAAATTGGCCCAACGTGTCGAAAATAGAGAAATTACGAGAAGAGAAATTGGATTCAAAGGGGGTAACGGAGGTAAAACCTACATTAGTTTGCCTACTGTTAAACCTAATTTATCTATGAATGTGAATGAAACAAAATTGGGCAGGAATCTTCCAATGTGAACCATCACCTTGTGAGGAGTGGTTGCGGGGGAGAACTGACGAGAAGTACAATCCAAGAGGCTATCAGATACTGAATTCCAAGCTTAGAGGGAGAAGGGACTTTGTTTTCATTGTGAAGAAAAGTACCATGCCGGCCATTGTTGTAAAGTGAAAGAATAGAAGAAATTGAGGATACTGGTGGTGCGAGAAAATGGAGAGGAAGTTTAGGGTTATCTATCAATTTTGATGATCCTGATGAAGAAGCAGTAATGAAAGCACTTGAAGTGGAAAATGGAGAGAAACCCATTATAAAGTTATCTATCAATTCTATGGTGGGCCTGACTAACCTGGGAACTATGAAAGTCAAAGGGAGGATCAAGGATGAATGGTGATCGTATTAATTGATTGTGGAGCAACTCACAACTTTATCTCTAAAAAACTAGTGCACTCATTGAATTTGCCAACTAAAGAGACATCGAATTATGGGGTGATCTTAGCTACCAACTAAAGAGACATCGAATTATGGGGTGATCTTAGGCTCGGGAGTAGCTATTAAAGAAAAGCGCATTTGTGGAAAGGTTGAATTGATGGTGGGTGATTGGAAGATCAGTGATAGCTTCTTACCAATAGAATTGGGAGGTGTAGATGTGATTTTAGGAATGCAATGGCTCCGTTCTTTGGGGGTAACTGAGGTGGATTGGAGGAACTGATCTTGACGTTTCGACAAGAAGGTGGTAAGATAGTGATAATGGGGGATTCTAGTCTAACCAAAGCTTGGGTCAGTTTGAGAAGTATGATAAAATCGTGGTCACCATCTGATTAGAGCTTTTTGGTTGAATTTAGAGCCATGGAGGGGGGAATGACAGTTGCATAAATGTATGACGAGGAGAAAATACCTATAGTTGGTGAGTCCATTCCAACATTGTTAGAAAGTATGAGGATGTTTTCAATTGGCTAGAGGAGTGCCACCACATAGAGCAATTGAGCACTGTATACACTTGAGAAAGGGAACAGATCTTGTTAATGTGCAGCCATATAGACATGCGTATCAACAGAAGGAAGAGATGGAGAAGTTAGTTGATGAAATGTTAGCTTCCGGGGCGGTTCGTCCCAGTAATAGCCCTACTCAAGTTCTATCTTGCTAGTTAAGAAGAAGGATGGAAGTTGGAGACTTTGTGTGGATTATCGTGCTTTGAATAATGTCACTATTCCAGAAAAATTCCCTAACCCAATGATTAAGGAGTTATTTGATGAACTGAATGGAGCACAATTGTTTTTGCCCTCAAGGCCAGTATCATCAAATTCGAATGAGTCCAAGGGACGTGGAGAAGACAACCTTTGGAACTCATGAAGGCCACTATGAATTCTTGGTGATGCCGTTTGGTTTGACTAATGCACCCTCTACATTTCTGTCTTTAATGAATACCATATTCTGACCATACCTAAGGCGATTCGTTTTGGTATTCTTTGATGGTATTCTCATCTATAGCAGAACATTGGAAGAGCATTTGCAACGTCTACAAGTGGTGTTGTTTCCTTTTCCAAAAAAAAGAAAAAACATCTACAAGTGGTGCTGGAAATTTTGCGGGAAAACAAATTGTATGCCAATTTTAACAAATGCAACTTTGCTAGAACAAGAGTTGGATATATTGGGCACATAATTTCTGGAAAAGTAGAAGTGGACTCGGGGAAATTAGAGCTATCAAGGCGTGGCCAACACGTACAAATGTTAAAGAAGTAAGGGGATTTCTTGGCCTAATGGGTTACTGTAGAAGATTTGTGCAGAATTATGGGAGTGTAGCAGCCCCACTCACTCAATTGTTGAAGTTAGGAGCTTATAAGTGGTTAGCGGAAGCACAAACAGGTTTTGAGAAGTTGAAGACAACAATGATGACACTGCCAATATTGGCCATGCTAGATTTCAACCTTCCTTTTGAGATTCAGATGGATGCATCAAGGTTTGGAGTAGGGGCAGTTCTGATTCAAGCTGGACGTCCTATAGCTTATTTCAGTCACACATTATCCATAAAAGACTGAGCAAAACTAGTGTATGAGAGAGAATTAATAGCAGTAGTTCTTGCTGTCCAAAGATGGAGACTGTATTTGTTGAGGAGGAAGTTCACAGTTAAAACAGATCAACGGTCGTTGAAATTTTTGTTAGAGCAGCAGGTGATACAATCGCAGCACCGAAAGTGGATTGCCAAGTTATTAGGGTACTCATTCGAGGTTGTGTACAAGCTCGGACTTGAGAACAAAGCAGTAGATGCTCTATCAAGAGTGCCTCCAGCAGTGCACTTAAATCATATATCAGCTCCAGCATTATTAGATTTGACCATTATTATAGAAGAGGTGCAGAAAGTCTCGCAATTGAGAGAGATTATCAATGAATTAGAAAAGAATGAGGAACAATTCTAGAATTTTCCTTACAACACTAGATACTGAAATACGAGGAGAGATTGGTTATATCAAAGATATCCTCTTTGCTGCCTACAATCTTGCATACATACCATGACTCAGTGTTTGGAGGTCACTGGGGTTTACTTAGAACGTACAAAAGAATGACTAGCGAATTATATTGGGAAGGAATGAAGAGAATGCTCATTTGCCAATGAACTAAAACTTTATCTCTTTCACCAGTGGGTTTATTAATGCCTTTGGAAATACCGATGCCATTTGGAGTGAAATTTCCATGGATTTCATTGAAGGATTGCCTGAAGTTGTGGGGTTTGAACTTGAAGTCATCTTGGTGGTAGTGGATCGAATGCATAAGTATGGACATTTTGTTGTCTTGAAACACCCCAATACTGCCAAATCGGTGGTGGAAATCTTTGCGAAAGGAATAGTATGGCCGCACGGTTTTTCTAAATGTATTGTGTCTGATCGTGATAAAGTGTTCCTCAGTCAGTTTTGACGTGAAATGTTTCATTTATCAGGGACTAAATTGAACCGGAGTTCAGCCTATCACCCACAATCGGATGGCCAAACTGAAGTTGTCAATTGGGGGGTTGAAGTATATTTGAGATGCTTTTGTGGGGAGAGGCCTAAAGAGTGGGTGAATTGGCTTCATTGGGTGGAATATTGGTACAATACCACATACCAAATATCACTAGGGATCACTCGATTCGAAACTGTCTATGGCCGAAGACCTCCTTCTTTAATATACTATGGTGATAAGGAGACACCGAACTCAACACTTGAACAACAACTGAAGGATAGAGATGTGGCATTATGCGCTATGAACACCTCAAAAATGCTCAAGATAAAATGAAGAAGTATGCTGATATGAAAAGAAGACAAGTGAAATTCCTGGTGGGAGATTTGGTATTCTTGAAGATCAGACCATATCGTCAAACCTCCTTGAGGAAGAAAAGAAATGAGAAGTTATCACCTAAATACTTTAGACCTTACAAAGTACTAAAAAGAATGGGTCTTGTTGCTTATAAGCTGGAGCTGCTGGCTACATCATCAATACATCTGGTGTTCCACATATCACAACTCAAAAAGATGATAGGAGAACATACCAAAGTACTGCAGCTGCTGCCGAATATGAATGAAAATCATGAAGGGATGACAAGACCAGAAGAGGTGTATGGGTACCGGAAGAATCCTTCAACAAAAGAATGGGAAGTGCTAATCAGTTAGAAGGATTTACCACCTCATGAAGCAACTTGGGAAGGCTGGGATGACTTTCAACAACAGTTTCCAGATTTTCACCTTTAGGACAAAGGTGACCTTGGAGGGGGAATGCAATGTTAGACCCCCAATCGGCTTTCAATATAGCAGATGGGGAAAGAAAAATAATGCATGTGTTAGTGGGAGGAAGTTACCGTTAGAAGAAAGGAGCAGTTAAACATGAGGGAGTGGGAAAGAGGAAAGGGGGAATCAGTTTGTGGGTAGTTTTCGGCACTCTTTCTTGAGAGAGAGGATAGGCAGAGAGGGTAAAATTTTACTTTTGTGTTTATAGTTTTCTGTACTTTTCAATTCAGAATTGATATTTGATCAATTCTACTTGTTAATCTTTGAAGTATTTTCAATCAAATTAGAACACAACTACTTGGTGTTCTATCAAATGTCTATGAAAATCAAGTCAATTGAAATGCATTTTCTATGTCCATCCCTTTTGTCTAATTTCTTTTTTAATTCGATGATCTATTAGAAAAATAAATAAATATTTTCCAAGTCCATTTAAATTACTTTCTTACCATGGTCAGTTGGCTTGAAAGCAATTTCCACACTTGCTGATACACGCTTTTGAATGTTTAGGAGCCGTTATCGAGGCATTTGTTCGACTTCATGAGAGAGGCTTGATCTATCAAGGTAGAATACTGATTTCTGAAGGGCCTTTTTGTACTATGTTTCACATAATGCAGAAGATGCTGATTTATCTAGTTCCAAATTTGGTATTTTTTAATGTATGAACCATTTTTTGTGATTTGTGGGTTTTATTTTTGGCTTGGTCTTGAACTTTTGCTTGTTCTTCCATTTTGATTCTGAAGCTTCTGAAACCTTGATTTTGGTAGCTGAACAATCCATATTCCATTTTGATTCCTGAGTTAAGTCATTAAATTTTCATTGAATTCCGATGCCATATATAAAGTTTTACCGTCATGGTAAAGCTTAGCTGTGGACCCTTAAACCTGCCTCACCTTCTGTTAGATCAGACTGTTAAACGTGAGAGTTGGAGACAAGCTCTTCTAATTGTGTTATTAGGTAATTTAACCTGTTTTTATTACAATTGTTCCAGTATCTGATAGCCATTAGCCATTACCTCAGTTTTAAGCTTAAAATTTACTCAGTGTTATCCAGTTAACGCCACTTATTTCCATTGATTACATCCTGTTTAATCGGAAGTGAATCATACCATGAAGGTTTTAAAATTGTTACTTTATAGAAGAATTTGGAATAATGAAGGGGGAACCTAAACCATATCTGAGATTTGATTGGTTGTGTTTTTATGTTCTTGGTATCTTAAATCTAAATTCTTTTTGTAATTTATTTTTCTATACTATCTCGACCAACTGAATATCTTTATTTAACTTGATTGGCTGACTCTATTATGTGTTCCATGTATCAAAAAACAAGAAAAAAACAAAAGGAAGAAAGAACTCGTGGTTCTTCAATTTTTTGCCATTGAGTGCACCTCCTGATCCCTCTAGGACTCCCGTGATTACAACTTCCTTATTGCTCTCTTTGTGTAACTCTCTTGTACTTTGAGTTCTTATTAATAAAGAAGTTTTGTCCCCGTTAAAAAAAAGTATTATGCCATAAAATTAGTATGGGAGCAATTAGAGGATAAGATCTTCATATAGAAATATTTCGTTTACATGATATTTTAGTCTTTTGTAAAAAAGGTATTCAGATTAATGAGCTCCTTTATTAAAATTGAAAATCATGTATGAATTTCTCTCAAGTCAAAGTTGTCCAAATAACTGGCTGATTACTGGATTTATTTATTTATTTCCTCAGGATCTTACATGGTAAACTGGTCTCCGAATTTGCAAACTGCTGTTTCTGACCTGGTAAGTCTCTAGTCTATTGGCAGAATTAGTTCTTTTATTACTTTTTGTTTTCAATTTTTCCTTTCTAACGTGAGTGGTAACTTTGCCTAGGAAGTAGAGTACTCTGAAGAATCTGGTACTCTCTATCATATTAAGTATCGAGTGGCTGGAGGTTCAAGGTAGCTGTGAGAACACATTTCTTTAATGATTGCCTTAGAATGTCCAATCTCATCCGTGTTCTATACTGATAACCTAAATCAGTATCCATAGTTCTTAACTGTGGTTTTATTGAGCTAGAAGTCTTCTGTTCCTTTACTCTCAAATACATTATAGGACTAGTTTAATACATCAATGGATCTTTCCTCATTTGTTCTCCTATGATGAAATTGAACAACCTGAATAAAATTTTTAGATCTGTAACAGGTCTAAATCTAATTCATACTCATCCAATTTACAGTTTGTTTATAAGAAATTTGCAAATATATATATATATATATATATATTGTTGAAAACTAGGGCCTATTGGAGTGTTTATAGCCCCAAGGGTATTTGTGTAATTTATCGTACTCTAGTTTTATTTCTTTTTTTGTTAGGGATTATTATAGCTTTACTCTTGTACTTTTTAATTCATTTGAAAATAATAAGAGCGACTTCTATTGTGGTTTTTTTTTCTCCTTGTACTAGGTTTTTCCATGTATACCTTGTCTTCTTCTTTTCAATATGGTATCAGAGCGTGGTTACGATACCCTAACCGCCATTGGCGAAAACCAAATGATGCAAAATACCCTAGCCGCCATTGGCGAAAACCAAATCGGCACTAGCCTCGACTTAGCCATAATTGCCGCACCACCGGAACCGCCGCTGTCATCGCCAGAATGATCACCAGAGTCATTGCTGTTGCTGTAAAAGTTGTCAGAGCCGCTATTTTCCCGCTGCCGATTCTGCCGCTTCCGTTGATTGTTATCTTCAGTCCTTACATATCTATCAAACTATAATGCTGTCACAATCCTTTGATGAAGATCCTAATCGAAACATACACCATGAAAACAAGGTTAGTGAGTCGTCCGCCTATCATAGAGGTAAATTCTCTGCTATGGCAACAAACTTCTTGCAGCAACCGGGTTTTCCTCATCATGCATTGTTTAATTATGAACATCAAGGTTTGGTTGGTTTATCTTCGGTAATGGTTCAGCAACAGTTGGCGAATCTTCAGACAAGTTTTCAGCAACAGATCGCTGCTCTTGGTGCAGCTCTAGGAGCTTCCACAAATTCTGCCTCTCCTTTAGTCTTACTGATGTATTTAGAGAACTCGGTAACCTCTTTCCCTACCTTAATTGCTACAAGTTATTTATTTGGCTTCTTAGGAAATTCCATAAGAGAAATTGGAGGGGAGAAATTGAATGGTCAGAATTATTTCTCGTGTTTAAATCTATTAAGATGACGCTTAAGGGGCATCACAAATTTGGATACCTAATAGGAGAGGTACTGAGACCTAGACCGGGAGACCCTCAAAAGCGAATATGGAAAGGAGAGTACTCTCTTCTTCGGTCTGAGTTGATTAACAGTATGAAACCTCAAATTGGGAAACCTTTGTTGTATGCTGCTACTTCTCGAGACATAAGGGATACAATTCAAAAGTTATCCTCAAAGAGGTAGAATGCGTCTCACCTTTATACTCTACGCAAGCAGGTTCATGAGTGCAAGCAGGGGACAATGGATGTCGCTTCATATTTTAACAAGCCATCTCTGATTTGGCAAGAGATGGGCTTATGTCGAGAGATTGTCTAGAACTGTCCTTGTGGAGGAGTTTAATACTCCAAAATTGAGGAAGTTGATTGTGTATATGATTTCCTTATCGGCTTGAATTCCAAGTTTGACTTAGTCCTCCTCTAGGTTTTGAAGTTTAATTTGACCACCAAGTGTGTAAGCTTCGAAAATCTCTTCATGGTTTGAAACAATCTTCCAGGGCATGGTTCGATAGATTTATCACCTTTGTTAAATCTCAAGGGATCTCTCAGGGACATTATGATCACACATTGTTTACAAAAAGGTCTGAATCTGGAAAAATTGCTGTGTTGATTGTGTCTATCGATGTATTGTCCTACCAGGAGATGATTATTGTTGAGATTACCAGGTTGAAAAAAGAAGATGGGCGATGAGTTTGAAATCAAAGACTTAGGAAATCTGAAGTACTTCCTTGGGATGGAGGTGGCACGATCGAGGGAAGCGTTCTCTGTTTGAAGTATACTCTTGACTTGTTAAAGGAAACATGTACGACTGGATGTAGACCTACTGGTATCCCTATGGAATTCAATGCGAAATTGAAAAATTCTAGTGTCAAAGTTCCTATTGATAAAGAGGAGTATCAACGTTTAGTTTGAAAGTTGATTTATCTATCCCACACAAGACCAGATATCTCCTATGTAGTTAGCACTGTTAGTCAATTTATGCAAGCACCCTATGAATAACACATGGAAGTTGTGAATCGCATTCTGAGATACTTGAAAACTAGTCTAGGTAAAAGTCTGATGTTCCGAAAAACTGACAAAAAATGTATTGAGGCTTATACTGACTCTGATTGGGCAGGATTGGCAGAAAGTCCACTTTGGGATACTGTACCTTTGTGTGGGATGATTTTGTTACTTGGAGGAGTAAGAAGTAGGATATTGTCACTTGAAGTAGTGCTGAAGTCGAATACATAGCTATGAGTTTGGAAATCTATGAAGAGATCTGGTTGTAGAAAGTTTTGTCTGATCTTCACTAGGACTATGAGTTAGCTATGAAGCTCTTCTGTGACAATAATGTTGCTATAAGCATAGCCAATAACCCAATTCAACATGACATAATGGAATATACCTGGAGATAGACAAACGTTTTATAAAGGAGAAACTTGACAATGACAATATCTGTATCTTGTATATTCCTTCTAGTCAACAAATTGTTGATGTCCTTACAAAAGGGTTACTCAGGCAAAGCTTTGACTATTGTGTTAGTAAGTTGGGTCTAATTGATATCTATGCTCCAACTTGAGGGAGAGTGTTGGAAATTAGGGCCTAGTGGAGTGTTTATAGCTCGAAGGGTATTTGGGTCATTTATTGCCCTAGTTTTATTTCCTTTCTTATTAGGACCTATTATAGCCTATATATATTCTTTCCGTCGTACTCTTTTGAATTCATTAGACAATAATAAGAGCGACTTCTATTGTGGTTTTTTCTCCCAGTACTAGGGTTTTCCACGAATACTTTATCTTCTTCTTTTCAATATATATATATATATATATATATATATATAGATAGATAGATAGATAGATAGATAGATAGAAAGAAGTGCTTTCCAAAAGGTAAGTTCTCTTTCCCCTTCTCTCTTCCCACTCCCCTCCTTTCTTTCTCCTCCCCCTCCTTCCCTTCAACTTCATAGCCGGCCGACTACCCTCTCTGGTAGACAATGCTAGCCGTCGCCTTGTTCTTTGGCATTACCCTAGCTACCATTCTGACTTCTCAAAGATGGAAGTAAAAAGCTGCAAAATCGACAACCTTTTCTTCTGCATCTGGCATGAATATGAAGCTTTTCACATTGAAGATGTTAAAGCTAATATTTATGACTTTGTCAATTCTTCAACTTAGAAGGTCCATTCAAACGGTGAAAGATTTGAATAAGAAATCTGAAGAAGTTTATTTCTATAAGAAAGAAAAAGTTGATTGTGGAAGGGTTGAAGCTTCCAAATTCAGATCCAAAAGTGGGTGGGTTCTGAGATGCACTCAATGGCCTTATAGAGGAAGATCATTTATTCATATCCCCATTGGTGAAGATAAACAAGGTTGGAAAAGTTTCGGAAAAATGTTGGGAGACTTCAAGGACATCCATGACGACAAAATCTGATTCTCCACCCAATCCATGGTCAACACCATTATGAAGCAGCCGAATAGAAGTATGAAAGGGAGCTATCCGGAGATAGCAAAATCAAAAGAGACACCCAAGATCTCTTTCTTCGATACCACAAAACAAAGTACAAGTAAATATTGGGTGATTAAGAATCCAGTAGTCTTTAAAGCAAATTTTGATAATCTTTGGGTTTTGTTTCAAAATTTTTTGAATTTGATAGTTGGGTAAAAATTAATGAAGCATTAGAACTCTTTTTCGACTCAAGTTATCATCAATCCATGATTTGTAGACAATGCTCTAATTGAATTGGATCGTGGTCCTCTGAAGGAGTTCAGTGAAAATCCAGGCAAATGGCAATTTTTTGGTGCCTCATATTTAAAGTTGGAAAAGTGGAACAATCTCATCCATGGAAGTCCGTTATATTAGAAAGGCTATGGGGTGGATTACAATAAAAAATCTACTACTTGATTATTGGTGTAATAAAACTTTTGAAGTGATAGGAGCTCATTTTGAAGGTTAAGAAAATATTGCAGCTGAAACTATCAACTTCATTAATGTCTCAGAAGCCAAGATTCAAGTGAAGGGGAATCTATGTGGTTTCATTTCGGCAACCATTGAGATTTTTGATGAAAGAAAAGGAAACATTTTTTTTGAATTTTGGTGATATCTCTGTATCCAATCCGCCCAGCAAAGTACAAGGTGATTTATTTACTCACTATTTCTCTAATCCTTTAGATATTGTCAGATTAAACCAAGTTATGAAGGACGAAGGCTTTGAGGAAGTTTCATTTAGCTCCAAGTTTGACTCTCCTTCCTTCGAACTCCATCCCAAGTACGCAAAGGAAGGATAAGTTGTTTGATAGGCTGTTCAAACATCTTCATCAGAGGCCAATATCAACTCTCTGGAACTGTAAAGCAACGTCGGATTCTAGGAATTCTTCCCTTCAACCTCCAGCTAATGGTAGTTTCGTTAGTAAACAGTGGGCAAAGACAATCGGAAGTCTGAGAATTTCAAGAGTCGTTCAAAATCAAAACCACCAATTAGGAGAAACTCAGTTTTCCGCCAAAGGATACTTCTTTTAATTTTATTCCATTTGAAAAATCACTTGTAGGAGACCAGCAGTCACTTATCTGCAGCATTAAAGAATATAATAATGTTATTTCTATGAATAAGAATGCCAGCAAGACTTTAATCTCCATGAAGGCCAATAATAAAGTTCAGATGGGAGCTGCATCTACTCTGCCAGAAAGCAAAAAGTTGTTATTAACGAAGAAAGAGAAGGGTGCAGAAGATAGTTGTGTTATTAATTTAGTGGGTCCCAGGCTCCTTCCAACGTCTTCTAATTTTAAAAATATGGCATGTGAAAAGTTAAAAAATGGAGAGCAAAGGTCACCCAACTCTAAAAATAATAATAAAAAAGAAAGCAGCTCTATTTTTCCGATAACATTGATGCCAGCAAGTCAATCAACAAAGAAGTAAGATCTTCTTCTCTCTTGTTAGTTCGGTTTAACAAAGCTAAAAAGATTTCTTGTCCCCCAAAGTTCTTGAAGCATTTTATAAGGAAAAAGACTTCCTTCAACAATGTTTGGACTGCTCTTTTCAATTCTGAGACTTTTGGAGCTTGTTGATTCAAGGCTCAAGAGAAGCATTCCCAAGGTCATCGATCTTTCAAGTCTTCATTCACTAATGTAAATCTGGATCTTTTGGAAGTTTCTAGCTCTTTAGTCCAAGATACTGGTTTCAATACCAGGTTAGTCAATCCTTAATCTAAGCTGCATTCTTTCTCTTTCTCTAAATTCAAACCAGCCGACTCAAATATGCCCTTTATGCAAGGTATATTGAACTCTCAACAAAAGTGCGAGCAAAATACAAGCAAGGTGCAATATGGGATTGCTAATCTAGAGGAAGATGGCTGTCTCGTTGTTTAAGAAGCTCAAGACTCGGATGTTGAATCAATCCCAAGTGATAGAGTGAGCAATTAGAAGAGATCAAAGCAGGGGAAGAGGTTGAAAATTCTGAGATTTTGGAGATCGTAATCAGCGATGTTACGAATTGTTTGTGGAGGAAGGTGTAGAAGAAGAACAACCTTTTCTCCAGAAATTCAGAGAAGAAATTCCACGGCACTTGCGTCACATCATCAAAGCTTATGGTATATCTTTCCTTTGAGTTCTTTAAATTTTATCTCCAGCATTGAAAGTAGTCTTGGATGCGATAGTGCATCGAAAGTACTTTTGGGAATTCAAGGGAGCTAGGAGTTTATAAAAAAAAAAATGGTAGTTAGGAAGCAAATTAAGCTGATATCCACGGTTATGGTTTTCCTACAAGTACCAAAAAATAACAGTTTTGATCCAGATTCTTCAAATCCTTGTGGAGTTCTCTTGTAATTTTGATGCTTATGAATTATCTATATAAAGATTTCTGGATTACTAATGATTATGGTCTGTAAGATCACAAAGTGATTGTGTATTTGGCTGGAACTTATTTCTTTAGCAGAGTTTATTTGGTGCCATGTGAAAGAAGTTGATTAGATGTACAGCAGAAAGTAGTTTTTTGGGATTTTCTGTTTCAAGAAAACTTGAAGGTTGAAGAAGTGAGTGAGTTTCAGATTCTTATGGAGCTTTAGTCACACTGGAAAGAAAAGGCTATAATCAACCAAAGTTCATGGCCACTGGCTCTTGTTTGAAATTTTTTGATTTAATTAATTCCTTTGAATTAAAGCTGGAAAAATTCTAAGGGATTATAGAAGTCTACGTCAAATCGTTAATCTAATCTGGAAAATGGCTTTTGAACATTGTTTGTCTCCTTCAATCTGCACTTTTGCTCTGCCGCTAATGACTCTTCTTAGAACTTGGTTTTGATTGCTTATTCTTAACTTTGCATCATTGTCAGAATTATTTTTGGGAAGATCCTAGAGATTTTTTTTTCAGAGCAAGCTTCTCAGCATAAGATCTCGATGGAGTCATCAACTTTTAGTCTCCTCGTGGAGTTCCTTCTCCAAGGATCTCGAGTTTGTCCCAGTGCGAGTTGATAGATGTTTAGTTTGATATAGTCTTTGTCTTTTTAGTTGTATTTGTATTTCTACTTCTTTTGGTTTTGTTATGCTTTTGTACATTGCTCCTTTGTTTTTGGATTTAGCTTGTTTGGATATGATGAGGGTTCTATGGGGGTGTCAACCTAGTTGAGATGCACAGGTGCACCTCTTGATCCATGGTTACATGCTCATTGTATAATTCTCTTGTACTATGAGCTTTTGTCTCATTATTATTATATTAATAAAGAGGCCGTCTCCTTTAAAAAAAAAGTTATATATATATATATATATGTATATGTAGAAAGGAGTGATCCTCATCCTTGAAAACTTACATCTTGTGAAAAAGGAAGGAGACGTCCCCTTTTTTGGTAGTGGCTCCTCATTTTCTTTTGGTGTCCCTTTTCTTGAAAGAATGGCTTTGGGGCCCTGGTCTTGCCAATGGGTTTTCTTGTAGTTCCTTCTTTTGTTGCCTGCTGAACCTTCTTCTGCTCAATTCCTTCGTCTCTTTCCTCGCTATGGAGTCAAAATTTTGAAGGTTAAATTTTTGTGTGGCAAGTCTTTCACTGAACCCTCTTGCTAGTCCTGCCTAGTTCCTCGACTCTTTCCTTGCTTTGTGGACAATGTTTCAAAGAAGTTGATAGGTCTGTTAACATCGTAGTGTTGCATTCTTGCGAAGGGTGGTCGAGGCTCTTAACTATTCTTTTGGGAGTTGCTTCTATGTTTTTTCAAATTCTGATATTCATCAGCTTGGCTTTGAGGGTGTAATTCTCTAAATGAGGAACCTCTTGCTTCACAATGTGTTTTCTACTACTCATCAGGGCTTGTGTGCTTTTATGGTGGGGCTTTTAATTAGAGTGGAACGATAGAATTTTTAGAAGATTTGAGGAGGTGTAGTCTCTTGTTAGTTCCATGTCATACACTTAGGCTTCAATCTCTAAGAAGGTGAGTTGAATAGTGAGGAGTAAGAAGTTGTGAAGTCTATAGAGTTGTAAACTCTTGGAGTCCATAGTGTAAACTCATAAAGTTTTGGTGGTGGGACCCATAAACTCATCGAGCCGAACAAGGAATGAGGCTCACAACTACTTCCAAACTCCTTGAGCCAAACACACCCTAAGACCTTTTGTTATTATTCCATTGGACTTATTTTACTTGATTGAAGCACCCTTCCGTTTTAGGTTGGCTCTTTTTGTTGCTGATCCCTCTCCGTAAGCTGCTTGTATTGTTGTCTTATTTTGATTTTTCTCAATGAGAGGTCTGATTTCTCATTGAAAGAAAAAACAAAAAAGAAAAAAGAAGGGAGAAAGCAATCTGTTTTAGTCTTCTAGAGTTTCCCTTTCTAAAAAATGTAATATACAGTGATCATATTTGTCTTAGCCTAAGAAGCACAGACACTGACACGTGACATGGATATGACATGACACGATGACACGCCAATTTCTAAAAGAGTAGGACACGACACGTTATTCTTTTTTTTTTTTTTCAAAATAAATATATGTTGTGCACATATTGTGATAACCTTCAAAAACATCAAACTAACAACCATACAATAAAAATAAAAGAAACAATATATATATATATATGAATTAAAAACAAAAGAAAAAAAAGAAATGGGAGCGAAAGGAACAAAAGTTCCCAGCATGGGGTCTTTGTTTAAGAAAGAGGAAGAACTTGAATTTTTTATAAATAAAAATATTACGAAAAGTTTTGAATGGTTTATATAAAATTGAACAATTTTTTAGATATTTTGAAAATAGTACTGCCAGATTTGATGGCATGTAGTCTGAAAAAAGTCGTCTTTTCGTACATCCTTTTCTCTTTTGAGATTTTCTTTACTGTCTTCTTCTTTTCATACTTTCTATCTTTTTCAATTTTTCCTTTATGCTTCTCATTTTTCTTCTCCTCCCAACTCATCTTCTTTTTCACGTTATTCTCTTTTCCCAACTTATTTCTATCTTCTTGTCTACCCTTTCTTCTCAAACAAGACATCTAAGAAGTTGAAGAAGCTATAGAAGAAAAAAAAGATAGATGCTTCAGGTGTGCACCTGGGTTGCCTTGTTAACACCGCAGTTCAAATGATTTTTTTTTAGTAGTTTTTTTCTTCAAACATTTGCAGGTTTTGGTGTCCTTCCTGTGTCTTGCCGTGTTGGGTCATTTTGGAATTAAAGTATTTAATAATTAAATAATGGACACACCAGCTGGCGTGTCGGACACGTGTCAGAGGTGTGTCAGGGCTTGTTGGTGTTGGATACGCTTGGCCATTTTAGGAGTGTTCATGCTTCTTAGGTGTTAGTCACATTATTTAGGTTCTAGCTAAAGAATTCTGTTATTACATATCTTGTTTTGCCTTTCTCTGAGCCTGTGGAATGGATTATGCTTTGGAGCTAACATTTCAAGTATGTTTTATCAGTAGTGATTACTTGACAGTAGCAACAACTCGTCCTGAAACCTTATTTGGTGATGTAGCTATAGCAGTGAATCCTCAGGTAAGCTGGCATTCAACTATTTACAGTTTAACTCGGGTTGGTGATGGTGAATGGATACTTATAACTAGTTCCATCTCTCTGAGTTTTTAAGGACACCATGGATGATGAAATTGATAGCCAAGGTGCACACAAGATGAATTATACTCAAGAAAATAAAAAGAAAAAGGTCTTAGAGAGATATAACTAGTTCTAGCTCTCTAAGTATGCAATGAAAATGATCTAAAGGTCTGAATATTTTTTGTTTGGTGAGTCAATCTACTGATAGGAAACATGGACATATTTGAAGCTTAGCATAGGAGTTAAAAAGAATTGTAGTGTCTTGCTTAAATATTGTGGATATGTCCACCCTCACAGATGTTTCTTGCTAATTAATAAGAAACTGATACTTGATCCTTATAGCGAGGTGACTTTATTTGCAGGATGATCGTTATTCTAAATATGTCGGCATGACGGCAATTGTTCCAATGACATATGGTCGTCATGTCCCTATCATCTCTGACAAGGTAACCATATTCTCAATTACCTTATCTATTTGAGGTAATTATCTTGATTCAACTTGGTAGAGAGGAATATCCCTTCTGTTGCTGCTTCTTGCTGTTGCAAAAGATCTGTCTTTAGAGCTAAGATATTTAATTGTGCCAATGACATATGATGTGACATATGATTGTTACATCACGTCCCTGTCAGCTCTGACAGGATATGGATAACTGCACTCACTTCCTTTTTTTTCTATTTAAGATGACTGTCTTATTCAAATTACAAAAAGAAGTTTAATAAAAATGAGGAATGTCCACAACTGAAACTCTTATGAAGATGACAGGGGCCTTATGGTTGGCAATAAACAATTGAGAGAAATAGCTAGCTAGAGACCATTAAGTAGAGACAATATAAGAGATAATATCCCAGAACTTTGAGACATTTTTCTCAATCTCTTATGATCTTCTTTTCCTTTTAGTCAAAATTTTCAGCATAGGGGATTATTAGCATTAAACCGTAAATTTGTTGTGCCAATAAGATAAGCAAGCCCACACAATAGTTGATGCAGTAAGTTTTTTAGTTAGAAGGAGCATAAGTTGCAATTCCAATTCCATACAAATTGAATAGATCCTCCTGGATGCACAAGGTTATTTTATAAGCATTTTGGGAAGGAGTTGATTGCAAAGGAACTTCAAGTTTTTCTTTTGGCAAAGGAACTTCAACTTGAAGGACACCCAGATGTGCACTGGCTATTTTTTGGCTGGTTTTATGGTGGCAGTTGATGTTTTAGATTATAGCATCAATCTAATATGGACCAACCAAAAATAGGGGTTAATTGAGATCCCAAAGTGCCGAAAGCATCTCTTCCCTTAAAAAATATGGACCAACCATCAAAATATGTGCACCAGACACTCATCTTCAAGGGTGGGGATAATCTGGACTTAATCGATCCCAATCAATCAACCAAGGAATATAATGCCTTTGAAAAAGCAATGGGCCTGCAGCGAGTTTTAGACAGTGTTTGGTTTCATGCAAGGAGTCTTGATTACCAGCATTGGACCGTAAAATCTGATTATGAAAAACTCGTTAATTATGTTCAAGCCAGATCTCAAAAAAGAGCTTAAACTGCATTGAACCATAAAATCTTAGAACCATCGGCCAAAAGAAGACCAACCAAAATTTGAGTGATATTATCCTCAAAAGAGTTGTTGAAAACCCACTGGATCTGGAAATAGGAGAATGAACTCTGCCATATTGGTTGAGAGTTACGAAAATCAATTTTGATTGAACAGATTATCAAAATCTTCAAACATAAGTCTCATTAGTATTTTACTATCTTATTTATGAGAATATCTCATCCTCTTCCATAGTCTTTGTTTTTTCCTGTTGGAATACGAGAATTGTGAATAATGTAATCTTTTCATTAGTAATAAAAGACGTTTGAGCACCTTCAAGTGGTTAGATTTTGAGGTTCTAACTTTCCCTTTTCTGTCTAATCTATGAATTCAAAATCTTTGATTTACCCTACTCATCAACAGTTTCAGTATAGGCTTCCCCAAAAGGTCTTCTTTTATGTCTTTATCATTCTATGATTTCATGTGTAATTGTGTCAGACCTAACATCTAGCTGTCTAATTTTTTGCCATTATTCCAGAATGTTGATAAGGACTTTGGAACTGGTGTGCTAAAGATAAGCCCTGGTCATGATCATAATGACTACCTACTTGCTCGAAAACTCGGTCTCCCTATACTTAATGTGATGAACAAGGATGGAACCCTTAATAAGGTTGCTGGACTTTACTGGTAATTTTTTGGGATGTGTTTAGTAGGATACTTGTAATTTGTTCATAATATAGTATCTGATATAACCTACTGTACCAGTGGTTTAGATCGGTTTGAAGCACGAAAAAAACTGTGGACAGATTTGGAGGAGATGGGCTTAGCTGTAAAAAAGGAAGCCCACACCTTACGGGTTCCAAGATCTCAACGTGGAGGAGAAGTGAGTTGTGATTATTTTTTCTTTAATTACGAGTATACCGTCTATGGCATTATTTTTCCTCATTGTTGTTAGTTTGTCTTTAACTTGCCCCCTTTTCCTGTCAGATAATTGAACCTTTAGTTAGTAAGCAGTGGTTTGTGACCATGGAGCCATTGGCTGAAAAAGCCCTCCGTGCTGTTGAAAAAGGAGAATTGACCATTATCCCTGAGAGATTTGAGAAGGTACTGATAAAAATGGATGCTGGTTAAATATGTGCTCATTTATCAGTTAGAATCTCTTGTAACTGTATGCATGCGATGTTGCTCAATATTGCTGGTACACTGGGAGATGTGCATCGTCTGTGTACTAAATTTCCGTGTCCTAAAAAATACTAAGGAATTTGATTGTCAGTGAACCATACGCTGCTACAAGAATTTCATATGTTATAGGAGCAGAATATGGCCTTAATTTTACAACAAAGGTAGGGCAAAAGGCCTAATAAAGCAATGGGCTAGAATATAAGTTAGCATTTATTTAGGCTGGCTGGAACAGACATATTTCAACACCGTCCACTTTATCCACACTCTTATTGTTGATTACAGATATACAATCACTGGCTGTCAAATATTAAGGACTGGTGTATAAGCAGGCAACTCTGGTGGGGACATCGCATACCAGTTTGGTACATTGTGGGAAAAAATCCAGAAGAAGACTACATAGTTGCTAGGAATGCAGATGAGGCGCTTGAGCAAGCCCAGAAAAAATATGGGAAGGATGTAGAAATATACCAAGATCCAGACGTGCTTGACACCTGGTTCTCAAGGTCAGCTTAGCTATTAATATTATTTATTCGAACCGAATGACAAAAAGTGGTGGCCAATTTATATGGTATTTGTCTCTTAGAATGCATTCATGTGTTTGTTTTCCCATTTATCAGGATCCAGATAGGCCTTGGGAGGCTTAAGCCCTCCTCTTCGCTCACTATATAATATCTATATATATAAAACTGACCGTATATCAAAATTAGTAGTTGCCCAGTGGTAAATTAGTCTTCCATCCCCTCTAGATCCAAGTTCAAGTCTCATTCTTGACATTTTTTTCCAAACTATTTTACTGAATTATAAAGTCCGTCGTCACCAAAATTTCTGCCACTGTTTGTAACCTCAATGATCTGTCATGTTCTAGAATTATATACAACCTGAGTTTCTCTAAATATGTACATGTTTGGCAGTCTCAATAAAAATTGTTGCTAAAGGATCCCAAACATGTATACATGTATAGGTCTGCTTTTTTTTCTTTCTTTAATGTAACTTAGGAGAGAACTTTTCAATAAAAAACCTGTTCCTCAAAAACTATATTTCTTCTTGAACTGGGTTTTACCCCTTCTGTTTTCAGTGCATTATGGCCTTTTAGTACACTTGGATGGCCAGATGAGACAGCAGAAGATTTTAAGCGGTTCTATCCAACAACAATGCTTGAAACTGGGTATAACTATCTCAAAACTATGTATCGTTTCGATTTGATGCTTCTAGTTGTTTATTGATTTTACACGTGTCCTAAATTTTTGTGTTACATAGGTTTTTCAATTAGTTAGAACAATGTCTGGTATGTATATGAGAATCTTCAGGATTCAGAAAGCTCTTGTTGACATAGAAAGCACCTAATATGGAATCAATGAACAATTGGGGAGCTTTCTTATTCCTCTAATTTCTTATTAAGGGGGTGAGCAGGTTACTTATAATGATTCAACTCAACTATTCTAACCTTTACTCATAGTTGCTAAAACATGATAAACTGAATTGTGGATTTTTTTTAAACCAGAAACAACTTCCCATTGATAGATACAATGAAAAGGAATAAATGTTCAAGAGATACGAGCTCTTAAAAGAAGTGTAGGAAAGAAATTAAAATAAGAATAAATGTTCAAGAGTTATGGACTCTTACAAAAAGTGCAGAAAGAAAAAAACAATTAAAATAAGAACTTAGAGATACTTACAATCTGAGCAGAGATGAAGCTAGAGAATCATAAATCTTTTAAAGAACAATGGATTTTTCTAGTATGATTGCCGTTTTTGAACCAATTTTTTTTGTAAGTATGCAAATCAAGATAATGAATCTAGTAAAATTGTTGAAGATAACAGAACTGGGATCTCACGAGTTAGATCAAGAATATGAAGATGATGAAAGCTCTGTAAACTGCTCTTGAGAAATAATAGTAACTGGGATCCCACCAGTTAGATCCAGAATATCAAAATAATAGAAGCTTTGTACGTAACTTTTTTGAGATATACAATGAAATAGAAACTTAAAAATAAAATTCAAGCATATAATGTAATCATGTAATGAAAATAAAGCAAACGTTGACTGTGTTTTTTTTCTTCAAAAGGAGATGACCTCTCTATTAATAAATAATAATGAGACAAAAGCTCATAGTACAAGAGAATTATACAATGAGCATGTAACCATGGATCAGGAGGTGCACCTGAACATCTCAACTAGGTTGACACCCACATAGCACACTCATCATATCTAAACAAGCTAAGAACCAAAAGAAAGGAGTAATGTCCAAAGGAAAAACAAAACCAAAAGAAATACAAATAAAAAGACTAAATCAGACTAAACATCCATCTAAAGAAAATGCGACCGAACATGCTTAAAACTCGCACCGAGACAAACTCGAGATCCTTGGAGAAGAAACACCACGAGAAAGCTAAAATTCGATGACTCCATCGAGATCTTATGCTGAGAAGCTTGCTCTGAATAAATCTCTAGAATTTTCTCAAACTCAATTCTAACAACAAACATCGACGGCATTGACTGCACATTGATGCCCTCATCATCACTAGTCCCAACTACTTCTTGGTAATAAGCTCTTTCAAAGCACTTTCCAAGTACCCTCAAAATGTTACTTTCATAGTTGGGAGGTCTTTCATAACCCATTTTGGTAGTGTCGTGAAGACTTTTTTTATCATGCATCTTTCTTTCTGGAAGGATGAATCTTAATTTTGCAACTTACCGAACTTCTTGTTTTTC
Organism: Cucumis melo; assembly: GCF_025177605.1. Classification (NCBI taxonomy): domain Eukaryota; kingdom Viridiplantae; phylum Streptophyta; class Magnoliopsida; order Cucurbitales; family Cucurbitaceae; genus Cucumis; species Cucumis melo. Next base: position 16,960,936 of record NC_066862.1, read on the forward strand.
TTAAAAAAAAAGAATAAAAATCATTTTCAATTATTTTAATCTTTGAACTATATGGAAAACCTCAACTTACTATGGACTGGGAGGGAGGCCATTCCACCATAAGAGGTACTCCAAGATGACCTTTTTCAATACGCCATTTTCTATCATTTGGTCCATATAAGACATCTCTTTTTGAGGAAGCAATTCTATTGTCTTCTTGCCAACAACAAAAACACTTTTTGCTAAATCGGAAGGCATTTATCTTTCCCCATTGACTGAAGCTCTAATTCTGGACTCTAGCTTTAGATGACCCTTATGATGGCTGTCTCCTTCTTCCAGTTTTATATTCCAGTTTTTTCTATCTGTTTGTACTGTTCTCAGGTTATTTTGGGTTGCAGTGGCTATGTGTAAGCCGGATTGATCATATGTTTGCTTTGTTTGTATAGCTGTGTATAGCCTTTTGATCTTTAATTACTTAGGTTGGTCTTCTTTTGTTTGGATACGATGAGGATGTTATGGAGGTGTCTACCTAGTTGAGATGACTGGTGCACCTGCTGATCCTTCTTGTTCTATTGTCATAGTGTTTGCTCGTTGTATAACTCTCTTGTACTATGAGCTATTGCTCCTATTTTTATTAATGCATGAACTTGTCTCCTTTTACAAAAAAACTACAAAAACTCTTTTCCAACCATGCAAAACAAGATTCCCTTTTTTGTATAAGTTTCTATTTTTCTATAAATGCAAGAAATTTGGAACTATGCTTTCTAGAGATAGAGTGGCTAGGTACTCTTCTGAAAAGAAAAAGGAACTTGAAAGCACATGTTCCCTTATCTTTTGTTTGGAGATAATCTCTCTTTTCTTTTATTTCTCTTTCTCTCTCCCTAACTCAAAGGTTTTGGAAGCTGACTACTATCTTATTGAACAGGCATGATATACTATTCTTTTGGGTGGCAAGAATGGTCATGATGGGAATTGAATTTACTGGCACTGTTCCATTTTCATATATTTATCTCCATGGACTCATTCGGGACTCTCAGGTGTGAGACTATGTTAATATTTCTAGAACGTGTGCATTAAGTTTTTATTATTGTTATTTATTTGGCAAACCAAAAAGGCATCAATTATGTAAACTAAGAAAATAAGAATGGCGTAAACCAGCATATATCCATGGATTGGGAGTTGTAATTGCAAAAGGGTATCAATTTCTTCATCTTCTGAAGCATTTTCTTTAAGGAAAAAAGAAAAAAAAAAGAACTTTTCCTTATCTTTTCTGATTATATACAACAACAGACCGGCTCTACTTCAATAGTGATCCTGAAATATTAAATTTTTTTAATCTTCCATACATAGACACATGCATGTGTAATATATGTTTTTTTTATAAGAAACAAATTTCATTGATGTGTAATATATATTTCAAAGATGAGGAGGAAAATATAAATTTTATCATGTTTTCTATGAGAAACATAGGGTGATGTAGTAAGATTAGGGTAAATTAGGGTATCTTGGTGAAATCCTTAATTTATTAGGATTAGGATTAGTTTTCATCCTTAATTTATTAGGATTAGGATTAGTTTTCATGATTGAGTAGAATTAGGATTACTTTCCTTGGTTTACTAGGATTAGTATTAGTTTGCTTTTCTATTAAAAATGGATTACTTGTCTTCTTGTATTCACAACTTTTAATCGATAATAAAGACTTTTATTTGGTTCTTTTATTCACAACTTTTAATCGATAAGAAAAATGGAGTACTTTTTATCTCTTAGGCTACGTCAATTTGGTATCAGAGCACTTGTCTGAACCAACGTTGACTGCTGCCAATGGAAGACTAGGAAACTCTTGGCGATACCGATCGCAAGAGGGAGCTTTGGGAGTTGTGCTCGTTGTTGAACAATCCATATCTGTATAGGGAAACCTTTTAAATTCTAGAAAAGAAAGAAGATATTGATCTTTTTTTCAAAATTTTGCAAGCATGGAATATTATTGTTCAAGGAAAATGTCGAAAAAAAACTATAACAATTGGTATATGCAAGAAAGTCAAATTTACTCCCATAAGCAATGCTGGAACTTAAGTGATTTAGAAGAAGAATTTCAACATAATAATCTCACCCTTGCTTGATTTTCTCAAGAACCTATCATTATCCACATTGGAAATTTAATTATAGTAATTCTAGCGATTTTGATGAAGATTCTAATCCAATTTGGAACGGAATAAAAAGGCTATGTTATCAACAAAGAGTCCGACGATCCAATCAAACCGGTTTCTTAATCTTAACGTGAGAATTGGGAGTTAGATAATTCAAAAAATGATTTAGAACACCCATCAATCATCCCAACACTAATACAGAGGTCAAAACATTTTCAAGAAAACAGAAATATTCAAATAAGAATATCTATCGGGAAAACTTACGGAAGGGAATGAATGAAATTTGGGGTCTTTTAGGAAAATTCAAGAAAGGAAGAATCATAGTTTTCAAGATTTTTCAAGAAACCTTTTAGAACTACATTTGGTTGCTCAAGAAAATCAAGAACTCAACCAAGATTGTAAAATTAAGCAAGCAACACACAAGACGGAAAACTCAAATACAACATGGAACCTAGAAGAAAACCTTTTGAGCGAAGAAGGGAAAATGAACAGAGTAGAAGAAAATAAAAAATCATTCCAAGATGAGTCGAATAAGGAAGGTAAAAGAAAGAAGAAGGAGCTTGCATTGGAAGAAGAAAAACGATGGAATTGACACGGAGGTTGCTCAATTCGAACCAGTTGATGAGGAAAAATTAATTGATGACATCAACGACAAAGGTGTTGAAGAAGATGAAGCCACTGCAGAGAATGCGTTCATTTGGTTAGAACAATTAACTCAGGTACACAACCAACCACAACTACCTCCATGCAAAAGAGTAGAGCAGAAAGTAACATTGGTCTCCAAGAAAGACAATCAGGGACTCAACAACACAATGGTATGCAGGAAATGTCCAAGATTTACCAAGAACGACTCTAGAACAACCAAGATTAAGGTTATATCAAATGAAATATTGGCAGGATATGGATTCTTCGGAGACGTTTCTATTCGAATGATTTACTTTTTTACTTTTACCTACATTTTTGTTTTAAAATCGAGGAAGAATTCTTTTTCTTTTGGAGGGATAGAATGATGTAGTAGGCTTAGGGTAAATTAGGATATCTTGGTCAAATCCTTAATTTATTAGGATTAGGATTAGCATTCATGATTGATTTGAATTAGGACTACTATCCTTGGTTTATTGGGATTAGGATTTGTTTGTTTTTCAATTATAATTATACAACTTTTAATTGATAATGAAGACTTTGATTAGATAATTTGAAACAGACAATAGAGCTTTTTGAATGGTGTTCTAGTTAAAAAGTGAATTGGGATAAGTCGCCCTTGTGTGGGGTAAATGCGGATGAGAATGAGTTGCTGTCCACAGCGGCCATTGAAGGTGTAATGCAGAACATCTCCCCATAATTTACCTTGGCTTACCATTGGGAGGGTATCCCAAACAAATTTCTTTTTGGCAACCGATGATAGATAGAATCCATGCAACATTTAGATAAATGGAAAAGATTTAACTTTTCGAGAGGAGGAAGAGCCAACCTATGTAAATCTGTCCTTTCCAACCTCCCCACTTCACTTTTTACATGTCTACTTTTCTAATGCCAGAAGGAGTCACCAAAATTGGAAAGAATTTTAAGGAATTTCTTTTGGGAGGGTCATAAGGGCAGTAAAATAAATCACCTTGTTAGATGAGAATTGGTCAACAGATCATTGATGGATCGTGATTTCAGCTTGGGAGGCTTCAAATCTAAAAGCTTGGCTCTTTTAGCTAAATGGGGTTGGAGATACATTGAAGAAGTAGTATTCATGGCAAAGACTCATTTCATGGAAGAGCCACTCTTTGTGGTGCAAAGTGGCAGGGAGTATTCATGGCAAAGACTCATTTGATTGGCACATCCTGTGAAAAGAACGCAATTTTTTTTTTAATAAGAGACATTTCACTGATAGAATGAAATAGAGGGCATAGCCCAAAACACTCAAAGGTGATTACAGGAAAGAACGCCAATGAGTGACAAGATAAGAAAGACTGAAAAACTTAAAAGGTTAGTATTTCTAGAACTTGGTTGAAAATAGAAGCTCTGGCCACTTTTAGAATGGGAATGGAAGAAGGATGGGCTAGATCCTTGGGAGAGTGAGACCCCTTTTAAATTGATCTTTCCACGACTGTTTAGAATTGCCTTACTTCCCAATGGTTCGGTTGCTGACCATTGGGACTTTTCGTTGGCATCTTGGTCAATTATTTTCTGCTGTTTGCTAAAGGATGAAGAGAAGTGCTCAATAACCTTGTATTCACGAACAACAAACATTCAGAAGCAACATAAATTGCCAAATAGCTGTTTTTCTCCTTCCATTTGCCCGTTGTGTCTACAGAATGAAGATTCTCAACTCTTATTCTTCCTTTGTAAATATTGAGTCAAATGTTGGGAAAAACTGTTCAAAATGTTTAATCTGTCTTGGGCTTTTGGAGCAGTTTTTCGAGAAAATGTGATGCATTTCCTAAGAGGTTTCAGTTTAACAAATAAGTTATTTTACTTTGGGCAAATGTGGTGAAAGCTATATCGGCAGAAATTTGGTTTGAAAGGAATCAAAGAGTGTTCCATGATAAATCCCTTCGTTGGATGGATCACTTTGAAGTCGCTCACAGAAATGCCCCCTCGTGGTGTACTCTTTCAAAATTTTTCTGCAGCTACAACATCCAAGATCTTAACTTAAATTGGAGTGCATTTATTTTTCCAGCTTGATTTTGGATCTTTTGTTTTTAATATACTGTTTGTTTTCTCCCTTTGTTTTTTCTTGGGTATTTTTCCCTTGTATTAGACTCTTACTGCCATTTTAACTGATCTCAACTGCTCATGTAAAATGAAGCCGGCCCAACCATAGAAGTTTGATCTATTAACTGTTTCAACAATAATCTGATTACATTCAACGGATAGCAACCAGCTGTTACAAAACCGAAAAGGAGAGGGGATAGGGGAGAAAATTTCAAGCTGGTCATTAGGAGTAAAATCAACTTTGCTGGGGGAGTCTTGTTGAGAAGATGCCTTTGCAATGGAGGTGGAGGAATTAGAAATATTGAGACACTTTGAAGGAGAATTACCATTTACTGACCTGTTGAAACGTTCAGGGACCTGAATTTTACCATTGCAAAGGCATGGTAATTCTCTTTGAGTGATATAGATTTTTACCCAAGCAATTCGGATGACAACTCAGCAAACTTATTTCGAAAAAAAATTACAAAACGATTCAGAACATGCTTCTTCACTTTCTGTTAGTGCAGGGGGCATTTTCTCTTCAGAACTCGGTATTTCCAACCGTTTCAAGAGTCTATATAATGCTCCACTGGAGGGTTCTTTGACTACCGGAGAAATGAAATTCCTTGGATGGGGAAGGGATTCTGTTACTTCCTCAATTTCGTCATAATACCAAAAGCCACTGGGTATATGAGTGTTAGAATTTGCGGGGCCTACCGAACAAGTGTTATCTTTTAAAGGGGCCGTGGATACATTAATTTGGAGAGAATCTGAATGGAGAGGGCTAAGTGAGCTTTTCTTTTTGAAAGCATTAAATGGCCAGCTGCCTATCATTTCTCTCTTTGAGGGCTGCTTTTCTCTCTCTACCATAGAAGTGTTTTTGTCTTCTAAACACGTGAAAAAGCCAGCTGTATTCTTTTCTGAATTTAACCACCAGAAAAGGGACTTTTCCGGCAAAGCAGGACAAACTTCTTGACCCTCCATCTTCCTAAGTGCCTCGAAGGGGTTCCTTGAGATGGATGGAGCATTCTGATGGAGGAAAATCTAGTTTTCTTGGAGGCTCTCTCCTTGGAGCTCTTCATCAATGATCACTGAATTTAGTCTACATAAATCAATAGGATTGGGAAAATCACTATGAAGTAAGTCTTGTTGAACAATTTCAGGAACTTTTAAAAGTTCAAAATCTCCAAAATTAAGAAAGAAATTTCCTCGGGTCTCACTTTTAAATTCTATAGTTTCTGGTAATAATCCACATAGATTTTTCCGGACTTTAGTTCTTGCTTCAGAACACTTGATCGAGTTAAGTGTTTCTAAGGCTATACTTTCCAATCCTTCAAAATAGGCCCCAACTGCTTCAAAAATATTTCTTCTCTATAAGTGGAAGGTTTTGTAATTGACAACCATCCTCCGGAGCCTTCAATGAGAGTTGGTCTGCTGTGTTTGGCTTCGTTCCATTTTTCAAATAGCAGATGAAATTTTCCATAATTGAACCATTTACCCTGTGCATAAATCATATCTTCAATCTTTCCTTGGGTAACCTTAATGATGACTTTATCTGCAAATAAAGGATTAATACTGAGTTTGGCTTGGAAGAGGTCTTCTAGATATAACACAATGTCCTTCCAATCATAAAAAATGAATAGTCTGTTGTGAACCCATAGGTTATTGAAATCTTTCTATAAAATATCATATTTTTGCACCTAAAAATTTTCCTCTGGCAACTTCACGTTGTGATTTTTCTTAAAAGAGTGGATTGAATTTTTGGGGTTAGAGCCCATGCTCTGTTTTCCTGGAATGAGAACAGAGTGCATTTTTCTTTCGAAACTTCACTTTGTTTGCTTAACTTGAACCCAACTTTGAGAGATGAGAGGCCTGCAGCTTCGAAGGGCCAGACTCAGATTGGAGTAATGCCAAGAGGTGTAGTTGTGAGTCATCAAAAAGGACCTGATCATATTATGGAAGGATACCCAACCTTGCCATGTAATTCCCAAGTAGATGTGGATGAAGGATTTAATTCCAGAGGTATTTCGAGGAACACACCTCAGGAACCATCGAGAAGGCGTTCGAAATTTGGAGTCTTGTTATTCCGGTTTTGTCATTCCCAAATTTTGTTGAAATTCTTCCAGTCAAGTTCTTTGTTTAGATCCCCAAGTGAATCAATAAACCATTCTAATTGGGTCATGGATACACCGATGATTTTTTTGAAAGTCTACATCTTCAATATTGAACCTCCCCTTTTCGAACCAAATGCAGTAGAAAGAATCAACAATTTTGCAACTTTTAACTTCCATTTTCGAGAAAAAAAAAAAACTGGGACTCCTTGGTGACGGCGCTGTCGAAGGTGAGGGAAGAAGTCGTGGCTGCTTAGAGAGTTAGAAGATGACATGACCAGAGAAGCCGTGCTGGAGTGAAGGGAGGAGAGGGTGGGTGGGAGGAGAGAGGAGAGAGAGGGGAGAGAGGAGAGAGAAGAGAGAGAACTTACCTTTTTTTTCTTGGTGTACAATGTCTGATTGGATGGTCATGCCCTTTGTTGTACTCTTGCTTTCATCATTTGATTTTCATCAACGATTGATTGTGTTCTTGTTTCATATATCAAGACAAGTACTAGTTCATTGCGTTATAATATTTTCATTTTTCAGGGACGGAAAATGTCTAAAACACTGGGGAATGTGATAGATCCACTTGATACAATTAAAGAATTTGGCACTGATGCTTTACGATTCACACTTGCTTTAGGAACTGCTGGTCAGGTTTGTCATTTTTTACAAAATTGTCAGAATTTTATAACAGCAGTTGAATTTTAACAGTTAGAAGCTTGATCTAGCTATTTGTTTACGTCCTTTCTTCCAGGACCTTAATCTATCCACTGAGAGGTTGACTTCCAATAAGGCATTCACTAATAAATTGTGGAATGCTGGAAAGTTCATATTGCAGAATTTACCGACACAGAATGATTCGCAATCTTGGGATTCCATACTGAGTTTTGAGGTTTCTCTCCTCTTGACATTTATGCTAATGTCTAGCTATGTAATTCACGATAGTGAAATACGTTTCTTTCATTCCTATGTTTCATAAGGTGATTTATTGTAGAAAATAGAAATGCATTATTGTTCAAACTAAATTCATGGATAGGACTAGGATGATACTGGACTAAGAAAATTAATTCAAATGCTGGACATCCATTATTTATCACTTTTCTTAGGTTTTTTTTTTTTCTCTCTTTTTTTTAAGGAGACAGCCTCTCTATTGATATTAAGAAACTCAAAGAATACTAAGAGTACAAAAATAGAGGCCTATGGATTAGGGGACCTTTTCTTAGCTGTTAAGATGGCTAGAACTACACAGGCATATACAATTTTGAGCTAATTCTTTATCAAAAAGTTGCGGAACCTAATCATATAAAATTTTATACTCTGAATGGTGGCAATTTATGGTTAGGTAAGGTTGATGCAAGAAGGATACAATTGGTATGTTGAATAGCATAATAGAGGTAATGGATTAGGTAGCTCTCTATGGTAAAGTTCTTTACAATATTTCAGCAACCTTAGTCAATCTTTTTCCAACACATCCTCTTGCTATCTCAGTTTTTCAACTGATCTTTCTTAAGTTTTAACGATTAAAGCCACCTAGTTTCAATTATGATATGACTGACCTCACTAGGCAGTAGGATAAAACCAAGTTAGGAACTTACTTGGTGGTATAGTGTTACCTCTTTCCTATTGGCTGGAGGGATAACTACTTTGTTACCCTGCTAGTCAAACTCTTGCATCCTATGTTGACTTCTATGGGTAGTGTCACATCAACTGCTAAGGTCTTCCTAGAAGGATATAGAAAATGTCCATATCAAGATTGTTATTATCAATAACCTTGCCAAGTATCTGCTTACACTACACCCCAACCTTTAAACAATGGTGCAATGTTTTTTGTTATTAACTTCTATTCCCTTTTATCCAACCCATTTTTTTTAAAATCAAAACATTTCATTGATAGAATCGAATAAAGACATATCCCAAAACCAATAAACAACAAGATAAGAAAGACTTACAAGCTCAAAAGGGTGTTTATATTTGCACCAGTACAAAGCAGTAGAAATAACCACATCCATAAAAAGCTCAAAACTGGAGCAAGTGTCCCGAAAGAGGCGCTTATTGCACTCCCCCCAAAAAGTCCAAATCTCGAGTGATGGCCAGCCATAAAGTTTTCTTGCATCCAAGGCGACCAACCAACAAAGTAGACAGGCCAACAAACATATTATGAGAGACAACTATTCACTAGCCAAAAGCTTGTAGGATATAATGCCAAAAACGGGCCACATAAGTGCAATGAAGAAACAGGTGAGCAGCATATTCCGATAGAGAATGGCACATATGACACCAAGAGGGTGAGAGGGCCATGTAGGGCATACGACATTGATGGCGATCGGCAGTATTAATAGCACTAATAGCACTAAGGTTGAGTTCCCACAAGAAAAGTTTAATTTTCTTTAGGAATCTATCCAACCAAATAGCAGAATAAACATCTACTGTCTTATTATTATCATAACCCACCAAATCATCCATGAGAAATTTAACAGAGAAGGATGAGGAGGAATCAATAGTGCAAATCCCAAGTCAACATCCTCAACTCACACATCAGCAACCATAATATTGGGGAAGCGAGCCAAGTGAAATAATCGAGGGAGAGTTGAAGAGAGGACACCACAACTGAGCCAAGGATCCTTCCAAAAAAATAATGGAAGTACCATTGCCAAGATGATAGCGGGTGCACTTAGCCACCAGATCAATGGTTTGACAAATAAAACGCCAAGTAGATTTGGAAGATCTCTTAATATCCATCGGCCAAACACATGAATTGGTATAGTATTTAGCCAGAATAAGTTGTCTCCACAAGACATTATGTTCATGTAAAAACCGCCAAAGCCAATTTACAAGGAGAGCATGGTTACGAGGCCGAAAATTGCCAATGCCAAGCCTGCCCATCAGACGATCACGCTGGACAGTCTCCTAATTAACATTGTGCAAACCTTTAGAATCTTGTGCACCTTCCCAAAAAAATTGCAAAAAAACTTTTCCAGGATTTTGATAATGTCTAAAGGAGCATAATAGAGGGATAAATAATAACTAGAAAGAGTAGCATGAATGAGGGTATGACGACCCCCTTTAGAAATGCAAGCCTACTTCCAATTATGAAGCTTATGTTGCACACGTTCAATAATGGGTTTCCCCAAAGCATTCAACATACAATTTCCACCTAATGGAAATTCAAGGCAGGTAGAAGACCAATGACCGTGCTTGCACCCAAAAGAAGAAGCCAATGAATCCATGATAGATGCATCCAAATTAGTTCCAAAAAGCTCACTGTTGGAAAGATTAATAGACAAATCGGAAGCAACTTCAAAGATATGAATCACCTCAAAAAGATGTTGCAACGCAAGAGGAGTTGCAGAGGAAAAGATTGAAGTGTCGTATGCAAACCGCAAATGACTAAGAATAAAATCAGAATCACCAAAGGGGCCGGGGGGGCAGCGAGGAGACCCTTAGATAAACTATGTTCCATGAGGTGACTTAGACCATCAGCAACCAACATAAACAAAAATGGTGATAAAGGATCGCCTTGTCTGATATCAAGCAAAGGGATAATCTTACACTAGGCTGGCCATTAACAATAGTGGAGAAATTTGCACGGGAGATGCAACCAAAGACCTCCATAATTGACCAAAACTCTTAATTTAAAGGATGGAATCAAGGAAATCCCGTTCCACCGTATCGAAAGCTTTTTCCAAGTCATGTTTGAGAACCACGCCTTCTTTCTTGTTATGAGAACAATCATCAATCAATTCATTGGCCATATGAGAGGCATCTAAAATCTGTCTATTTTCAACAAAAGCTAACTGGTTTGGCGCAATAATAATGGGAAGGACATTTGAGACGATCAAATAAAACACTGGCAATGAGTTTGTAGGCACAGGAGATGAGACTAATGGGCCAATAATCCTAAACACTTTTGGCATCAACTTTTTTGGGATGAGACAGATAAGTCTCGTTCAAAGAAACATTAATTCATTTGAGTAGAAATAAAAAATCATGCTCATGATGTCAGGCTTCAATGTAGACTAGAAAAACTTATAAAATTCAGTAGTAAAACCATCAAGTCCTGGAAATTTACTCACACTCGAAGAGGAAACAGCGCGGTACACTTCTTCGGTGAAAGGGTGTTCAAGGGCAGCTGATTGTGCAGCACTGATAGGGCTCCAGTTTACGTTCATCGAAATAAAACGCTGGTCACTTTTTTTTGTGAATAATTTCAAGTAGAAATCACAAAATTCAGATTCATTGTCATTAATCGTCAGAAGACTGCAACCACTTCGAGAAAGAATTTCAGATATCGAACTTTTGTGTTTACAAGTAGCCACAATACGGGAGAAGAATCTGGAATTCTCATCTCCCTCGGTTAACCATTTAACTTTACAATGTTGCCACCAATGAATATGTTCTTGAGCAGTTAAGTTCTCAATTTATTCTCTAATCTCATGTCGAGAAGTAAGTTGATCATTCGTAAGATGACTAAGATCCATCAAATTGTCTAAATATGAAGATTAGATAAAAGATTTGTTAATTGTGATGATATCAGTTGTCATGTTTTAGCCCAAGAGCAAAGAAAAGACTTGAGTTTTCTCGAGCTTCGTCATTAAACAATGTCCTGGACGGCCAATTACATGGGTATTAGACCACCAAGATTCCACCACATGATGAAAGCTATTGACCTGGAGCCATGAATTTTTAAAACGAAAAGGACAAGGACTCCATTCAATGTTGTTCGATATGAGAGCTAAAGGATAGTAATAAGAGGTAACACGGTCTAACCATTATGTCTTTCATGAACCCTTGTCAAGCGCAGCCTTGATAATCAGAAACGTATCAAGCATCAAGGAGTATTAGGATTGACCCCGCTAGACCTGGTAAAAGATCCATTATTCGAAGAAATGTCCCACAATTATTAATCATTAATCCATTGGTTGTAAGTACACATACTAGAAGAGATTAGAATGGTTATGAGATTTCTCCTAAGACCAACGAGTTACATTAAAATCACCACCAATGATCTATGAGTCACCTCCCACACCAGCCAAATCATAAAGCTCTTGCCAATAGTTGGCATGATAACCATGCACAGATGGCCCGTATACTGTCAAAATCCATAGGGAAAAATCATCAGCCAAAATTGTGTTTGTGAATGGAAACATGGAAATAGTGTATCTACCCTTGTATAACCTCTTGGATAGTAAAATCAGGTGCCCTCCATAGAATAAGAATGCCAAGAGCAACCCAACCAATAAAATATGAGCTCCATATGGATTTAATGATAAAAGAGTAAAATGTTATCTAACTTCTACAAAAGAACAAAATCAGGGTTATGTTGTTGAATCAAAACTTAACCAAGGCTCTCTTTTTCCATGGGTTAAGCCCTCAAACGTTCCAAGAGATATTCTTAACTAATCGCCATCGTCTATCTTCGATATGGCAAGAGTTGTCGAGTTTTCATAGTGAATCAAGCTGTGAAGATTTTGAAGTTCCCTTTGAAGTTTAGCGTGCTTGCAGTAGAAGTTGTTTATTTGGTCTTTGGTGGAGGTAACAAAGGGACAACTGTAATGTAAAGTCCATGAGGCGCTAATATGGCTACCAAGCCTTGCAAATTTAACGATTGGGACGAAGATGGGGGTATATTGAGTTGATTTAAAGTGGATGATGGATGAAGGTTGGGTGGGTTGTGGACTTGCAGATTTAGATCCTCAGGTATGGGAGGAAGGATCGAAGAGATTGTTGGGCTTTCAAATGGATCATCCCCAAAACTGGCCATAACAAGAGATTGGATTTCAAATTCTAAGGTTGGGCAGATGAGGTAAGCTTCTGAATCAGATACAAAATGGGTGGGTCGAGCTATTGCTATTAGTAAAATGCTTGGAGGTTTCTTTTAAATTTATGGGACCATTAGGGAAGGTAGTGACGGTGAGAAATGCCTAAGAGAATGAGAGAATACCCATGATATTGGTAAGGTCAATGGCTGAAGGATGTTAAGAGTAGTTAGCCGACAAGATATTCTCCACAAAATTGGGGGTTTCTTTGGAAAGATGACTTGAGATCAAAGGATCTGTGGATGTTGGTGGCAGTATTTAGAAATCAGGGATTGCATTTGAATAAGGTGGAGGCATGGGATCAAAGGGATTGGTTGCGATATAGGTTTCAATCACAATTGACTTTCATTTTTTGTTTCGCTCCATTAATTGCAAATTTATAGCTAGCGATGGTTGGTTTTGTGATGGCTTGTTAGTGGTCGGCAGATACGGTGTCTCCGATTGGATGGTGGAGGTGGAGGGCGCTAAACTGTATTATCAAGGGACTTTTTGCTTACTTTCCCATTGGACACTCCCTTAATATCAACGGTCCATTCCACGCATAATTTCGATGATAAGGATAGTTTACTTGGAATGAAATTGTGGTTGTTTGTATGATCTTCAGATGAGTAGCCGTGAGGATTATTCCATTGGTGGAGGAAAGTTGATAACATCAATCCAACTGCCAAAGGATGCAAGAAGGTTATCCAATCCATTTTTTAGTCTAGCTACAGTAAGTTTCTTACATGGTAACTGGTAAGTTTGGTTGATGTAGTAGGAACAAGGTATTATGGTCTAATCTTTAATTTATTAGGATTAGGATTAGGATTAGTTTACTTTTATTAAGTTTATTTTGTTAATTAGGACTTGCTTTTTCTATAAATAGAGTAGTTGTTTTCTTGTATTCATAACTTCAAAAACATTAATAAAAGTCTTTCATTTGAGTTACATTAAATTGGTATCAGAGCTCCAAGAAACTTGGACCTGATGGCGGGAAGAAGGCCTATCAGCAATGGCCCCGTGGCAACCTTCAAAGAGGCGGAGCAAACGACCATCCTATCGTCGAAGACTTATTTGACACTTGCAATCAATCAAAAGCACTATCTATTGTATCTTTTGTTCACTTGAATGCATGTTCTTGGCACTTAATTAAATAGAAGACAATATGGGTTTACTACGACCAGAAATTGGAAAAGATCAACCAAGAATCACAAATTACTCCCAACAAAGACATAGTTTGAACGTGCAACAAATTCCTCTAAAACACGTTCAAAATTTGCTACTGATTATCCAAGAACGGCCAAGAAGGCAAGTTTACGAAAGAAGATACCTTGAAAACAACATGCCAACATTTGAAGAAAATGAGCGGAGTAAAAAGGATGAGGAAGAAATGAACTCAAATAAGCAGGAATATTACAGTATGAACCACAAAAAAGAAGAAATTGCTTGTGGGCATAAAAACGATGAAAATATTTTCAATTTAGAGATTGTGCAACCTAATTCGAAAGAGAAAATGATGCTGACATTTGAAGAAAATGAGCCGAGTAAAGAAGATGAGTAAGAAATAAACTCAAAGAAGCAGGAATGTTACAGGATAAACGGTAAAGAAAAAGAAATTGCTTGTGCGAATAAAAACATCGAAAACATTTTCAATTTGGAGATTGTGCACGCAACCTAATTTGAAAGAGAAAATGATGTCGGCAATTGAGGGAATATTGGGGAACAACCCACCCAAAATTTCAAACACGGAAGAAAACATGATTGGATCTCTAAGCATTGAAGTGAAAACCGTTGACAACAAAAAACGGGGAGCAACCGAATTACCTACACTGGACGAAGAAGATGAAGTCGGCAGTGTTGTAGAGGAAATCAAACCAATCAAAATTGATGTTTTGCATACAAAAATTAAGAAACAATTCTCTGCAAAGATGAATTTTGGGCTACACTAATCCCATATGGATCGCAATTTTCGCAAGAATCAATGAAGAAAAAAGTAGCAATACTAAGATGGATATTGTTAATGTTGGATGTTCCAAGTTGTAGACTTACTTTTTTATTTTTGCCTTCATTTTCGTTTTAAACTTGAGGACGTGTTTTTTTGGGAGGGATAGAAATGTAGTTGGAATAGAGTATTATGGTCAAATCCTTAATTTATTAGTGTTAGTGATATATAATCAAATTTGCCTTCAACCACTAGCTTAAGTTTTTGGGTATATTGGTAGTTCAATAATTAGGATTAGGATTAGTTTCTTTGGTTTATTAAGATTAGAATTAGTTTCTTTTGTTATTTAGGATTAGGATTAAGTTTCTTTTATTAATTAGAATTAGGATTAGTTTGCTTTTGTTAAGTTTCTCTTATTAATTAGGATTAGGATTAGTTTACTTTTGCTATAAATAGTCTAGTTGTCTTCTTGTATTCACAGCTTCAAAAACATTAATAAAAGTCTCATTTGAGTTAGATCATTGGTTATTCATTCCATTTAAACTTTCTTAATGAAGTTCCAATTTTTCCCACGTGCAATGTGTTTGTTGTTTATAAAGTAGAAAGATTAGTTATGTATATGGGAGCTGTATGGATGGTCGATGCTAAGTTTAGTAGTATTATAGAGATCACTGGATAAACAGAGGAAGTGAGGTATGGGTAGGCTATTTCTTAGGTGTTCCGAACTGAACTGATCATGGAGAGGTATACATTCTTCAAATCACCTTATATTCTTTCTCATTGATGTATTTATTCCTAGGTGTTCTATACAAACTGAAAGTTGCATGCTATCTGGTTCCCATCAGTAACCATTTCATTTTTTTCTTTCTTTTCCAGTTTGAGAAAGATGATTGCCTGCTCAAGTTACCTTTACCAGAATGCTGGATTGTAAGAGCATCATCCTTCCATTTTTTTAACCAATATAAGTTCAGTATTCAGTTGGACTGTGTTAATTTTTCAGGTCTCAGAACTTCATTCTCTGATAGACGTGGTCACCATTAGCTATGATAAGTTTTTCTTTGGAGATGTTGGCAGGGATGTATATAACTTTTTCTGGGGTGATTTTGCAGATTGGTAAGTTTGCTGGCTATGTTATAGGACATTCCAAATAATAACTAATATATGTTTAAAAACCTAAACTAATAGCTACGGTCTGCTATCACCTAGCTGTGTTACAGTACCTTCAACAAAATCAATATTATTATATCCTTCCAGTTCCCTCAAACTTGTGGCTCTTTTGTTTGAAAAAATCAGGTACATTGAAGCCAGTAAAGCTCGCCTTTATCAATCTGGAGGTGATTCAGTTGCTTTGGCACAAGCTGTGCTGTTATATGTTTTTAAAAATATTCTCAAATTACTACATCCTTTCATGCCGTTTGTGACAGAGGAACTTTGGCAGGTCAATCTTTTGTCTACATTTTTCCTCACTTTGACTTGGATTTTAGCTATCCAGACCACATTGTTTCTATCGTTATCTGCTGCTTCTTTGATTTCAGCTAATTTCCGCTTCTCTTTTCTTAAATACAGGCACTTCCCAATCGTAAAGAAGCTTTAATTATATCTCATTGGCCACAGATTTCGCTTCCTAGGCAGGCCAGTGCGGTCAAGAAATTTGAGAACCTAAAATTGTTGGTGAGCCTATTTAATTTCACCTTTATAGTTATTGTTATTGTTAGAATTAGTACTTTTGGAAAAAATAAAATATAAGATTTTATTTCCTAAATATTTCCTAAATCTTTTCCTTTCTTATTCCTATTGTACTCTATTTATACTCCCTTTGTACCTATTGTTTTTGTTCATAAGAAAAATAATAAAAACTAAAGTATCGTGGTTTTTCTCCCGGTTCTCGGGTTTCCACGTAAGTCTCGGGTTGTTGTTAATTGCTTTCAATATGGTATCAGAGCAAAGCAATAACGAAACCCTAGAAAATAACCTAGGAGAAACCCAGATCGAAACTGAACCCGTCGCCGCCGCCGCCGCCGCCGGAATCGCCGCCGCCGTGGACGCCGCCGTCGCCGCCGCCATGGAGAAACTGCTCCAGAACCTACAGAAACCGCCGATCTACCCAACGGGAGTGGTTCCGCAGCCGTACGCGCCGCCGTCTGACCAGAAGTTGATTCACGCGCCGCTCGTGTCCGGCGCGTGGGCCCACGCGCCGCCGCCGTTTCACGTCACCGCCCATCCCGTTCCCTTCTACGCACCGTCGGATGTCCAGCCGTCAAACCCTTCCGGCCATCCGCATCCTCATGCGCCGTCTACGAGCTCCGGACAGCATCCCTCAACCGTAAATTTGTCAAATCAGTACAGTAAGCAGCAGCTGTACGTTGACCCTTTACAGCAACCGCTGTTTTCTGGTAACGGAATTGATCAACCCCAAAACAGATCGGACATTGAAGCGGGCGAATCTTCAACGCATTCCAAACCAACCGAGTTGCCGATGTATTCCAAGAACCCGGTAACTTCGTTCCCTAATTCACAGTCAAATTATATAACTGGCTCTTTGGGTTCGTCTACATGGAATTTTTCAGGCGAAAAATTAAATGGTCAAAATTATTTTTCTTGGTCCCAATCAATAAAGATGTTCCTCGAAGGTCGATACCAGTTCGGATTCTTAACTGGAGAGACTGTACGTCCTCCACCGGAAGACGCCTTGGAACGACTCTGGAAAGGAGAGGACTCATTTATTCGGTCCATGCTGATTAATAGTATGGAACCACAGATCGGCAAGCCTTTACTATATGCAGCCACAGCAAAAGATTTGTGGGATACAACTCAGACCCTTTACTCGAAACGACAGAATGCCTCTCGGTTATATACACTGCGAAAACAGGTCCATAATTGCAAACAAGGGACCTTGGACGTAACTACCTATTTTAACAAGCTCTCTCTCCTCTGGCAAGAGATGGATTTGTGCAGAGAGACAGTTTGGGACACACCAAATGACAGTACACAATATGCTAAACTTGAAGAGGCTGACCGTGTTTATGACTTCCTTGCAGGACTTAATCCCAAATTTGATAATGTTTGTGGTCGTATACTCGGACAAAGACCTCTTCCCTCCCTAATGGAAGTTTGTTTTGAAGTCCGCCTGGAAGAGGATCGCACTAATGCCATGGGTGTATTGACTACCCCTACCATTGACTCCGCAGCCTTTAGCGCTCGGTCCTCAAATCATGACAGTGACAAGAATAATGGGAAGTCAATTCCTGTGTGTGAGCACTGCAAGAAACAATGGCACACCAAGGATCAGTGTTGGAAACTCCACGGTCGTCCCCCAGGAGGTAAGAAACGGTCCTCCAACGAGAAACAGAACTCAGGACGTGCCTACATTAGTGAGACTACACCTGCTAGCACTTCTCAATCAACTGATCCTACTGTGAGCCAGACCAAGACTCCTACTCTGGGTGCCATTGCTCAGTCAGGTATGCCTCAGTCCCTTGGGCTTATTAGCGTTGATGGGAAGAATCCCTGGATCTTAGACTCGGGGGCTACAGATCACTTGACAGGTTCTTCAGAACACTTTATCTCATATGCCCCGTGTGCCGGTAATGAAAAAATCCGAATAGCCGATGGCTCTCTAGCTCCGATCGCTGGCAAAGGACAAATAGTTCCCTTTGACGGTTTTGCTCTCCAGAATGTTTTGCATGTCCCTAAATTGTCTTACAATTTGTTATCTATAAGCAAGATCACTCGTGAGTTGCATTGTAAAGCTATCTTCTTACCTGAATCGGTTTATTTTCAGGACATGAGCTCGGGGAGGACGATTGGCACTGCCCGGCATAGCAGGGGACTTTACATCCTTGATGATGATACCTCATGTAGTAGTTTGTCTAGGGTTAGTTTACTGTCATCCTACTTTAGCACTTCTGAACAAGACTGTATGTTGTGGCATTTTCGACTGGGCCACCCAAACTTTACATATATGCAACATTTATTTCCCCACCTTTTTTCTAAAGTTGATGTCTCTTCTCTATCTTGTGATGTGTGTATCCGGGCAAAACAACATCGAGTCTCTTTTCCCTCACAACCATATAAACCTACACAACCGTTTAACCTCATCCATAGTGACGTTTGGGGTCCTTCCAAGGTCACCACCTCCTCGGGAAAGCGGTGGTTTGTAACTTTCATTGATGACCATACCCGTCTCACCTGGGTCTACCTTATCTCAGATAAATCCGAGGTTCCATCCATTTTCCAAAACTTCTATCATACTATCAAAACACAATTTCATACAAAAATTGCAATTCTTCGAAGTGATAATGGTCGGGAATTCCAAAACCATAACCTTAGTGAATTTCTAGCCTCCAAGGGGATTGTTCACCAAACCTCATGTGCCTACACTCCTCAACAAAATGGAGTGGCCGAACGAAAAAACCGACACCTTGTGGAAGTAGCCCGCTCACTTATGCTTTCCACTTCCCTTCCATCATATCTGTGGGGAGATGCTATTCTTACAGCTGCTCACTTAATCAATAGAATGCCTTCTCGTATCCTCCACCTTCAGACTCCCTTAGATTGTCTTAAGGAGTCTTACCCCTCTACTCGTCTTGTTTCTGAGGTTCCTCTTCGTGTGTTTGGGTGCACCGCCTATGTCCATAATTTCGGCCCTAATCAGACCAAATTTACCCCTCGGGCTCAGGCCTGTGTGTTTGTTGGGTATCCCCTTCACCAACACGGTTATAAATGTTTTCACCCGCCGTCTAGGAAATATTTTGTCACTATGGACGTTACTTTCTGTGAAAACCGACCATACTTTCCTGTTAGCCATCTTCAGGGGGAGAATGTGAGTGAAGAGTCTAACAACACCTTTGAATTTATTGAACCTACTCTTATTACAGTGTCTGACATTGATCCTCATCCCATAATCTTACCCACAAACCAAGTTCCCTGGAAAACATATTACAGGAGGAATCTCAGAAAGGAAGTTGGGTCCCCTACTAGTCAACCGCCGGCTCCAGTCCAAAATTTCGAACCTCCTCGAGACCAAGGTATGGAAAACCCTACAAAACCTTGTACTAATAATACAATGAGTGAGAATGACAAGTCTGATGTTGCTGTTCTTGAAAATATGGAAGAAAAGAACCGTGATGATGAGACTGAGGTGAGAATAGAAACCAGTAACGATGAAGCTGAACAGGGTCATACAAGAAAACTTGATGAGTATGATCCCTCTCTTGACATTCCAATTGCATTGAGAAAAGGTACCAGATCATGCACTAAACATCCCATTTGCAACTATGTTTCCTATGATAATCTCTCTCCACAGTTTAGAGCATTTACAGCAAACCTTGACTCTACCATAATACCGAAAAATATCTACACTGCTCTAGAGTGTCCTGAATGGAAGAATGCTGTTATGGAAGAGATGAAGGCTCTCGAAAAGAATAGAACTTGGGAGATCTGTGCTCTACCCAAGGGACATAAAACTGTAGGATGCAAATGGGTATTCTCTCTCAAATACAAAGCAGATGGTACGCTTGATAGACACAAGGCAAGGTTAGTTGCAAAGGGGTTCACTCAAACCTATGGTATTGACTATTCGGAAACTTTTTCTCCAGTTGCTAAATTGAATACTGTTAGAGTCCTGCTATCTGTTGCTGTGAACAAAGATTGGCCTCTATACCAGCTGGATGTTAAGAATGCTTTTTTGAATGGAGACCTTGTGGAGGAAGTCTACATGAGCCCCCCACCAGGATTTGAAGCCCAATTTGGTCAGGAGGTGTGTAAACTCCAAAAATCTCTATATGGTCTGAAACAGTCTCCGAGAGCATGGTTTGACAGATTCACTACCTTTGTCAAGTCCCAAGGGTACAGTCAAGGGCACTCTGACCATACTTTATTTACAAAGGCTTCCAAAACAGGAAAGATAGCTATTCTAATTGTTTATGTGGATGACATTGTTTTGACTGGAGATGATCAAACAGAAATCAGTCAACTAAAGCAGAGAATGGGTGATGAATTTGAAATCAAAGACTTGGGAAATCTGAAATATTTCCTTGGAATGGAGGTGGCTAGATCAAAAGAAGGTATTTCCGTGTCTCAGAGAAAATACACCCTTGATTTGCTAACCGAGACAGGTATGTTGGGATGTCGTCCTGCTGATACTCCTATTGAATTCAACTGTAAACTAGGAAACTCTGATGATCAAGTTCCAGTTGATAAAGAACAATATCAGCGCCTTGTAGGTAAATTAATTTACTTATCCCATACTCGTCCGGATATTTCCTTTGCTGTGAGTGTTGTCAGCCAGTTTATGCAGGCTCCCTATGAGAAACATATGGAAGCTGTTAACAGAATCCTGAGATACTTGAAAAATACACCTGGTAAAGGGTTGATGTTTAGAAAAACAAATAGAAAGACCATTGAGGCATATACTGACTCAGATTGGGCAGGATCTGTTATTGATAGAAAGTCTACATCCGGTTATTGTACCTTTGTTTGGGGCAATCTTGTAACTTGGAGGAGTAAGAAGCAAAGTGTTGTGGCCAGGAGCAGTGCTGAGGCTGAATACAGAGCTATGAGTCTGGGAATATGTGAGGAAATTTGGCTCCAGAAAGTCTTGTCAGATCTTCATCAGGAATGTGAGACACCATTGAAGCTTTTTTGTGATAATAAAGCCGCTATTAGTATTGCTAACAACCCAGTGCAACATGATAGAACTAAACATGTTGAGATTGATCGGCATTTCATCAAAGAAAGACTTGACAGTGGAAGCATATGCATTCCGTACATTCCTTCAAGCCAACAGATTGCTGATGTTCTTACCAAGGGGCTTCTCCGACCACACTTCGACCTTTGTGTTAGCAAGTTGGGACTCATTGATATTTACCTCCCAACTTGAGGGGGAGTGTTAGAATTAGTACTTTTGGAAAAAATAAAATATAAGATTTTATTTCCTAAATATTTCCTAAATCTTTTCCTTTCTTATTCCTATTGTACTCTATTTATACTCCCTTTGTACCTATTGTTTTTGTTCATAAGAAAAATAATAAAAACTAAAGTATCGTGGTTTTTCTCCCGGTTCTCGGGTTTCCACGTAAGTCTCGGGTTGTTGTTAATTGCTTTCAATAGTTATAATTCTTTGCCTTCTTAAAACCACAAAAGATCGAGTACTAAGTTTCTGTGCTTGCTTTTGGAAGACAAAAGCAATTCGGAATGCTAGAGCAGAGTATTCAGTTGAACCAGCAAAGCGTATATCTGCTTCTATAGTTGCAAGTGAAGAGGTTAATCAGTATATATCTGTAAGTATTTTTTGATCATTTCCTTTTCTGTATTATATTTTTTTGTATTAGTTGTATTATATTTGCCAAATTTATTTTTTGCTTCTTTGTGTTTGGTTGTTCTTCTATTTAAGAAAACCCTTTCTCTCTTTGTGAAATACAAGAAATATATTTTTTTGGCATAGTATGAGCAGATTTTTTGAGAACCCTACAAATTCTAATTTTTTGAAAGACCAAAAAACCCTATATCCCTTACAGCCAGCTGCCACTTGCCGCCTCGAGGGTTGTCGCTGCCGGTCACTGTACTCCGACCACCGCTGCCGCTGGACCTCGTCAGAAGCTGTTTTTTCTTGATGTAAGTTAGTGGGTTTTTGTGGTTCCTTGTTCGTCTTCGCTGGTTGCTCCTATCTGAGAAGTTTGCCTCTGATTTTGCCGCTGTCCACCGCCCACCGCTAGTGACAAGTTCGGCTCTTTTTTTTTTTCTCGCATTGTTCTGTCCGTTTTTTGAACTGTATTGCCTTCAGCCATGTCAGACACCAAGACACCCATGGTTAAAGTTAACAATCGTATCCATTCCAATAGCGCCAGTATTCAAATAACCACGATCCGACTTAATGGAGACAACTTTGTTCGTTGGTCCCAAAGTGTTAGGTTGTATATTCGTGGACAAGAGAAAATTGGCTACATTATCGGAGATAAAACTATCCTAAAACTAGACGATCTTTGTTTGCTACATGGGATGCTGAAAACTCCATGGTTGAAGACATCAGCTGCAATTACATGTGCTACTCTACGGTCAAAGGATTGTGGGATAGTGTGACACAGATGTATTCTGATTTGGGCAATCAATCACAGGTATTTGAGTTGAACTCAAATTGGAAGAAATACGCCAAGGAGGTAACTCGATGACATAATGCTTTCACTCCCTAAAAAGAATTTGACAAGACCTAGATCTCTTTGATTTAGATGAGTGGAAGTCTGTAGATTATCTTGCATTACAGGAAATTGTTGAAGACAGTCGTATTTACAAGTTTCTTGCTGGCATCAATGTTGAATTTGATGAGGTTAGAGGTCGAACACTTGGGAAAACCTCTTTTCCATCTATTAATAATGTGTTTGAAGAAGTTCGCAGGGAAGAAAGCTGCATGAATGTTATGGGTGGAAAAAAACCTATCGACTTCGTAGAAAGTTCTGCCTTGGTAACTGAACAAAAAGCCATGGGGTCCTCTAATCACTCCAATAAGATACATGAAAAGCCTCAAGCTTGGTGTGACCATTGCAATAAACCTTGACATACACGTGAAACCTGTTGGAAGCTTCATGAAAAACCTGCTAATTGGAAAAGTTGTAAGCAAGGGAAGAGAAATTCCCTCCTACGCACCTCAAAAGCAAATGTTGGTGATTTTAAACCTATTTAGCAAGGAGCAGATTGATCAAATCCTGAAACTGCTAAAGACTACTTCATCTAGTAATCCTAGTGTTTTCTTAGCACAATCAGGTAAGTTTCCTCAAGCCCTCTCTTACATAAATTCATCTCCATGGATTATCGATTCTGGAGCCTCTGATCATATGACCAGTTCCTTTTCCTTTTTTGCATCCTATGCCCCTATATATTGCAATAGAAAAATTCGTACCGCCGATGGTAGTTTCACCTCTATTATAGGAAAAGGAACTATTCCTTCGACTACAAAACTTAGTTGCATTTTGTCCTTCATGTTTGCTTGCAATTTGTTATCTGTTAGTAAAGTCTCTAAGTATACTAATTGTCGTGTTGTCTTTTGTGTCACTTAATTGTACCTTTTAGGATCAGGACTCGAGAGAGATGATTGGATGTGCGAGGATGGTTGATGGCCTCTATTACTTTGATGAAGTTTTAGCTAGTCATAAACAAGTTTAGGGCTTGAGTAGTGTCTATTTTCCTTCTGCTGAAAAAACTATAATGCTTTGGCATCATAAATTAGTGCATGCTAATTTCTTTTACTTAAAGTATTTGTTTCCAAATTTATTTAAAGGTCTTGACTATTCATTTTTTCAACATGAAGTTACATTTTTGTCAAACATCATTGATCACTTATTTTCCCAAATCTTACAAGGCTTCTTCACCTTTTTCTTTAATTCACTCGGATGTTTGTGATTTGTCTAAAGTTTTAACTTAAAATGGTAATCATTGTTTTGTCACCTTTATAGATGATCGTACTTGTTTAACCTGGCTTTATTTGTTGAATAACAAGTCAGAGGTGAAAGAGGTGTTTGTTAGATTTTACAATATGATTGAAACTTAGTTCCAAACTGAAATCTGCATCCATCACTCTGATAATGGCATTGAATATTTCAATGAACAATTAACCAATTTCTTACATGAAAAGGGTATTTTTCATCAAGCTACATGTTGTGATACTCCTTAGCTAAATTAAATTGTTGAACGAAAGAATAGACATTTACTTGATGTTGCTCGTGCCCTTATGTTTTCTATGAATGTCCCAAAATCTTTGTGGGGTGATGTAGTCCTTATAGCTACATACCTGATTTACTGAATGCAACTAAGGTTTTGAATTTTAAAACTCCTTTGAATCATTTAAAAAGTTACTTTCCTACTGTTCGGTTGTTCTGACTTACCCATTAAATTATTTGGTTGCCCTGCTTATGTTCATAATCCTAATCCTACTCACTAAACTTGACCCTCGAGCTGTTAAATGCATTTTTGTCAGTTGTCTCCTATAAGAAGGCCTACAAATGTTTTGACCCTTCGACCAAAAGGTGTTGTGGGAGTATGGATGTGTCTTTTTTGGAAAATCAACCTTTTCTTAGCCAAAATTCTCTTCAGGGGGAGCCACCTAACCTTGAAGATAATTTTTGGGACACTTCACCTATCTCAAACATATTTGATTCTGAAATTACGAGTTCTAATTCTTTGATGCCAAGTATGGAGAGTTCTTCTTTAGGAGGAGAAACACTCTAGGTTGACTTGACAAGTAAAAAACTTGAACTACAAGTTTATACTAGAAGAGACTTTACTTGAAGAAATCGAGAACAAATAGTTGATCTATCACAAAACCAATCTAATACCCCGATAAATGATTCTGAAGATCCAAGTAACATACATTCCCCTTTGATCTTCTAATTCTTCCGGTTCTTCTCATAATTCCTTGTTTGATGTCTTTGATCTTGATATTCCAATTGCCCATGGGAAAGGTACCCGTAAATGTATCACATATCTCATTGCAAACTTTATTATGACAAATTGTCTGACAGTCATAAAACCTTCACATCCAAAATAACCAACTTGTTTGTTCCAAGGAATATACAAGAAACCCTAGATGATTTGAGTTGGAAATTAGCAGTGATGGAAGAGATGAATGTGCTAAAACAAAATTGCACATGGGACATAGTTGAACTACCAAAAGAAAAGAAAATAGTTGGATGCAAGTGGGTGTTCATGGTAAAATGTTGTTGATGGAAGTGTTGAAAGGTATAAAGCAAGATTGCTTGCTAAGGAGTTTACTCAAACCTATGGAGTTGATTATTAAGAAATGTTTGCTCCAGTTGCTAAAATTAATTCTATTAGAATTTTGCTATCTATTATAGTTAACTTTGATTAGCCTCTTTGTCAACTGGATGTTAAGAATGCCTTTCTCAATGGGGAACCAGAAGAAGATGTATTTATGGACTTGTCACCTGGTTTTGAGGTAGATGTCGAGATTAACAAAGTGTGCAAGTTAAAGAGATCATTATATAGTCTTAAACAGTCTACTAGAGCCCGGTTTGAGTGCTTCGAAAAAGTAATCACTAGTTATGGATTTACTTAAAGTCAAGTCGTTCATACAATGTTCTACAATCATACAAGAAATAACAAGGTTGTGGTTTTGATTGTTTATGTTGATGATATTATTCTTACAAGCAATGATGAGACAGAACTAACTTTTGTGAAGAAAAAATTAGCAGATGACTTCCAAATCATAGATTTAGGAACTTTAAAGTACTTCCTAGGCATGAAGTTTGTCAGGTACAAAAGGGGCCTTCTTGTCAACCAAAGGATGTATATTCTTGGTCTAAAAGAGACTAGTTTACTTGGTTGCAAGGCAATAGGAACTCCAATTGAGCAGAATTTGAAATTAGAAGCTGCAACTAAGAATGAGGTAAAGGAAAGAGGAAAGTACCAGAGACTGGGTGGGAAGACTCATATATCTCTCTCACACGCGTCTCGACACCACTTTTACAGTTAGTATGGTAAGTTAGTTCACGCATGCTCCTGGGCCAGCTCACTTTGACGCAGTTTATAGAATCCTATGATATTTGAAAGGTACTCCAGGAAAAGGCATATTGTTTCAAATATATGACCATCTCAATGTTGAAATTCATACTGATGTTGATTGGGCAGGTAGCATGATTGATAAAAGATCCACCTTTGGATACTGCTCCTTTGTTGGAGAAATCTTGTTACCTGGTGAAGTAAAAAACAGAGTGTGGTTGCAAAAAGTAGGGCAGAAGCAGAGTTTAGAGCTTTAGCCCATGATATTTGTGAGGGTATATGGGTCAGAAGATTTTTGGAAGAATTGAGATTTGCTCAGACAATGTCCATGCGCATTTATTGTGTTAACACGACAGTAATTTCCCTTTGCCCACAATCCAGTCCTTCATGACAGGACAAAATATATTGAATTCAATAAAACACTTATAAAGCAAAAGATCGATGCGAGAGTAATATGCATACCTTATCATCCGACAACAGAACAAATTGCATGTGTTAACTAAAAGCCTTCCAAAGTAGCCATTCAACAAATTGATTGACAAGCTGGCAATGTCTTATATCTTCAAACCTGCTTGAAGAGGAGTGTTGCTTGTTTCCTTTTTTGTAGTAGTTGTATTGTATTTGCCAAGTTTATTTTTTTCTTCTTTGTAATGGGTTCTTTTATTTAACAAAATCCTTCTCTCTTTGCAAAATACAAGAAATATATGATAGTATTAATTATATGTTTAACATGTCCTGATGGTAACTGTGTAAATCCTTGCTTAAAATGCTAATTTTTTCCCTGGTAGTCTGATACTATACCATATTTCACTTGCATTTTTACTTTATTCAACCCCACTTCCTTCCGCACCTGAGTTGGAGTTGCTGATCAATAAAATCAATAATATTATCTTTCTTGGAGGAAGAATAAATTGTCAGCAAATTTATGGCTTGTAACTGAGAAGAGAATTTTTCCCATCAAGTGCAGTGGCCTTACATGCAATAACTTAATCTTCATCAACTGATTGAAGATTTTAACCCAATATGGTTTTACGAGGAAATTAAAGGATGGACTTTGGCATATTGTCAATCCTAATGGGCTGTTTCCTACCGGATGGCAGATTTAGGGTTTTTCATTGAGCTTACAATCTAGTGATAAAAAATGAACCTCATATCTTCTGGTTGACTTCAGTTTATGCCACCTTGTAGGAAATTTAGAAAGGTAGTAGGTTTGTTCTTTCGAATCCAACAGCAGCTGCACATGTCCTTTATATGTAATGAATGATCCATAGAACAAAACAGAAGGTAGCTAATCAACTAAAGTCATCTACACTCACCACCAAACGGTGGGGTGGGTAATGGAAAATTAGATCCGGTAAAATTCAATCTTCTAAATCAACCCATGCAGAATTTCTGAAACTTCAAACTGTGGTAGCCCTATTTCATATCTCATTGCTGACTCTATTTTATTATACCTAATTTAGGTAGTAGCACAAATGATGATAGATCTCTTGCGGAAGTCATAAAACAATTATAACCTGTTTTTACTGCATGATGCAGGGAGAGAAGGAAGTTTTAGCACTTCTTACTCGACTGGATCTACGTAATGTCCGTTTTGCAAATTCTCCTCCAGGCATGTCTATTACTTGAGTTCTTTTTCTCATTTTTGTACCAGTATCTATGTGCATGCGTATCTGTGGGTGATGGTTTCCGTTTGTTAAATCATTTACCTAAGTTGGGTTATATACTCCGAATAATTTTAGACTGTTGAAGTATTATTTTGCTTTATGTTTTTTCCCACAGGAAATGTAGATCAATCAGTGCACCTCGTAGCTGGTGAAGGGCTAGAGGCTTATCTACCTCTTGCTGATATGATTGATATCTCTGCCGAAGTCCAACGCTTATCGAAGCGCCTTACAAAAATGAAAATGGAGTATGATGGATTTATAGCTCGGCTCAGTTCTCCAAGTGTACGTTACTTGCTCAAAAACATACTTCAGATTAGTATCTATTTACATGTTTTTTCCCTGAAATAGAATACATATGAAATAGGTAACTCTACATAATATTGAAAACATTGAAATTTTCAGTTAGTAAAAGATAAACTAGTACGGAATTGTTTCTTCCTTGTATCTACCTCGTCGTTTACTAATGGTACCGAGCTGCTTTTATTTATTATTTTTTTTTTGGGGGGCGGGTGGTTTGGGAACTTTGACTCATTTTTCAGTCACGTCCTCGAACATATCCAACAAGTGACAACATCAAATCAAATCAATTTGACCTTGTATAGGATTAGTTCTATAGGTTTTATAACTGTGTTCCAGAGTTCTAAGTTCGATGAATTTGGTATAGCATTTATATATCAGTGCCTTTCTTACAACCGCTTTTTAGTGACTCACACCCGGATGAACACCCTGTTTTTTTGTTTATTTGAAATGAGGGACTGATTTAACAAATACATTTTCTTTTATATTTGCTATTCATTACTCAATGCGTTGGATATGCAATCTTCTGATTCCAACCTAAAATGATGTTACATTTTCATCTATTCACCAGAAAAAGACTTCAGCTTTTTTCCTTTTAAGAAATACATAAACTGAAAGGGATTTCAATTGAACGCCAAAACATATTACAGCTCTTTTGCGGTCTGGTTTGATCTTGCAGTTTGTAGAGAAAGCTCCCAAGGACATCGTCCGTGGGGTAAGAGAAAAGGCTGTAGAAGCAAAAGAGAAGATAGCTCTCACCGAGAAGCGCCTCTCTCTCCTTAGATCAACTGCTCCAGTTCCTGATTGTTGACCACCAAAAATTGGTTCCAGTTTTCACAGTTCAACTGTGTACATATACTGTTTCACTATCAAAGAAGTAACAAGAGATTGATGAGGCCAATTTATGCGAGGCTTTCTGAGTTGTAAGAGCTCCATTTTTCTGGTGAATTAATGTGCCGCTCCATCCCATGAAGAGTGTTCAACTAATAAAGGCTGAGCAACCCCCAGGCTAACCCCAGAAATAGAGGCTGAGATGAAGCATACCAAATAGTTAAAAACTTGAAATCTACTCTTTCTTTATGTTAGTTATAGCCCAGGGAATAGTTTTTTTAAAACGATTCTTCACTTCGTTGATTTATTATTTTTCCAGTGGAATATCAACTTGTAATATGTATTTTTAGCCTTTTCTGCTAATTCTTGTTGTCATTGTAGTCGTATGTGGTGGAGATGGAGCTCGGTGTCATCATCAATGTTAGGCTTTCCATTATTAAAAGCAAGTTTTCATGAACTACTTAATATAAATGAGTTGATTCTAAGATTTGAGAGCCAACTTATTACTTATCCAGGTAAATTTTATATCATCTATAAGAATATCTCTACAATATATTTTTAACAAGTTTATAGAAAAAAAACTGTTGAAAGCAAGGGATCGGTGAAAATAAAACTTTTATTTTATGTTTTTGCAAACATGGTACCGTATTCAAAATCAAATCTTAACCCGAACAATTGTTTATAATGTATCATTATATATTTATAAATCATAAAATTAGTGCTAATTACCTACTTAGCAGATAACAAACTATGATTAGTTTGTTTATAAGTGTGTATGTTAATTTTTAGGGGTTTTTTCAAAAATATAAAGAAGCTGCAAAATATTTATACTATATAGAATAATTCCAAAAATGGAAAAAGTTCGGAGGTGCACCGTGTAAAATATAAAAAATGTTTCGTCAATTATGTCGTCAATAACGCACGCTAATATATTTACGATTTATATGCGATCGTTTAAATATGACTATAATTTATATGCGATCGTTTAGATTAAATATGGTTCAATATATACGCGATCGTTTAGATATGACTAATTTATACGCAATTGTTTAGATATTGCTACAACGCAATCGTTTAAATATGGGTACAATGCTACAATTTATATGTGATCGTTTAGATATAGCTATAATTTATCTTTTCAATTTCATTGTTTAATTTTGTTACATAATCGTTTAGATTTGGAAACCAAAATCTAAATGATTTTTTTTTAAAATTTGGTACACGATTTTTTTAATTCTTTTGCTAGACGATCGTTTATATTTTGTTACACGACCATTTACTTTTTTAATATGATTGTTTACTTTTTTTTACACGATCACTTACATTTGGCATTTTTTATACAAACGATCGTTTACTTTTTTAAAACGATTATTTACATTTGGCTACTTTAATCTAAATGATTTTCTTTTTCAAGATTATTTATACACAATCTTTTACTTTTTTTACACAATGGTTTACTTTTTTTTATAAGATCGTTTGCATCTGGCTACTCCAATCTAAATGATTTTTTTTTTCAAGATTCTTTATACAAAATCTTCTAGATTTTGCTATTTTTTTTTTACACAGTCTTATACACATTAAATTTTTCTATTTTTTTTTATACACAATCTTATACAAAGTCGTTTAGATTTGGTTACCTAAATGCAAATGCGTAAAAATAAAAAAATAAAAAAAAAGAAAGACGATGGAAAGAAATTGCAACGAAAAAAGAATAGGAAAAGTAGAAAGACGATGGAAAGAAATCAAAGCGAAAAAAAAAAGAAGAGGAAAAAAAGAAAAACGATAGAAAGATTAAACAACGTAAATAAAGAATTGAAAAATAAGAAAGATGATAGAAAGAAATCGTAGAAAAGAAAAAGAGGAAAGAAGAAAGACGAAATCATATGGGAAGAACGAAGAAGAAGAAATAGAGGAGGAAGACGAATCACGAGAAAGAAAGAAAGATAGAATGACAAATCTGGAATATTTAAAAAATGGCTAACTTATGGGTTTTGTTACACGGGCCGTAAATAGTTTGGTGTTTTGTTACATTTATAATAGTTTCTCTAACTTTTATTGTATAGTTAAGTTATATTATATAGTTTATAATATATTACATAATAAAAGCTCTAATTTTTAGAAATTGAGTTTGTAACCCACCAAGCTATATTTTAGAAGGTAAATGGTCAAAAATAGCATAATTAACAATATTTAGAAAATATAATAAAATTTCAAATTCTATTGATGGTAGTATTGGATTTTATGTCCTAGTACTAGTTTGTAATTTAAAATCAAATTTATTCAAGTAGTTACCGAGGATGTATTAGTGAAAATAAATCCTATAATCTTGAATCTAATAAACTAAGATCTGTTAGCTATTTTGTGTGAACTTAGAAACGTAAATATGGATCAAGTTTGAATATATAGCCTAAATGATTTATATATCTGAATTATGTTAGCACCTTATTCATAGTTAGATCAAATGGACAAAAATATATTTATAGTTAGATGAGTGCAACTATGAGATTTTAGTAGAACAATTCGTTAGTTAACGAATTTTCATTAGCTCGGTCTAAAAGAGTTTAGCTAATTAATCTCATATTATTGGAGCTCATTATCTATAGATTCATTAAGTTCTCTTACTAGCTCATATGAAATAAACTTATAATAGTATGTTAGATTAATATAAATTAGGAAATAAGCGAAGCTGATAAGTATATGTGATATAGCGATCGGTTACTAGTTAAGAGATAGAGTATTTATGTTTAATTGGGACTTGAATATAAAAAATACGAACATGGATTCATATTCGGAAGCTCGAAAATGATGGAAATAGTCAAAGTTGTAAAAATCCAAGGGTTGACTTTTGACTCTGAAAAGTGTAACTTTGATTTTATATTGAAATATGAATTGAATTTTGAAGAAATAAATGTGGATTCACGCTTGGGAGGACAAAGTTAGTCAAATAGGACAAAATGGTAAAAAGTCAAATTGTTGACTTTTGGTTTGAATTGTCAAACTTTGACTTTGACTAAGAGTCTGAAAAGACCATTTTGCACTTGGTTAAAGTCAGTGGAAAAATCTAACATTTTGTTAGATAATTGCACTAACTCCTAGTGGGCTATATGGTTGCACAAGATGTTGATACCAAGCCTACTAATGCCCATTAATGGTTAGTAGAGCATGAGGTGTTAGGCTTTGGTGAACTAATTATATACATTTATGCATGTAATTAGTCTATTTAAAAAATACTTTTCAAATGTTTGAAAAACTTTGGACTCTTTAATTACTTTTCTTAAAAAATTCTTCACCAAAGAATTTTTTCTTCTAGCTCTCAACTCTAAATTCATTCCTCCTAATTTCATCTCTCTCTCCTTCATTTCTTCACTCGTTAAGTCCATCAACTCGATTTGAAATCTAAAGAATAGCGAGCCAACAGTAGTTATGGTCTGCTTGTGTACGTGAGAAGATTACGATCAATTTGAGAGCTACAAAGGTATGTGTTATATAAACCCTAGTTTTGATTTAATTAGGGAGATTTATACATTTTGTTGGAATTTAAGTCCTAAAACTCGTAGTTGTAGTTTAAAATTATATTCTATTCAATTAAGTGGTTGTTGAGAATTTATTAGTGAAAATTGAATATTATAATCTTGAATTCAATAAACTAAGGTCCCGAGGCTATCTAGTGTAGAGTTGAACTTTACGTAGAGTCATAAAGGTGGATCAAGTTCGAGTATATAACCCAAACGGTCCATAATGTATGAATAAGGTTGGGACGCCTTATTCTGGGAACACTATGGATGCAACTCACTTTGTAGTTAGTACAAACGATGTGGTCTTGAATCGTTCATGTAGAGACATGGAAGTGGGGCATCCTACGTAAATAGCGCATAGGTAACTTAATCTTAATCCTGAGCTAACTATGAACTTTTGTTTAAACAAAATTGTCCTTAAATCTACATAGGTAAGGGTAGCTCAACAGTGTTCACTCAATAAGCCTCCAATTTCAAGGGTAAGATCGGGTGGATGGCTAGGGACATAGAGTGCAAAACGAAATTCACTCCTACCCGCTTTATGGTTAGTAAATAGGTTATTCCTTCAAGGATTGAATCCAAATCTTGAACAAGGAGCCCCACCCTCTTATTGGAGAAATATTTTTTGACGATCTAAATGACTATGATCAGGAGATGCTTCGATCATTTGCCACTAGTAATCACTCCACAATGTGAAATGCATCCATGCTTGCTTAACTTCTTACTCTCTCCACCACTCCACTTAAGTTCATTCTACAATGACATGCAACTTTGTTGCCTGTATTTCAGAGTACACCAATCCTGGAATGCCTACCTACATAACCATCATAGAGAGAAGAAAGGATACCCATTTACATTCACTGTGACTTTAAGATCGGCAGTGGTGGGGGTAGTTGAATACATACTTGCTTGACTTCAACTACCTATTGATGTATATGAGGGCTTGAATGAACTTACTCTTTTTTAAATTTAAACGATGATTCTTATTGTTAACGGCCTTCTTTAAACTATAAATGTCCTTTACAAAATCACTATCTATTCTTGTTGGCCTCTTGTATCATATCTACTTGATTTCATTAAATAGGTTATTTCCTTTGCAAGGGGAAGTGCATGGAGCAACCTCCTCTAGATTTGACATCTTATTTATGCAAGAATCGAATTGTATACTTGGGCATGTCTCTTGTCTTTCTATCATAGAGTTGATACTTGATGAATTTCTTTACCTTCTTAAAGTGTGTGAATGAAACAAAACCTATTTATCTTTACATTAACTCCGCGGGGACAACAAAGGTTAACTATGTTAAAGTTTTATGTCATTTTTATCTCTTTTATCTAGCATAAACTTTGTGGGAGTATTTTTAACCTTGCATTTTTAATGATTGTGATGCAAGCTGGTAGAGGTCTTTGTTGTGTTAACCATGTACAATTTTCATAGCCTTTAAAAGTAAAATAAAAAAACGATTATTAACCTTGTGACCTTTTCCATGTGATAGTAGACCCCATTAAAGTGCTTGTATTTTTTTAGGGTGGTGAGAAGTTAGATTATGAGACTGAAGCATTTGCAATATATAATGTTATAAGATTGTGATGTGAATTTTTATTTTTAGTTTGTTTGGTATTCTATTTTCTTTTAATCTTTCTTTTATTGATATTCAAGACATGTTTAGGATCAGACGAAAATTGTTTAATGTTCATGACTTAGTATTCCTTTTAAGTGCAGGTATGTTAAGTCTCCTATATTCATATCGGATATATTTTCATTTCTTTTTGTCCTTATTTGGTACTATAGGCTTAAAGGAAATCATCATCGGTTACAAATGATTTTCAGGAGGTTGAATGTAAGGTATGTTATGTGTAGAAATTTCTATATGTGAATTGGCATTTTGGTATACATACAAAGGTGCTCCTAAATTTAATTTGCGGGTGTGTTGAGAGAGAGGGAAGCTTTATTCATGTTGAATTTATAACTTTCAATTCATTGCCTTCGATCTTCTAATCCAAAATTCTTCTCCTTAAAATGTGCAATCTCAATTTAGCTTGAAATTCCAATTATCTGTGTACGTGATTTTTTCAAAAAGGCGTTGTATGTAATTTCCACATATTCTTATTTCTCCCAATTCTCGACTTCCAGGTTTCTTTGTCCTTCACCCACCACCAAAGCTAATTGTATTCTCTTTCGGTTTTCTCTTCTCTTCTCCCTCCACTTTACTCTTCTCTCAAGGTACTTCCTTCTTTCCAACTGTTCTCTATGTTCTTGTGAACCCTTTTGATGATCACCTCATTTTTTGACCAAAGAAGCCAACATAAAATCGTAGGAAAAAGTCTCAAATAGCCCAAAAAAATTTACATTTCCACTTGTTCTGAATTGTAGACTTTTAAAGATGTTTTCATTAGTTGTTGTGTTGCCTTTAGAAATGCATGAGTTGTGTATTATTAACAAATTGAGGAATTTGAAACAACAAGAACTACATTAATAGTGTGTTAAATAGTTGGGGGAATATCAAATACTTGACTTGTTGACTTGTGGAGTTCTATTTCTGATGTTCTTGGAATGACTAAAACCATTTGTTGAGTATGTGTTACTTTATGATTTGGTAGGGGGAGGGGGAGGGGGAGAGGTTATTCATTTGAAGAGTTTTATTTGTTGATACCCTTGGAATAACAAAAACTATTGGTATGTGTTAGTATACGATGTGTTGATGTTTATTATGATTTTTTTAGAAACATTGATAGTTACCAATGTAAAAATAATTGACTACCTCTTTGTATTTGCACATATATGTAATTTAGAAGCGTATTAAAGAAATTGACAACGAAGGGATAAACGCTTCTTCAGACGATGTGGCAAATGATGCAATAAGTAAAGTTCTTGGTTTTGACCGGGGTCATATTAGAGCATTTGGATTTAAGTCACCTCATCGAAGTTTTCTTTATTGTCTAAAAAAGATCGCCATTACACCAAACTCGAAGAAAAGTGTGAGAAGATGGAGGTTGAAATGTCTCAAATGAGATGCATTTTTATGGAAACCTAGAAGACATACATTGAAGACATATATTGAGGATGTTGTTGAAAGCACAGCATCATGGCCTTCTGATAAAGTTATTTTAAGTGTGTACATTCTTTACCTATTAACTTCTAGCTAGTTTTTTCAAATAAAATCTTTGTGTGTAGACTTAATTATTCATTTAGTTTTTGTTCATAATTTTTTTTGTAGATTGATATAAGAACAATTGTACAAAGCCCAAGAGTGTCATCCCTAAGATGCAACAAGCTTCAAGTATTTAGATTTATATATTCTAACAAATTTTGTAACTAATGGTAGGTTGATCATTGTGTTGTTGAATGATATTACTAACTATCTTTTGTGAGAATACTTAATCACATAAATAATATTTTGTGTAGGGCAATACATATCTTCTATGAAAATAACATAAATAATATTTTGATGGTACGACTCTTTCTATATTACGAGGATCATTTTTGTTATTTGACTTTTTATTAGCTAACAATGTATGAGACATGAACAATAACATTTTAAATAAATTTCATTCACATAACTAGGATATATTTTATATGTTGATGTTGGAAATTGAATATTGATATCACTACTACAAAAAGAGACTTTCTTGACGTTGGTGGTTTTAATTACTTGAAGTTTTTCGAAAAACATCAAGAAAAAGGTGATTTCAAGGATAAAACATCAAGAATTTTTATGAAAAGGCGGAGGTAGGCCAATTTTTAGATTTCTTGATGTTTTAAAAACGTCAAATAATACGTATTTTTCTTGACGTTTTAAAACCGTCAAGGTATATCTATTAAATTCTTGATATTTTTAAAACATCAAGAATGTTTATAAATTCGACATTCTTAACGTTTTTTAAACATAAAATAATATGTACTCTTCTTTGACATCTTTAAAACGTTAAGGAACATCTATTAAATTTTTGAAATTTTAAAACGTCAAGAATTTTTATAAAAAGACCAAAGGGAGTCATTTTCCAAATTTCTTTCCAGCAAGACCATTTTCCTTCATGTTTTAAACGAGTGTTATTAAATATATATTATATACGTAAAAAGTAAAATATTACATTAATTCCATTGCAAGCCCTACACTTCTGCACCTTTGGCGAAACGTTCCACCTCTCCGAAGTTTACATCTGCCGTCGTTCAAGAACCTAGCAACATTTTCGCCATCTGCCGTCGACTATGTACCAGATCCTTCACCTTCGGCCGTTCGCTGTCCGCCGTGGACTGAGTACGAAGATCCCTTCATTTTCGGCCATCGTTGTCCACTGAGTACGAGATCCCTTCAGTTCTGTTTTTGTTTTCTCATGGTTCCCGTAGCTTTAATTTTCATGTCTTTTGTCTTCCTTTATGTTTTTCCTTCGTTTTAAGTACTTCTTCTATTCCTCTTCTGTGCTTTAGTTTCAAATCTCAGCTAGCTTTCTGCTGATGCCGTGATTCGATTTTAGGGGTTTTACCATTTTTCTATTATATACGATTAAACGATAGGACTTCATTCGATAAAATTTGATTCAGAAATACTCTTTGAACCAACCATTAGAGGCTGATAAAATTTGATTAAAAAGTACTCTTTGAACTAACCATTAGATACTTTGATTCAACTCATGCTGTGCAGTTATGTATCGAGGAGTTTAACATCATGATTTAGTTCACGTTAATTGTGTTTAGGTCATTAACTCGAAGTGATTGAGCTCAAATTCTGGCTGTTTCACAATTATTATTGTTTTTTTTATTTAATTTTATAGAGAGGGAGGGCCTAGAAGGTGTTTGATAAAATGTGTGAATAGAGAAAAAGGGGAAAAATAGTGAAGAACAAGGCTTGGTTATTGTCGTTGTGCTCCACACTCTTCAATTCAATAAATAATATTTTTTTTCTTCTATCACAAGTCCAAAACTACTTTCACTGTTGTTGGTTTACTATCAATTCTTGACAACTTCAATGAACACAATGGATGCTGTAAATGTAAGAGATACATTGTGTTTCATTGTGTTTCTGGTTTTTTTTTTCACTTGTTAGTTATTTTGTGATTGGCTTGGATGGGTTGAAAGAAATTAAACTCAATTTGAGAGAGGGAAGCAAGTTTCCAGAGCTCCCCAGTACCGTCCCCAATTCTCAAAGTAAAGAGACTACTTCCTCTCCAAGTAATCTAATTAAAGGCTATAAATCCCAACCAACATACTTCATACACATACAAGACCCCACACCAACACATTGTACACCCCTTCTCTCACATCTATAAACTTTTTATTCTTTTATTATTATTCATCACTTTGTTCTAACACTATATTTCAGCCAAAATGACCGATTATAATTATTATGGCCTTTGAACAAAAAGGGGACTCTTTTCTTTGTGGAGACGAACAAAATCACTTGGATTTCTTTGTGTGTGTATGATTTAGAGATATGTTGTTCTTTTGTATGATTGCTTGGATTTCTTTGTGTGTGGATCGAACTTTCTTCTGTTAAATTGCTTTGCTATTTCTTCAGTTTGATCTACTGTATTTGCTCTTCTTTTTACCCATTTTTGGTTTGGTCAATTCTCAAACAATAAATGATGTAATTTGAGGTTTGATTAAATAACAATAACTTAGAAATCCTTTGAATATCTATGTTTTTCACCTTTCTTTCCATGTATGCTCATGAAAATGTGTTTTCATTATCCTATCAATTGAAGTAGCTTGAATTATTTTTTGAATGAGTTTATAGACTTATTTTTGTGTATAGTGATAGGACTTATTTTAAAGTTGTGTATGAACTTATTATTTGAAGCTAAAAGTATCTCAACTTAAATTCCATTATATTTCCCCCATTATAATTATAATTGTGTAGAAATTAAAAACATTTTGGTGTTTGTTTAGTTATACAATGTGCCAACGTTACTCCTTAGCTATTTGAGATAGGTTTGAAGCTTTCATTTGTGTTATGGTTGAATCTTTTTTTTTCATTCTTATTTTGTTTACAATTTGAATTTTGAAATGAGGACATAATGCTTGAAATACTAATTAGGGATCAAGCTGGGTCATCTAGTTTGTTTGGAGAGCGAGATTGTCACTTAAACACTTTTTAGGAACCTCTTGTACATGGACTATATTACATGATGTGTTTTATTTAGTTGGTGGATTTACTCTCTTTAGTTTTTTGTTCTCAAGCTTCACTTGGATCGTTTTAATCTCTTGCAAAATGTTGAACCTAGTTTCTAACTCTTGAAAACTATTGTGTTTTTATTAGGTCTTGCACCAATATCAAATCGTTCTACTGTAGTGATGAAGCTACAAAGCAAGTTATTTATGTTTGGTTAGTGATGAAACTTGAAATTTCGTTATTCTCGACAATACCTTGTTGCATTTAGTTTCTTTGTAAAAATATACTATCGAGGTTTAGTTTCTATTTTGCTTGTATTTGTCATTTTAGGGAAATTCGATAGATTTTGTGCATTAGTTTCTTTGTAAAATCGTTATCTTGTTATTGTTATATATGAGAGTTCTTATGTGTGCTAGTTTTGTGTTAAAATAAAATCAGTTGGTGAAAACTATCTGTAATGATAGGATTAACTGACAATATAAAAGTTTGTAATTGTTTGTAATTTATTTTAGTATGCAGGCATTAGTCTTTTTCTATTTCGAGTCATTTAAAAACCGTCAAGAGTATGAGAGTGCAATACAGGAATAAAAATATAATTGAATTATAATTTTTGTAGAAAAAATTTGAAACATGCTCGATGGTTTTTAAATGACATAAACAAGTACATTTTTTACGGTTTTTCAATGTCATAAACAATCAATTTTTTGACGGTTATTAAATGTCATGAATACTCGTACTCTTGACGGTTTTTAAGTGTAATGAGTACTTATATTCTTGATGGTTTTTAATTGTCATGAAAATTTATATACTTGACGTTTATGAAACGTCAACGTCAACTATTCTTGACAAAAATCTGCCATTAAGAACTTTGACTTTTTTGACATTGGTTTCAATGTCAATAATAATTCTTAACCTTTTAAAAACATCAATGATGGTTAATATCAATATTTAAAAAAGTTTATTATAGATAAATATGTGAAAATACTACATTATTATAGTTTTTATATAAAGGTATGATTAAACGTATATATTTGTTAAAAATGTTATTATAAAAATCAACAACATTTTAAACTTGCTATAAAAGGTTTTTCATAGCTTTAAAAAATGTTATCATAAATTAGATAAATAGAAAAATATGTTATTAAAAAGTTGTTTTTATAATCTTTCCAAAACGTTATCAAAATGCATGCTTTTTTACTGCTTTTATAAAACGTTATTAAAAATCCAGACTTTTAATAGTGTGGGTTGTCACGAGTTTTGATAAAATGCTATAAAATGTCTACGATTTTGTTTTTAGTGAGCTATCGTAGACCTTTTTCCTGTAGTGCCTAAAACGAGTAAGAATAAATTTCGTCTTGCATTCTATTTTTCCAACTATTCATTCGATCTTATTTTTGAAATGAGAGGCTTATTAGGTCAGCGCTAATGAGTTGACCTAATAAGAGTTCATATGTAGCTCAAGATTTATTAAGTTATCTAGGTCATAATTTCTTCATAGGTAGCTCAAGATTAAAATTAAGTTATCTAGGTTATCAATAATTGAAATAGTTGGTTTTAAACAGCAAATGACGTTAAAGCATAAAAGTGACTATCTCATGATTCAATCTTTACATAAGATGTCTCCACTTTCATGTCTCTAAGTACGATTCAGGATCACAACGTTTATACTAACTACAAAGTGGGTCGCATCTACAGTATTCTAAAATAAGGCGTCCATCCTTTATTCATATATTATATACCGTTATAAGCTCTATACTTGAACTTGATATATGTTTATGTCTCTACATAAAATCTAAGTTTACTCAAAATTAGTTTCGAGACCTTAGTTTATTAGATTTAAAATTATAGTATTCAATTTTACTAATAATTTTTCAATAACGATTTTATTGAATAGAATATGATTACAAGCTATGCGTTTTATAACATAAATTTCAACAAGTTCAAGAAAGGTATGAATATTTCATCAATTTTGTTGATGATTATTCAAGATTTGGTCATGTTTACCTATTGCATCACAAGTCCGATTCTCTTGAAAAGTTTAGAGAATATAAAACTAAAGTTGAGAATCAATTAGGTAAAACTATAAAAACACTTTGATCAGATTGATATGTAGAGTATGTGGACTTAAGATTCCAAGACTATTTGATAGAGCACGATATCCAGTCACAACTCTCTGCATCTAGTATGCCTAAGTAAAACAGGGTATTAGAAAGAAGAAACCGAGCCTTGTTGGACATGGTTCCTTTATAATAAGCTTTACTCTTTGATCTTCAACAAAAAAAAGAAATTTGTTTCGGCAAATACCACATTCTGAGATGAAAACCTCATCATGAATCATAAACCACATAGTAAATTAGTATTGAATAGGATTTCCAAAGACATTATAGATAAATCTAGTTCATCCACTAAAGTAGTTGATAAAACTAGGGGATCTAGTTAGTCACATCCTTCTCAAGTTGAGAGTACCTCAAAGTAGTGAGGGTTGTTCATAAGCTTAACCACGCTATCTGGTTTTATTGAAAATAAAATCATCATACTTGATGATGGTTTATAAGATCTATTGACTTATAAACAGGCAATAAATGAGGTATATTATTTAACTGATTGGAATTAAATGCTTGATATCACTAATTTTCTAGTGTTGCAAAGCTTGAGGAATTTGAGACGTTAGAAATTCAGTTGATTTCTAGCATCAGCAAGGGCTTAGTTTGTGTCCTGCATCTAAAAAATACTTGTTATTGTTTTTGTTGAAGTCTCTCATCGTTGTGCCCAAAACTTATTAAAGTTTGTAAAAGATCAAGCACAGGGTTGAAGACAATCTCATTGTGCATTTGTTCCTCGTTAGTAGAAATATTGTATCCAAGGTGAGTACTGCAACAATCACATTGATTCCTCCAAGCTAAAAGAGTACAAGTCTTCTTCAATCAAAGTTATTTTATAATATTACCAATGAAATAATGGAAAAATTGTTTGATTCTCAGTATACTTTACCATTTCTAGCTTGAAAAGTTAGAGAATGTACGTCTAACGCAAAGGAATACTTAGCATTCCAAGTACAAATTAAAAGGTGATATTCATTCAACAATCTTTTTAAAAAACTCTATTTTGTTCTATTGTTAGAATATATTAAATGTTGGAATGCGTGGCTATCCTAAAACTATGGTAATCATGGTTTCAAGTTACTTTATACGTAAAAGGTATATGGAAGTTGATTTATTTATTGAAATCGATAAATTTGTTTAGTTGTTTGTGTTTGTTAAGTTTATAACTTCTGCTGTCAATTTTTATGAATTTTATTGATGTCATATCTATAGATCAATGTGAAATTTTGTTTTATAAGTTCAATTGGAGCTTGAGATGTTTAGTGGTATGAGATGTTTTGCAAGAATTTGAAGGGGAAACAAAACATATATGAACACATAAATTGAGAAAGAGACTATTTCACAGTGTAAGTCCCTTTCCTTCCTAATTTCTCAGATCCCTACATTTGAACACATAAACAAAATATATCGTGTTTAAAGCTCAATCATTTTTGTATACTTAGGAGTTAAAACGTACTGTTTATGTTCTATCGGAACCACTGTTTAGACTTATATTTTTAATTGCATACGGTGACAGACTTTTAATCACAAAAATGAAATTAGTACCTATTTTAACGTCAGACAATTCATTTCATTTTGGTCAATGACCAACATTGAAAAATGTGTTGGCAAAGATGTTTGATGTCAGGCAAAAACCAACAATAAAATCAGCTATAATGTCAGTAAAGAAAAGGTGACCGACATCACATATCATTAATAACATCTTCATAAATGTCAATACTCGTCCGACATTGAATATCTGTAATGTCAGTTTTCAACTGATATTACAGATCAAATTTCTTGTAGTGTTAGAGGTTCTATAGGAGAATAATTGTTTTACTATATAATTTTTAATTTATTTTCATAAAATTCTCTTTTGTCATTATTTTACAGAGTTACTAATGAATAAAATTTGTTTGATGCTCTAGAATATAGAATAATTTGTTCAGGAACCAAATGATAAAATGAAAATAAAAATCAGTTTCTCAATCTTAAATGGTTTCCTTTCATATATGGCAAAATGACCAATATTTTGTTTTTACCAATATAGCAATTAAAACAACAAAAAAACATTTATTACAAGATAAAAAAATCATTATATTTTAAATTTTTTTAATAAAAAATACAAGAGAACGTAAAAGAGTTAGTTAGCAAAAAAAATAAAGAGAACGTCCTTTTAACTAGGTTAATTTTCATAAATATAACAAAACACCAAAATATTTACGTCTTGTATAACAAAAATGCAAAGCCCAAGAAGTCGGTAAAATATCTTCATAAATTCCATATTTGCCTTTGATATTATAGACGATTCGTCATTTCTCTTTCTTCTTCTTCTTCCTTGCAATTTATTTATTTTTTCTTCCGGATTTCTTTCTCTTCTTCTAGATTTTCTTTCTTCTATTTTTGTTCATCTTCTTTTTCTTTCTTTCTTCTTCTTTTCATTCATTCTTTCTTTCAACTCCTCTTCCAGAATATCCAGATCGTTTAAATATCACTTTGATATGATCTAAATGATCGTTTATCTAGTCAACACGATCATTTTGCATGGTCAGCACAATAGTTTAGATTCAAAGTCCTTTTCCCATCATTTAAAAAGAACTATATGGTCGTATGGATATGGTCTAAATGATCCCTTACCTAGTCAACATGATCGTTTAGCATGGTCAACAAGATCGTTTAAATTTGAAGCTCTTTTTACATCATTTAAAAAGAACTACACGATCATGTGGATGTGATCTAAATGATTGCTTACCTAGTTGGCACGATCGTTTACATTTGAAACCCCTTGTCCTATTGTTTAAAAAGAACTACACGATCATGTGGATATGATCTAAATGATGGCTTACTATAGTCAACACACGTTCAGAATGGTCAACTCGATCGTTTAGATTTAAAGCTTTTTTTCCATCGTTTAAAACGAACTACAAGATCGTGTGGATATGATCTAAACAATCGTTTACTTAGCTAACACGATTGTTTAGCATGGTTAACACGATCGTTTAGATTTGAAGCCTTTTTACCAACATTTAAAAAGAACTATACGATCGTGTGGATATGATCTAAATAATTGTTTACCTAGTCAACACGATTGTTTAGATTTCAAGTAATTTTTTCCATCATTTAAAGAGAACTACTGATCATGTCGATATGATCGAAATGATCATTTACCACAATTATCACGATCGTTTAGCATGGTCAACACAATTATTTAGATTTGAAGTTTTTTTTTATTAGTTAAAAAGAACTACACGATCGTGTAGATTTGATCTAAATGATCCCTTACTTAATCAAGATGATCGTTTAGCATGGTCAACACGATCTTTTAAATTTGAAGCTCTTTTTACATTGCTTAAAAAGAACTACATGATCACGTGGATATGATTTAAACGATGGCTTACCTAGTCAACACAATTGTTTAGATTTGAAGCCCCTTTTTCGGTCGTTTATAAAGAACTACACGATTGTGTGGATATGATCTAAATGATCGCTTACCTAGTCAACACGATCATTTTGCATGGTTAGCACGATCGTTTAGATTTGAAGTCCTTTTTCCATCATTTAAAAAGAACTACATGGTCGTGTGGATATGATCTAAATGATCCCTTACCTAGTCAATACGATCGTTTAGCATAGTCAACAAGATCGTTTAAATTTGAAATTCTTTTTACATCGTTTAAAAAGAACTACACGATCATGTGGATATGATCTAAACGACTACTTACCTAGTTACCACGATGGTTTACATTTGAAGCCCATTTTCCCATTGTTTAAAAAGAACTACACGATCATGTGGATATGATCTAAACGATGGCTTCCATAGTCAACACGAACGTTTAGCATGGTCAACACGATCGTTTAGATTTGAAGCATTTTTTCCATCGTTTAAAATGAATTACACGATCTGTGGATATAATCTAAACGACGCTTATCTAGTCAACACTATCGTTTAGCATAGTTAACAAAATCATTTAG
Source organism: Cucumis melo (assembly GCF_025177605.1). NCBI lineage: Eukaryota > Viridiplantae > Streptophyta > Magnoliopsida > Cucurbitales > Cucurbitaceae > Cucumis > Cucumis melo. The sequence continues at coordinate 17,005,555 of NC_066862.1, forward strand.
ATTTAAAACCCTTTTACAATCGTTTAAAAAGAACTACATGATCGTGTAGATATGATCTAAATGATTGCGTCCTAGTCAACATGATCGTTTAAATTTGAAATCTTTTTCCCATCGTTTAAAAAGAACTACTGATCATGTGGATATGATCTAAATGAGCGATTACCATAGTCATCACGATGTTTAGCGTGGTCAACATGATCATTTAGATTTGAAGCATTTTTTCCATCAATTAAAAAGAACTACATGATCATCTGGATATGATCTAAATGGTCCCTTACCTAGTCTAGACGACCGTTTAGCATGACCCACACGATCTTTTAAATTTGAAGCTCTTTTTACATTGCTTAAAAAGAACTACACGATCATATGGATATGATATAAATGATGGCTTACCTAGCCAACATGATCGTTTAGATTTGAAGCCAATTTTTTCATCGTTTAAAAAGAACTACAGAATCGTGTGGATATGATTTAAATAATCGCTTACCCTAGTCAACGTGATTGTTTAGCATGGTCAACACAATCATATTGACTAGGTAAGCCCTTTTCTCATCGATTGTGTAAAACGAACTACACGATCGTGTGGATATGATCTAAAAAATGATTTACCTAGTTAACACGATCGTTTAACATGATCAACACGATCATTTAGATTTGAAGCTCTTTTTCCATTGTTTAAAAAGAACTACATGATCGTGTAGATATGAACTAAACGATTGCTTACCTAGTCATTATGATCACGATCGTTTATCATGGTAACACGATCGTTTAGATTTGAAGTCCTATTTTCCATCATTTAAAAAGAACTACACAATCGTGTGGATACTACCTACACAATCATATATTATTTCTTACATGATCATGTATCATGATCGTTTAGAAGAAGAATTACACGCACGCATGTGGCCGATTAATCGTGTGTTAACTCTGACATTTTTGGTATTTTTCATTATGGATATGTAGGTCTTTTTCGTTTTCAAATTTTTTTATACAATGTAAATATTTTTTCAGTTTGTTATATTTTTTAAAAATACCCCTTTTAAACATTCCTTCAAGATTTTAGTATGAATATATTGTATTTCCTAAATCTAATAATGTATTTTGTAGCAAACAATAGATAATTTGAGGATATTTAGGAATGAAGTTTATGTGTTTTAAGTAACTAATATATTGTAATTTTGGAGGCCAAATGTCACATTCCCTCCCAGATTACCTGCTCTGGACCCGAAAGGTGGCGTGATGTCAACTGAAACCATCCACCTCTAGAACAATTTCAGCTGACCCTTGACATGAAAACATAAAACACTTGTCTTTAACTTGATAAAAACAACTTTAAAATAGTAATGTAACCCATATAAAAATTACTTTTATAAATAAAAGGTTCATAAGAAAATTTTTTACAAAACATAATAACATTTCCAATAAATCATTTTCTTTCATGTTGGAAGACTGACTAGTTTGGCAGCAGTGTGTTCAGCACGCGAAAACACAATGTGTACTTGGAAAGAGGAAAAATATTTTGAAAGGGTTAGCTAAATAGCCTAATGAGTGATAGTTTTAATAAACATGCTTTTAAAACAATTTAATTTTAAACTTCGTCCTTTGCACAAATAAATCAGAAACATAACACCAAGCATAAAATCTTTAAAACCTTTTTTTCTTAACTCTTTCTATCTTTAAGTTGTTATACCACATGAATCATAAGGATGAAATTTGAGACACACTCTGGTGGGTCCTCATCTTGTGATATCATATTTATGAGAGGAAATCTAGGCTTCAGTAGTGTCTTATCTCATTATAGCTACAATGAGGTGGGTATCCTACAGATTTTCATCTCAAGAGATGGCATAAACTAGCTATCATATCTATAGAACCCTCATCTCATGAATCTGTCCCAATGATAGGAAACTAGGTATCTACTGAATACCTTCATCAAAGGAACCTTTATGCACATGCAATATCCTCTAAAGGGTTGCTATATATATTGGATGGTATTAAAACATTATGAAGTCATTCTTTAACTTAAATACTTTGAAAACTTATCATAAACATATTTGCTAGTAAATCAAGATATAATGATCAAAATCGCATACTTAAACAATAACTTTGTAAAACATATTTATTAATGTCATTTAGAAACCATGTTGTCACTCACAAATTGTAGCTTAAAGCCTTGACTTGTAAGCTTGATCGATCTCCTCTTGTCCTGAAATAAAGGAAAATAATTCTATTTAACCCCCTTTAATCATAAAAATATCAAAACTTTACTCAAAAATCCAAAAAATCATAAAAACAGCAAAAAAAAAAAAAAAAAAAACTTATTTGGTATGGCTGGCACGCAGAGGGTGGGGGTAAGGTTGGCACGCGCACCTTCCCTTGTGCTAACCTCACAAAAGGCTTGTCATGTGTGCCTCATGCATCTCTTATTGTCCATCTCGCATGCACAGGGCTTGTTGCACGCTTCCCTGGTCGAGCGTGACTTGCACGAGCTGTGTGTCCAACAAGTCCATCAACCCTTTGCTAACATCTTTTAACCAAAAATGCATGCCCATGTCGCCTAGCTTACCATATCACTCGACTAGATACCAACTTGCACAGAAACTCATTTTTCATCCAAAACATTACCTAACTTTGAAAAATCATAACTTTAAATCCATAACTCTTTTGACAAAACTTTCTTCTAAAAGGTTGATATAAAATGTCTTAATTTTCTTACTTTAAAATCTTATAACCAAATTCCAAAAGACAAGCTTTGTAGTCTCTAGAAACACATCGTGCTCAATTTCTTCTTTAGAATGACCTTCTCGCCTACTTTTGATTAGAACGACAAGCTTCCCACTTCTAATTTTGATAGCAGCCCTCCTCAATGAACTAGAGACAATTCATGAACTTTTGAGACCAATTTGAGAGAAATGAAATGAGTGAGTTGTGAGAAATCCTTATGTGAAGTTGCCTATTTATAGGAAACCTTGCATGAAAATGAACTGACGCCTAAAACATTGTTTAATCCACCCTTAATTTTCCTTAAGATACCTCCTACTTGTAACGCCCCAAAAATTAAGATAATTTTGGAGTTAATTATCTTAATTTTGTTTAATTAGCTTTAATTTATTGGGTGTTATTTTGAATTCATTTAATGAGAATTATTTGATTTTTGTGGGAATTGAAATTAATTAAATATTTGTTGGATGAATATTTAATTAACTAGAGGTTTTGACATGTGGTGTTTGTTGAGATTTTGATTAAATGGTAGGTGAAGAGAGCTAAGTAAAGTTGTGGATTTTTAGTGTTGTTGAATTTGAATTTAATTAAATAATTATGGACTTTATTTAATTAAATTGTGGGGTAGAAAGTTTGTTGCAGATTTAATAATTATATGTATATGTGGATATATATATATATAATTATTAGGTTAAAGGAAAAGATAATTATATTTGTTGAAATATAATTATTTAAGGAAAAGATAACTGTATTTTGGAGAAAGAATATTTAGGAAGGGAGAAAAGGTAAAATAATTATATTTTGGGAAAATATAATTATTTGTACAAAGATAATTATTTTGGAAAAAGATAAATAATAATTAATTATTGTGGAAGATAATTAATTATTTCGGAGAAAGATAAATAATAATTAATTATTGTGGAGGATAATTAATTATTTTTGATAAAGATTAATAATAATTAATTATTGTGGAAGATAATTAATTATTTTGGAGAAAGATAAATAATATTTAATTATGGTGGAAGATAATTAATTATTTTGGAGAAAGATAAATAATAATTAATTATTGTGGAAGATAATTAATTATTCTGCAGAAAGATAAATATTGTTTCTGGAGTGAAGTTGTTATGGTTGGGTTAAGATAATTCATGTTGGAAGTTATAAGTGATTTATTGGAAAAGATTTGATTGATTAAAATAATTGAGGATTTAAGTTAATTTGAGATTTTGGAGGGAAAAGTTGGTTTTGGTGGAATGAATTTAATTGAGTATATATATATATATATGGATATATATATATATATAATTAATAATATGGAAAAGTGTAGTTAATTATATTATGGAATATAATTATATTTGTTTGGAAAAGAAGATAATCCATGAGAAGAGAGATGGTTGATTTGATTGGACGAAAAAGATATATATTTATTTAAAAGAGAGAATAATGATTTAAATAAATATATATGTTTATTATAGATTTTGGTGAGAGAAAAATAATAATAATAAATAAGTATTGTTATTATTATTATTAATGGTTATAAATGCTTAAGATTTTGTGCATTTAAAGGCATTTATTTGGGAAAGATAATGGAAATAAAGATATATGTATATGTTTGGTATTATATATATATATTCTAAAAGGAAAAGAAAATAATAATAATAATATTATTTGTATATGTATATATGGAAATAAAGATATATGTATATGTTTGGGTCTATAAATAGCATTGGAATGCTTAAGTTAGAAAGTAAAGGAAAAAGAAAAATGTTCTTCATCTTCTTCTCTAAGATAACCCTCTGCTGTCGCCGCCTCATCAGTTGAAGTTAAGATTGGTCTCTTTGGAAGCTTGAGGATTTAAAGTGATGAATTTTTCCATCAAGGATAAGAGGATTTTTGTATCTTCATTTGAGTAACCTTGGTAAGTTAATGAAAATTAATATTTTGTTAATTTAATTTTGGATCTATTTGGGGTTTCTTTAAAGGTTCAATTGGCTAAACTTTTTTAGATTTAAATCTTGGATTTTTTCCAATCAAGGTTGAATTGGATTCAACTCTTTTTGTTTGAGAAGTTAATTAATTTGGGAGAATTTTTGGATGTTAGCCAATTGCTAATTTCATTAATTAAGATACTGAGTTTTCCTTTTATGATTAGGATCAAGTTAATTAGAGGATTTTTACTGTCCGCTATGGAGTACTTTGTTTGACTACAATCTCCAGGTAAGAGATTCTCCTACTAGACCTTCAAATTGAATTTAAGAGACTGCATGTAATTATGATTATGCATTGATGGTAGCTAAAATGCATAACTCATTATATTGATTGATGATGATGACTGATATTATGATAATGACTGTTGATGTTGATGTTAATGCATGATATATTAATCACATGATTAAGGACGTTAAGATTAATACTCATGCCATATTATGATGTTATGTTATGCTACATGCTATGGATAGGGTGTTCTGTTAACTTTGTCTATTAGAATTGTACTTGCATGGGTGTCATTCGGCATCACCACCTTTTTAGGACTGCGTAGTCTGACGGGACCGCCAGTCTAGCATTGATATAGACATGATTCGAGTGATTCGACGGGATCACTCGCAGCCCGATTATCTTAGTGTTTCCTTCGGATACACTCAGACCAGTTTGTCTTAGGTGTTTCTTTGGGATCACCGAAGACCAGTTATGTTCCTCCGGGATCACATGTTGCACGTGTTCGGAAACGTGCCAGTTCTTGGGTACCACTTTTCAGTACTCTAATGGGAAGTTAACAGACATCTAGCGGGACTAGTAGTATGTCCCTTACTGAGTATATGTTTATACTCACTCTTTCTATGTTTAATATTTCAGGAGAAGGTAAAGGTAGAGGAAAGCTGGCGAGCGACAGAGAAGGATCCATGACATGCCATATGCGGACTCAGTTTTGCTTCCACTTTTATGTTTCAGTGTTTCAGCATTATGTTTTTAATGAAAATGTAGTTTCCCTCCTTCCTAAAAAAAGTGTCTCTTGTTATTGTTTCTTTTTAGTAATGACCTTAGCTTAGTATAAAGAGTTGGGTCGTTACAGTTGGTTTCTTTTTAGCATTATGTTGTTTAATCCACCCTTAATTTTCCTTAAGATACCTCATACTTCCACTCCAGCTCCACCTTGGCTGCAAAAAGGCATGTAATATGCTTAAGACACCTGGATTAGCATTAAACCGAATGCCATAAGCTTGCCACGTAGTTGTCCAAAATTGTAATGCCCCAAAATTTTCGAGGTAAATTTTATCATTTTATGTAAATTTTCGGGAATTTAAAAACTTTGGTGTTAATTTTTGGCTGGTTTTGAAGAGGGAAGAAAAAGAAACCGAAGGGTATAATTTTTTTTTATAATATAATATGGTATAAATTAATATAATAATAATATAATATATAAATTAAATTATTATTATTATTATTTAATATATATATATATATATATATATATATGTATGTATGTATATATATAATTTTTTTAAAAAAACCCTAACGCGCGCGCCGACACCCCCCCACTCCTTCTTCTTCTTCATCTTCAGTTCCCTCACGAAGCCGATGTCGCCGCCCGTCTCTTCATCCATTTATCTTCCGCTTGCGCACTCGTCGTCTCCGTCTTCGTCTCCGTCTCTGTGGTGGTCACCCGTCTCTGTCTCCGTCGTGTCGGCTTCACAATGCCAGCGTACAACCGTCGTGGTCGCCTCCTTTCCGATCCACCTCCTTGTCTCACGCAACCACAGATCTGCCGGCCGTCTCTGTCTCTACCGTAAGTGGCGTTCCGTCTTCTGTATGCCATCTGGTGCAGCCCAGAAGATTCGAGCTAAACCGCAGATAGTCGCCGCCGTCGTCGTGCGAGTTTTCGTCCGTCGTCACGCGCAGCCAAGACTAGCCGTTCGTGTGTGCGCCGGGTTCTTCGAGCCAAAAACTGAGCCGAGCTACGAGCTGTGAGTTGAGCCGAGCCGCGATCCACGAGCTAAGGCGAGCCAAGCCGAGCCGAGGACCGAGCCGAGCCACAAGCCGAGCTGAGCAACAATCCAAGTCGAGCTGAGCTGTGATCCAAGTCGAGCCGCAAGCTGATCCAAGCCGAGCCGAGCCGCGAACTGACCAACCAAAGCCGCGAGCCGAGCTGAGCCGATCACCTCCAAGCCAAGCCGAGCTCCCTGTTCACCAAACCACCTAAGCCTTCTTTCCTCCACTTCGGGTCACGGTGAATCTTCGGTAAGGATTATTTTGGTGAGTTTCCTAATGTTTCGATAATCGATTCGAGTTTAGGTTTTGGAGTAAGACATGGTCCTAACTTTCGTTCCTTGAAGGTATTAGGGAGTTGACGCTCAAGTTCTCGGGTTCCACGGCAAGCTTATTTGGAGATAGCTCTCTTTACTCGAGTAAGCTAACGAATGTTATTTGAACAATTTAAAAAGTGACTTTGACTAGTGTCATCGTTTAAACTCTTATGATTTCGTTTAGTTGGATTCGTTGGGCGTGGACTCGATCAAGGGGCATAGCCAAGTTTCATGTAAGGGATTTCTTACTACTGGACCTCGGATCGAGGCTGGAAACGTAGCAGTCCCTATGGGATTGTACGTTAGTAACTGTATTGAGTGGCTTGACGCATGTTAAACTAATACATATCACTTATATGCTCTTGACTGACCAAAGGTAACGTGACCGTTAGTTGTAGCCTATGTACTATTATTTATGTAAGGAGTTGTTCTGTTGATGGGTACTGATGGCCTGATGTTCTATGTATTGTGGTTATGTTGAGGGGTTGGGCTGAGGGGGGTTTACAAAGTGGTGATTTGACTAGTAGACTGAATTTAGGGAATGTCACGATGAAGTGTGAGTTGGACATGCATATAACGACCGATGAGGCTGTTGATTAAGCTTAAACTGTCGATCTGGTTAAGCTTATAAACTGAAACGCTAACTTGAATGTTGTTGTGATGTGACTGTTGTAGAAGGTTTAGTATGGACTGAGAGGTAATGGTTAGCTTCATCTATGGGAAAGTGTACCTTACTGATATGTGTATCCTTCGGTGTCACTAGACTGATATGTGTATCCTTCGGGATCACTAGACTGATATGTGCATCCTTCGGGATCACTAGACTGATACGTGTATCCTTCGAGATCACTAGACTGATACGTGCATCCTTCGGGATTACGAGACTGATGTGTGCGTTTTACGGAACCACTAGACTATTTATGTAGGGTACCCGTGAATAGGAAGTTAACTGTTATTCCCTAACGGGCCCAGTAGTGCGTCCCTTACTGGGTATATCTTATACTCACCATTTTTCCTCTTTAACTTTTCAGGTAAGGGTACATCGAGGGGCAGACCGACGAGGGGCAAAAAGGATGCGTGAAGGCTATATGGACGCGTCTGGTTTTCTTTATGCTTCCGCTGATGTATTTTGTTACTCGTTATTTTCATTGTCAGATCGAGTCATGGTTAGAATATTTGGCTTGTGATTTTATGTTTGATGATTTGAGCACTGTATTTTGGAACTCTCGTGAATGTGATTTAAAATAGGGCCCAAAATTGCTTTTGTAATATTTTAAAACGTTTTTAATGAATCGTAACCGGTCCTTTATGAGTTTGTGTGTTATGGTCGAGTCTTAGTACTGAGTAGTGACCTCAGCTTAGTCCGAAAAGTTGGGTCGTTACAAAAATGCCTAGCCTTGTCAAACACCTAGATAACCTATATGGGCCTTCTAGCATATCCTTGATTGCCTAACCAAAATGTCCTGTCTACTCATCTCACCTACTAACCTCTTAGTCCATCATCTTGTCATCAAGCCTTCTTTGCATACCCTTGCTATCCAACTTATGCTTGCTAACCTCATAATGCCTTCTCGCCTTGTACATGATAACCTCTATATCCTTTCTTGACATGGTCGTAAGCTCCCAAATGCATGCCCATGCCACACTAACCTAACTTAATCTTTCTCGCCAAATCTAAATGCCCAACTAACCTCTTGATCAACCATTTCACCTAGCAACCATGTATCCTTAAACACCCATGTCTTTTCTTTAGAGGTTATTTCTCAATGTTGGCCACCCAATATGTGCTTGCTAACCTTTCATTTCATCTTGCCAAACATACCATTCCTCTACTAACCTCTCAACACCTATCTTAATTTTTTTTGACACTTAGCCAAATTCTCCAATTCTTCCTATCTTGACTTAAACATAGAGCCTTAATGTCTTTCCAAGAATTTTCACCTTCTTTTCCTATAAATCTCATTTTATCTTACCCTTGCTAAAATTTAACAAGTTTCAAAGATCTAAAAATTTTGGGGTTTCACACCAAAATCGTGTATATTGGTTGGATAGTGGTGAATGAAAAACACATATATTGGTTGTCCATAAAGTGGAGGTTAGCCACCATTATCATCAACGTTCAATAGCTTCACACGTTAAAGCTGTGAAATTGTTATCGCTCGATGAATTTGTTCGATGTGACGCCGATTTGTTCGATGAATTCTTCATGGGTCACTCGCGATGGATTCCATCTTCGTTTGATGTCTCCACGTTCAATAGATTCTTCTCGAGTCACCTGCGATGGATTCCACTATTGGATTTAAGATTATAGTATTCAATTTCTTAATAACGACTTTATTGAATAAAATATGATTATAAACTACGAGTTTTTAGGATATAAATTCGTACTTAAGGTTTTAAGGCTATTTTGAGTAAATTTGAACTTTATATAGAGATATAAATGTGGATCAAGTTCAAGTATATAGTTTAAATAGTTTATAGCATATGAATAAAGGTTGGAGGCCTTATTGAGAGAAACTATAAATGCAGCCCGCTTTGTAGTTAGTAGAAACGAGGTGATCTTGAATTGTTCATGTAAAGACATGAATGTAGGGGCATCCTATGTAATATGTTTATATAAAACTAAACCATGAAATAGTTACTTTTACGTTATAACATCGCTTACTGTTTAAAATTGACTATCTCAATTATTGATGACCTATGTAACTTAATCTTAATCATGAGCTAACTATGAACTCGTGTTCACACGAGATTATTCTTAGATCTGCATAAGTGAGGGCAGCTCTTTAGTGCTATCTCAATAAGCCTCCCATTTTAGGGATAAGACCAGGTGAATAGCTAGGGACATAGGGTGCAAGATGGAATTCGCTCCTACCCACTTTAGGGTTAGGAGATAAGTTGTTCTCTTAAAGACTAAATCTAAGTCTTGAACAAGAGGCCCTACTCTCTCATTGGCTCGAGAGGGATTCGGTTTATAGGTTGGACCTTAAACCAATTATTCAATAGTTGATTAGTGGGACTTAAGGAGCAAGATGTAGTCTCGGGGGTGAAACGTTATTTTGACCCAATCGAGCTTACGAATTGTAATTGTAACGACCCAACTTTTCGGACTAAGCTGAGGTCACTACTAAATACCAAAACTTGACCATAGAACATAAAATTTAAAACGGACCGGTTACGATTCATTAAAAACGTTAGAAACATTACAAAAAAACAGTTTCGGGCCCTATTTTAAATCAATCATAAAAGTCTCAAATAAAAAACTCAAGTCATCAGTTCAAAATCACAAACCAAATATTCTGACAAAAATACATAGCGGAAGCAATAAGAAACCAGACGCGTCCATATGGCCTTCACGCGTCCTTCCTGCCTCTCGTCGGTCTGCCTCTCGCTTTGCCCTTACCTGAAAAGTTTAAGAAGAGAAAAGGGTGAGTATAAACTTACCCAGTAAGGGACCCACTACTGGGCCCGTTAGGGATCAACAGTTAACTTCCTATTCAAGGGTACCCTACATAACAGTCTAGTGGTCCCGCAGAATGCACATATCAGTCTAGTGCTCCCGAAGGATGCACACATCAGTCTAGTGCTCCCGAAGGATGCACACATCAGTCTAGTGCTCCCGAAGGATGCACATATCAGTCTAGTGCTCCAGAAGGATGCACATATCAGTCTAGTGTTCCCGAAGGATACACATATCAGTAAGGCACACTACCCCATAGATGAAGCTAACCGTTACTCCTCAGTCCATACTAAACCGTCTACAACAGTCATACCCCACCAACACTCATATTACAATTTCGCCATAGGCTTTGCCAATCAGATAGTACAGGTTTAAACAACTACATCCTCAGTGGCCATACGCATAACCGTAACTTCAAGGTCCATCGACATACAATTCCAATCTACCACGTAGCCCAATAATATAACCACACTATACCGGACATCCAGCATCGGGGTCTATTAGCAAGTAACTCCTTATACCCGATAGCGCACAAGTTACAACTAGCGGTCAGATTTCTCTTACATCAGACAAGAATATAATAACAATGCGTAAAAGTCAAACACACATATATTTATTCGGTACAATACTAACGTGTAATCCCCTGTGGACTACTACGTTTCCAGCCTCGCTCCGAGGTCCAGTAGTAGGAAAACCCTTACCTGAAACTCGGTTATGCCCCTCGATCGAGTCCACGCTCAACGGATCCACCCAAACGAAAACACGAAGGTTTTAATCGATGACACTAGTAGAAGTCATTTTAAATGGTCCTAAGCGACATCCGTTGACTTACCCGAGGAAAGGAAAACTATCTCCAAACAAGCCTGCCGCGGAACCCGAGAACTTAAACGTCAACTCCTTAATACCTTCAAGGGAGAAAAGGTGGGACCAAATCTTATCCCAATATTCAAATTCGAATCGGACGTAGCAACATTAGGAAGTTCATCAAAATAATCCTCACCGAAGACTCACCGTGACTCGAAGTGGAGGGAGGAAAATATGGCTTAGGTGGCTCGACTCGGCTTGGCCTTGGCTCACGGCTCGGCTCGGCTCAACTCGGCTTGCGGCTCAGCTTGCAGCTCGGCTCAAGTCAGCTTACAGCTCGGCTCGGCTCGGCTTGTGGCTCGCGGCTCGGCTCGGTCTTGGGCTTGACTCGGTTCTCGGCTCGGCTCGCGGCTCGGCTCAAGTCAACTTACGGCTCGGCTCGGCTTGTGGTTCGCAGCTCGGCTGGATCTGCTTGTGGCTCGCGGCTCGACTGGGTCTGCTTGTGGCTCGCGGCTCGGCTGGATCTGCTTGTGGCTCGCGGCTCGGCTGGAAATGGGTATCGGGTCGGGTCAGCTTGGAACTGGGGCGACCACGAACATCGGCCTCCGGCGTTCGACGACGGAAAAGCTTCGCTTCAACGCGACGAAGAGCGACTGGGCGTCGGCGGAAGGTGGGGCGCACGCTGGTGGCCGGCGTCGTGAGCCCGAGAGGAAAACAGAGTAGAGGGGGCCGCGGCGGTTGAACGTGGAAGCTGGAAAGCTTCGACGACGTGGACGGAGACGGAGATGGAGATGTGCGCGACGGAAGGAAAAAGAAGAGAAAAACGGGCGGCGGCGGCGAGGGAAGAAGAAGGAGGAGGAGCGACGGCGCGAAAGGGAGAGAAAATGAAAATGGATTGAGGGGGGGGGGGGGGAGGTAGCCGCGCGCGCCTTAGGGTTTCTTTTCAAAAAAAATAAAATAATATTATATATATATATATATATTTATATATTAACTTTTCATAATTAATTAATAATAATAATAATAAATAAAATATTATTATATGTATATATATTAACTTTTAATAATTATAATTAATAATAATAATATATAAAATATTATTATATATATATATGTATTAACTTTTAATAATTAATTAATAATAATAATAATACTAATAATAATAAAAATAAAAGATAATATTAATATTAAATTATATATAAAGATTAAAATAAATAATAATAATAATAATAATATAATTACTATTATATTATTATTATATAAATTTACAAATATAAATTTCAGAATTTCAGAAATTAATCCAAAATTTATAATTCCCGAAAAATTATATAAAACGGTAAAAGTTTACCTCGAAAATTCGGGGCGTTACAGTAATGCCCCAAAATAAGATAATGTTTAATTTTTAATTATCTTGGAATAATTTTAGTTATTTTGGAATTGTTGACGTGTTACTTGGAGATAATTTGAGATATTATTGGGAATTTTTTGATTTTGTAGAAATTAGAATTAATTAGATATTTTGGAAAAAATATTTAATTAATTATTTGAAATTTGGAACTTTTGGTGTTGAAAGATTTGTTTTCAGTTGAATTTTATTGGTTGATTTAAATTGGTGAGATTATATGTAGTTATATGTATATATATAATTAATTAATTAAGTTATGAAGTTGAGGATAATTATATTTTGAAGATAATATAATTATTTAAGGAAATATATATTATTTTAGGAAGATAAAAGTGAATGTGATTGAGGAGAGAGAAATATTTGATATTATTTTTGAGAAAAAAGAAAAAGAAGATAAAAAGGAGGTTAGTATTACATGAAGAGAGAGAAGGTTTGAGATTTATTTTGGGAAAAGAATAAGGAAAAAGAAAAGAAAAATAATAATTATATGTGTGTTCAAACAAAAAATATGTGTGTTCGTCGTCTTAATTCCATGTAATTAGAAGACTTGTTAAATGTCAAAACCTTCTTTTTGAAGCCTTTGAGTTTCTTGAGAAGGAAAATAATGCCTAAATGTTTATTGCAATGAATGGAAATTTACAAAGCTTTGTGAATATAATGTATAAGAACTTTTTAGAATTTCTCGGTTTTATACTTGTTTAACTTGCATAACATTATCACTTAGATGTTGTAAAACGATCATTTAAAATAATTAGCATTATCACTTATATGTTCTAGATGATGGTTTAAAGTAATTAACATTATCGCTTAGATGTTATTAAACGAACCTTTACAACAAATTACTACATCGTGCACCAAAATGAAAAAACAATCATTTACTGAACGACAAGATCATTTACGGTTGAGGGTCTAATGTTAATCTTTAGACGTATTCAAAGATCATTTTGATTTAAATAAACAATCTTGTAGATTAATCAGTATGATCATTTTGATGTTATTGGGAGATCTTACCTAACGATTGTTTAGAGTGTATCGTTTACATTGAATAATGTTATCATTTAAATTTTTTAAAAGATCATTTTGACTTAAGTACACGATTGTTTATATATATATTAAACAATAAGTGTAAATGATCTTTTACACATATTGTTTCCAAAAATGCGCTAACATGTTAATGAATGTGATTCGACATTTTAAAAACGCATGCGAATTTACAATCTTCCCCATTTGGTAAAAACCAACCATATACTATGCCTTCTTCGTTTTCGGTCACTTCATTTCAAATGCACTATTCACTTAGCTTTTCATCTGAAACATTTGCAATTCCCTTAATCCTTTCCTTTAAAACGTCTATTTTTCTCTTCAACGTCAAAAGGTATGTTTAAGTAATTCTAAATTTTTGTTGCCAAACTATGTTATGACTATTGTACTATCATGTTATGTTTCGTCTTTTTTATATTTCAAACATTTCCACTTCTATTTTGAACACGATCGTTTTGTTGTTAAGCTTTTACTCTCAAATGTTTTCGATTCAGTTAAACTTTTATTCTCCAGATTGTTAAATGTTTCCATTTATAATTACTTGTCGATTAATTCTATTATGATTGGGTTTCTATTTGGATTAAACGATCTATGTCAAGTAAATGAAATTTTAACCTAAACTAAAAAATCATATAGATTGGTATGAACGATGTTTAGCACTTTACATATTACTTTTAGGGTTTAGGGTTTAGTATGTGTTTTCTAAACGATCGTGTAGATTGTTTTGAACAATAGTGTATATATCTTACACGATCATTTAGATTTATCTAGACGATCGTGCATATAACCTAAACGATGTTTAGCGCTTTACATATTATTTTTAGGGTTTAGGGTTTAGTGATTTCTAAACGATCGTGTACATAACTAAAATATACTATGATCTTTCTTTTTAGGATGGTTGTACCTAGGAACAAATAGTTTCCTACAACTTTCTTATGCTAAGTCCACAAGATTGACACTCTTATTAAGGATAAATTGACCAAGGAACAGTTGCAGATGTTCCATAAAGCAATTTTTGGTCCATTACTGAATGTGAACATGGTCTTCAACGACCAGTTGATCCATCATTTCTTGCCAAGGAAAATATCTGAAAAAGCCAGTGCAAATGGAATGTATTTTTCTGTTTTGGGGCAAAACATTTGTTTCACCCAAAAAAAGTTCAACATCATAACTAGTTTGCGATCAACCAATGTAACATTGGATAAAAATTATGAAAATAATCGCCTACAAAGCCTCCTATTCGGATCACCGAACAAGAAGACAATAACGTACTTGGAAGTTGAAGAAGTTTTAAAAAATTTTGATTTTACGAATGATGAAGATGCTGTGAAAGTTGCCTTAGCCCTCTTTATTGAAAATATGATGGTGGGGAAGGATAAAAAAATGCAGTTCGATATGGATGTTTTGGGAAGAATTGATTTGTCAACTTTCTTCTATACTCATTTGCTCAATAGTTTGAAGACAATTCTACAAGGGAAAAAAGAAGCGTACGAGTTAAAGAGGGTAAGAAGTTCTAAAGCAGTGTCATACTACAACATCAAAGGCTACGTGCTTGCTTTTCAAGTGAGTTTTATTTGTTTATATATTTTAGTTAAATACAAACTAAACATCAAAGATTAAAATATTTGTTTAACTACTTTAGGTGTGGGCTTATGAAACACTCTCAACTCTATGTGAACACCTGGGCATAAAAAAAGTAAGGAATAAATCCTTAGAATATTAAGATGGAGTTGTACACAAGCTCCATAGTACAAAATGTTGGAGAAAAATATATTCGAGAACAAAAATGTAAGTACAAGTTCTCAACAATCATTTACAAAAATTGTACGATCGTTTATATTGGGAACGTGATCTTGTATCTTTTGATAGACGATCGTTTACCTTAATGTAAAATCGTTTACATTGGGTACCATATCGTGTATCATGTGCTCAACAATCGTTTACCTTGGTTTAAAACTAGCTTAGTTTGATATACAACGTATTAACAATTGTTTGATTACAACATTGCAGATTGTTGTTCGATCTAAACGAAAGCTATCACCCTAAGAGAAAGCTTCGAGGGGACGAGATGATAACATGGATATTGAGGACGATGAATCCATGCTAGATTGTAATAGCAGTGATACCACTACTCCTACTGATACTATGAACAATCAATCGTCAGATCAAAATGACTTGAATAACTTGCAATCAACCTCATCTCTATTGCTTCAGTCCAATGAAAATGTTGGTGAGATTATATCTGTTGTGCAACCATTACCACAAAGAAAAGAAAGAAAAACAGTGGTTAACCAACTTGAAACCAATCCAAAAACCAACAAGGAATGTTCCAGATCTAAGGACAAATTAGTCATTCAAAATCCTACAAAAAACTAAATAATGAAATCAAGGAAGTTCGTAAGGAATTATCCATATTAACTTCCATAAT
The DNA here is from genome assembly GCF_025177605.1 of Cucumis melo. Classification (NCBI taxonomy): domain Eukaryota; kingdom Viridiplantae; phylum Streptophyta; class Magnoliopsida; order Cucurbitales; family Cucurbitaceae; genus Cucumis; species Cucumis melo. Next base: position 17,021,715 of record NC_066862.1, read on the forward strand.
CTGTAGGATGAATGATGTAATTAGAAAGTAGTCATTGGAGTAGTTTAAAATGAAGCAGATGCTCGAGAGTTTGGTATAGGTAAACTTTGATTTCAGAAAGTATTTCGTTTATCAGTTGTTTAAAAAAATGATCGTTTAATTACAATATCTGATCACCTATTACATTTGAACGATCACTTATCCTGTTTACGTGATCGTTTAAATAGGATACACGATTGCTTGCTTGTGTATACATGATCATGTAGCAATCAATTTTTTTTATTTCCATTTTCCTTTTTATTTATTTATTAGAATCAGAATTGGAATCAATGGAATGATGATATTTATCATGACAATGTGGACAAAAATAATGATCATCAGAATAAAGAACATGTGACCAGCACTAAGGAACCATATCCTTAAGAGTCACATACTTAAGAACTTACCATGGAAACTCAACGGTTAATGTTTAATTCATTATTTATTGCTTTAGATTGTTTAAAATTGCCTACATTCTAAATAAACAATGATTGTGTTTTTTTTTTTTTTTTTATTTTATTTAGGAAACAAACAACATCACCTGGACATTAAGAGGAATCAGGCAGTGATATTAGCATAGATGGTAGAGATGCAAACTTGCTATTAACTAAAAGGAATATATCAGATAATATGAATGTTCAAAGTCAGAAAGAAAAGGACCTGCTAGAAATGATTATTGGTCTTCCACTTATGAGCCAACCACTTCCACTTTGTGAGATACTACCATCAAGTAGTGTCAAAGATCTTGCATTAGTTCAATTGGTATGAATATCTAAGAAACAAATTTTGAAAACTCACGAAGTGCCACCATTTATTTCAGTTGTAAATGAAGAATCTCAACCGGTAAGTATACATAACAACTGTATAGTTCTTTGATTTAACAGTTTGTTTCTTATCTAATATTATGCATTGTAGGAAATACAAAAAAATGATGAAGCAATTACTTTGGTTCAAATACAAAAAGAAAATGGACCAGTGACTGAGAAACGAAGTTTAACAATTAACACGTGCAACCATCTACTTCGGCTAAAAAAATAGAATCTCAATTAGTATGTATACACAATAACCGTGTAGTCCTTTGAATTAACAATTTGTTTCTAGTCTAATATTATGCATTGTAGAAAATACCTAAACAACAGGTTGAGATTTAAAAAAATGATGAAGCAGTTACTTTGATTGAAATACAAAAAGAAAATGAACAAGTGACGAAGAAAAAAAGTTTAACAATTGACTTAGAATCTCAATTGGTATGTATACATAAGAACTCTGTAGTCCTTTGCATCAATTGTTTTTTTTCTTATTTAACATTATGCATTTTACGAAATGAAGGAGCAACATACACCAATAAAGAGAAGGAAGCTAAGTAAAACAGAAGATGAAAAAGTGCCTTGTTCAATAAGTTAATACTCCCAGACCACTTACTAGAGTCATATCAAAACCTACATTACCTGTCTCAGATGTCAAATTGAGAGACATAAATAAATATGATCCCTTATGGTTAGTGGATCCAACATTGTGGAAAGCATACTTAACTTGAAAAAGATCTAGAAAAACAACTAATGAAGAGAGGACAGTAGTGTTCCCATTTAGAAAGAAGGATCTTTCAAAACGCTTAAACAAAATACATGGATACTTCGAGACATAAGTACTCTTTCAAAATTCCATTTTATATATACAACTACACGATCGAGTACAACATTCTTTATTTAACTAAACACTCATTTACATAAAATACATGATCGCTTAATTGGCTAAGCGATCAAAAAAATGCTATACACGATCGCTTAGTTTCGAAAAGAATGCTGTAAATGATCACTTGTATTTGCTAAGCGATGACTTGAATTTTGATAAGTTATCGCTTGTACTCACTAAATGATCATCTGTATTTTTTGTAGACCATGATTTGTTATTGTATCACGTACAAATTAAGATGTTAGAAAAAAACATCTTTGCATATATGATTTTGCAGTATTAGATTCGTCATTTATGGTTAGTTATTCTTCTTTAAACTTTTTAAGATCTGTGTTTGACTCTATGCCAAACTATGTTCAAAATGAACTTGTTAATGAAGCTCTTGCAATATCTACACAATGCATCCCTTTACTGGCAATAGATGTTGGAATACATGAGCAAATAAAACATTTCAAGTACGACCTTTAGCCAATATTAAGATTGAATACCACAATGCAAGAAGGTGCTTCATTAGATTGCAAGATTTTTTGTGCTAAATTTGTTGAATGCCTTGTAACAAATACAAACTATAATTGTCTAGTTATGAAAAATATGAAACTGTATAGACGACAGTATGTAATAGAATCTTGGGCAAATAGATTCTATTGGTAAATGAATGTTTGTTTGGTTTGATGTACATGTACAATTTTTACTTTTTAATTTTAATCACCTTTTGACTGAATGCTTGAATTTATTTAGATAGTTTTCAGAAAAAAGTTATATAAGCATATAAAAGTGATCGTGTACAGAAATATAAAAGATCGTGTATATAGCTTTAAGCGATCGTGTATATATACCACAATAAAGTCTAAACGATCGCGTATTTTGCCATAAATCTAAACGATTGTGTAATACATCATAGACCACTATATACTTAAGTCAAAACGATCTCCTAACTATATTCAAATGTACAATTATCAAACCAAAATGACCGTTTGGTGCACATCACACGATCATTTAGTAAAGTCTAAATGATCTTGTTAATACATGTAAACGATCTCTTAACTAAATCTAAAGGATTCATGTTATTAAATCTCCATCATCTTCGTAGTCATTCACCAATTTTAATGTCTAAGTAATTATACATACTATTACGTATTAGAATGAAAGAAAAAGATCACACATTTTCATTAATTGATCAAACATTGCTTACAAGTCCTACTATAATGCCCTTTACGATTAAAGTTGGAACATCTTGATGAACTACTAAATTTCCTAACGGATGGAATTCTTTGCTTTCTTGGTCTTCTAACTTGGCGTTTAAAGACTGGAGGCAATGTTTTCCTGACCGGACCTCTAACTCTCCAATCCAAATGAATTCCAACAGGTTAAATACAATCATTGTATGTTGCTAATAGCGTTCCTCCATAATAAAACTCAGATACATAAGAAAAGGTATCTAAATTGAGTATTCGTAGAACAACAAGAGCATGCGCACAAGGAATTTGTTCAACATCTCATACTCAACAACTACAACATCCCACGTTTAACTTCACAATCAACTGTTAATTTCCATTCGTTACTTTGTATTTAGTCATACTAATTGGATCAACCTAATACATAAGACAAATAACAGAAAATTAAGAAAAGAATAAACATGTTAAAATAAATTTATATCTTTGTATACATTATATAGAAGTAGATAACAATCTATCTGTGTCTATCTGAGACAAGAACAGATAAATTGCTATCTTTGTCTATGGATAGACAAAGATAATGGTCTATCTCTGCCTGTCTGAGATACAAGCATAAAAAGAAAAAACAAACTCTTACCAATAATCTTCTTGATTTTTCATGTTCTAGACGTAGCACGTTATCAACATAAGAAGTCAAACGACTCTTCATTGAAGAAGCAGCTTTACTTCATTCATAAAACATTAAATTTACACTTTCTACACAATTTGGTGTCATTATTATGTACCTTCGTTTACGTGAATATGTCCGAGACCACTTCTCAAAATCAACACTATTAAGATAATCTCTAATATTTACACAAATTGACTCCATGCATTTCGTATGATACTCAAATTCATCAACTGTAGGCATAACCATAACTAAAGAAATATTTAATAAGTAGTGGATCCTTAAAATGGAGTTTCAAGTTACTTAAAAGATGTTTCATGCACACATAATACTCAAGATCAGGAAACACTCTTAAAACTTCTTTAGGGATGCTAAAATGCCTATCAGAAACAATGACTAAATTAACTCGCTCTAAAAAACTACTTCGTATCTTTTCCAAAAACCATGTCCATGATACATCATTTTCAGAATCTACAATGACTAAATTAGTTTTCTCTGTAAAACTACCTCCTTTAAAAATGCAAGAGGAAATATTTGGTTGTTACCATCTTGAGATGAGGCTGTTAATAGGATGCCACTAAACTTACACTTCAAAAATATCTCATCAACAAAAATAATAGGTCTACAATATTTCCACCCGTGAATTGATGCACTAAAAGCCATAAAGCAAAACCTAAAATAACCACTATCATCAATTTCTAAAGCAGTACATGTACATATAATAATTACAAAACATTTCTATCAGCAAAAACAAAAAAGAACAGATCGATAGACTGTGAAAGATGCTAATATTTGGCTATCTAGATACACTATGATTTGTCTATCTAGATAGACTGTGATATTACTATATCCAAACCTAGTATACAAAACTGATCATACTTGAGATAGATTCAACCAATTTATCAAAGAAGCTTGGAACCAATGTATACAATTCAATTGCGTCACCTTTTAATATCTTTACTATACATTATTTCGCCCTCCAAACTTTTTGGTAACTTATATTAACTCCAAGATTTGTATGAGTGTTATGCACAATCTCTTTTGGAATGGAACAATTAGTAGACATGAACCTAAAATCATCTATCAAACAACTATCAATTACTGTTGAAGAAGCTTACATGTGAGAACTTTGGGTAGTACACAATGAATAATCATGGTCAGAAATGTATTTTTGTAGCATCCGCAAATCACTCTTCTTATAACAAAATGCCCGAACATATCAGTTGTAACCTTATTGTAGACATATAAATTCAAGAGACCTCAAATTTGATACTGTAGTCCTAAATTGAAAGTTGTTCTTTACTGCTATTATGCAAAAATACTTTGAAAGCAACTCTTTACTTTCAAATAAACTTTTTTCCTTCAAATCAAAATAATAAGAAATTTCTCTTATAACTTCATCATTTAAAACAAAAGAAGAAGAACCTATATTCAGTGGCATATCAACATTCTCTCGTACACTACTAGAAGAAGAAGATATTCCCAAACAATTAACACTTATATGGGCAACTAATGGATGTCTACAAGTTGCATCTTTAGAAAAAGCTAAATACCGAGCAATATCATTGTCTTTCTTTATTGGCACCACAGTTTGAACATTACTTTTTACCAAAATAAAGTAAAACAGATAATTCTACTGATTCATCTAGTTCAATTTGTTCACCTGTTAAAGCAACCAAAGAATTAAATTGACTCGGATATCTACCAAAATTTCAATAACTGAGTAATTCTCGTAAACATTGCAATCATTCCATTAACCTCTATAAAAAACAACAATAGGAATAGACATGGTAATTTATAAAAAATAAAATAAAATCAAGTATTTAATGGTGATAGAAAGAAATAGATAAACATCTATCACAGAATAAAAGAATAAAATGTACAAAACAATAAAAATAAACACAATGCAAATAAACATTTGAAACGATTTTTTTTAATTCTTACAAATAATAAAAAACAAAAATGACATTCATAATGAAATATAAATTCTTAGTTCGATGTAAATGATCATGGAAATCTTCAAACTAACAATCTTCATAACAAAATACAAAATGTTTACACTAATACCTAAATCTTCTAAACATTCTATTTTTATATGGAAATATATAATTCTGAACGAAATTTTATAATCAACTAAGGAGTTCAGACAAAAACAATATTTAGAATACTCACAGAAACCAAAATTATAGAGACGATATTGACAAAGTAATATAAATGATCTTGATTGTCCAAGATGACAAGAAGAGAAACGATGTTATCGAAGATGATGAATATGGAAAAAAAATGTTGTCGAAAATTACAAACAAGAGATTGAATTATCATGATGAAAGATATATAAAAACGAGATGAATAACTCAGAAACGATTGTGGAAAAATTGAGAAGAAGAAGAAGTATTAGATTTGAAAGATTGTTATAAAATAGTAAAGGCAAATATGGAATTCTAAAAAAATAATTACTCTTAATGAGCTTGTTATACGAGCCGTAAATAGTTTTGTATTTTGTTATATCCATGAAAATTTCCCTTTTTCCTTCGTATTTTCTAAAAAAAAAATTAAAACTCAACCATAGTCCTTAATATCATTTCCATCTTCTTTCACTCTTTCGGTTTCCTTCATCCAACAAGTCCCATAACCCAGTTCTACTTACGGAGGATAATAGGTCAACCTTAGTGGTGGTTCAAGCAACAATCAGAGCTTCAAACGTAAGTTCTTTTTAAAATCCCTAATTTAATTTTAAACTAATTTACGGTTTAGAGTTTCTTGTTAATTAAATGCAATTAGGGTATATTCTCGTCCTTTTTCTGTTGTGCCTGTTTAATCTCTATCATGTGGTATCAGAGCATGCTTTAATATTAATCAATTGCTTGTGGTGGGTTCAAATTTATTAGATAAATTATGGTTGAACTAAAATGGATTCTTTATGGTTTAAACCCTAAATTAAGTGTTTTTATGTATTAATTATTGTAATTGGCCAAGTTTGTGGCTTAATTATTATTACAAAGAGTTTGTAATTTTTATTGGAGTAATTAGAGTTCTTTCTATGCTGATTTCTTTAATCAAGAGACAAAAAGGTTTTCTTTGGTGAAATTGGAGGACAGACCCAAGAAGAGGCTCCCAGACCCGAGAACTCGACCTGAAACCACGTGCGACCCGAAAGCTCCAGCATGTGCCATGCGTCCATCTTGTGTCAAGCTTCTTCTCTCATTCGATTTGCGTTCCACCCGGTTTGTATTGTGCATCCAACCTGCGTCTGGCCCAGCTCATGTGTGGCCTCTTCTCGCTTGACCCTTCTCGCTTTGGCCCAACACGCGTCAGCCAGCTCACCCTGACCTGAATTTGACCTGGCTCACCCAACCAGTGCGTCTGATGGTATGGGCTGATTGAAGCCCAATGGTTAGGTTTTGGGCCAATTCAACGGGTTTATGGACCGATTCAATGTTTTTTCTGTGATTTTACAGTCAGTTTGAAGTGTTCGAGAGCAGTTTATGTACTCCATCAAATTATTATTGTACCAATTTAGCTGTAGCTTAATTTAGGAGCCAAAACTAGTCCATTTTAAGGTGTTTATAGTTAAATTATGCATGTGATGTATGTTTTGAATTATTTTTAAATTTGTATGTACATATTGTATGTCATATAGATTTAAAATCTCACCATAGGTTAACATGTTCATGCATTGATAGTATGTTATAATTGTTATAATGTATAGTATGCATTTTAATTAATTAATATGAAAATTAATTAATATGATTAATTAATTAAATTAGTTTTGATTAAATATGATTTAATAAAATTAATTATTTAATTAATTATTAAAATATTTAATTTAATTAAATATAATTTATTTAAAAGTTAAATAAATTAAAAACTATATTAATTATTTTCTTTATAGATGAATGTTATAGGATTGTCTAAAGTTTTAAAGAGTTATAAAATCAAATAGACTTTTAAAATCTATAACAAAGATAAGTTGCATGCTCACCTAGGTTAAACAAATATCTTCCAAACTTTTCATAAAAATAGGTTGATTTCTTGCAAAAGTAGTTGCAAGAGGCTCACCTAATTCGATCTTGTCAACAAGTCAGATAAGATGACTAAGGTAAAATCCTAACTCGGGTGTAAAGGTAAAATCCTAACTCGGGTCCTATCTAATTTTTAAGAAATAAAATAACGAATAAAGAATAGACTTTAAAATGAAGCGTTAAAGCTTGAACTACGGCATGAAGCGGAAGCATAAGATCCCTATGGCTCGCCACGGTCACTTCTGGTCGCTTGCCAGCTTGCCCTTGCCCTTACCTCTACCTCTGCCTGAAAAAAATGAAATAGAAAGAGTGAGTATAAAATACTCAGTAAGGGACCCATTACTAGTCCCGCTAGGTACCTGTTAACTTCCTATTAGAGTCTTGAAAATGGTACCCAAGAACTGACACGTTCCCGAACACGTGCAACATGTGATCCCGTATGAACAAATCTAGTCTTCGGTGACCCAAAGGAACACCTAAGACAAACTGGTCTGTAGCGTACCCGAAGGAAACATTAAGACAATCGGGCTGCGAGGATCCCGTCGAATCACTCGAATCATGTCTATATCAATGTCAGACTGGCGGTCTCGTCGGACTACGCAGTCCTAAATAGGTGATGATCCCAAAGGACACCCATGCGGGTACGACTCTAATAGGATAAGCTAACATGCACCCTAACCATAGCATACACGTAACATAGCATCAACACGTCATCATGTCACATCCTATCATCATATCACATCACATCATCATGTCAAACCATATCATCATATCAAATCATTTCATCATGTCATATCATATCATCATGTCAACTCACATAATCATGTCATCATGTTCTCATTAATTGACATGCCGTTATGCAGTCTAGTCATCAATGTGCATAACTAAGAATGTATGCGATCTCTTAATTCTACTCGTAGGGCTAGTAGTAGAATCTCTTACTTGGAGACTTGCTCAACGAGTCCTAATCGCAAGGTCACGCTTTCCCAGCAGCGAAGTTCTACTGGTTAGAAGCACAAATTTTTCATAACTTAATCACCAATCGACCAAAGACTCCAGACATTCCATTGAAGTACCTTACCTTAGGTCGAGGTTGCAACGCTTGAGCCCTTAACTGGAGAAATCCCACGCTCCAAGATCAATAGGTCCTAGCTGTTCCTTAAGAGAAATAATTTAATTTTTAACCCCAAAATTAAATTATTTGAGATCCAAAAAATTTTAAATGTTTAGTTGGATATTCCAAAACCCAATCAACTTACCAAACGAGGAGAAAAGGATTAAAGCAGGCTGGCGGCTCAAAGATAGGCGAAGCGGCTAGGCGGCTCGGCTAGAAAGCAGAAAACAGCTCGGACAGGCGGCTCGTGCGTGCAGGACGACTCGATAGGCGGCTCGTGCGTTTGACTCGGCTACTGTGTAGGCGCTGGTGCGGCTTGCGATCAGCTCACGGAGAAGGGCGCGGGTCGGATCGGCTTCACGTAAAGAAGAAAATACGGGCACGCGGGTTGAGTTCTGGGTCGAAGACGAGGGCGCGACTGTTCGGGTCGGGTACATGTGTGCGACTCGGGTTGTGAATGTGCAGATGCGGTTGGGCTCCGCAGACTTTGATGGACGGCGCTCGGTGTGCGACGGCGTGGCTGAGCGAGTGGCTGGGCGACATGTGCTTCGCAGACTTCGACGGATGGCACTCGGTGTGCGACGACGTGGCTGGGCGACGCGACTGAACTCGTATGGTAGCTGACGGATGGATCTGCATAGATGATGCGGCGAGACACCACGTGAACGACTTAGAGACGCGGCTATGATCCGCGCGTGACGACTGGAGCTCGACGATGCGGCGAGCTGCGGTAGCGGTGGCGTGGCGGCGACTAGGGTTAGGGTGTGGTCCTTCTCCTTCCCTTTTTTTCCTCTTTGTGAAGAAGATGACCCACTTCCCAAGAAGCCTATTTAACCAATAATAATAATACAATTATTATTATTTTTCTCCTTTTCCTACTCCTTCAAAAATTCCAAAACAACCAAATCTTCTCTTTTTAAATTTCATAAACAACCAATCACATCACTCCCTTTTATAAATATATATATTTTTTCCAAATAAAATATCACATTATTTTAAACCAAAATAATTCAATTTTTCTCTCTCCTCAACTCAATTATCTTATCTTCAACAAATAACTCTACCAAATTTAATTATCCAAATAAAGAAATTATTTTATCCTCAAAACTTAATTAACTACACCACCAAAATTTCATTAATCGAGTTTCCTCAAATACATCCAATTAACACAACTCCCAAGCACCACCACCATTAGGTAATGTCTAACAAAACCACATAATCACAACTTAAATAATATTAAACATCCAAAATTTAGGGCGTTACGGTTAAAATCTAGTATAATAATTATGCTCGAATGTTTAAACTAGACTTAGGATTTGTTTAAGTTAGCCTAAATATAATATTGAAGTAATAGAAACCCCTTAAAACCATTATAGAACACTTCAGCTAGAGAGAAGTAGTATACTTTTAACTCTAGAATCCCTTAAGAATTCACACTGTGAGGTCCATGTAGAGCTTTGGGTTATATATAGGAGCGAACTCCCTTTGAAGAGTGTTTGCATGGATCAATACCAAGGCAAATAGGGGAAGAAGTTCATAGTAAGTGGGTGAGGTATATGTGACAACAAATCCCACGGTCTCTTCCATTAGGTCACACAACGAGATTCATATAATGCACCTGCTTGTCTGCCTTGGAGCAACGTTTCCTTCGGAGGGTTGAATTATAGGATTCGAAACACCGTGAACTCCAAATATGGATAGGTTTTCTTATGTCAGTTTTCATATTGACTTTCCACTTTTGGGAGCATGTTGATTCTGATCTATGAGATCTGAAAATGGTGGGTTACACTTACAAGAATTACTAAGTTGTTAGTACATTCTCGACCAAAGAAGCGATAACTAAGTGCTATAAAGAATAAAAAGTTGTTCTAGAGTTAGCATCTAGTCAAGATTCTCTTAGTTCAAAGGAGAAATAATCGACTACCCTTCCGTGGAGGTTATTCTAAACCTTGAAAATATCGTTGCAAAACATAATAATGAATGGTACATTATTAGTAATTGCTAAAATAGATTGGTTTATAAATGATTATAGTTTTTTTACTAAGAGAATATGTTTTTTTTTTCAACATAATTAGCTCAATCGTTCAACTTTTAGCTTCCAAAAAACTTAATGGCGATAATTATGCGGCATAGAAATCAAATCTTAACACAATACTAGTGGTTGGTAATTTAAGATTTGTCTTAACTGAGGAATGTCCTTAAACCCCTACCTTTAATGCTAACCGAACTAGTCGGAAAGCATATGATGGATAGGTAAAGGCTAATGAAAAAGCCTATGTCTACATTCTTACCAACATGCCTAATGTTTTGACAAAGAAACATGAATTCATATCCATGGCTAAAGAGATTAAGGATTCATTAAGGGAAGTTTTTGGGCAACCAGAATGGTCCCTAAGACACGAAGCAATCAAATACATTTACACTAAGCATATGAAGGAGGGGACCTTTGTTAGAGAACATGTCCTGGACATGATGATGCACTTTAATATTGCCAAAGTAAATGGTGGTGCCATCAATGAGGCTAATTAGGTTAGCTTTATCTTAGAGTCTCTTTCGAAGAGCTTCATATCACTTCAGACGAATGCTTCTCTAAAAAAGATAGAGTTTAATCTGACAACCCTTCTGAACCAGCTCCAACGATTTCAGAACCTTACCATGGGTAAGAGGAAGGAAGTGAAAGTAAATGTTGCTACCACAAAAAGGTAGTTTTCAAGATGATCGTCCTCTAAAACTAAAATTGGACCCTTAAAACCTAATGCTCAAATAAAAAAGAAGGGAAAGGGAAAGACTCCCAAGCAAAAGAAGGGAAAGAAAGCTGCAGAAAAAGGTAAATGTTACCACTGTGGCTAGAACGAGCACTGGTTAAAGAACTACCCAAAGTACCTTGTAAAGAAAAAGGCAGAGAAGGAAACGCAAGGTAAATATGATTTACTAGTTGTTGAAACACGTTTAGTGGAATATGAAAATTCAACTTAGATACTAGATTCATGAGCCATTAATCATATTTGCTTCTTATTTTAGGAAACTAGTACTAGGAAAAGGCTTTCAGAAGGCGAGATCACTCTCAATGTTGGAACATGAGAGATGGTCTCAGCTAAAGCAGTGGAGATTTAAAATTGTATTTTAGAGATAAATATATCATAATTAAGAATGCCTTGTATGTACCACAAATGAAAAGAAATTTAATATCTATCTCTTATATTTTGGAACAAATTTATAGGATATATTTTGAAAGTAATGAAGCATTAATTTTCTATAAAGGTATTCAAGTCTATTTTGCTATACTTGAAAACAAGTTATATAAGTGAAGACCAACATGAGCAAATTTTGTCTTAAATACTAAAATGTTTAGAATAGCCAAAACTTAGAAAAAAAGACAAAAAGTTTCTTCTAATGCCTATTTATGGCACTTGATGCTTGGTCATTAAATCTCAATCAGATTGGGAGATTGATTAAAAATGGACTTCTAAGTCAATTAGAAGATAACTCTTTACGTCCTTGTGAACTTGTCTTGAAGGAAAAATACCTAGGAGATCTTTTACTAGAAAATGTCTCAGAGCTAAAATACCTATAGATTTTGTACCGTAACAATCCAAACTTTCAAATTGAGCTAAGATCATTACTCAAAAGACAAATAACAATTTATACTTTCTTGAAAAGATGGACGACTAAAATGCTTATAAAATCAATATGTTCACAAAACATAAGATTATTAAAACTAACAAAAATAATTTGAAAATGTGACCCACGGGTTCTAACAATTTAAAGAAAATAATAAAAAAAAGATAATATCTTAAGTAAAATGTCTAAAATTTAAAATATTGAAAAACATATAAATAGACGCAGAAGCTGAATTGTGTCCCCTTATAGCATATCATACATCCTTTCTGTCACTCGCCAGCTTTCTAAGTTCTCTACCTTAGCCTGAAATATTAAACATAGAAAAGAGTGAGTATATAAATATACCCAATAAGGGACCCACTACTAGTCCCGCTAGGTGATCTGTTAACTTCTCGTTAGAAACATAATCATAATGTAATGTGTCCAATGGAGCACACCTAGGTGAGTGAGATTGTACGAACACCCCTAAATCATGCGAGTGATCCCGTGGAAACACCCCTAGTTGTGCGAGTGATTGTAGGTACATACTCCATAAGATATCTGTGATATGTAGGTACATTCCTAAATCGTGTGAGTGGTCTTGTCGGAAAATTCCTAGTCGTGCGAATGATCCCATATACACAGTAAAACTATCCCCTAACCATGCATGTGATCCGTAGGTACACCCTTAAATCATTTGAGTGATCTTGTATGAATACCCCTTATCGTGCAAGTGATCCCATAGATAGGATCACAATATAGGTGGGGTAAAAAGGTCAACAAACAAAGTTAACAGACTCACCACAATCCAAAGCATGTAACATCATCATAAACATCATAAACATGACATGAATATTAATCATAACGTCCTTAAGCATGAGATTAATATATCATATCATAAATATCATAAACATATCAGTCATCATCATCAACATAATATCAGTTATCATCATCACCATAATATCAATTATCATATATAGCATCGCATTATGCATCTTAGCTACCATCAATGTATAATTGTTAAATTTAGTTCGAATATCTAGTAGTAGAATCTCTTACCTGAGATTAGCTAAAAATATTTCTTTGCTGAGTGTAAATTCCCAATTATAACAGATCCTAAATAGTAAGGAAAAAAATTTAATATTCTTAATTAATAAAAATTACCTATGGCTAGTATCTAAAATTTCTCAATTTAACTTATCCAAAATTTAAGGTGGAAACCAATTCAACCTTGATTGGGAAAAATCCAAGATTAAATCTTGAAAACATTAGGCAATTGAACCTTTAAAGTAACCTCAATTAGATCCAAAATTAAATTAACAAATTATTAATTTAATTACCTTAGCTTACTAAAGTTACTTCAAATAGTGGTTGAAAAATTCTCATAACCTTGATGGAAAAATTCATCACTTAAATCTTCAAGCTTTGCCAAAGAAACCAATCATAACTAAAACTGATGAAGCGATGGCGACAAAGGCTTATCTTAGTGAAGAAAATGAAGAATATATATTTTTTCCAACTTAAGCATTCCAACGCTATTTATAAACTTAAATAATAACAATAATATTTATCATTATTATTTCCTTTTTCTTTTAGGATGTATATATATATATATATATATATATATTATTTCCATTATCTTTTCTCAATCAATTTCTTAAATGCACAAAATCTTAGGCATTTATAATCATTAATAATAATAATAACAACACTTCTTTATTTATTATTATTCTCTCACCACAATATTTATCCTAAATCAACTCTCTCTCCTAAATCAATATTTATCTTTCTCCAAAATAATTAATTTTATCTTCCATAATTAGGAATGTAATGACCCAACTCTTCATACTAAGTTGAGGTCATTACTACTTAAAGGAAAAATACAACTTTCTTAAAACAAGATGAAAAATAAAACAAATTTTCATAATCAAAACCTCAAGTACTCATTAAAATCATAAATAAACTAATGTATGTAGAAATCTAAAAAATAAAATCCTAGTTCGGGCTCTATCTAATTTAAAAGAGTAAAATGAAAATGCATAAATACTGAAATAAAAAAATGATAGCATAACGACGGAAGCAAAAAGTTTCCTTATGGCACGCCACGGTCACTTTTTGTAATTCGCCAGCTTTCCTCTACCTTTAATTGAAAAATTAAACGTTTAAAGAGTGAGTACAAAAATATACTCAGTAAGAGACCTAGTACTAGTCCCGCTAGATATCTGTTAACTTCCTATTAGAGTCCTATAAAGTGGTACCCATAAACTGGTACGTTCCCGAACACGCGCAATTTGTGATCCTGTAGAAACATCTCTGGTCTTCGGTAACCCAAAGGAACACCTAGGACAAAACTAGTCTTCGGTGAACACAAAGGAACACCTAGGACAAATTGGTCTTTAGTGAACTTGAAAGAAACACTAAGACAATCGGGCTGTAAGTGACCCCGCGAAGTCACTCATATACATATCATCTCATACTGAACTGGTGATCCCGTCAGACTATACTGTCATAAAAAGGTGGTGATCCCAAAGGGCACCCATATGGGTACTACTCTAATAGATAAAGTTAACCGAACACCCTATCCATAGCATGTAGCATAACATAACATCATAAGCATAGCATGAATATTAATTATAACATTCTAAATCATAAGATTAATATTTCATGCATTAACATCATCAGTCATCATCATCAACACAAACTCAGTCACAACTATCAGTCATCATCATCAACATCAATATATTATGCATTTTAGCTACGTCAATGCATAATAAGAAAATCACATGCAAACTCTTACTTCAATACGAGGTTCTAGTAGGAGAATCTCTTACCTGGAGATTAGCTTAACCCTAGAATATAATCCTGACAATAAGGGTAAATACCTAAGTTCGATAACTAAATAACTAAGTTCAATAACTTAATTAACAGTTGCTTAAAGACCGAAGAATCCTATTAATTCAACTTACCCAAAGTTGAGGTTGAATTCCAATTTAACCTTGATTTAGAAAAATTTCATAGCACAAACTCCCACTTGATTTAACCAGCCCTTTAAGAAACATAATTTAATTTAAATCAAAATTAAATTATTTGAGGTTTAAAACTAATATTTTTTGATAAATACTCACCAAAACTTACCGAAACAGGTGGAAAAGGCAAAACATAGGCTTGGCTAGAAGTAGAGATCGATTGGGCTGGGCTTGGACTGGCTAAAGGCGTGCGTGGCTTGGAATGAAGAAGACGACTTGTGTAACGACCCAACTTTTTATACTAAGCTGAGGTCATTACTAAAAAGAAACAATAACAATATACACTTTTTTGAAAGGAGGGAAGCTAAATTTTCAATAAAAATAGAATACTAAAACACGGATACATATACACGAAAGCAAAATTGAGTCCCCATATGGCATGTCATAGATCCTTCTCTGTCGCTCGCCAGCTTTTTTCTACCTTTACCTTTACCTCAAATGTTAAACATGAAAGAGTGAGTATAAAAAAAATACTCAGCAAGGGACCTACTACTAGTCTCGCTAGGTATTTGTTAACTTCCCATTAATGTCCTGTAAAGAAGTACCCCTGCACTAGCACGTTTTCGAACACGTGCAAACTATGATCCCATGGGAACAAATCTTGTCTTCGGTGAACCTAAAGGAACACCTAGGACCATCTGGTCTTTAGTGTACCCGAAGAAAACAGTAAGACAATTAGGTTGTAAGTGACTCCGTCGAATCACTCGTAATCATGTCTATGTTAATGTCAATGTCATAATGGACTCGTAATCCTGTCGGACTACACAGTCATAAAAAGGTGGTGATCCCGAGGGACACCCATGTGGGTACGACTCTAATAGACAAAGTTAAAGTTTGATGTATGTAACATTATGTACTAGACCTAAGACTAGCACAGGTTTGTAGAAAATAAATCGGGTCTTTTTAACTTACTACTTTTAACCATTTCATTTGAAAGGAGGACCTATATTCCCGTTTAGCTCTCTGTGTCGTCTTCAGCTCTCATTTCCGATTTGAACTATTATGCACAGATGTTTCTTTTTTAACTCTACTGTTTTCATTCAAGTATCGTTTTAAGTTATTAGTTAAGTTATGCATTGAATTTCATCAAAGGGACCTCCCATTTAAGTATACTTTTTATCTTTCGGCTTCAAACTTTCTACATCTAGGTTTCTAATTTTTCGTTTAGGCTGTAACTACTATAGTTCAACAAGCAATGAAATATATGGATGAAACATCGGGCATTGAGACCAAAATAGGTTGTAACTACTCAAGTTTTTTTTCTCTTTTAGCTGGAATATTTTTTCTCGAAGAAAATATTTTTCTTTAATTGTGCCTAATTTAGAATTTTATACTTCAGTCTATTGATTTGTGGATATAAGTGGAAAAATCGAGAGAGTCCAAATAATCAAGAAATTGAGATGACTCAAAGAAACGGAGTGAAGAAATTGAGAAGCTTAGTCAAGAGTGAAGGTCAACTTAAATTGTTTGGCAAAACTTGAGGCAAAAACTATTGTGTTTCATTAATTGCTAACACGAGTTGAAAACTATTGTGTTTCATATTTTTTTTTCAGTTGTGCCTATTGAAAACAGTGAAAGTAAGTGTAAAGTTTAGCAATGTATTATGCTAAAGTTAAGTCAAAAATTTAAGTCAAGAGTAGGTTGTAACTACTCATTGTGCAAAACTTAAGTCAAAAACATTGCACAAGAGTTCTTTCTATAAGGCTTATTTTAAATATATGAGTATCGTGGTTATCTTCTGAATTGCTTATGATTCTTATGTTTGATCCTTGAAATTGTAATCAGGTTGTCAAAGATGACATTGGAACCATCAGAATTCAACTCCACACAAGGGACCATTTTATGTATCTCAAAAACGATTGATCAATTCATAAGCAATCTTGGGAAGTGAGCTAGGTTGGTTATGTCCTCTTATCTTTGTAGATATTTTATTCTTTGTTTTCCCTTAATGTATGTATAGATATTTTATTCTCTTTGTTTTCCCATAATGTATGTATATGCTGGGCATTTCATTCTCTGTGCTTTGTTATGACACGGATAATTTCCAGGTGGTACAAGTATGCTTCCACATGTTTAAGTATATTTGGTTTGTATCTGGTTATAAAGCATGTCATTCTCTATCTCATGGAGAGAAGGTGTCGATGGAAATTGCAGAAAAGGTGTGCTTACATATTTACTGACTAAAATTTGTTTCATTCGATCTTTTTATATGTGATATTTTGATATTTGCATTTGCATAGCCCTTAAAGTAACTTGTTAGAGTGAATATGTATGCAAGTTAATCTAATTTTTACAAATTGTTTGCAGATGATATTGGTTATGGTTCATGGGGATGATAAAGGTTTGGTGTTGCCTCCTAAAGTTGTGTTGGTTCAAGTTATTATAGTCCCTATACCTTACAAAGATGTAGACACTCAAGGAATTTTTTGTGCTTGTGCTACCACTTTGGACACATGTCAAGTAGCACATATTTAATGTTTTAGAGTTTTATAGTTAGTAATTTTATTTATATTTGTATACATATTTTGTTTATATCGACATAGATGAAAAGTTTAGGCTATTGTTAGAAGTTTGGACTACAAATATATATGTTGTAATTAAGTATGTAATGACCAACTTATATATGTATGGTTCATTGATATATATATACAATTTATTTGGTGGAAAGTTTGAGTTGATTTCAATTGTTCAATTAATGTGTATTTTAATGTTGTTGGACTTCAAAATAGATAGAGGATAAATTATATGGATATTTTAAAATATATAATTTTTCATTTGTAAAAAAAAAAAAAAAACTTGACATGCAAAGTGTGTCAAGAGTACACAAATACTTGACTTGTAAAAACTGTCAAAAACAAAACCCCCCTTATTCTTGACACTGGATTACTTGACGCATAAAAAATGTCAAGAAATCTTATATACTTGATATTTTTTACGTGTCAAGTATAATTATACTTGACGCTTAAAAATTGTCAAGTAAATCTGCCTTATTCTTGACACTGGATTACTTGACACATTAAAAAGTGTCAAGTAAAAAACACTTGACAGGTAAAAAGTGTCAAGTAAACCCAGTTTTGTAGTAGTTTGTGGAAAAACCGAAAATCTTAAAATAATTCTTGCTTAAACTATGCTTTGCTTAAACAAATGTCATTTCAACTGCTTTTCAGAACTCATGAATTACGTGCTAACATGTGAATACCATTATGGAATCTAAGCTCGAAACTCATACTCGAAAGCCAAACATAGAAATCATATATCATTTATAAACTCGTAGTCAAGCACATTAAACATTTGGTTATAAGAAACAATTTTTCTTTTTTAAAAAAATGATTTTCAAAATTTGTTTTTGTCACTCACAGTCTTAGACTAGTTACTCGGTGTGTAAACCCGACCTATTTCCTCTTGGCCTCAAGACATGTAAATCTGATTCCCTGTGTATAATCTCAGACATCCCTAAAAATATAACCACTCCAACAATCACGTACACCACAACCCCTTTAAGTTGTCCTAAATAGAGATCCTAACTCCACCGGTACACCTTGAAATACTAAAAATAACAAAGATCTCCTAATTTCACGTGAAAACAACTTGCCCTGTCTTCTCTCTTAATTCTTTTTGTGTAGCTCAAACCGACCAGAACATCAGAGGTGTGCAGAGTGGATCAAAATCTATCATGATTGAAACTTCCTTTGAGTTTTTCCCTTTCTTCTTCAACCTTAGAGCTAAGAAATCTTCTTCATCTTCCTCAGATTACTCAAGACACTGATGAATATTTGAAGGACATAAATAAGCGGTGGGAGGGGTTGCCCAAGAGAGAAGAAGAAGAGAGGAAAAGAAATCCCTTCCCACTTTCCTCTTTCTTTCCTTTTATCTTTTCATGTCTTTTTCTTGTCTTTTTATTTTAGTTAAAAAAACATTTAATTAATTATATAAAATAAATAATATAATCAATTTCCAGTTTTTCTTCTTTTATATATAAAAAGAAATAATAATACAAAAAGAATCTCGGGTATACATATAATATTTTTAGGAGAAGAGAAAAAGAAGATAAAAGTGATGATGTGATGGGTAGTTAAATGAAGAGAGAGAAGATATGATTGGTTTATTTGGAAAAGATTAAGTAAAAAGGAAAAAGTAAAAGTAATAATAATAATAATAATATTTTTATTTTTATTTAAATAGGATGGGTAAGCGTGCAAATAACTATTCATCTTCTTTCTTCTTAAGAAACCTTAGAATTCATCTTAATCTTCAAAAAAACCCTAGCCACCTAAGACCCTTCGTCGACCACCTTTGTAAATCCTTTCATCCACTGCCTAGTTCGCCGTTTGTCACGAGCTAGCCGCTATTCACGTCGCAGATCCAAGCCATTTTCCGTTTGCAAGTCGTTGCCCTTAGGTTCTTAGTTTCCAGTCAATGTCGCGTCTTCTTCGTCCAACATGTCGTCGATTGGCCTTCATTGATCGTTGGTCGTTGTGTCCCACCGTTGATCGCAAGTCAAGTCGTCGGTCGATGTTCGGGTCTTCGTCAAGCCACCCGAGTCGCTACTTCTTCAGAGTCGTCGTTAAGTCAAAGCACCGAGCTAATCCTTCCTTTGAGTCATGTGCGTACCCAAGCCATTCTCTAGGTCCGAGCCGCACGCTAGCCGTTGTCCTAGCTGAGTCATTTTCTGCCTCTAACCGAGCCGATCCCCTTTAGTCAAGCCGCAAGCCTAATTTTCGGGTTCTTTTTCAGCTATTTTGGTAAGTTTTTAATGGGTTTTGGTTAATACCCATGAAATATTAATTTTGGACGTTAAATAACCTAATTTTGGATTTAAGTTGGAATTTACTTTAAGTTGGATTATTTTTCTTGAAGGATTTTTAGTTGAATCTTGAAAGTAGTTACTTGAGAATTTCTGCCTACGGTGGAGTTAGTTTCAACCCTATTTGTTGGTAAGTTGAAAACCCTAATTTTGGTAGATATTGGTTAACAAAATTATTAAATTAATTTTATATGTATTTAGGACTTGATTGTTTAGGAAAGCTTGGTTATTGTTGTTAGAAATAATTTTGTTAAGCTAATCTTAAGGTAAGAGATTCTCCTACTAAATCCTAGTTATGAAGTTAAGGGTTTAAATGTGATTTTCCTATTATGCGTTAATGTAGCTAAAATGCATAATGTATTGATGACGTATGTTGATGACTGATAATTATGACTGAGTTATGTTGATGATGATGACTAATTATGTTAATGTTAATGCATGAAATATTAATCACATGATTGAGAGCATTATGATTAATTTTCATGCCATGTTTATGATATTATATGTGCTACATACTATGGATAGGGTGTTTTGTTGAATTTATCTATTAGAGTCGTATCCATATAGTTGTCTGTCGGGATCATCACCTCTTTATGACTATGTGGTCTGACAGAATCACCAGTCTCATGAGATGTTATGTATATGAGTGGTCCAACAGGGTCACTTATAGCTCGATTGTCCTAAGTGTTCTCTCGGGATTACTGAATACCTGTTTGTCCTAGGTGTTTTTTCGAGTTCATGAAAGACCAATTTTTTCCTTGGTGTTCCTTTGGCTTCACAAAAGACCAAAGATGTTCCTATGGATCATTAGATTGCGTGTGTTCGGAAACGCACCGGTTTATGAATACTTCTTTATAGGACTTTAATGGAAAGTTAACAGACACCTAGCAGGACTAGTAGTAGGTCCCTTACTAAGTATATGTTTATACTCACTCTTTCCATGTTTAATCTTTCAAGCAGAGGTAGAGGTAAGCGTAGAAAAAAGTCGATGAATGACAAGAAGTGATCGTGACGTGCCATAGGGAAACATTTTGCTTCTGCTTTTTACTCTACAGTTATGATGTCGGTATTTTTTGTATTCTTTGACAATTTTTCTTTAAAAGTAGATATGACCCGAATTAAGAGTTTATTTTAGATTTATTTTTACATACATTTATTTATTTATGATTTTAATGAGTAGTTGAGGTTTTCATTCAAAATTAGTGTTGCTTTTATCATTTTGTTAAGAAGGTTTTTTATTTTCTTTTAGTAGTAATGATCTCAGCTTAGTATACAGACTTGGGTCGTTATATAAAAAGTATGAAATAGAGCATGCAATTAAACTCAACCAACAATAATATGTAACTAAGATTAAATGCAAAAATAATTAGAAAAGAGTTAGAGAAGAAGACACCGTAATTTTATAGTGGTTCGGTCAAACTCAACCTGAATCCACTTTTCAAGCACCTCTTGGAATTTGGATTGAAAATATTCTTTTGACTCTTTCCACAGATTAGAATCGAACTGCTACTTGCTCCCATTTTGGGTTCAAGAGCAAACCCAATCCTTTCCATGGGTTAGAATCGAACCGTCACAATATGTTGAAGTTTTAAATTACACAAAAGAAAAATTCTCTAAAAGAGTCAGTATAAAATTTTAAGCTCACAATAATTAATCCTCACAATAGAATAAGAATTCTTTCAAGGACAGGATGAAAAGTATGAGAATTGGAAGCTTTAGAGGGAATGACAATGGTGGCTTTTGCAACTTTTGAGGATTGTAAGGATAAACAAAGTTCTAAAAAATTATAGGAAAAAATGAAGTTTTTAAAAAGAAGGGACAGATTGAAATCCAAAATCATTTTGGGTCATTGGATGTAAGTAAAAGAAAAATGAATGGTTGAGATTTAAACCCAATTAGCCGTTAGACACAACACAAATAATAATATAATAATATGTCTTTTCAAAATAACTTGTTTAAAGCCCAATAAAACAAGTTCACGATATTTTAAAAAAACTAGCCGTTAGACACAAAGATAAATAATAATATAATAATATATCATTTTTAAAATAATTTTTTTAAATGTAACGACCCAACTCTTTATACTAAGATGAGGTCATTACTAAAAAGAAACAATAACAATAGACACTTTCTGAAACGAGGGAAGACTAAATTTTCATTGAAAATGGAATACTAAAACACTGATACATAAACGCAGAAGCAAAACTGAGTCCCCATATGGCATGTCATGGATCCTTCTCTGTCGCTCGCCAGCTTTCCTTTACCTTTACCTTTGCCTGAAATATTAAACATAGAAAGAGTGAGTAAAAAAATATCCAGTAAGGGACCTACTACTAGTCCCGCTAGGTATCTGTTAACTTCCCATAAGAGTCCTGAAAAGAAGTACCCAAGAACTGGCACGTTCCTGAACACGTGCAACATGTGTCGGATGAACATAACTGGTCTTCGGTGTTCCCAAAGGAACACCTAGGACAAACTAGTCTGTAGTGTACTCGGAGGAAACACTAAGACAATCGGGCTGCGAGTGATCACGTCGAATCACTCGAATCATGTCTATGTCAATGCCAGACTGGCGGTTCCGTCGGACTATGCAGTCCTAAAAAGGTGATGATCCCGAAGGACACCCATGTAGGTACGACTCTAATAGACAAAGTTAACAGAATCCCGAAGGACACTCATAAAGTCCTTAATCATGTGACTAATATATCATGCATTAACATCAACATCAACAGTCATTATCATAATATCAGTCATCATCATTAATCAATATAATGAGTTATGCATTTTAGCTACCATTAATGCATAATCATAATTACATGCAGTCTCTTAAATTCAGTTCGACAATTTAATTAAATAACATCCATAATTATTTAATTAAATTCAAATTCAACTACACTAAAAATCCACAACTTTACTTAATTCTCTTAACTTACAATTTAATCAAAAACTCAACGAACACCACATGCCAAAACCTCTAATTAATTAAATATTCATACAAGAAATGTTTAATTAATTTCAATTCCCACATAAATCAAATAATTCTTATTAAATGAATTCAAAATAACGCCCAATAGATTAAATCTAATTAAAAAAATTAAGATAATTAACTCCAAAATTATCTTAATTTTGGGGCGTTACATTAAATCCCAATAAAACAACTTCACAGTCTTTTTTTTAAATTAGCCGTTAGACACAAAGATAAATAATAATATTAAATCCATTTTCTCTTTAAAAGCCAATAAAAGAAACAAAAACAAAAATTAAAAAAAAAACAAAACAAAAACAAAAGCCACATGTGTTACTCCTCAATTGCTTCAAGTGGCTTTCTCTAATTTTCTCTAATTGATTCAAATTCATTATTTGGCCATCACGTCACTGATGGAAAAACGAGACATGTGCAGCGGAAGAACAAATGGACAATTACTTTAGATGGATCTAAACTAGTTTAGAAGTTAACATGCTTAAAAAGTCCTAATTAAAACAAATTAGGGTTTAGAGAAATACATACCTTTGAAGCCTCCTGATCTTCAATATCTCCTTATAAACATGAACCAGAACTACTATTAGTATTGACCCGCTATTCTCCAGACTTAAAACCGAATTGTGGGACCCGTTAAGTGAAGGAATATTGAGAGAGGGATGGAAAAAATAGGAAGTCACCAACATCTTGGTTAAGTGAGAGAGATGTGGAAAAATTTGATAAAGTTTTGAATAATTTCTCCAATTTTTCAAAAGTCTCCAAAACATTTTCAAAACTTATTTTTATATAAAATTTACATGCAAAATGCATGAAAAATTTTCACAAAAAATGAACACCTCATTTTCCATTCAATCTCATTTTGACAAAAAAATCAACACGAACTGGGATCACCATTGGGCTTGTTGTTTACGTCACATGTAAACACTTGTCCCACTAAGTGTTAGTCGAATTATCCAACAAAATGTTGGATTTTTCCACTAACTTTAGTCCAAGAACAATATGGTCATTTGACCAATTAAGTCAAAGTCAAACTTTGACATTTTCAAGTCAAAAGTCAACATTTTAACTTTTTACCATTTTATTCGTCTTGACTAGTTTCAACCTCCCGAGCATGAAACTGCATTCCTTTTTCTGAAATTCAAATCACATTTGATTATAAAGATGGTTTAAGTTTGAATTTTGAAAGTCAAAAGTCGACACTTTGACTTTTTTACAACTTTGTCCATTTCCATCAACTCCGAGCTTTCGAATATGAACTCGTATTCATATTTTTAATATTCAAATCACATTTAACATAAAGCTCTATAATCGATGGCTATACCACATATATTCATCGATCTCTCTCTCTCTACCTAATTTTGGATAATTCAAATTATTTCAACATATTGTTCTAAGTTAATTCCACATGAGCTAGTAGGGGAACCTAATGAACCTATACATCATGGGCTCCAACGATCCTAATGGACCTATACATCATTGGCTGCAACAATCGTTTGAACAGAAATTCGTAGTTAGCTTAAGATTAAGGATTAAGTTACTCAGGTCATTATAATTGAAATAGTCAGTTTATATAATCAACGGTGTTATAACTTAAAAGTGACTATCTCATGGTTTTAGTCTTATGTAAACTCTTATATAGGATGCCCGTGATCACATAATTTGTATTCACTACAGAGTGGACCCTCACTCCCATGTCTCTACATGAACGATTCAAGATCGCATCGTTTGTACTAATTACAGAGCGGGTCGCATACGTGTTCCTGGCAAAAGGCACCCAACCTTATTCATACACTATAGACCGTTTCAGCTATAAACTCGAACTTGACACTACTACAAAACTAGGTTTACTTGATGCTTTTTACCTGTCAAGTATTGGTTTACTTGACACTTTTCAATATTTCAAGTAATCCAGTGTCAAGAATAAGGGAGGTTTACTTGACAGTTTTTAGTGTCAAGTATAATTATACTTGACAGGTAAAAAACGTCAAGTATATAATTATACTTGACAGTTTTTATGCGTCAACTTATCCAATGTCAATAATAGGAGACTTTATTTTTTACAGTTTTTACACGTCAAGTGAAATTATATTTGACAGTTTATAGGTATCAAGTATATAATGTTTGTTCACATTTTTTACATGTCAAGAATGTGTTTACTCTTGACACGCTTTGCATGTTAAGTTTTTTTTTTCAAATAAAAAATTATATATTTTTTAAAATACCCATATATTTTATCATGCACCTGTTTTGAAGTTCAACAATATTAAAATACATATTAATTGAACAATTAAAATTAACTCAAACTTTCCATCAAAGAAATTGCATATATATATATATATTAATGAACCACATATATAAGTAGGTGATTATACTTAATTACAACATATATATGTGCAGTCCAAACTTCTAACAATAGCCTAAACTTTCCATCAATGTCGATATAAACAAAATATATTTGTAGCCTAAAGGTGTACCATATCAAAACTAGTTCACCTATATCCACTATCAACAAAACTAGTTTACCTATATTCAGTATCAACAAAATAACAACAAAACTAGTTCCCCTATATTCAATATCAACAAAATTTGTCTATCTAACGCAAAAGAACTTAGCTACCACCATAATCATATGTGGCCACCCAAAAATTTAGCAAGCTTCATTCGTACTTCATCCAACTCGAGTTTACCATATGAGGTCCTTGTATCAATCTGATATGAAACTGAAAATATTGAAGTTAATACTTTGATTACTTGAATTATATAAAATAATTCAAACAATCATTTAAACACAACATACCGAATCTGTGACGACTATGCTCCCATTAGTGATTATATCTCTCATGTATCTCAACACATAGTACCCACATTCAACTACTCCAACTTGCAAGGGACACTATAAATACATAGTACCTAAGTTCATGCATATTGCCAAGAAACAACCACATACTATTCAATATAATACATGTTGTCAAAAAACAACCACATAGTATTCAATATAAGCATTTTGCCAAGAAACAATCACATAGTATCCAATATAGTGCATATTGTCAAGAAACCAATCACATACTATCCAATATAATGCATATTGCCAAGAAACAACCACATAGTATTCAATATAAGCATATTGTCAAGAAACAATCACATAGTGCCCAATATAGTGCATATTGTCAAGAAACCAATCACGTACTATCCAATATAATGCATATTGCCAAGAAACAACCACATAGTATTCAATATAAGCATATTGTCAAGAAACAATCAAATAGTGCCCAATATAGTGCATATTGTCAAGAAACATATCACATACTATCCAATATAGTGCATATTGTCAAGAAACAACTATGTGTAGACTTACCTTCACTGTTTTTCATATTGGTTGTTTCCGACTTGTTTGAATATTCTTCTGAGATTGAAAGATAGTAATAGCCCTATTACCAAGAAACAACTACACGGTATAATGAAGTGAACTTTAAGACGAAAAACATCATATATGAAAGAAGCTTACTTACGTGTCAGTGACATATCTAATATTTATTCTTGATGTTGTTTGAAGTGAGTCAAGATAATAGCCAAAAGTGCCCAATGACCACTACATAGAAAGAATATAAGTAGATTATTTTCATATAACTTAATTTCATAAAGTCCCCCCCCTCCCCCCGCGCTGTAGGATTGCCTTCACATAATTCATAACATATATTCTACAATTTTTCTCAGATGATGAATATAAAGAAGAGGTTCAATGCAAAAAAGCAAATCACCTATCACTTATTTTAATGAATTGATTAGTATAGTATTACCTACCCTGGATTGAATGGAGCCAGAACAAGTTGGTTTGGTTTTGAAGCCATTGATCTACTACAAAGATTGCAAGCTCTAACTTCTTGTGTGTTGTGTCCAATAGATATAAGGGACGGGTCAATGAAGATGTAATTTGAAAGTTCATCTTGTGAATGAAAATACATAAGAAAGATAGAAAAATGATAAACGAGTATTTATATAAAAAGATTAAAGTGGATGAATGCGTACTTACGCCATGTATGCAACCAATGTCAAAGTCTTGACTTCTCGCATGTTACAAAAATCAATAATATCTTCTTAAAGAACACATGTCTTCCTACCGATACCAAACAACGAGAATGGTAGCTGATAACGAATCCCTGAATCTTTGTCCATTACGTTTTCAACAAATCTGAGTATTGTCTTCAAAGGTAATGGCATCTTGATATTGGAGTCACATACAATTTTGTTTTCATTATGAACCTAAGAAAGTCATAAATCCAACATTAATAAACTTTATAAGACTTATAGAAACTCATGCATCAAATTGTGCCAGAACATAACTAATTACCTCTATAGCATCTTCTTGTTGATCATTCAAAATAATCACATCCACATTCACCTCCTCTTTAACCACCTTCGTTGTGACATTCATTTTCTCCATTTCCAGATTTTTTTTATCATAAGACTCCGTATGAAATCGACATCCATTAATGGTATAACTGTTATACTTAATGACAAAATGATGAGGACCATGAGCAATCCATCTCAAGTTATCTGAAATTTCAACATTTCCCATCCCAATCTCATATGCAACCTACCATGACAAATACCTAAACGTAATTACAAAGACCATCATAAAAAATATCAGTAAGTTTAAAATTTTACCTCTTCTCTTAACCAAGATATGAAAGTTCGATTGTGTTCTTCTTGAATCCATTTTTAATTAAGAACCTTATTTGGGTATTTCAATTGCAATACATCCACATGTTTACTTGAACATTGAAACATTGTAATATATAGTTAAGTTTATGTCATTAATTAGATAAAAAGAAAAAGACAAGATAATTGAAACTTTAACTTACTCTATACATGGTTGCACATCAATTGTATAAAAGATCACAGTCACCACAATATCTTTTATACCAAGCTCATTTCTATAGGTAACTTACTCTATACAAGATCTTTTATACCAAGCTCATTTCTCTAGCAAACACATAGTCACCACAATATCTTCTTCCAACTTTTCTAGTTGTTGCACATCGACAACTTTATTACATATCACATTGAAAAATATACACAACCGAGTGATGGTATACCAAACATATTTTGGGAGCACAGATCTTTTCGCAATAGGATACAATTGTTGTAAGAAAACGTGATAGTCATGAAATTTTAAACCATTAAGTTTTAAATCAATCATCGACATAAGGTTTTTAACATTGGAAGAATAACCTTCTGGTTACTTCTGACAATGTCTTCAGAAGACAACGTTTTTCTTCCTTTGTAAGAGTATAACAAGCAGGTGGAATGAAGATTTTTTCTTTCACCATTGATAGGTGCAAGCTCTGGTTGAATTTTCAAATTGACTAAATCATGTCTAACATTCAAGTTGTCCTTACTTTTTCCAGAAATATTAAGAAGTATACCCAATATATCCATACAAATATTTTTTCCAATGTGCATCACATCTAGACAATGTCTAACATGAAGATCTTCCCAATATGGTAGCTCAAAAAACTAAGACACTCTGTTCCAACAACTCCTTGCACTTCCTTTCGTAGGTTGTTTTTCTGTCTGCTTCTTTCCTTTTGGAAATTCAAGGTCTTTTATTCTTGAATATATAGTTTCTCCAGACAAAGGTTCTGAAATTGTTTTAAGCTCCTTTTCACCATTAAATGACTTCTTTTGACGCCTATATGGATGGTTGCGTGCTAGAAATCTTCGATGCCCAAGGTATGATATTTTCTTCCCATATTTTAGTCTTATAGCAGATGTATTATCTCCACAAATTGGGCATGCCTTATACCTTTTCACACTAAATCCAGTAAGATTTCCATATGCAGGAAAATCATTTATTGTCCATAACAAAACAGCCTTAAATTGAATATTTCTTCTAGATTGGCATCATCACATTCAACACCACTTTCCCATAAGAGTTTTAAATCCTCAATGAGTGGTGCTAAGTACGTACCAATGTCATCCCCTAGTTGTCTTGGACCCGATATCAACATTGATAACATCATAAACTTTCTTTTCATGCACAACCATGGTGGAAGATTGTAAATAACTATCACTACGAGCCAACAACTATATTTTGAACTCATTTCATCGTGTGGGTTGATTCCATCAGCTGACAATGCTAAACGAATATTCCTAGGTTAAGAACCAAAGTCTGGCCACTTCAAATCTACTAATTTCCAAGCTGGAGAGTCTGCAAGATGTCGTAATTTTCCATCAACTACTCGCTCATTAGCATGCCAAATCAAATTTTTAGCATTGTCACTACTTCGAAACAATCTTTTGAAACGTGGAATCGGTGGAAAATACCATACAACTTTTTTAGGAATCTGTTTTTTCCCTCTATTTGTATTATTAGCATACTTCCACCTTGATTCACCACATTCAAGACATTCAGTTGCATTAACATATTCTTTTCTATACAAACAACAATCATTAAGGCATGCATGAATCTTTTCATAATTCATTCCTAGTGCACCTAAAGTTTTCTTTGCTTCATACATGGATGTTGGGATCTCATTGGTAATAGGAAAAATTTCCTTTAAAGTTTTTAGTAGTTCTAAAAGGCTAATATCACTCCATCCATACCTAACTTTTAAATTATACAACTTCACTAATGTGGACAACTTGGTGTCTTTTTTGCATCCTTCATATAGTGATTTTTCGGCATCATTAAGCAATTTCTCAAATTCATTTGGATCTTTTGGATAATCCTCATAAGCAACTTCAATCATTTCGTTTATACTTCCAGCATCATTCTCTTCATACATATGGGTGTCAAACTTAAAAGATTCCCCGTATGAGGATGACTTAGATAGTTGTTCACCATGCCAAAACCAAATTTTATAACTTTCATCCATTCCATTGACTTATAAGTGATCTCTAATAGTAGTACGACTTTGTTTTTCACAATTCCCACATTTCAAACAATGACAACGAATAGAGGCATCTTTCGTATTAGAAAATCCAAAATTGATGAAGTTTTCTAAACCCAATTCATAATCTTTGGATAACAAACTTTTGTGCACCCATGATCTATCCATAAGTATAAGTCGTAAGAGAATTTATTGAGTAATGGTTATCAATTTGAATTATAATATATGAAAGAATACAAGAAATTCATAATATGAAAGAAATCCATATGGAAGAATACAAGAAATACAAAATTTTAGCAACTCCTACTAACAAAAAGAATACAAGTTACTCTAGGCCATAATCAAATTCATAACATTATTGGTACCATTAATACAAACAAAAATAGCGACATACATGAAGATTTTATTTTCTAACTACAAAAAAAAAAATATAAACCCAACTTGTACTTTAATCCATACATAAAAAGTAATTTAGTTATTCTTCACTCTCACTATGGGTTGAATTAAAGAACCAAAAAGAAAATATAACAAATACTAAGATATATATGATCGTTTCATAATATTAAATGTATTATTCTATATCTTAGAAAAAACTAAAGGAGATCTTATTTCAACTAATGAGATACTATTACGGAAATGATTTAAACTGCTAAGCAAAAAGTATGAGAAAACAAATGTTTTTATGAATTGCATATTATGTTAAATTTGTAGGCTAAAACAATAATGAATAACTAACCAGTAATAAGAAAAGAAAAAAGTTTAGATTATGACCATTACCGGAATGATTTTAACTAATTTATGAATTTTCCAACAAAAAAAGTGCAGATTATGTTAAATGTGTAGATTGAAACAATAACGAAATAAATAATGAGCTAATAACTTGTTGATGGTGGCGGATTGGACTGAAAAAGGGCATAAACGGCGGCGGTGGCTTTTGAATAGTGGTGGACGAATGCAACGGGCTAACGACGAACAGAATGGGCAGATAGAAGATGAACACAACGCACAGACGGCCACAACGCGCAGACGGAAGAAGAGACGGTGGCGGCTTACGAGCAACGACGAACACAACGTGCAAATGGAAGAGACGCAATGGGTCGCAAGCGACGACGGACACAATGCACAAATCGAAGAGACAGCAGCGACAAGCGAGCAACGACGAACACAACACGCAGACGGAAGAGATGGTGGCAACTTGTGAGCGACAATGAACACAACGTGCAGACGGAAGAGATGTCGAATGAATTGGGCAGACAGAAGATTTGGCGGGCTGTGTCTTCAATTCGTGAAATCAAAATGTGGAGAAAAAAAAGTTAGGT
This sequence comes from Cucumis melo, assembly GCF_025177605.1. Classification (NCBI taxonomy): domain Eukaryota; kingdom Viridiplantae; phylum Streptophyta; class Magnoliopsida; order Cucurbitales; family Cucurbitaceae; genus Cucumis; species Cucumis melo. The sequence goes on from NC_066862.1 coordinate 17,053,025, forward strand.
TTTTTTATTAAATTTTGGGGAAAAGAGAAAATTTGGGAAAGTTAAATTAAAAGAGGGAAAATTATTGAAATATATATATTTAAATGTCAAGTAATTAAAATAAATTTTGACGCTTTTAACCTGTCAAGTATTTAAAAAAAAAAGATTTGACTCTTTCTTATTCTTGACACTTTTTTATGTTACTTGACAGTTTATATCAATTATAAAAGCGTCAAGTAAACCCAGTTTTGTAGTAGTGTGACCTACATTTATGTCTCTACATAAAGCTCAAGTCTACACTAGATAGCCTCGAGACCTTAGTTAATTGGAGTCAAGATTACTGTATTCTGTTTTCACTAATAAGTCATCAATAACCATTTTATTGACTAAAATATAATTTTAACTACAAATTACAAGTTTTAGGACATAAACTCCAACAATCACCATCTCAGATATTTTTTCGTTTAAGCTTCTTTTAGTAATATTTTCTTCGTTTAAACTCTGATTTTAGTGATTTAAGAGGCGTCAGAATCATTGTTTTGAGCTCTACGTTATGGACTATTCAAAATAATAAAATTGTCAATAAAAAGATTCAGATTTGTTATCATCAAAAAATTAATTAATTAATTAATTTGAGATTAAGGGCCAAAAAACATACGATCTCTCCCTTTTTTATGATGGCAAATCATTGAAGAAAAATAACTAGAAACACACATAATCATAGGAACAAACATGATCAACAAATAACTCTATTATCAAGTATACGTATATCAAGAATATATATCACCATAAAGTTCATGTATCTATTTCACCATAAAGATCAAACTTGAAAATAATTGAAAAGAGATACTTCTCCCTCTAAAAAAATATGCATTATTCACTCGAAACAATTATGAAACAAATTCATAAAAACATATTTTTCTTATACTTCTCCCCCTTTGGAATCATAAAAAAGAATAACAAGGAAGTAAACTCTTCCTAACAAATTATGAACACGCAAAATGTCTAATTCTTTCCCTATCAATATGCATTCGGTAACAATATCAAGTAAGATATAAAATCAAGATGTGTCACAACGAATAATACCAAGCTCGAGCCTATTTTTACAAAACCTTTCTTCATTCAAATGCTTGGTAAATATATCTGCTAATTGATTATTAGAGCTCACAAACTCAAGAGTAATATGACCATTTTGTACATGCTCTCTAATAAAGTGATGCCTAATATCAATATGCTTAGTTCTAGAATGATGTATAGGATTTTTAGTCAAATTGATGGCATTAGTATTATCACAAAATATAGGCACATTATTAAATTTTAATCCAAAATCAGAAAGAGTTTGTTTCATGCAAAGAATTTATGCACAACAACTAGCAACCACAATATATTTTGCTTTGGTAGTGGATAAAGCAACCAAATTCTACTTTTTACTAAACCAAGATATTAAGAAACTACCATAAAATTGGCAAGTCTCACTAGTCTTTTTACGATCAAGTAAACTACCGGAAAAATCCGCATTGGAATATACTACTAAATTAAACTCAACATTTCTAGGATACCATGTTCCAACATCAATAGTTCCAAGCAAATATTTAAGTATCCTTTTAATGTCATGCAAATGTCATTCTTTAAGACAAGATTGAAATCTAGCACAAAGATAACACTAAACATGATATCGGGTCTACTAGCGGTCAAGTAAAGTAAAGATCTAATCATACCGCAATAAGTCTTTATATCCACACATTTACCTTTTTTTATCTTTGTCAAGCTTAGTGGTAGTGCACATAGGAGTTTTTGCAACTTTACTTTCATAGAATTTGAATCTCTTGAGCAAATACCTTGTGTATTTTTCTTTACTTATGAAGATGTCATCCTTAAGTTGTTTGATTTGAAGACCAAGGAAGAAACTAAGTTCTTCCATCATACTCATCTCAAACTCATCATGCTTACACTTGAAAAATTCTTCACACAAGGATGAATTAGTAGAACAAAATATAATATCATCCACATAAATTTGCATTATAAGCATGTTATTGTTTTTAACCTTAATAAAGAGAGTACTATCAATTTTTTCCATCTTAAAGTCATTCTCAAGTAAAAAATCGCTAAGTCTATCATACCAAGCCCTTGGAGCTTGTTTTAAGCCATAAAGAGACTTTTTCAACTTATAAACATGATTAGGTAAACCAAAACTTTCAAAGCCTGGAGGTTGTTCTACGTAAATTTCCTCCACAATAACCATTTAAAAAAGCACTTTTTACATCCAATTGATACAAAATGAAATTCTTATAAGAAGAAAAAGCAAGCAACATTCTAATAGCTTCTAATCTAGCAATCGGTGCAAAAGTCTCTTTATAATCTACATCTTCTTCTTTACAATAACCTTGAGCTACAAGTCTAGCTTTATTTCTAATGATATTTCCATTTTCATCCATTTTATTTCTAAAACCCCATTTAGTTTCGATTATAGATGTATTAGAAGGCCTAGGGACTAATTCCCAATCTTTGTTCCTTTCAAATTGATTTAATTCTTCTTGCATAGCCAAAATTCAAAACTCATCACATTCAGCATCTTTAGAACTTCTAGGTTCACCTGAGACACAAAAGCAAGATTACTAAATAAATTAAGGGAAGAACAAGATTCCACACCTTGTTCAGAATTTCCAAGAATTAAATCTTTGGGATGGGATGGAGCATATCTCCACTCTTTAGGCATGGATGAAGAATCATCTTCTTTCTTTTCTATGATGTTCACATCTTGCATACTTGGAACAATTTCTTTATCTTTGTCACTAACAAGTAAATCTCCAAAATCTTTTTCTATATCATCACTACAAATAGACTCATTAGAAACATTATTACAAGATTAATCAAACACAACATGCATAGATTCCACAATAACTAAAGTTTTCTTATTGAAAACTCTATAAGATTTACTAGTAGAGGAATATCCTAGAAAAATACCAACATTCGTCTTAGAATCAAATTTTCCAAGTTTTTCTTTGTTATTCAAGATAAAACATTTACAACCAAAAACTTTGAAAAACCCAATATTTGGAATTTTTCCATGCCAAAGTTCATAAGAAGTTTTATCTAAAGAGGGTCTAACTAAAACTCTATTTAAAACAAACCAAGCGGTGTTAACAGCTTTCGCCCAAAAATATTTAGGTAAACCATACTCATTCAACATTGATCTAGCAAATTCTTGCAAAGTACAATTTTTTCTTTCAACCACACCGTTTTACTGAGGAGATTTTGGAGAGGAAAAATTATGAGAAAAACCATTTTCTTTACAAAAATCTTTAAAAACATGATTATCAAATTCTCCTCCATGATCACTCCTAATTTTAGAAATAAAAAATCCTTTTTCATTTTGAACTCTTTTTGTGTAACGACCCAACTTTCCAGACTAAGCTGAGGTCACTACTCAGTACTAAGACTCGACCACAAAACACAAAAACTCATAAAGGACCGGTTACGATTCATTAAAAACGTTAGAAATATTACAAAAGCAGTTTTGGGCCCTATTTTAAATCACAGTCACGAGAGTTTCAAATACCATACTCAAGTCATCAAACTCAAAATCAAAAAACCAAATATTCTAACAAAATACATCAGCGGAAGCATAAAGAAAACCAGATGCGTCCATATGGCCTTTACGCATCCTTCCTGCCTCTCGTCGGTCTGCCCCTCGTTGTACCCTTACCTGAAAAGTTAAAGAAGAGAAAGGGTGAGTATAAAATATACCCAGTAAGGGACCCACTACTGGGCCCGTTAGGGAACAACAGTTAACTTCCTATTCAGGGGTACCCTACGTAAACAGTCTAGTGGTTCCGTAGAACGCACACATCAGTCCCGTGATCCCAAAGGATGCACGTATCAGTCTAGTGATCCCGAAGGATACACCTATCAGTCTAGTGATTCTGAGGGATGCACATATCAGTCTAGTGATCCCGAAGGATGCACGTATCAGTCTAGTGATCCCGAAGGATACACCTATCCGTAAGGTACACTACCCCATAGATGAAGCTAACCGTTACCCCTCAGTCCATACTAAACTGTCTACAACAGTCATACTCCGAAAACAGTCATATTACAAATTTGCCATAGGCTTCCCCAGTCAGATGGTATAGATCTAAACAACTACATCCTCAGTTGCTATAAGCGTTTCTAATTCACACACCATTGTGATATTCCTTAGATCCAGTCAACTAGTCAAATCAGAACCGGACTCACAATCCTTCCACGACAAAACTCCATGATCAATATCCAGACAATAGACTACCACATACCTAACCTTAAGACTTTAAAGTCCATCGACATACAATTTCAGTCTACAACGTAGCCCATTAACATAACTACAATATACAGAACATCCGGGCATCGGTGTCTATACGTAAACAACTCCTTACACCCGATGGCACACAAGCTAAAACTAGCGGTCACGTTACCTTTACATCAGACAAGAGCATAACAGCGATACTTAAAAGTCAAACATACATCCATTTATTCAGTACAGTTACTAACGTGTAATCCCCTGTGGATTACTACGTTTCCAGCCTCGATCCGAGGTCCAGTAGTAGGAAAACCCTTACCTGATACTTGGTTATGCCCCTCAATCGAGTCCATGCTCAATAGATCCACCTAAACGAAATCACAAGGGTTTAAACGATGACACTAGTAAAAGTCACCTTTTTAAATCATTCGAAACAACAAACGTCGGCTTACCCGAGTAAAGGGAGCTATTCCCAAATGAACTTGCCGTGGGACCCAAGAACTTGAGCGTCAAATCCCTACTACCTTCAAGGAACGAAAGATAGGACCCAGTCTTACTCTAATATTCAAACTCGAAACGGTTATAGTAACATTGGGTAAATTACCAAAATGATCCTTACCGAAGACTCACCGTGACCCGAAGTGGAGGGAGAAAAAAATATGGCTTAGGTGGCTCGACTCGGCTTGGCTCACCCTCGGCTCGGCTCGGCTCACCCTCGGCTCGCGGCTTGCGACTCATGGCTCAACTCGGCTTGACTCGGCTCGTGGCTTGACTCGGCTCGCGGCTCGGCTTGCGGCTCGGCTCAGTCTTCGGCTCAACTTGGATTTGTGGCTTGAATGGCGGGTCGGACTGGAAACGGGTCTCAGGTCGAGTCAGCTTGAAACCGGGGCAACCACGAGCGACGGTCTTCGGCGTTCAACGACGGGACGCTTCGCGACTTGGAGGAGTCCGACGACCGGCTCCGCTTCAACGCGACTGGGCGTCGGTGGACACGGTTGGACGAAGGACGCACGGCGGCGTTCGGGTGCATAAGACCGAGAGGGAGTTCAGAAATGGCTGGGCCGCGGCGGAAGAAAGCTGGAGAGGTGAGATTGCCGACGACGGAGACAGAAACGGTACCACCACAAAGAGAGGGAGACGGAGAGAAGGGATGGCGACCAGCGGCTGCAGAAGAGAGAATGCTGGGGGACGGCGGCGGCGACCTTGCGTGTGGAAGACGTTGAAGAAGAAGAAATGGATTGGGGGGATCGCTTTAGGGTTATTTTAAAAAAAATTATTATTATTATTATTATATATATATATATATATTAAATAATAATGTTATTAAATTATAATAATAATAATAATAATAATATGATATAATAATAATATTAAATAATAATAATAATATTAATATTAAATAATAAAAATATTAATATTAAATAATAATAATAATAATATTATTAAATAACAATAATAATAATATAATTAATATTATATTATTATAATATCAATTTACAAAATATTAATTTGAAGAAATTCATATCCCTAAATTTCTTTTTCTTCCCTCTTCGAAGGCAACCGAGAGTTTACACCAAAATTTTTAAATTTCCGAAAATTCACACAAAATGATAAAAATTACCTCGAAAAAATTCAGGGCATTACATTTTGCAAAACTAATAAAACTTTTCAAAGCATTATCCTTATGTTTTATCATCAAACCCAAGTAAATTTAGGAAAATCGTCAACTATTACAAATGCACAATAATTTCCTCCATAGCTAGCAATTCTAGAAGGGCCAAATAAGTCTTATGTGTAATAGTTGTAGAAGTCTAATGGTAGAGATCACAGTTTTAGATTTAAAAGAGGACTTAGCACTACTATAAAATTTGGATTACTTGACGTTAATAGTGTCAAGTAAACCTATACTTGACGCTTTAAAAAGCGTCAAGTAATCGACTATCGAGTATAGTCACATTACTTGACACTAAAAAACCGTCAAGTATTATATTTCTTGACGTTATTTTTGTGTCAACTAAGATATCATACTTGATGCTTTTTGAGTCTCAAGTAAGATAGTATACTTGACTTTGTTTACGTGTCAAGTAAGATATTTTACTTGACGGTTTTTACATGTCAAGTAAGATAGTATACTTGATTATTTTTATATGTCAAGTAAGGTAATATACTTGACACTTTTTACATTTCTCATTTCTCATTTCTTGCTTTACATTCATTCAAATAAAGACAGATTCATCAACAAAATAAACCTTCAAATCAACAATAATTTCATTCTTCAACAATAAGTTATATGTATACATAATTTACAATAATGTACATAATTTACAATAGTATCATACAAGCAGTATGACTATTCACGTCTCTCCACAAACTACTCTCAATTTACATTGGTAAGTAAAATTACTAACTATAAGACTTTAAAATATTCAATTATGTTCTGACCCTCAATAATTACGTCTTTTCGAGTATTAATACTTCATGAAGCCTCATAGTAAGTTTCACCAAATAATTCTTGAAGCAATAACCTACAGTAAAATTTAGCAAGTTTTAGCAAAAAAGAAAAATAATTCATCTTTAAAAGTTTGTAGTCCGATCATCTAAACACATACACATATAAAATGATACTATGAAAGGGTTGCACATTGAGAATGTACATGTTGTACTAACCTTCATACTATAAGGAATCCTTCAGTCAACCATTAGAACAACCATCCCTCAAGTATTTAACAACGACAATATTTGGAAGTATTTAAGAAAGATAAGGACAATCATAAATGAAATATTTAACAAGTCAAAAAACAAAAATTGGAGATCCTCAATACTATGAACCAATAAGGCAGAAGACTTTATGTGAATCAAAAGTTGTAAGATCTTCAAGACTTTCCTTCCAACAACCAAAGTAGCAACCATCATGCTCAATAAAACCAAAAAAATCTAACTTCAAGAGGCAACCTTTAAGTTTATCATAGTAAAGACCTTTAATGGGGAAGGTAGGATCATACTTAAACTTCATGCAAGATTCAGGATATCTCAACTTAAAGAATCAAATAAACTATAAGAAATGAGAAAAAAAATGATGTTACAAAATGTTCAAGAAATGAAAATGGAGAAATAAACTAACCTCAATAACCAAATGTTCTTTGGCAAGAACATAAATCAAGTTCTGTAAATTGGTTGAATAGTGCGCAAGAGTGTAATCATAGCCAAACCATACACCTAAATGTTGTCTAAGCTCTAATTTTTATTCATATAGATGCCTAGAGAATAATGACATTAATAACAGAAAATTAATCAAAACATCATAGGGATACAAATTCAAACATCAGAAGCATCGAGAAAAACAAGTAAAAAAACCTTCAGGATTTTCAATTTCGGCATTGCTCTGAGCGCTTAGGAATCTTATGGAAGCTAAGTTTAGCACGTCAAATTCCTGACAGATCTTTTGAACTTCCTCATAATCATGTAGCTAGTGTTACACCTTGAATATCCATTTTCAGCACTGCCTTTATTGTTTTCCCAAGAAACAACATAACAATTTAATACAAACACTATGTAAAATTGGATATTAAAACAAAAAAATCTGCATAATCTTCTTTAATTTGCTACCATTCAAAAGCATAAAACATATATGTCTTTGTCAGGAATGATATGTTAAATTAACGAAATAATTTATAGGACCTAAAATTAATCTAAACGGGTTTAAACATAATTTTAAAGCCTAAGAATCATCAAGATAAACATGTTTTATTCCGACAAGGGCTTCCAAGCTCTAGAGATCAATCTAAAAAACCTTAAACTAGTTCGAAAAGAAATTTAATTAGAACGTTATACCCACAGTTTCACATTGAAGAGAAATAGAGTTGTTAGGGAATGGGTAATGGATGCCCTTTGACACTTACCCTTCTGCATTACATCCTTTGGCGTTTATTTACTCGTGGATGTCGACTGAGGTAATGGAGAGCCAAAACCTTAAGGTGATGAGGTAGATGGCTTGGATAAAGTTGTAAATTTCACATACATCAGTCAAACATCACATTGAAATTCATGCAAATTAGTCTATCCTATCAACAAACAAATCCCATTCAAATGTACATTAGTAAAAAAAATCCATCAACATTTCAATCAAACATCACATTCAAATGTAGATCAGTATCATCTCTACCATAGAAGTTCGAAACAAGCATCACCCATAAGCCAAACAAATCGTAAATTAAAACAAATAGTAAATTACCTAAGGCCTAAGTTGAGCTATTAGATATTTAACACAAAAACTAAACTAGTACATCGATGTAACAAACTCGAAGTTCATAGAGGAGAAGAGACATACCAGCGAAATGGTCATGTGTTTGGGTTTTTTAGCGTTTGTGTGGTTGGAGTTTGGAATGGCTATGCATTTGGGTGGAGCAAGAAGATCTGTAGTCGTTCTTAGTCGTGCGTGGTGGAGCGAAGTTGGGGCAGCCTAGATGTTTGGAAACCACCCGTGCACAAACGTTTGTGGTGGAACATTTGTCGTCCGTGGTGCGAGAACGTTCAGTGATCGACCGTGGGGGAACGTCTGCGGTGTGCGAACGACTATCGTCTAGAGCTTGGTGGAGCGAGGACTCGCGCAGTGGTGGAGAATGGAGAGTGTGTGCAATTGAAAAAAATTGGGGAAGAGGAAGTAGATAAGGTTTGAGAGAAAAAATTGGGGAAGAGGAAGAAGGTATTTTCGTGGATATTGTGAGAGAAGAAAGGAAATTTAGGGGAAAAAAAGAGGAAAAATATTTGCTTAGAAAAGGGGGAAAGAAAAATATTTAGATGGGGAGAAAGTAGGAGATAATGATTTTTTATTAATTATTTAATGAAAAGTGGTTGAGGGAAATTATAAATAAAGAGGGAAAATTTTAGGTTTTTGGTAAAGTTTTAAATAAATTATCTTTTTTTAAAAAAAACTTATGCCTACGTTTTTTTCATTGTCATATGTATAAATTACATCGGCATAAATATGTAAAAAACGTGAGCTCTTTCACCATGTAAATTACGTCGGCATAAATATAACTAAACAAATTTCCTTAAAACCACACAACTTTTTGCCCACGTATATATTTTCGTGGCCAAAAAAGATGATGTGCCCATGCAATACAAAACTTTTGTCCACGTACATGATTTCGTTGGAAGAAACGAAGATGTGTCCATGCAATAAAAACTACATTGACACATCATATCTTTTCTCACATTTTTTTTTTGCGTTGCCAGAAAAAACTATCAGCAGAAACCAAAATTCTTGTAGTGAGTACTGTGGAGAGGCATGAGGAGATGATGGAGGCATGAAGAGATGGTGAGGGTTTTTGGAAAAGAAAGGGGGAGATGAAAAGGTTGGAGGGAAAGTTTAGTAAAATAATTTATTTTAATAATTTTTTTATTAAAATAATTTTTAATAAGTTTATTTTAATAAATCTATTTTAATAAACTTATTTTATTAAGTTTATTTTAATAAATTTATTTATTGAAAGGGTAGAAATAAAAATTATTTTTATTCTTTTTATTTTTATATTTTTATATTTTTTATACTTGACATTTCCAAAATATTTTTAAATAAAAAATTTCACTATATTTGACGTTATTTCCACTTCAAGTAAATGTTAACTATACTTGACGCGAAAAAAACATCAAGTAAACTCTGCACTATACTTGACGTTGAAAAGTCGTCAAGTAAAATCTCTACTATACTTGACGCGAAACAAAACGTCAAGTAAAAGCTAACAGAAAATAATTCAAAATTTTTATTTTCTTCAAACTATACTTGATGCGTTTTTCGCGCCAAGTAAATGTCCGCTATACTTAACATGAATAAAATATCAAGTAAACTCTCCTTTATACTTGATGCGAAAAAAATGTCAAGTAAAAGCTAACGTAAAATAGTTCAAAATTTTTAATGAAAACTCTGCTTTTTTTTAGACTATACTTGTAACGCCCCGAAATTTAAGGTAATTTATTTTTAATTATCTTAAGTTTAAAATTTTGTAATTTTGGGTGTTATTTGGTTGATTTATGAAGACTAGATTTTACTAGATGTTAGAAAAATATCTAATTGTTGTAGTGTTTGGAATTTATGATTTATTTGGTTGTATTTGAGAAATTTTGATATTTGATTGTGTAATTAATTAAATTTTGAAGGTAAAATAATTATATTATGTGGATAATATAATTAAGTGGGGACACTTATTTTTGAAAAATAATGATGATCGGTTTGGAGAGAGAGAGAAATTTGAATTTAAAGAGAAGATTTGATGGGTTTAAATGGAGAGAGAGAAGATTTGAGATTTAGTTTGTTTTGGGGAGTGAATTAAGGGAAAAAGAAAGGAAATAATAATAATAGTATTATTATTTCTATTTACTTTATTTAAAGAACCCTCCTAAAGCGTGAAAGTGAAAAAAAAAGGTACTCATCTTCCTCTTGAAACTCTTGCCGCTGTGCCCCAGTCGACTGCCATCCCTCATTTGCCACCATCGGTCTTCTCCACTCGTCCTTTTGCCGTGCAGTAGCGCCGCCAGTCGAGCCATTCAAGCCATCCGTCTCCTTGTCGTCGTCGAGACGGATTCGTTCCATCTCTGCTCTACCGTTCGTAAATCACCGAGCATCGCAGCTAGACGTTTTCTATCGTGTCATCCGTTGAGCAGCAGATCCGTTGCAAGTCGCCTAGCCCTCCGTCCATCGCTCCATCGAAACCGTCTGTCGTTTTGTGTGTCACTACACGCCCTGACTTGAGCTGCTGACCCGTGCCACCTTCTCTGGCCTGACCCAAGCTGCTAACCCGCGCCATCTTCTCCTCCCCGAGCCGCATGTAGCCTCTTCTCCTTAGCCACGCGCGTGTCTTTGCGCCGAGCTGCCCGCAATTACGGTCTCAAGCCACTTACCGGCCGACTCCCACCTTCTACCCGAGCCACCCTTCTTTCCAGCCTTGAGCCGCCAAGCCATTTTCAAGCCATATAGTTTATCTTGGCTTCTTCCTCTAATTTTGGTAAGTCTTGGTAAATTTGAATGAGTCTTTAGCATACCTAACCAAGGTTTAATTATGACCCTAACTAAGTTGATTATTGGATTAAATTGACTAGAGTTAACTGGAAACCGAGCTGGAAATTTGTCTAACTAAGTTCAAATCGAGTTCGGCCTTGATTTTTGGGTAAGTTAAATCACTGGGTTTTTTTATCCTTAATCGTCTACGAGTTGAATTATTAAACTTAGTTATTTACCCCTGTCGTTTAGGATTTTTTCCTTAGGAAGCGTGACCACGACTGTTAGGAAAATCTCGATTTAACTAATCTCCAGGTAAGAGATTCTACTACTAGACCTTCGACTGAAATTAAGAAACCGCATGTATTTATGGTTATGCATGGATGATAGCTAAATTGCATAACTTGATGTTATTGATAGTGACTGTCATTATATTGATGTTTGATGCTGATGACTGAGGTTATGTTATGACTAGTAGTATGACTGCGTTATGTTTATGATTAAGATATTTGGATAAGTATGCTATGATTGTTATGTTATGCCATGTTTATGATATTGTTATGATACGTTACATGCTATGGATAGGGTGCACTGTTAGCTTCACCTATTAGAGTCGTACCCACATGGGTGTCCCTCGGGATCACTACCTTTATGACTGTGTAGTCCAACGGGATTACCAGTCCATTATGACATTGACATTGACATAGACATGATTACGAGTGGTTCGATGGGGTCACTCACAGCCCAATTGTCTTAGTGTTTCCTTCGGGGACACTAAAGACCAGATTGTCCTAGGTGTTCCTTTGGGTTCATCGAAGACCAGATTTGTTCCTATTTAATCACAGTTTGCACGTGTTCGAAAACGTGCCAATTCAGTCTTTACAGGACTCTAATAGAAACTTAACCGACACCTAGCGGGACTAGTAGTGGGTCCCTTACTGAGTACATTTTTTATACTCACTCTTTTTTGTTTAATTTTTATAGGTAGAGGTAGAGGTAAGAGCAAAGGGAAGTTGGCGACTGACAAGAAGTGACCGTGGCGAGCCATAGGGATCAGTTAGCTTCCGCTTTTGACATTTGATTTAATGCACCTTCTATTTTATTTTATTCTGTTTATTTTACTTTAAAGCTAGATAGGGCCCCAGTAAGATTTTATTTAAACATTTTTGCTTTAAAACATTATATCTTTTCTTGTCTAATCAAATCAATCATCTCTCTCCTCATAGACTATCTTCTTTTCCAAATAATATAATTATATTCCGTCATATATTTAACTTCAATTTTCCATATTAATTATTTACACAACCAAATAATTAATATCATATTCCACCAAAAATCCAAATTATTAATTAAATATATAATCCATATATATATATATATATTCATTTAAATCCAATTCCACCAAAACCAGCTTTTCCTTCCAAAATCTCAAACTAACTTAAATCCTTAATTTTTTTTTAATCAATCAAATCTTTTCCAATAAATCACTCATTAAATTCCAACATGAATTATCTTAACCCAACCATTAAATTTTGGCTCCAATCCTTAATATAACACCCAAATAATTTAACATAATTAATAAAAACTCCCTAAAGATTTTAGATGTTACATTTCCTTTCCCAATAATTATATTTCAATATATAATTATCAATTTTCTTTTTAAATAAATCTAATTCTTTCTCTTTCCTTATTTATCCAATCATAACAACTTCTCTCCAAAGTCAATATTTATTTTTATTCAAAATAATTAATTATCTTCCACAATGATTAATTATTATTTATCTTTCTCCAAAATAATTAATTATCTTCCACCATAATTAATTATTATTTATTTTTCACCAAAATAATTATCCTTTTACAAATAATTATATTTTCTCAAAATATAATTATTTTCTTTTTTCTCCCTTAATAAATATCTTTTCTCCAAAATACAATTATCTTTTCTTTAAATAATTATATTTCAACAAATATAATTATCTTTTTCTTTCACATAATAATTAGGGGTCTTTTTAATAATATAACAAAGCGGCAAGTTATTTACACTTTAAAGAACAATTTCAGAAACGAAAAAAGCTCATAGGTCCACAATGCGAAATACCAAAAATGCCTCAAGAAATGTGCGATTAATCGTCCGCACATGCAACTAATGTTAATAAATGATTATTAGACAACATCGTGTAGAATAATATACAATTGATACACGATCTTGTAAATTACCAAATACATAAACGATCAACAATAAACGTTAAACGATAGCAAAATACTTTAACAATTATCTTTTACGATCGCGTAAATTATCTTTAACATTATCTCATATGTTCGTCTGATCATGTTTGAAAATATAAATGATAACCATACACGATTCTGTACATTATACAAACGATAATCATATATATAAATGATAAGGTAATAAACAGAAAAAGAAGACGAAAAAATTTAAGTATACACGAACGTGTAGAGAAATTTCTACGATCGTTTATATAAAAATAAACGAACATTTACAAAAACTCCAATAACTCGTAATGACAAAAATGTCATCAAAATGAAGGGGCTATAAAAGAGTGAAGGAACTTGCTCAGACTCTTTCTTTCATCATCTTCCTCGTCAATCATTTATATCATGGTAACTACTAAAACAAAATTGTCGCAATCGACGATCTGACTTGCATACGAAAAGGTTTGAATCTATATTCATTTGGATCTATCTTCATCATCCACATATATCTAGCACAATCTATATCGCATACAAAGAGATCTTAATCTATATCCATTTCGATCAATCTATATCTATCGCGATCTATCCCACATACAAACATGTTTGTTTCTATACTGATTGTATATATTTCATTTAATATACTTTATATTAGTCTTCTTTTTTACAAATAGATGGTGAGCAAGAATCAACAAGCATGTGTAGCAAATCAATAAGGTGTAAAGCAAAGACAGAAGAAAAAAAATAAAGAAAGAAAAAGGAATAAAAGTAACAAACTAGAATGTGAATATCTGTCTGTATAGCGTTGTATATTTGTGTATTTTTTTTCTTTATAGCGCTCTGCATTTGTAAATTTGTTTAAACTTATCCTTGCTTGAAACATACTATTTATTATGTCATTTAACAAGTGAAACACTATCCAAATTACATTATTATGGAAGATGAACAAAAGACCTTAGAATTACTGTATACTACAACTTAGAAACATTGAATCGGATCAAGTCAAAAATAGACAAAAGAATTCTCACTCAAGTTTTGACAAACAGTCCTTTTGGCCAGTTCCTTAACACTAAAATGGCCAAAATACCAACACAATTCCTGAATTTTCTATTAAGAAAACAATGTCATACAAAAAAAAAAACTAATATCCTTGCTTTCAACTTTAATGGACATATAGCAGAATTTGAGCTGAAAGACTTTTGTTTTGTGACTGGACTAAAAGGTCACAAATTCCCTAAGTTAAATCTAGGAAAACGAAAAGAAAATGGTCTGAAAAATGTACTTTTCCGTCATGATGACTTTATAACAAGAAGAGATATAGAAAGAACTTTCAAAGCATTGTGCAACGAGGAAGACCTATTGAAAGAAAAACTAGTTAACCTCTATATCTTAGAAGCATTTTTAATTCCTCAATAGCAACACAACTACATAAATCTCCTACATCTAGACATATTGGATAATGAAGAAATCTTCAAAGGCTATCCATGGGGGAGGTTATCATACATCCTAACATATCAGTTCTTGAAAAAAGCATCCTACAGTGACAAGGATGTTGTATACCTTCAAGGGTTTTCCCTAGCTTTAGTCTATTGGGCTTTTGAGAAAATACCAAGACTTTCCGATTTAGATGCTGGGTTTGGAAGAAAGCTTGCAACGGAAGGGTCACTAATTGTAACATGGGAATGTTTGGAAACAAGTGACTGGAGGACTCTAAACATCGACATTTTTGAATATGAGAATGTAAGTAAACTTAGAGCATGCTTTACATATATGTCTATCTAGATAGACAATGAAAGATTTTCTATCCATGTCTATCTTGAATAGATGATGATATAAATCTATCACTATTTATTATCAATACCTTTGCTACTACTTTTTCACTAATAATCTAATATCATTTTATTTGTAGTTCTCCATGAAACCTCTAGACTCATCAAAAGAAGAGTCTCAAACAATTTTGAGATATTTCAAAATATTGAGAAGTAGGAAAGAAAAGAAAAAAGAATAGCAACATGAAAAAAAGAGAAAAAATGGAAAAACAATTGCATATAAAAAATTCATGGAGAAAAATAGACCACCTACTTGTAGCCTTGATCTTCTTAATGATGATGAACAAGTTAATACAATGGTGAAGTATGCAACAACATATTGCCCTACGGTTAGTGCCTTATTACTCCTTTGTTTTGTTTAATGTTCCTCAATTTCCAAATAAAATAAAACACGATTATGTTGTTTCTTTTTCTTTACAGGAAACTAATGTTTTGGAAACACAAAGTAGTTTGGAAACAATAGCAACTACAGATTTAGAAACACCCAAACCACATATATTGTCGCAGGTTTAACTCTTTTCCAAACAATAAATATAATTCGCATAGACAGATATAATTTATCTGTCTGGATGTGTTTTCTTCATGATGTCTCTGAACATTCTTACTTTATGTGCTTGCATATAGATGAAGAATACAAAAATAACAACTGGTTTATTCATTTAGGAACACCAAAAACACACGAATTGGCACAGGTTTTAATTTGTTTAATATACAACTAGTTTCACGATCATTTACATATAACTAAATGATCGTTTAATATAACTAAATGATTGTTTAATATAACTAAATGATCGTTTAATTATATTAAAGGATCGTTTATATATTTCACATGACTGTTGGTTTAGTTTGTAAGTCTTTAATTTATATATTTTTTTAATTCTTTGCTACTGAACTGGTTTCATGATCATATATACATATTTAAACGATCTTTATATTGCACTGCTGTCTACATTTTCTTGCACAATCATTTTGACAGTACATTCTCTTTTTACATTGAGATAATTGAATTTAAAGATGGAAAAGTTGAAAATAGGAGCCAATAAGACAACAAAACGAAGCCAGATTCAATTGAGAAATATTGTAATCGTTGAAGAAAAAAATAGAAAAACAATAAGAAGAAAATACAAAAGATAGAAAAAAAGGAAAACAAAAGTTGATTGAAGAAGATGAATTTGATAATAACAAAACTGAAACTGAAGAAGAAATTGACACTGATAGCAGTCAAGAACCACAAGAAGAAATTGACACTGATAGCAGTCAAGAACCACAAGAAGTTGAAACAAAAGGAAACGAAAGAGAAATTAAAGAAATGCAGAAGGAAAATAATGTTAGTCAGCAAAAAAAGGCAAATGTCTCAACACAAGAAGAAAGCAGCAAGAGAAACGAAAGAAGAATGTCAACTCAAGAATATATTGATACTGCTCCATCCTCCGACCTACAAATTTCTCAATATTTTAGAGATGATAAATAGTGTTTGTAAAGCTTCAAATCTTTAAATTTAACTTTTGAAAATTTCTTTATTTTATACTTAAGAAATTTTTATTCCATTTCACTCTTTATATCCTACACTATCTTGTAAAACGTATAAAGGGATCAATTATATTTATTACCACGATCATTTATATTCAACAACAGCATCGTTTAATTGTAAATAGTCACTTAAATAATATACTCCACGATCGCGTAAACTTTACAACATCATCGTTTAACAACATCTTATAAACGAAAGGCTACACGATCCTTTAATTGTAAAACATCACTGTTTAACATTATATCTTTTTCCCATCGTTTAACAATGCGATCACTTAGATTTTTTTACTTTATTACACGATTGTTTATATATATATATATGTATATATATATATATATATATATATATATATATATATATATATATATATATATATATATATATATATATATATATATATATATTAAACAGTAAGGAATGCAATTCGACATTTTAAAAAAGCACGCAAATTTACAATATTTCCCCTTTGGTAAAAACAAATAACATATACATACCTCCTTCTTTGTTTTCTGTCACTTCGCAATACACAAATGCACTGATCACTCAGCATTTCGTCTCAAAGATTTCCTATTCTATTTTTCTCTCAATCCATTTTTCTCTTCAACGTCAAAAGGTATTTTGCTGAACTTTTCTTACTATAATGTTATGCTTCGTCTTCTTTATATTTCAAATGTTTCCACTTCTGTCTTGAAAACTATTGTTCTGTTTTTAAATTCTTATTCTTAAGCATTTAGATTTTCGGATTCATTTAAACTTCTATTCTACAGATTGTTAAATGTTTCAATTTATCATTACTTGTCGATTAACTATATTACGAATGTCTTTCTGCTTGGATTAAACAATTTGTTACATCAAGTAAACAATAGTTTAATTTTAGGGTTTATGGTTTAGTGTTTTATAAACGATCATGTACATAACAAAAGTATATTATGATCATTATTTTTCAGGATGGATGTACCTAGAGACAAGTATTTCCCTGCCACTCTCTCATGCCAAGTGCACAAGATTGACAGTCTTATTAAGGATAAATTGACCAAGGAACAGCTGAAGATGTTCAACAAAACAATTTTTGGTCCATTGCTGAATGTCAACATGGTCTTCAAGGGCCAGTTGATCTATTATTTCTTATTGAGGCAAATACCTGAAGAAGCCAACGCAGATGAAATCTATTTTTCAGTTTTGGGAAAAAATGTCTATTTCACCCAAAAGGAATTCAACATCATAACTGGATTGTGGCCAACAAATATAACATTGGAGAAAGATTATGATAACAAGCGCCTACAAAGCCTTCCATTCAAATCAGAAAATAAGAAAATAACAACATGCTTGGAAGTTGAGGAAATTTTCAAGAATTTTGAGTTTACAAATGATCATGATGTTGTGAAGGTCGCCTTAGCCGTCTTCATAGAAACTATGATGGTCGAGAAGGATAAGAAAACATAGTTTGGCATGGATATTTTGAGAAGAGTTGATGATGAAGAAGTATTTAAGAGCTTTGATTGGTCAACTTTCTTCTACACTCGTCTGCTTAACAGTTTAAAGACAAGTCTTCAAGGGAAAAAAGAAGCATACGAGTTAAAGAAGATAAAAAGTTCGAAAGTAGTGGCATACTACAACATCAAAGGCTACGTGCTTGCTTTTCAGGTGATTTTATTTGTTTATACACTTTAATTAAATGCAAATTAAACATCAAAGTTTAACATATTTGTTTAAATGTTTTAGGTGTGGGCTTATGAAGTACTCTCAACTGCAAGTGAGCACCTGGTCACAAAAAACAGTAAGGGATCAATCCCTAGGATATTGAGATAGAATTGTACACAAGCTCCATCTTACAAAATGCTGCAGAAAAACATATTCGACAACAAAAATGTAAGTAAAACTTATACGATCGTTTAATACAATTACACGATCATTTACATTTTAACATATATGATCGCTTAGCTTAATACAATGTTGTTTATATTCAATACCATATGTAGTATCATATTATTTTATAAACGATCATTTATATTAACAATTTGTTGATTGTAACATTGCAGACTGTTGTTAAACCTAAACGAAAGCAACCCAAGGAAAGCTTTCATGGAGAGCCAAATTTGAGGGGATGATAACATGGAAATGGAGGACGATGAATCTATTCCAGATATTAACAACAATGATACCAATACTCCTGATCATGCAAATAACAACCAATCATTGGAGCAATCAGACTCATCTCTCAACTGTCACCACGAAGGAAACAAAGTCAAACAGTGGCTGACCAGTCTAAAATGCATCCAATCACCAACAAGAAACGTTGTAGATCAAAGAAGTCCAATGACAAAGTCATTCGAAATCCTATAAGAAACTGAAGAATGAAATAAAAGAAATTCGTAAGGATTTATTCGCACTAATTTCTATAGTCTCTAGGATGGATGACACAATCAGAAAGCACTGTCTGAAATGAAGCAGATGCTAGAGAGATTGGTTTAGGTAAAATTTGTTTCCAGAAAATATTTCGTTTATCAGTTGTTTAAATAAATGATCGTTTAACTAAAATTTCCGATCGCCTATCATATGTAACGACACAACTCTATATACTAAGCTGAGGTCATTACTAAAAAGAAACAATAACAATAGACACTTTCTTGAAAAGAGGGAAGACTAAATTTTCATTAAAAACGGAATACTGAAACACTGATATATAGACGCAGAAGCAAAACTGAGTCCCCATATGGCATGTCACAGATCCTTCTCTGTCCCTCACCAGCTTTGCTCTATCTTTACCTTTGCTTGAAATATAAAACATAGAAAGAGTGAGTATAAACATATACCCAGTAAGGGACCTACTACTAGTCCCGCTAGGTGCCTGTTAACTTCCTATTAGAGTCCTGAAGAGTGGTACCCCTGAACTGGCACGTTTTCGTGCAATCTGTGATCCCGTAGGAATAAACTGGTCTCTCGTGAACCCAAAGGAATACCTAAGACGATCGGGCTGTGAGTGTCCTGTCGAATCACTCAAATCATGTCTATGTCAATGTCAACGTCAAACTGGCGATTCCGTCGGACTACGCAGTCATAAGTGTGAACGATCCCATTGGATCTCTCAAATCATGTTTGTGTCAATGTTAATGTTAGACTGGTGATCTCGTCAGACTACACAATCGTCAAAAAAAGAGTGGTGATCCCGAAGGACACTTGTGTGGGTACGACTCTAATAGGTAAAGCTAACACACATCCTATCCATAGCATGCACATAACACATCATCATCATAACATATCATATCATAACATGTCATACTACAACAAATCATGCCATAACATATCATACCATAACATATCATATCATGTCACCCTCATCCACAAAACTATGTCATTAGAACGTAGGCGATAACATCAACATACTATCAGCGCTAACCATAAAGTCAACCAGCAGAAGCAATTACAATATCAGCCTCCCTCTCAATAACCTCGAGTTATGTACTTAGCTACCATTGATCCATAACCATATATTCATACATGCGGTCTCTTTAAAGTACTTGAAGGTCTAGTAGTAGAATCTCTTACCTTGAGATTTTAGCCAAACAAAGTACTCCATAGCGGACAGTAAAAATTCTTCAATTAATTTGATCCTAATCATAAAAAGAAAACTTAGTATCTTAATTAATGAAATTGGGTTGAAACCAATTCAATCTTGATTGGGAAAAATCCAAGATTTAAATCTTAAAAAATTAGCCAATTGAACATTTAAAGAAACCCCAAATAAATCCAAAATTAAATTAACAAAATATTAATTTAATTTCATTGGCTTACCAAGGTTAATTAATGGAGGTTGAAAATTCCTCTTATCCTTGATGGGAAAATTCATCACTTTAAATCCTCAAGCTTTCCAAAGAGACCAATCTTAACTACAACTGGTGAGTCGGCGACAGCAGAGGGTTATTTTAGAGAAGAAGATGAAGAACTTTTTTCTTTTTTCTTTACTTTCTAACTTAAGCATTTCAATGCTATTTATAGACCCAAATAATAACAATAATATTTATTATAATTATTTCCTTTTCCTTTTAGTATATATATATATATAATACCAAATATATACATATATTTTTATTTCAATTATCTTTCCTCAATAAATGCCTTCAATGCACAAAATCTTAGGTATTTATAACCATTAATAATAACAACAATAATAATACTTCTTTATTATTATTATTTTTCTCTCACCAAAATCTATAATAAACATATATATATTTATTTAAACCATCACAAATACATATCATTTCTTGTCCAATCAAATCAACCATCTCTCTCCTCGTGGATTATCTTTTTTTCCAAACAAATATAATTATATTCCATCACATAATTAACTTCATTTTTCCTTATTAATTATTTAGACAAAACCGAATAATTAATATCGTAATCAACACAAAATCTAAATTATTAATTAAATATATATATATATATATATATATCCATATATATATACTTAATTAAATACAATTCTACCAAAACCAACTTTTCCCTCTAAAATCTCAAATTAACTTAAATCCTTAATTAATTTAAATCAATCAAATCTTTTCCAATAAATCACTTATAAGTTCCAACATGAATTATCTTAACCCAACCATAACAACTCCACTTCACAACCAAGATTTATCTTTCTGCAGAATAATTAATTATCTTCCACAATAATTAATTATTATCTATCTTTCTCTAAAATAATTAATTATCTTCCACAATAATTAATTATTATTTATCCTTCTCCAAAATAATTAATTATCTTCTACAATAATTATATTTCAACAAATAATTAATTATTATTTATCATTCTCCAAAATAATTAATTATCTTTTACTTAAATAATTATATTTCAACAAATATAATTATCTTTTCTTTTAACATAATAATAATTATATATATATATATATATATATATATATCCACATATACATATAATTATTAAATCTCCAACAAACTTTCCACCCCACAATTTAATTAAATAACATCCATAATTATTTAAAATTCAACTTCAAAAACACTAAAAATCTACAACTTTACTTAATTCTCTTAACTTACCATTTAATCAAAAACTCAACAAACACCACATGCCAAAACCTCTAATTAATTAAATATTCATCCAAGAAATATTTAATTAATTTCAATTTCCACATAAATCAAATAATTCTCATTAAATGAATTCAAAATAATCTCCAATAAATTAAAGCTAATTAAACAAAATTAAGATAATTAACTCCAAGATTATCTTAATTTTTGGGCCGTTACAATCTTCCCTCCTTTATGAAACTTTCGTCCTTGAAAGTTCTAATCTTTGAACAACTTGGGATACTTGGCTCTCATGTCTTAATTAATAACAATTTCTATCGAACTCCATAATCTTTAATTAAATATACACACCCATGTATATATATTTAATTAATCCAACACAAAACAACCGAATACATTCCTTAACTTCCAATTCCACTTGATGTAACACCCAAAATAAGTTCTCTAAATTTATGGGGTGTTACAATGGGTGTTACATCATATTTCAACGATCGTTTACCAAAGTTACACGATCGTTTAGATATGATACATCATCGTGTACTTTTATATACACGATCATTTAGCAATCCATTGTTTTTTTAATTTTATTTTCGTGTTTATTTGTTTATTAGAATCAAAATCAAAATCAAGAGAATGATCATACTCATCAGAATGACAATGATAATCATCAAAATAGAGAAGATATGATCACCAATGACCAACCATATGTTGAAGAACAACATACTAAAGAACAACATACTGAACATCAAGAGGAAACCCAAATGTTAACATTTCATTCATTGTTTACTACTTTATATTTTTTAAAATTGCTTATATTCTAAATAAGTAACTATATTTTTTTCTTATTCTCATTTTTTTTCTCATTTTGTTTAGGAAACAACAAGAAGAATTAGGTAGTGATATTAGCATAGATGGCAGGAATGCAGACTTGCTATTGACTATAAGACATTTATCGGATAATATAAACAGTCAAAGTCAGAGAGAAAAAGACTTGCCAGACATGATTACTACCCTTCCACTTATGAGCCAACCTATTCCACTTTCTGAGATACTATTATCATCAAGTAGTACTCTCAAACAACCTGCAATGGCTCCAATGGATCAAACTTTACAAATTCATGAAGTGCCACCATCAATTTCAATTGTAAATGAAGAATCTCAACTAATATGTGTACACAACAACTGTGTAGTCCTTTGAATTGAGAGTTCGTTTCTTATCTAATATTATGCATTTAGGAAATACAAAAAAATGATCAAGCAGTTACTTTAGCTGAAATAAAAAAAAAAGAAAATCAACAAGTAACTGAGGATCAGACAATTGGAAATGTGCAGCAATCTATCTCAACTTAAAATATAGAATCTCAATTGGTATGTATACACAATAAAATGTGTAGTCCTTTAAATTAATAGTTTGTTACATGTCTAATATCATACATTACAGGAAATACCAAAACAACAGGTTGAGATGTAACAACCCAACTTTTCAGACTAAGTTGAGGTCACTACTTACTGCTAAGACCCAACAATAAAATACACAAACTCATAAAAGACCTGTTTACAATTTATAAAATACATTCAAAAATTTACCAAAAGCAGTTTTGGGCCCTATTTTAGATCACTTTCCAAAAGTTCCAAAACATAATCCATGAAGTCATAAAAAACAAAACAACAAAACAGTTGTTCTAACCATGACTCCATTTAATAATTAAAAAGAAATAGAAATAACAAATACGTTCAGCGAAAGCATAAAAAACTAGACATGTCCATATGGCCTTCACACATCCTTCTTGCCTCTTGTCGGTCTGCCCTTCGCGTTACCCTTACCTGAAAAAAGTTAAAGAGTAAAGGGTGAGGTAAAAATATACCCAGTAAGGGACCTACTACTGGGCCCGCTGGGGTAATAACAGTTAGCTTCCTATTAAGGGGCCCTACATAACCAGTCTAGTGGTTCCGTATGATACACATCAATTAGTCTAGTGATCCCAAATGATACACATATCAGTCTAGTGATCTCGAAAGATGCACATATCAGTCTAGTGATCCTTGAGGATACACATATCAGTCTAGTGATCACGAAGGAGGCACATATCAGTCTAGTGATCACGAAGGAGGCACATATCAGTCTAGTGATCCCGAAGGATGCACATATCAGTCGAGGAATCTCGAAGGACATCGTGCCTGCAAGGTACACTACCCCATAGATAAAGCTAACTGTTACCCCTCAATCCATACTAAACCATTTACAACAGTCACAACACAATATTGTTCAAGCTAACAGTTCAGTTCATAAGCTTAGTCAATCAGACAGTTTAGATTTAGTCAACAGTCTCATCAGTCGCTATACGTATATTCAATCTACACAATACTGTCACCTTATCTAAGTCCAGTCAACAAATCAATCATCACTATGTAAATACACCTGACAATCATTTCGTCTCAGTTCAAACGCTAGCACAACTTCAAGTAAACTATATTATGCTTAACATCCATATTATGCTTAACGTCCCTGTTCAAACTACAGCACAGTCCATCAGCGAATACACAATCTACACATGAGGTTCCGAACCCTTAGCCCATCAACGACATAACTTAATAATAAGCAGCCCAACAACATACCTCAATCCATCGACATTACTATTTCAGTTAACAGCACAACCCATCAACATAACTAAATTACATAGAACATCTGGGCATCTGTACTCCATCAGCAGAACAACCCATTCACACACACACACATATATATAAGCTATAACTAACATTCATGTCACCTTTAATCAGTCAAGAGTGCATAATAGTGTTGTTTTCTAGGCATACATACATCAATCAATCCAGTACAATCGCGATTGTATAATCTTCATATGAGTTATTACGTTTCCAGTCTCGATCTGAGGTCCAGTAGTAAGAAATCCCTTACTTGAAATGTAGCTACAATCCTTGTTTAAGTCAGCCTGCAAACAAATCCACCAAAACATAAACATAAGGATTTAAACGATGACACCACCAAAATCCTCATTTAAAATGCTCCAAAGTAACATTCATCGACTTACCCAAATCCAACCATTTAATCCAACATTTATACTCGAATCGGCTAAAGAAAACGTTAGGACACTTACTAAACCACCCTTACCAAAGACTTACTATGACTCAGTGTGAAAGGAAACTGCTTGGGTGGCTCGATGAACAGGGAGATCAGCTTGGAAAATTGGCTTGGCTTAGGAGGAAGATTGGCTCGGGTTAGCTCGAGTCGACTCGGATCGGCTCGGCTTGGTTCAGCTCACGGCTTGGCTCATTTCGGCTCAGCTTGGTTTGTGGCTCAACTCGGCTCGAGCGATTTGGCTTCATTACGGCTTGAAGAAATCAGGTGTCGACTCGATCTGGGCGCAACGTGAACCGTTTTAAGCCGGTGTACACGAACAATTGGCTGTCGAGGGAACACCGGCGGCTGCGCTTCGCGGACAACGAACAGAGAAGCAAAGGCGGAATTGATGCGCGGATGATGAAGAATGACAGGGATGGAGATGGAGGAGTCGGCGACACGTTTGACTGAAGGCAGCAATGACCGACGGATGACTGTGCTTCAAGGAGAGATGATGAGCAACAACAGATCTGGGCTTCCCGTCTTCACGACTGTGATGGCTGAAGAAGGGGAAGAAAAAGGTTGGAGGCGGGCGGCTACAATGCAGGAATGAAGAAGAACGAAGAGATTGAGGCAGTGAGCAACGATTTGGTACGAAGATGTAAAATTAGAGGGGGCTGGCGACGCGTGGGAGAGAAGAAGAAGAATTAGGTTTTTCTAAAAACAAAAAAAGAAAAAATATATGTATATATTAAATAATAATAATAATAATAATAATAATAATAATAATAATAATATTATATTATATTATATTATTATCATATTATATTATATTATTAAAATTATACCCTTCATTTTCTTTTTCTTTTCTCTTCTAAACCAAATAAATTTTAACACCCAAATTTTTTTTTAAATCCTCAATATTAATATAAAGTGTTAAAATTTATCTCAAAATTTTGGGGTGTTACATTCTTCCCTCCTTAAGGAACTTTCGTCCTCGAAAGTTCTATTTCTCGAACAACTTTGAATAACGAGCTCTCATTTCGTCTTCCCTCTCCAATGTAGCCTCTTTAACTTTGTGATTCAGCCATAAGACTTTAACTAAAGGGATCTCTCTATTTCTCAGCATCTTAACCTCTCTAGCCAATACCTCAACTGGTTGTTTTGTATAGCTCAAATTTTCATCAATCTCAAATAGCTAGTAATCTACTACATGGGATGGATTTGACAAATACTTTCTCAACATAGAAACATGGAACACGTCATGAACTGTCAAGAGTGATAGTGGCAACGCCAAACGATACGCCACATGACTAATTCGCTCCAGAATCTCAAACGGTCCAACAAAACAAGGACTCAACTGTCCCTTCTTTTCAAATCGTAAGACACCTTTCATAGGTGCTACTTTCAAGAACACTTAATCTCTCACATCAAACTTAAGATCTTTCTGTCTCACATCAGCATAACTCTTCTGTCTACTATGTGCAGACTAGATACGTGCTCTAATTTTCTATATTACTTCGTTAGTAGATTGAACTAACTCAGGACCCATCAATCTCTGCTCACCAACCTCATCCCAGCAAACAAGGGATCTACAACATTTGCCATACAAGGCCTCAAATGGTGTCATGCCAATGGTAGCCTGAAAACTGTTATTAGAAGCAAATTCCATCAAATGCAAGTGAGAATCTCAACTACCTGGAAATTCTAATGCACAAGCTCGTAACATATCCTCTAAAACTTGGTTCAGACGCCCAGTCTGACCATCAGTCTATGGGTGGAAAGTTGTATTAAAGTCTAACCTCGTGCCTACAGCAGTCTGTAAACCCTTCTAAAACTTGGAAGTGAAACGAGCATCTCTATCAGAAACAATCGACATTGGCACTCCATGCAATCTCACCTTCTCAGTCAAGTACAACTGTGCCCACTTACTAGCAGTATAAGTGGATTTTCCCAGAATGAAGTGTGCTGATTTAGTAAGTCTGTCAACAACAACCCAAATCACTGTAAAACCTCTTAGAGTTCTAGGCAGTCCTGTGATGAAATCCATAGGCACATTTTCCCATTTCCATTCTGGCACACTCAAGGGTTGTAATAAACCTGCTGGTTTCTGCCTTGGTGCTTTAACCTGCTGACACATCAAACATTTGCTGACAAATTCTACCACCTCTTTCTTCATATAATGCCAACAGTAAACTCATTTCAGGTCCTGATACATCTTTGTACTACATGGGTGCATGGAAAATGGGGAACTATGAGCCTCAGCCAATATTTCTGTTTTAACCATACTGTCTGTTGGCACACAAAGGCGCCTCTCAAACAAAAGCCCACCATCAGAGGATATGGAGAACTCAACAGCTTGCCTTACTTTACTAGGCAACGCTTCTCAACCAAATAGGATCGTTACGTTAAGTAACAAAAATCTTTGTCTCAAAGTCGGCTGCACCGACAACTGAGCTAACTGCGAGGCGACTGCCCTTACTTACACTGCAATCTCAGCCCTCTCAAACTTTCGATACAACGGGGGCTGTCTGGTAATAAGTGCTGCTGAATATGATACCTTTCTATTAAGAGCATCATCTACCACATTCGCCTTGCCTGGATGATACAATATCTCACAATCGTAATCCTTTACTAATTCAAGCCATCTTCGTTGTCTCATATTCAACTCCTTATGAATGAAGAAGTATTTCAAGCTTTTATGATCCATGAAGATCTGTATCTTTTCACCATACAAGTAATGTCTCCATATCTTAAGTGCAAAAACTACTACTACCAACTCTAAATCATCGATAGGGTAATTCTGCTAATGACTCTTCAACTGATGAGAAGCATAAGCGACTACCTTACCTTGCTGCATCAGAACACAACCCAAGCCTTTCCTAGAAGAATCACTATAAATTATAAAACTACCTGAACCATCAGGTATAGTAAGAACCAATATCGTAACGAGCTTCTATTTAAGGTTCTGAAAACTATCCTCACAGGCCTTGCTCCAAAAAATAGAAGCTCCCTTCTTGGTCAACTGAGTAAGAGGAGTAGCTATACGGGAAAAATTCTTCACAAACCGATGGTAATAGCTTGCTAAACCCAGAAAGCTACGTACTTCACTGATTTTGGAAGGTCAGGGACAACTGGCAGTCGCCTCTATCTTAGCTAGATCGACAGAAACACTAGCTTTAGAAACCACATGGCCTAGAAAAGATACTTGCTTCAACCAAACTCACATTTTGAGAACTTTGCATACAATTTATTAGCTCGAAGGGTTTCTAGAACCATGCATAAATGCTCTTCATGCTCTGCCTTTGTTTTGGAATATATCAAAATATCGTCAATAAACACAGTCACAAAAGTATCTAAGAAATCTTTAAACACTTTGTTCATCAAATCCATAAACACTGCTGCGGAATTCGTCAAACCAAAGGACATCACAATAAACTCATAATGCCCATATCTGGAACGAAAGGTTGTTTTCAGTACGTCACTATCCTTAATCCTCAACTGATGATATCCTGACCGGAGGTCGATCATAGAGAACACTGTAGCTCCCTGTAACTGGTCAAACAGATCATCGATCCTGGGCAAATGATATTTGTTCTTAACAATTACCTTATTCAACTCTCTATAGTCAATACATAAGCGCATCGACCCATCCTTCTTTTTAACAAACAAAACTGGTGCACCCCAAGGTAACACACTCAGTCGAATGAAGCCTTTGTCAAGCAACTCCTGTAACTGCACTTTTAGCTCTTTTAACTCTACTGGGGCCATTCTATATAGAGCTCTAGATATAGGAACAGTACCAGGTTCTAGCTCAATAACAAATTCAATCTCTCTATGAGGAGGTAATCTTAGAAGTTCTTCGGGAAAAACATCCAGATAGTTTCTCACCACTGGTTCTGATGACAAGGACACATTAACCTCTCTAGTATCCACCACACTGGACAAGATACTCCAAGTACCCTGGTTAAGCAGTTTGCTGGCCTTCATAGCCGAGATTACCTTAGGCAACGACCTTGATCCTTCCCCTTTAAACTTAAAGCTGGTCATCAAGGGAGGGTTAAGCGCTACCTCCTTGCCGGAACAATTTATACTAGCATGGTTAGCAGCTAGCCAATCCATATCTAGAATTACATCAAAAGCGTGCATATCTCGGACTAACAGCGTTACTTCTATTACATGACCTGCTATTTCAATCTGGTAAGCCTTTACCTTTTCTTTCAACAACATACTCTCCCCAAAAGGAGTAGATACTGATAAAAATGGTCTAGGGGCTCTTTCTCTAAGCGTGCATGCAACACAAATGTAGAAGAGATAAAGGAATGTGGCGAACCAGAATCAAATAGAACTAAGGCATAATGTCCCAACACTGGAAGCGTACCTATCACTACAGTGCCTACTCTCTCAGCCTCAGACTTATTTGTAGCAAATACTTTACCTTACTGTGGAGCACTTGCTCCCTAATTCTGTGCAACCCTGGTATGCTCATCGGACATCTATTAGTTATATGCCCCTCTTGCTTACACTTGAAACAAGTCCTGGTCCCAAACAAATAACGACCCAAATGATACTTCCCACAGGTGGTACATAAAGGCTTCCCTCTAGCAACTTCCCCTACCCCAAAAGGTTTATATTGGAAACGACGAATATCTCCACCTGATCTAAAGTTCCTCGGCAGCACTGTAATAGGCTGCTGGTCAGCCTTTCTTTTCTATCTTGAAGTCGATCCTCTTCCTGCGATCTTGAAGGAGTTAGCCCTCTCCAGTAAATTGAAATCCATTGTCAGGCGTAGTGCATCGGCATGGGTGGCTAGTTGGAAGGCTCGAACGAGACCCTGGATATCTAGCCTAAGACCTCTGACAAACTTATCGGCTCTGGCAGCCTCAGTCGCTATCATTTCAGGAGCAAAGCGCGACAACATATCAAAATCTGCATCATACTGCTCCACTGTCCTATCGCCTTGATCCAGGTTTAGAAACTCTTGCCGCTTGGCATCTCGTAAACTGGAAAAGAAGAATTTCGCATAAAAACTCTCCTTGAACTGCTCCTAAGTGATCTGACCCATGTCACCCTTAGCATCCTCTCTACCATCTTCTACCAGGCAGTGCCTTTGTCTGTCAACATTAAAATGGCGCATTGAACTTTCTGATCATCAAGGCACTTCATATATCAAAATATGGTCTCCACAGAAGACAACCACATCTGAGCCTTTGTGGGGTCCACCAAAGACCCGTCGATTGTTGTAGGGTTGTACTTTCTGAAATCCCTTAAATGTTTAGCCTCTGCCGACAACTGGTCCGACATGCTCTGGGGTACGACTGGAGCCTGAGTAGGAGCTGGCGGGGCAGGCTGTCGCGGCTCTTGCATCTGCATAATCAAATTCTTGAACCTCTGCTCCATAGCAGCAAGGTTTGCATGAGTGACTGGTGCAGCAGGGTCAGTAGCTTGAGCTACAGGCTGCACTTCAGGTTGGATACGTCCTGCTTCTCTTCCTCGACCTCTTCGACCACCCTTACGAGCACCTCTCCTTGGTGGCATTTTCCTAACAATCACCAATGACTCTTTTAGTCTCATACAATAATTTACTTCATGGTTTAACTTAGGTAAGGTCATACATATAGGGTTATACATATAATTTCATGAAAGCGTACCTAACGAGTGGCAAATGATCGTTTTAGCCATAGAGACACAAAACACAAACTCACATCATAAGTCAGTCTACATAACCTAAAACTTAGGCTTTGATACCAACTGTAACGACCCAACTTTCCAGACTATGCTGAGGTCACTACTTACTACTAATACCTGAGAGTAAAACACACAAACTCATAAAAGACCTATTTATGATTCATCAAAAGCATTCAAAAATTTACCAAAAGCAGTTTTGAGCCCTATTTTAGATCACTTTCCAAAAGTGACAAAACATAATCCATGAAGTCATCAAAAACAAAACAGCAAAACAGTTGTTCGGACCATGACTCCATTTAATAATTAAAAAGAAATAGAAATAACAAATACGTTCAACGGAAGCATAAAAAACTAGACATGTCCATATGGCTTTCACACATCCTTCTTGCCTCTCGCCGGTCTGCCCCTCGTGTTACCCTTACCTGAAAAAAGTTAAAAGAGTAAAGGGTTAGTATAAAAATATACCCAGTAAGAAACCTACTACAAGGCCCGCTGGGGTAATAACAGTTAGCTTCCTATTAAGGGGTACCCTACATAAACAATCTAGTGGTTTTGTAGAACGCACGCATCAATCACTTTAGTGATCCTGAAGAATACACATATCAGTCTAATGATCCCGAAAGATGCACATATCAGTCTAGTGATCCCGAAGGATGCACATATTAGTCGAGGAATCTCAAAGGACACCGTGCCTGCAAGGACACTACCCCATAGATAAAGTTAACCGTTACCTTTCAATCCATACTAAACCGTCTACAACAGTCACATCACAATATCGTTCAAGTTAACAGTTCAGTTCATAAGCTTAGTCAGTCAGATAGTTTAGATTTAGTCAACAGTCTCTTCAGTCGCTATACATATACTCAATCCACACAATATTGTCACCTTATCTAAGTCTAATCAACGAATCAATCATCATTATGTAAATACACCTGACAATCATTTCGTCTTAGTCCAAATGCTAGCACAACTTCAAGTAAACTATATTATACATAACGTCCATATTATGCTTAACGTCCCTATTCAGTCTACAGCACAGTCCATCAGCGAATACACAATCTACACATAAGGTTCCCGAACCCTTAGTCCATCAACAACATAACTTAATAATAAACAGTCCAACAACATACCTCAACTATACATAACATCTAGATTTTCATAATCCATCGACATTACTATTTCAGTTAACAGTACGGCCCATCAACATAACTAAATTACACAAAACATTCGGGCCTCTGTACACCATCAGCAGAACAACCCATTCACATATATATATATATGCTACAACTAACAATCATGTCACCTTTAATCAGTTAAGAGTGCATACTAGTGATGTTTTCTAGGTATACATGCATCAATTAATCCAGTACAGTCGCTATTGTATAATCTTCATATGAGTTACTACGTTTCTAGTCTTAGTCTGGGATCCAATAGTAAGAAATCTCTTACCTGAAATGTAGCTACAATCCTTGTTTAAGTCAGCCTCCAAACGAATCCACCTAACACAAACATAAGGATTTAAACAATGACACCACCAAAATCCACATTTAAAACGCTCCAAATCAACATCCACTGACTTTCCCAAGTAGAGGAGAGTTGACTCCAAACTAAACTTATCGTATAATCAAAGAATTCGAGCGTCACCTCTCTAACACCTTCAAGGATCAAAAGTTAACTCGACCACTAAATCCAACCATTTAATCCAATATTTATACTCGAATTGGTTAAAGAAAACATTAGAACACTCACTAAATCACTCTTACCAAAGACTCACCATGACTCAGCGTGGAAGGAAACGGCTTAAGTGGCTCAGTGAACAGGGAGATCAGCTTGGAAAATCAGCTTGGCCTGGGAGGAAGCTCGACTCGGGTCAGCTCGAGTTGACTCAGATCGACTCGACTTAGCTTATTTCGGCTCGGCTCGGCTTGGTTCGTGGCTCAGCTAAGGTCGGGTGCTTTAGCTTCACGCAGCTTGAAGAAATCAAGTGTCGACTCAGTCTGAGCACGACGCAAACCGTTTGAAGCCAGCGTACACGAACGGTTGGCTATTGAGGAAACACCGACGGCGGTGTTTCACGGATGACAAGCGAAGAAGCAGCGGCAGATTTGATGCGCGGATGGTGAAAAATGATAGGGATGGAGACGGATGAGCCGACGGCACGTTTGACTGAGGGTAGCAACGATCGGCGGATGACTGTGCTTCGAAGAGAGACGACAAGTGGCGACAAATCTAGGCTTCACATCTTCGCAGCTGTGATGGCTGGAGAAGGGGAAGAAAAAGGTTGAAGGTAGGCGACGACGATGCAGGAATGAAGAAGAAGGAAGAAATGGTGGCTGTGGGCGACGATCTGGTATGAAGATGTAAAATCGACGAGGGTGGGGGGGCTGGCAGTGCGCGGGACAAAAGAAGAATTAGGTTTTTTTAAAAAAAGAAAATATATATGTATATATTACATAATATTAATATTAATATTAATATTAATATTAATATTAATATTATAATACAATTTATATTATATTATTAAAATTTATACCCTTCATTTTCTTTTTCTTTTCTTTTCTAAACCAAATAAATTTTAACTCCTAAAGAAATTTTAATCCTCAAAATTAATATAAAGTGTTAAAATTTACCTCAAAATTTTGGGATGTTACATAAGATTCAAAAAAATGATGAAGCAGTTACTTTGGTTGAAAATGAACCAATAATGGAGAAAGAAAGTTCTGCAATTGATTTAGAATCTCTATTGGTATGTATATAAAAGAACTATGAAGTACTTTGCATCAATTATTATTGTTTTTTATTTTTTCCTTAGTTAACAACATTGTGCATTATAGGAAATAAATGAACAACAAAAACCAATTAAGAGAAGAAAGTTATGTAAAATAGCAAATAAAAAGGTGCATGATCAAGATCAACAAGTTAATCCACCCACAACATCTAATAAGATCATATCAAAACCTACAATACCTGTCCTAGATGTCGAAATTATAGATGTAGACAAATATGATCTCATGTGGCAAGTGGATCCAAAATTATAGAAGGCATACTTATCGTGGAAAAGATAAAAAAAAAATAACTCATGAAGAAAGGAAAGTAGTCTCCACAACTAGAAAGAAAGAATTTTTCAAAAAGTTTGAAGAAAACACATGGATACTAGGAGACGTAAGTACTCTTTCCAAATTTCATTTTATATATAAAAATACATGATCGAGTACAATATTCTTTATCTAACCAAACAATCGTTTAAATATATTACACGATCACTTAGTAAGAAAAATAATGTTGTAAACGATCACTTGTATTTTCTAAATGATCGTTTATATATATTACACAATCGCTTAGTAAGTAAACGATCACTTGTGTTTTCTAAACGGTCACTTATACTCTCATTTCGATTCACTAAACGATCGTTTAATTTTTTTTGTAGACCATGGATTTGCCATTGTCCCACTTGCATAATAAAATGTTGCATATCAAGCAACTTTGCAAATATACTTTTAGAGTAATAGATTCCGCGTTTATAGTAAGTTGTTATTCTTTAATTTTTTTTTTTTGTATAGAAGTTAAACTGCATAATTATATTTTGACTAAATTTTTTTACTTGTTCTTCAAGATTGGAATCAATAAACCACACTGCATAGTTTTGCAACGACTTTTTGATACTCATGTGCTGATAGCAGATAATAAGAAAGTTGAATGGATAGACACAACAACACACTTAAGTCTATGAACATAAGAAAATTTGGAATACTATTTCAACACAGCTTTTGGTGAATTCCAACATAAACAAGGGTGGGGAGATGTCAACTATGTGTGTAACGACCCAACTTTCCGGACTAAGCTGAGGTCACTACTCAGTGCTAAGACTCGACCACAAAACACAAAATTCATAACAGACCGGTTACGATTCATTAAAACGTTAGAAATATTACAAAAACAGTTTTGGGCCCTATTTTAATCACAGTCACGAAAGTTTCAAATAAAATACTCAGGTCATCAACTCAAAATCACAAAACCAAATATTCTAACAAAATACATCAGCGGAAGCATAAAAAAACCAGACGCGTCCATATGGCCTTCACGCATCCTTCCTGCCTCTCGTCGGTCTGCCCCTCGCTGTATCCTTACCTGAAAAGTTAAAGAAGAGAAAAGGGTGAGTATAAATATACCCAGTAAGGGACCCACTACTGGGCCCGTTAGGGAACAACAGTTAACTTCCTATTCAGGGGTACCCTACATAACAGTCTAGCAGTTCCGTAGAATGCACATATCAGTCTCGTGATCCCAAAGGATACACCTATCAGTCTAGTGCTCCCGAAGGATGCACATATCAGTCTAGTGCTCCCGAAGGATGCACGTATCAGTCTAGTGCTCCCGAATGATGCACATATCCGTAAGGTACACTACCCCATAGATAAAGCTAACCGTTACCCCTCAGTCCATACTAAACCGTCTACAACAGTCATACCCCAACAACATTCATATTACAATTTCGCCATAGGCTTCGCCAGTCAGATAGTATAGGTTTAAACAACTACATCCTCAGTTGCTATACACGTTTCCAATTCACACACCATTGTGATAACCCCTAGACCCAGTCAACTAATCAATCAAAATCGGACTCACCGTCCTTCCATGACCAAACTCCATGATCAATGTCCAGACCAAAGACTACCACGTACCTAACCGTAAAACTTTAAGGTCCATCGACATACAATTCCAATCCACAACGTAGCCCATTAACATAACCACACTATACCGAACATCCGGTATCGGGGTCTATCCGTAAACAACTCCTTACACCCGATGGCACACAAGATACAACTAGCGGTCGCGTTACCTTTACATCAGACAAGAGTATAGCAACGATACTTAAAAGTCAAACACACATACATTTATTCAGTACAGTTACTAACGTGTAATCCCCTGTGGATTACTACGTTTCCAGCCTCGATCCGAGGTCCAGTAGTAGGAAAACCCTTACCTGATACTTGGTTATGCCCCAGATCGAGCCCACGCTCAACGGATCCACCTAAACGAAAACACAATGGTTTTAAACGAGGATACTAGTAGAAGTCATTTTTAAATGGTCCTAAGCAACATCCGTTGACTTACCCGAGGAAAGGAAAGCTATCTCCAAATTAACTTGCCGTAGGATCGTGAACTTGAGCGTCAAACCCCTATTACCTTCAAGGAACGAAAGATAGGACCCAGTCTTACTCCAATATTCAAACTCGAAACGGTTATAGCAACATTGGGTAATTTACCAAAATGATCCTTACCAAAGACTCACCGTGACCCGAAGTGGAGGGAGGAAAATATGGCTTAGGTGGCTCGGCTCGGCTTGGCTCACCCTCGGCTCGGCTCGGCTCGGCTTAACTCGGCTCGCAGCTCGGCTCAACTCGGCTTGCGGCTCGGCTCGCGGCTCAGCTCAACTCGGCTTACGGCTCGACTCGGCTCGGCTTGTGGCTCGCGGCTCGGCTCGCGGCTCGGCTCAACTCGGCTTACGGCTCGGCTCGCAGCTCGGCACAACTCGGCTTACGGCTCGGCTCGGCTCACGGCTCTGCTCGCGGCTTGGCTCAACTCGACTTACAGGTCGGCTCGGCTCGGCTTGTGGCTCGCGGCTCGGCTCAGATTCATGAATCGGGTCGGTTGGATGAGGGTTCCCGAGTCGGCTTGCAAGTTGGGAAATCTGCGACCGTTGGAGATTAGTCGTCGGCTGCTCGACGAACGACGCGACGAAAGACGGCTGGACGTCGGCAGACGCGATCGGACAAAGGACGCACGGCGGCGTCCGGTTACGTGAGACCGAGAAGAGATCAGAAATGGTAGGGAGTCGCGGCGGACGAAACGTTGAAGTTGAAGAAGTTGCCGACGATGGAGACGGAAATGGAGACGGAACGCAACGGAGGAGATGGGGACGGAGGCGAAGGCGTGTGTGTGGAAGGGAGATGGTGGGAGGCGGCGTTGAAGAGAAAAGAAAAAAAAAGGGCTGCGGCGGTGCGAGGAAGGAGACGAAGAGGATGAAAAAAGGGGGGTGCCGCGCGCCTTTAGGGTTTTTTTTTAAAATATATATTATTATTATATATATATATATATATATTAAACAAAATAACTAAATAAAACAATAATACTATTATAAATAATAAAAGAAAATATTAAATAATAATTAAAATAAAATTACTAATACAATATTAATATTAATTAATTAAAATAATATTAATATCACCTAATGAATATAATATTCAATAAAAAAAAATAATAATAATAAAGGTATTAATATTAAATTATAATGATAATAATAATAATGACAATAAGATAAATAATATTATATTATTATTTCATCATCTACAAAATTTTAAAATCTCGAAAAATTTACATAAAATGCTAAAAATTTTACCTCGAAATTCGGGGCGTTACATTCTTCTCTCCTTAGGGAACTTTTGTCCTCGAAAGTTTTATTCCTCGAACAGTTCGGGATAACGGGACCTCATGTCATCTTCTCGCTCCCATGTAGCCTCTTCCACCCGGTGATTCCGCCATAAGACTTTAACCAAAGGAATTTCTTTATTCCTCAACGTTTTCACCTCTCTAGCCAGCATCTCAACGGGTTGTTCAGTATAGCTCAAGTTTTCATCAATCTCTAGTGGCTCGTAATCCACTACATGGGATGGATCTGGCACGTACTTCCTCAACATAGAAACATGAAACACATCATGAACTGTAGAGAGTGATGGTGGCAACGCCAAGCGATAAGCTATAGGGCCAATACGCTCCAGAATCTCAAACGGTCGAACAAAACGGGGACTCAGCTTTCCCCTCCTTTCAAATCGTAAGACAACTCTCATAGGTGCTACCTTTAAGAACACCTTGTCCCCTACCTCAAACTCAAGATCCTTCCGTCTCACATCTGCATAACTCTTCTGCCTACTCTGAGCGGTATGCATGCGTGATCTAATCTTCTGTATCGCTTCGTTAGTAGACTGAACTAACTCAGGACCCATCAATCTCTGCTCACCCACCTCACCCCAGCAAACCGGGGATCTACAACATTTGCCGTACAAGGCCTCAAATGGTGTCATGCCAATAGTAGCTTGATAACTGTTATTATAAGCAAATTCCATCAAATGCAAGTGGGAGTCCCAGCTACCTGGAAATTCCAATGCACATGCTCGCAACATATCCTCTAAAACTTGGTTCAGACGCTCAGTCTGACCGTCAGTCTATGGATGGAAAGCTGTACTAAAGTCTAACCTCGTGCCCATAGCAGTCTGCAAACCCTTCCAGAATTTGGAAGTGAAACGGGCATCTCTATCAGAAACAATCGACACTGGCACTCCATGTAATCTCACTATCTCAGACATGTACAGCTGTGCCCACTTACTAGCAGTATAGGTGGATTTACCCGGAACGAAGTGCGCTGATTTGGTAAGTCTGTCCACCACAACCCAAATCACTGTAAAACCCCTCAGAGTTCTCGGCAGTCCTGTAATGAAATCCATGGACACGTTTTCCCATTTCCATTCCGGTATGCTCAAGGGTTGTAATAAACCCGCTGGTTTCTGCCTTGGTGCCTTAACCTGCTGACACACCAAGCATCTACTAACAAATTCTGCTACCTCCCTCTTCATGTTACGCCACCAATAAACCCGCTTCAGGTCCTGATACATCTTCGTACTACCTGGGTGCAAGGAAAATGGGGAACTGTGAGCCTCAGATAATAATTATGTTTTAACCGCACTATCTGATGGCACACAGAGGCGTCTCTCAAACAAAAGTCCACCATCAGAGGATATGGAGAACTCAACCACTTGCCCTGCCTCTGCTAGGCCACGTTTCTCAACCAAATAAGGATCGTTACTCTGAGCATCAATGATCCTTTGCCTCAAAGTCGGCTGTACCGTCAACTGGGCTAACTGTATAGTGACTGCCCCCACTGACACTGCAATCTCAGCCCGCTCAAGATCTCGATGCAATGGGGCCTGTCGGGTAATAAGTGCTGCTGAATGTGATACCTTTCTACTAAGAGCACCAGCTACCACATTTGCCTTGCCTGGATGATACAGTATCTCACAATCGTAATCCTTCACTAACTCAAGCCATCTTCGCTGTCTCATATTCAATTCCTTCTGAGTAAAGAAGTATTTCAAGCTCTTATGATCCGTGAAGATCTGTATCTTTTCACCATATAAGTAATGCCTCCATATTTTCAAAGCAAAAACCACTGCTGCCAACTCTAAATCATGTGTAGGGTAGTTCTGCTCATGACTCTTCAACTGACGAGAATCATAAGCGACCACCTTACCTTGTTGCATCAAAACACAACCCAAACCCTTCTTGGAAGCATCTGTATAAATCACAAAACTGCCAGAACCATCAGGTACAGTAAGAACCGGTGCGGTAACTAGCTTCTGTTTAAGGTTCTGGAAACTGTCCTCACATGCCTTGCTCCAAACAAAAGGAGCTCCCTTCTTGGTCAACTGAGTAAGAGGAGTAGCTATACGAGAAAAGTTCTCCACAAACCGTCGATAATAACCTGTTAAACCCAGAAAGCTACGAACCTCACTGACTGTGGAAGGTCGGGTCCAACCGGTGACTGCCTCTATCTTAGGTGGATCCACAGAGACTTCAGCCTTAGAAACCACATGGCCTAGAAAGGACACCTGCTTCAGCCACAACTCGCATTTCGAGAACTTTGCATACAACTTATTATCCCGAAGTGTTTGCAAAACTATACGTAAATGCTCCTCATGTTCGGCCTCCGTCTTGAAGTATATCAAGATATCATCAATAAACACGATCACAAAAGTATCTAGGAACTCCCTAAACACTCTGTTCATCAAGTCCATAAACACTGCCGGAGCATTCGTCAAACCAAAAGACATCACAATAAACTCATAGTGTCCATATCTGGAACGAAATGCTGTCTTCGGTACATCACCATCCTTAATCCTCAGCTAATGATATCCCGACTGAAGATCAATCTTAGAGAACACTGTAGCTCCCTGTAACTGGTCAAATAGATCGTCGATCCTGGGCAAGGGATATCTGTTCTTAACGGTTACCTTGTTCAACTCCCTATAATCAATGCATAGACGCATCGATCCATCCTTCTTCTTAACAAATAAAACTGGCGCACCCCAAGGTGACACGCTCGGTCGAATGAATCCCTTATCAAGCAATTCTTGTAACTGCACCTTCAGTTCTTTCAGCTCTGCGGGGGCCATTCTGTAAGGGGCTCTGGATATAGGAACCGTGCCCGGCTCCAACTCTATGGCAAACTCAACCTCTCTGTGAGGAGGTAACCCTGGAAGTTCTTCAGGAAAGACATCCGGATAGTCCCTCACCACCGATTCTGATGACAGGGATACATCGACCTCTCTAGTATCCACCACGCTCGCTAAGATACCCTAAGTACCATGACTGAGCAGTTTACTGGCCCTGATGGCTGAGATTACCTGAGGCAACGACCTTGACCCTTCTCCCTTAAATTTAAAACTGGCCATCGAGGGAGGGTTAAACGCTACCTCCTTACGGGAACAATCTATACTGGCATGGTTAGCGGCCAACCAATCCATACCCAGGATTACATCAAAGTCGAGCATGTCCAGGACTAACAGCGTTACTTCAATCACATGGCCTGCTATCTCAATTTGGCATGCTTTCACCCTTTCCTTCAACAACATACACTCCCCGGAAGGAGTAGATACTGATAGAACATGGTGTAAGGGCTCTACCTCTAAGCGGGCATGCAACACAAATGCAGAAGAGATAAAAGAATGTGACGAACCCAAATCAAACAAAACTAAGGCATAATGCCCCAATATTGGAAGCGTACCTGTCACCACCATGCCTGCCCTCTCAGCCTCAGTCTTGTTGGTAGCAAATACTTTACCCCGATGTGGAGCACCTGCTCCCTGATTCTGCGCATTCCTCGTAAGTCTCATCGGGCATCTGTCAGCTGTATGCCCCTCTTGCCTACACTTAAAGCAAGTCCTGGTTTCAAATAAACAACGGCCCAGATGGTGCTTCCCACAAGTGGAACACAATGGCTTCCCCCTGGCAGCTTCCCCTGCCTCAAAAGGTTTCTGCTGGAAGCGGCGAAACTCACCACCTGGTCTGAAGTTCCGCTGCGGCACTGGAATAGGCTGCTGCTCAGCCTTCCTTTTCTGTCCCGAGGTCGAACCTCTACCTGCGACCTTCGACGAGTTAGCCCTCTCCTGTAAACTGAGATCCCCACTGCCAGGTGCAGTGCATCGGCATGTGTAGCGGGTTGGAAAGCTCGAACCAAACCCTGAATGTCCAGTCGGAGGCCTCTAACAAACTTATCAGCTCTGGCCGCCTCGGTCGCTATCATCTCGTGAGCGAAGCGGGATAACATGTCAAACTCCGCATCATACTGCTCCACTGTCATGTCACCCTCCTCTAAGTTCAGGAACTCCTGCCGCTTGGCATCTCTCAAACTAGCAGAGAAGAATTTCGCATAGAAACTCTCCTTAAACTGTTGCCACGTGATCTGACTCACATCACCACCTAGCATTCTCTCTGTAGTCTCCCACCATGCAGTACCTCTGTCTGTCAACATGAAAACAGCACACTGAACCTTCTGATCCTCAGAGCACTTCATGTATCGGAATATGGTCTCCAAAGACGATAACCACAGCTGAGCCCTGGTGGGGTCCTCCAAAGACCCATCGAATGTCGTGGGATAATACTTCCTGAAATCCCTCAGGTGCTTGGCCTCTGCTGACAACTGATCCGGCACAACCTCGGGCACAACTGGTACTGGAGCAGAAGCTGGCGCTGGAGCTGGCGGGGCAGACTGCTGCTGCTCCCGCATCTGCATAATCAAATCCCTGAACCTCTGCTCCATGGCAGCTAGGTCCGCATGAGTAACTGGCACAGTCGGGTCAGTGGCTTGGGCTACAGGCTGCACCTCAGGTTGAACACGTCCTGCTCCCCTTCCTCGGCCTCCTCGGTCACCCCTACGTGCACCCCTCCTTGGCGGCATTTCCCCTAACAACCACCAATGATCCCTTTAGTCATAAGTGATAATTAACTTCGCAGTTTAATTTAGGTAAGGTAATGCATATAGAGTTATACATATAATTTTAGCCATAAGGACACAAAACACAAAATTCATAACGGACCGGATACGATTGGCAAGGATCGTTTTAGCCATAAGGACACAAAACACCGACTCACATCATAAGTCAGTCTACAGAACCTAAAACTTAGGCTCTGATACCAACTGTAACGACCCAACTTTTCGGACTAAGCTGAGGTCACTACTAAGTGCTAAGACTCAACCAAAAAACACAAAATTCATAACGGACCGGATACGATTCATTAAAACGTTAGAAATATTACAAAAACAGTTGCGGGCCCTATTTTAAATCACAGTCACAAAAGTTTCAAATAAAATACTCAGGTCATCAACTCAAAATCACAAAACCAAATATTCTAACAAAATATATCAGTGGAAGCATAAAGAAAACAAGACGCGTTCATATGGCCTTCACGCATCCTTCCTACCTCTCGTCGGTCTGCCCCTCGCTGTACCCTTACCTGAAAAGTTAAAGAAGAGAAAAGGGTGAGTATAAATATACCCAGTAAGGGACCCACTACTGGGCCCGTTAGGGAACAATAGTTAACTTCCTATTCAGAGGTACCCTACATAACAGTCTAGCAGTTCCGTAGAATGCACATATCAGTCTCGTGATCCCAAAGGATACACCTATCAGTCTAGTGCTCCCGAAGGATGCACATATCAGTCTAGTGCTCCCGAAGGATGCACGTATCAGTCTAGTGCTCCCGAAGGATGCACATATCCGTAAGGTACACTACCCCATAGATGAAGCTAACCGTTACCCCTCAGTCCATACTAAACCGTCTACAACAGTCATACCCCAACAACATTCATATTACAATTTTGCCATAGGCTTCGCCAGTCAGATAGTATAGGTTTAAACAACTACATCCTCAGTTGCTATACACGTTTCCAATTCACACACCATTGTGATAACCCCTAGACCCAGTCAACTAATCAATCAAAATCGGACTCACCGTCCTTCCATGACCAAACTCCATGATCAATGTCCAGACCAAAGACTACCACGTACCTAACCGTAAAACTTTAAGGTCCATCGACATACAATTCCAATCCACAACGTAGCCCATTAACATAACCACACTATACCGAACATCCGGTATCGGGGTCTATCCGTAAACAACTCCTTACACCCGATGGCACACAAGCTAAAACTAGCGGTCGCGTTACCTTTACATCAGACAAGAGTATAGCAACGATACTTAAAAGTCAAACACACATACATTTATTCTGTACAGTTACTAATGTGTAATCCCCTGTGGATTACTACGTTTCCAGCCTCGATCCGAGGTCCAGTCGTAGGAAAACCCTTACCTGATACTTGGTTATGCCCCAGATCGAGCCCACGCTCAACGGATCCACCTAAACGAAAAAACAATGGTTTTAAACGAGGATACTAGTAGAAGTCATTTTTAAATGGTCCTAAGCAACATCCGTTGACTTACCTGAGGAAAGGAAAGCTATCTCCAAATTAACTTGCCGTGGAA
The DNA here is from genome assembly GCF_025177605.1 of Cucumis melo. Lineage (NCBI taxonomy): Eukaryota > Viridiplantae > Streptophyta > Magnoliopsida > Cucurbitales > Cucurbitaceae > Cucumis > Cucumis melo. The sequence goes on from NC_066862.1 coordinate 17,096,249, forward strand.
CCGTGAACTTGAGCGTCAAACCCCTATTACCTTCAAGGAACGAAGGATAGGACCCAGTCTTACTCCAATATTCAAACTCGAAACATTATAGCAACATTGGGTAATTTACCAAAATGATCCTTACCGAAGACTCACCGTGACCCGAAGTGGAGGGAGGAAAATAGGGCTTAGGAGGCTCGGCTCGACTCGGCTTGGCTCGGCTCGGCTCGACTCGCAGCTCGGCTCAACTCGGCTTGCGGCTCGACTCGCAGCTCGGCTCAACTCAGCTTGCGGCTCGGCTCGCGGCTCAGTTCAACTCGGCTTACGGCTCGGCTCGGCTTGTGGCTCGCGGCTCGGCTCGCGGCTCGGCTCAACTCGGCTTACGGCTTGGCTCGCAGCTCGGCTCAACTCGGCTTACGGCTCGGCTTGGCTCGACTTGTGGCTCGCGGCTCGGCTCAGATTCACGAATCGGATCGGTTGGATGAGGGTTCCCGGGTCAGCTTGCAAGATGGGAAATCCGCGACCGTTGGAGATTCGCCGTCGGCTGCTCGACGAACGACGCGGTGAAAGATGGCTGGACGTCAGCAGACACGGTCGGACAAAGGACGCACGGCGGTGTCCGGTTACGTGAGACCGAGAGGAGATCAGAAATGGTAGGGAGCCGCGGCGGACGAAATGTTGAAGTTGAAGAAGTTGCCGACGATGGAGACGGAAATGGAGACGGAACGCGACGGAGGAGATGGGGACGAAAGCGAAGGCGTGTGTGTGGAAGGGAGATGGTGGGAGGCAGCGCTGAAGAGAAAAGAAAAAAAAAGGACTGCGGCGGCGCGAGGAAGGAGACGAAGAGGATGAAAAAATGGGGGTGCCGCGCGCGCCTTTAGGGTTTTTTTAAAAAAAATATATTATTATATATATATATATATATATATATTAAACAAAATAACTAAATAAAACAATAATACTATTATAAATAATAAAAGAAAATATTAAATAATAATTAAAATAAAATTACTAATACAATATTAATATTAATTAATTAAAATAATATTAATATCACCTAATGAATATAATATTCAATAAAAATAATAATAATAATAATAATAAAGGTATTAATATTAAATTATAATGATAATAATAATAATGACAATAAGATAAATATTATTATATTATTATTTCATCATCTACAAAATTTTAAAATCCCGAAAAATTCACATAAAATGCTAAAATTTTTACCTCAAAATTTGGGGCGTTACAATGTGATTGGTTGCATCAACATAAGAGAACACTGGTTGGCTATTGCAGCTAATATGAGGAAATGCAAGATCTACGTGTTCGACTCAATGCCAAATTATGTTGAGAAGAAACTTGTTGATGAAGCTCTTGAAATGCCTGCACGATGCATCCCCTCACTCACAATTGCAATTGGAATGAACCTCCATTTAAAACGTTTCAAATATAGCCCTTGGCCAGTAGTCAAATCGAATACCACATTACAAAAAGGGCGTTCATTGGATTGTGGCATTTTCTGTTCAAAATTTATTGAATGCCTTGAAACAAATGCTAACCATGATTGTCTAACTGTGCAAAACATGAAACTGTTTAGACAATATTATGTACTGGAAATTTGGGCAGATAAATACTTTTGGTAAATAAATATATATTTAGTTCTTGTACTTTTGAGTGAATATTTGTATTCGTTTAGATAGATATCACAAAACAATTGTATAAAAATATAAAAACGTTCATGAAGAGAAATATTCATCGTGGATATATCTTTAAGCGATCGTTTAGTAAAGTCTAAACGATTTTCTTAATACACATAAAAAATATTAAGCGATCGTTTATATAAACCATATTAATATCTAAAAGAATATTAAGCAATTTCCTAAACGTACATGTGAAGAATATGAAGTGATTGTTTAGTAAAGTCTAAACGATCAACTAAACACACATAAAATATATTAAGTGATCGTTTATATATATCACACTAATACAAAAGATCATGAATATATCTTTAAGTGATCATTTAGTAAAGTCTAAACGATTAACTAAATACACATAAAAAATATTAAGCGATCGTTTATATATCTAATGTCTAAACGATATCAACTCTCCATCAAATTTAATATCAAACGTGTATACATAATAATGAAAGAGAGAGAGTATGCATTTTCACTAATTGTTCAAACCTTGCCTTGCTTACAAGACCTACTATTATGTCCTTTACGATTACAATTAGAACATCTGGTTGAACTACTAAATTCGCCAACAGATGGAATTCTTTGTTTTCTTGATCTTCCAGCCTGCCGTTTAAAGATTGGAGGTAATATTTTCATGACAGAATCTACAACTCTCCAATCAAAATGAGATTCAATAGGTTGAATACAACCATTGTATGTTGCTGATAGTTTTTCTCTATAATAAAACTTAGATACATATAAAAGGTATCTAAATTAAGCATTCGTAGAATAGCAAGAGCATGTGCACAAGAAATTTCTTCAACATCCCATACTCGACAACTACAACATCCCACGTTTAACTTCACAATAAACTGTTGATTTTCATCCGTTATTTGGTATTTGGTTGTACTTATTGGATCAACTTAATACATAATACAAATAAGGACAATTAATAAAATAAGAAGAATTAGATTTCAATCTTTGTATACATCATATATATATATAGATATCAATCTATCAGTGTCTATCTGAGACAGAAACAGATAAATTGCTATCTTTATCTATTGGACAGACAAAGATAGCAATCTATCTCTAACTGTTCAAGATAAAAAAAAATCTTACCAATAATCTTCTCGACTTTTCATGTTTAAATACAGAATGTTCTTAGCCCAAGAAGTCAAATGACTCTTCATTGTAGAAGTAGCTTTACTTCGTTCATAAAACCACTTTTGCAATACATCCCTAATTGAACAAAGCATCGTTGCCACAGGTATTTCTCTAAGATCTTTAAATACTGAATTTACACTTTCTGCACCTTCGTCTACGTGAATATTTGAACAAACAGACTCCATGAATATGCTCGAGAATATGCTCGAGACCACTTCTCAAAACCAACACTACTAATATAATCTCTAATATTTGAACAAACAGACTCCATGAATCTCATGTGGTACTTAAATTTTTCAACATTGTAGGCTTGCATAGCTAAAGAAATACCTTCGTCTACGTGAATATGCTCGAGACCACTTCTCAAAACCAACACTACTAAGATAATCTCTAATATTTGAACAAACAGACTCCATGAATCTCATGTGGTACTTAAATTTTTCAACATTGTAGGCATAAGCATAGCTAAAGAAATACTTATCAAGTAGTGGATCCTTAAAATGGAGTTTCAAGTTACTTAAAAGATGTTTTGTGCACACACAATACGCAACATCAGGAAACACTCTTAAAACTCCTTTGGAGATTCTAAGATGCCTATAAAAAACAATGACTAAATTAGCCCGCTCTAAAAAAATACCTCGTATCTTCTAAAAAAAATCATGTTCATGATACATCATTTTCAGAATCTACAATGGCAAAAGCAAGAGGGAAGATTTGATCGTTACCATCTTGTGATGAGGCTGTTAATAGGATCCCACCAAACTTACACTTCAAAAATGTCCTATCAACAAAAATAATAGGTCTACAAATTTTCACCCCTCAATTGATGCACCAAAAGCCATAAGCAAAACTTGAAATGACCACTATCATCCATTTCTAAAGCAGTGCATGTATCTATAATAATTAAAAACACATTTCTATCAGCACAAACAAAAAAGAACAAAAAGAATATGAAAGATGCCAATATTGGTCAATCTAGATAGACTGTGATATTAGTCTATCCACATCTATCTGCAAATAAGTTTAAATTTGATATACAAAACTGATCATACCTGGGTTAGATTCAACCAATTTATCAAAGAATCTTGGAATCCAAGCATACGATTCAACTGTGTCACCATGTAATATCTTTACCATATGTTCTTTTGCCCTCCAAGCTTTCTAGTAACTTATATTAACTCTAAGATTTGTACGAGCCTTATGCACAATCTCTTTAGGAATGGAAGGATCCGTATACATGAATCTAAAATCATCTATCAAACAATTGCCAATTACTGTTGAAGAAGCTTGCATGTGAGAACTTTGGGTAGTACTCAATGAACAATCATAGTCAGAAGTGTATTTTCGTAGCATCCACAAATCACTCTTCTTATAACGAGATGTCCTTACATACCATTTGTAGCCTTCTTGCAGACATCTAAATTCAAAAGACCTCAAATTTGATACTATAGTTCTAAATTGAAAGTTGTTCTTCACTGCTATTATGCAAAAACACTTTGAAAGCACTTCTTTACTTTCAAATAAACATTTTTCCTTCAAATCGAAATAATAAGAGATATCTCTTATAACTTTATCATTTGAAATAGAAGAAGAAAAACCTATATTTAGTGACATATCAACATTTTCCTATACACTACTAGATGAAGAAGACATTCCCAAATAATTAACACTTACATGGGCAACTAATGAATGACTACTAGTTGCATCTTTAGCAAAAGCTAAATACCAAGCAACATCATTGTCTTTCTTTATCGGTATCACAGTTTGAACATTACTTTTACCAAAATCAAGTAAAACAGATAATTCTACTGATTCATTTAATTCAAGTTATTCACATGTCAAAGTAATCAAAGAATTAAAGCTGGCTCGCATATCTACCAAAATTTCGGACACTGAGTAATTCTCATAAACATTGCAGTCATTCCATAGACCTTCATAAAAAACAACAATAGGAATAGACATTCTAATCTGGAAAAGAAAAAAATATAATGAAGTATTTAGATGTAATAAGAGAATACTAAACGATCGTCCAAAGAAGTTAATAAATACTAAACGATCGTTTTAACACCAATACACGATCATAAATCATCTTATAGAATAAGCTATAGACGATTGTTTAAAGACACTAATCGTTTAAACCATCGTATTCAATTTGATACACTATCATTTAAAGATACTGATCGTTTAAACCATCGTATTCAATTTGATACACGATCGTTTAAAGACGCTGATCGTTTAAACAATCGTATTGAATTTGATACACGATCGTTTAAAGACATTGATCCTACAAAATATTGAAAATGTTTGTGTCCATGTAACAAAACGATCGTCTATATATTATTAAACGATCGTGTTGATAGAGGTAACAATCAAGTAATTCAATGAAAATTATCTTGAAAAACTTCAAACTATCGATCTTCATAATGAAATACACAATTCTTATCGTGACTCTTAGAAGTTCAAAACAAAAAGAAAAACCTTAAATTCTTACAAACAACAAAAAACTCAAACGACATTCATACTGAAATATAAATTCTTAAATCAACGTAAATAGTAATCAAAATTTTCAACAATCTTCATAACCAAATACAGGATGTCTTATAGTAATACCTACATATTCTAAACATTATATCTTCAAGCCGAAATATATAATTTTGAACGAAATTTTATAATCAACTAAATAGTTCAAAGAAAAAATAATATTTAGAATACTTACCGAAACTAAAATAACTGAGACGATATTAACAGAGCAATATACACGATCTTGATTGTCCAAGATGACAAGAAGAGAAACAATGTTATCGAAGATGATGGATATGAGAGTGAATGTTGTCGAAAATTACGAAAAAGGCAAAGAATAATCAAGATGAAAGATATATAAAAGACGAGATGAATAACTTAGAAACAACGATCATGAAAAATCGAAAAGAAGAAGAAAATCATATTTGAAAGATCGTTATAAAATATTAAGGGTAAAGAAGGAATTGTGAAAAAATAATTTACCTTAATGGGCTTATTATACGGGCAGTAAATAATTTACAATTTGTTACATTTATGTAAGTTTCTCTGATAATTATATATATATTTCCACATATACATATAATTATCAAATCTCCAACAAACTTTCCACTCTACAATTTAATTAAATAAAATCTATAATTATTTAATTTAATTCAACTTCAGCAACACTAAAAATCCACAACTTTACTTAATCCTCTTAACCCACCATTTAATCAAAATCTCAACAAACAACATGCGAAAACCACTAATTAATTAAATATTCATCCAACTGTTATGAAACAAAGAACCAAAAACTAGATAAGAATACAAAAGAAGAATAGAGAAGAGAGAGAGAAGAGAAGACAATTGAACTCAATGTTGGTGTGTATACAAATGATCTCTACAACCTCTATTTATAGGGTTGTGAGAATAATGGTTACAAAATCAAACATAAATAGGGGACAAGAAAGTTATGGATATTGATGAGGGGGTTATTGGATGAATTTGTAACCTAAGGAGGTTATGGACATCTAATAATATTTGACTTTAATATTGAATATTCATAATACTCCCCTTTTAGATGTCCATATTATATAAAATAAATGACTCGTTAAAACCTTACTAGGAAAAAACCCAGTGGAAAAAAATCATAGTGAAGGAAAAGGAGTACATCATTTTATATACTTTAATAATTGTCTCATTAAAAACATTGCTAGGAAGACCCAATTGGAAAAACCATAGTCAAGAAAAGAATGCAGTATTTTTACTCCCCCTCATGAGTACATCACTTGAATTCTCCGAGTTGTCACATTTCAATGTTGTGCTTAAGCTTTTCAAATGACGGAGTTGGTAATTGCCTTTGTAAATAAGTCTGTCATGTTGTATCACCAATATCATTGCATGATTTAAAGTAGTTGTTCTGATCTGCTTCATAAGCTCCCATAATATAGAAAAAAATCTTCTATATGTATTGAGTAACTCGTGTAAGATCTAGCTCGCATGGGTTAGATAAATAACATGTATCTTCATAATCAATTAGATCACAATTAGATCTATTAGAATAAATTATTGTAAGCTAATAATTCTTAAATTAAACGTAACATAGTTTAATTTTATTTCAATATTTTTTAGAGAAATATTATTTTTATGTAACAAAATTACTAAAAATATTACAACAGATAATGGATAAACTAGTAAAGATACAAGTGCACTTATTTCTCAAAATTATGGTTCTTCACGACCTCAAGTTCTTCGTTATCTTTCTGATACGAAATTATATAAAACCCTTTTTTTTTTCCACATGGCCAAGTGAATGAATCACCCTAGGAAAGTTCAATGATATAACTAGTCCAATTTCATTTGCTTTATGCTTTATTTGCAAGTTAAGACAAAACATATAATCTCAAATTCTTTTTAGAGAAATTCTATTGTTTTTGAAATCTCTTCAGGAGTTTCTACTCAAATCATCAAATTGGACAAATAGGGGTTATGTTTATACCCTCTTATCAACAAAAATGTAATGAGAGATTATGATATTCGTCTGGAATATTTTATCTCTCTTATTACTGAATCATATGATTTCATAACCTTTAATTCTTCAGGGATATAATTATTAATAAGTTTATACCAATGTATAATGACTACATTCATAAGGTGTATGTTAAGCTTTGCATACACACTAAGATATGTAAGATATTGACAACTTGTTGCACTAGGATATCATTCTTATATGGTATCTTTGTAACCACTATAACTCGGTCACTTTCTTACAATTATAAATGTTCTGTAAATGCATCTACTTTTGATTTGATATCATTTTATTTCAAATGAGATATCTTTTGAACCTCTAGTTCAAAATAATTTGTATGATGATCAAAATGAGACAATATTTATGCATTTCATTCAATTTATTTTTTTCAACATTTTCTTAATTTCTCCCCCTAATGTTGGAAAAAATGTCTCATTAATGAGAACTAGTAAATTGCATAGTAAATATATCATCCATCTGGGATTTAATTGTTTCATCATCTTAGACATGATCTCATACAAATTTAGAAGCTTTTCTATTCAAACATATGCTACAATATGTTCGTTCACTTATCTCAATCAATTATCAAATGTTTGGGATGTAAACTCACTAACATTCTTAAATCAAAATAATAAGTATACCTATGGCCAACAATAGAATGCGCCAACAAGAATTAATAAACCATGAATCTCTTCCCAAAAGCATGAGAGTTTCAATTTCAAATTTCGCTAGTGAGAGTTTGATAATTAACCTCTTGAGAACAAGAGACTCCTTGACAATTTATTACATGAAAGAATCTTTTAGTTCTTCAATGGATGTCAATGTATATTTCCAATCATACATTAATTTCATTATTGACCCAAAATGACTCTAATGTCAAATAAAATTATGTTTGGATCAATGAACTTCAGGTTCGATGTTGCATATATATATATCAATTACACGAATGTGTGTGTAATATAATTGAGAAGTAAAAGTAGACAAATTTTCTATGCACTACCTGCAGAAGATTATATATAATATATGCATATCATATATTATTCTTATAGTCAATCTCTCTAGATATGATATCGATTACAACATATACCTTTTCAGTTTACTAAACTTCTCTTTGATAGATTTACAAAGATAGTAAGGTATATAAAGACTATCAAATCTTGAAGGTGTATTGTTTAGTTTTAAGTATAATATGCATAGATGTACTATATGCAACACATAAATATCAAGAGATTATTCTTATTCTCTCGAAGAGATTAAAAGGAAATATAAATATTTCATCCATATATAAATGGGAAAAAAGAATAATCATCTCTTCAAGAGATTGTAAGTAATCTGTGATATCCGAATAATATCATATTTATAAGGTTAAAATAAAAACTCTGATCTCTTCGAGAGATACAAATAATTTATCAAAGTTTGCTTTCATACATCGTTCTCCTTTTCATCGTTAAGGATTTTAATTTTTCAAATACTCTTAATGTACGAAAAGTACAAGATTATTGTATCTTTTCCAAACATATTTGGAAAATAAAATTCTCATATGGTTCTAATCAAATAAACCCTTATTCTCTGTTAACATAATTTCGATCTTACTAAATATTGTAACATTCACTTCAGGGAATGCTATTAAATTATTTGATCAAAATTGTAACGACCCAACTTTCCGGACTAAGCTGAGGTCACTACTCAGTACCAAGACTCGACCACATAACACATAAACTCACAAAGGACCGGTCACGATTCATTAAAAATGTTTTAGAAATAAAACCAACAAAACAGTTTCGGGCCCTATTTTAAATCAAAATCACGAGAGTTCCAAAATACAGTACTCAACTCAACAACAACAAAATCACAACCAAATATTCTAAACATGACTCGACCTGGCAATGAAAATACGAGTAACAAAATACATCAGCGGAAGCATAAAGAAAACCAGACACGTCCATATGGCCTTCACGCATCCTTCTTGCCCCTCGTCGGTCTGCCCCTCGCTGTACCCTTGCCTGAAAAGTTAAAGAAGAAAAAGGGTGAGTATAAAACATACCCAGTAAGGGACCCACTACTGGGCCCACTAGGGAACAACAGTTAACTTCCTATTCAGAGGTACCCTACATAAACAGTCTAGTGGTTCCGTAGAATGCACACATCAGTCTCGTGATCCCGAAGGATGCACGTATCAGTCTAGTGATCCCAAAGGACGCAGATATCAGTCTAGTGATCCCGAAGGATGCACGTATCAGTCTAGTGTTCCCAAAGGATACACATATTAGTAAGGTACACTACCTCATAGATGAAGCTAACCGTTACCCCTCAGTCCATAATAAACCGTCTACGATAGTCACACTCTGACAACGTTCATATTGCAAACTCGTCATAGACTTCGTCAGTCAGATAGTATAGGTTTAAATAACCATAGCCTCAATTGCTACATGCGTATCCAATTCACACATCATTGTGATATTCTTTAGATCCAGTCAACCAGTCAAATCAGAATCGGACTCAAAGTCCTTCCACGACATAACTCCATGTAACGCCCTGAATTTTCGAGGTAAAAATTTTTGTAAAATGATAAAATAATAATATAATATTAATTATATTATTATTGTTAGGTATTGCTATCATTATAATTTAATATTAATACCTTTATTATTATTTAATATTAATGTCAATATTATTATTTAATATTATTATAATTATTTAATATTAATATTTTATTTTAAATTATTATTGCTTTTATTTAATATATATATATATAATAATTTTTTTTAAAATCTACCCTAAAGCGCGCCGCCCCCCCAGCCCTCCTTCTCCCTTCCCCGTCGGCCTTCTTCTTCTTCGTTCTCTTCTCGTCCGACGCCGCTGCCGTCTCCTAGCTTTCTCTCTTCCATATTCGCCGTCGCCATCCAATCTCTCCGTCTCCCTCTCTCTGTGGTGGTACCGTTTCCGTCTCCGTCGTCGGAATCTCACCGCTCCAGCCTTCGTCTGCCCCGGCCATCCATTTCCGAACTCCCTCTCGATCTCACGCACCCGGACGCCGTCGTGCGTCCTTCATTCCACCGTGTCCGCCGACGCCCTGTCACTCTCCGCCGCGTTGAAGCGGAGCCGATCGTCGGACTCCTTCAAGCCGCGAAGCATTTCCATCGTCGAACGCCGAAGATCGATGTTCGTGGTCGGCCCGGTTTCAAGCTGACCCGACCCGCGATTCAAGCTGCAGATCCGAGTCGAGCCGCGAGCAACAAGCAGATCCGAGCTGAGCCGCGAGCCACAAGTCGAGCTGAGCCGAGTCGTAAGCTGACTTCAGCCAAGCTGCGAGCCGAGCCACGAGCCGAGCCGCAAGCCGAGTCAAGCCGAAGACCGAGCCGAGCCACGAGCCACAAGTCGAGCCGAGCCGAGCCGTAAGCTGACTTGAGCCAAGCTGCGTGCCGAGCCGCAAGCCGAGTTGAGCCGAGCTGAAGGTGAGCCAAGCCGAGCCGAGCCACCTAAGCCATATTTTCCTCCCTCCACTTCGGGTCACGGTGAGTCTTCGGTAAGGATTATTTTCGATGAATTCCTTAATGTTGCTACATCCGATTCGAGTTTGAATATTGGAATAAGATATGGTCCTACCTTTCATCCCTTGAAGGTACTAAGGAGTTGACGTATAAGTTCTCGGGTTCCGCGGCATGCTTGTTTGGAGATAGTTTCCTTTCCTTGGGTAAGTCAACGGATGTTGCTTAGGACCATTTAAAATGACTTCTACTAGTATCATCGATTAAAACCTTTGTGTTTTCGTTTAGGTGGATCCATTGAGCGTGGACTCGATCGAGGGGCATAACCGAGTTTCAGGTAAGGGTTTTCCTACTACTGGACCTTGGATCGAGGCTGGAAACGTAGTAATCCACAGGGGATTACACGTTAGTAACTGTACCGAATAAAAGTATGTGTGTTTGACTTTTAAGTATTGTTGCTATACTCTTGTCTGATGTAAAGGTAACGCGACCGCTAGTTCTAGCTTGTGTGCTATCGGGTGTAAGGAGTTGCTTGCGGATAGACCCCGATGCTGGATGTTCGGTATAGGGTGGTTATGTTAATGGGCTACGTTGTAGATTGGAATTTTATGTCGATGGACCCTGAAGTTTACGATTAGGTACGTGGTAGTCATTGGTCTGGACATTGATCACGGAGTTTGGTCGGGGAAGGACGGTGAGTCCGATTTTGATTGATTAGTTGACTGGGTCTAGGGGTTATTAATGGTGTGCGAATTGGAAATGCGTATAGCAACTGCGGGTGTAGTTGTTTAAACCTATACTATCTGACTGGCAAAGCCTATGGCGGAACTGTAATATGAATGTTGTTGGGGTATGACTGTTGTAGACGGTTTAGTATGGACTGAGGGGTAACGGTTAGCTTCATCTATGGGGTAGTGTGCCTTACGGATATGTGCATCCTTCGGGAGCACTAGACTGATGTGTGCATCCTTCGGGAGCACTAGACTGATGTGTGCATCCTTCGGGAGCACTAGACTGATGTGTGCATCCTTCGGGAGCACTAGACTGATATGTGCATCCTTCGGGAGCACTAGACTGATATGTGCGTTCTACGAAACCACTAGACTGTTATGTAGGGTACCCCTGAATAGGAAATTAACTGTTGTTCCCTAACGGGCCCAGTAGTGGGTCCCTTACTGGGTATGTTTATACTCACCCTTTTTTTCTTCTTAAACTTTTCAGGTAAGGGCACAGCTAGGGGCAGACCGACGAGAGGCAGGAAGGATGCGTGAAGGCCATATGGACGCGTCTGATTTTCTTATTGCTTCCGCTGATGTATTTTGTTAGAATATTTGGTTTTGTGATTTTGAGTTGATGACCTGAGTTTTATTTGAAACTTTTGTGACTGTGATTTAAAACAGGGCCCGATACTGTTTTTTTTTTGTAATATTTCTAACGTTTTAAGGAATCGTAACCGGTCCGTTATGAATTTTGTTTTGTGTGGTCGAGTCTTAGTACTGAGTAGTGACCTCAGCTTAGTCCGGAAAGTTGGGTCGTTACACTCCATGATCAATATCCAGACAATAGACTACCACATACCTAACCTTAAGACTTTAAAGTCCATCGACATACAATTCCAGTTCACAACGTAGCCCATTAACATAACTACAATATACAGAACATCTGGGCATCGGTGTCTATCCGTAAACAATTCCTTACACCCGATGGCACACAAGCTACAACTAACGGTCACGTTAACTTTAATCAGACAAGAGCATAACAGCGATACTTAATAGTCAAACATGCATCAATTCATTCAGTACAGTTACTAACGTGTAATCCCCTGTGGATTACTACGCTTCCAGCCTCGATCCGAGGTCCAGTAGTAGGAAATCCCTTACCTGATACTTGGTTATGCCCCTCGATCGAGTCCACGCTCAACGAATCCACCTAGACGAAATCATAAGGGTTTTAAACGACGATACTAGTAAAGTCACCCTTTTAAATCATTCGAAACAACAAACGTCGGCTTACCCGAGTAAAGGAAGCTATCCCCAAATGAACTTGTCGTGGGACCCAAGAACTTGAGCGTCAAATCCCTAATACCTTCAAGGAACGAAAGATAGGACCCAGTCTTACTCCAATATTCAAACTCGAAACGGTTATAGCAACATTGGGTAAATTACCAAAATGATCCTTACCGAAGACTCACCGTGACCCGAAGTGGAGGGAGAAAAAAAATGGCTTAGGTGGCTCGGCTCACCTTCGGCTCAGCTCGCGGCTTATGGCTCACGGCTCAACTCGGCTTGACTCGGCTCGCGGCTCGGCTCGGTCTTCGGCTTGACTCGGCTCACGGCTCGACTCGACTCGGCTCGCGACTCGGCTCGCAGCTCGACTCAGTCTTCGACTCGGGTTCGGCTCGGGTTCGGCTCGGGTTCGGGCTTGACTCAGCTCGGCTCGCGGCTCGGATTCGCGACTCGGGTTTAAATCTTTGCTCCATCCGACAACAACGGTAGAAGAGAGCGGCTCCTCTCAGTGTTCTGGGCGGCGTCGGGAACACGGTTGAGGAGGGAGAAATCGTCGGCGGTAGCGGAGACAAAGAGGGAGGGAGAGACGTCGGCTGCAGGCGGTCGGATGCCGATTCGGGGATTCTGTCGATGATGTGCGGATGCAGAAATGGCGGACGACAAAAACACGCTGATGGCGGCTATGTTTGTTGGGTGAAGGAGTTGAAGAGAAGAAGAAGAAGAAGAAGAACGGGCATGGCGTCAGCTGAAGGCGGGGGACGACGGGCAGCTGTCGGGCGAGAAAGGTTGAAAAAGAAGGTGAAGCGGCGGGGGGGGGGGGGGGGGGGGGGACGCGCGCGGGATTAGGGTTTGAATAAAAAAATTATTATATATATATATTAAATAAAAATAAAATAATAATAATAATAATAATATAAATAATAAAAATATTAAATAATAATATTAATATTAAATAATAATATTATTATTAAATTATAATAATAATATTAATATTAAATAATAATGATAATATTAATATTAAATTATAATAATAAAAATAAATAATAATAATAATGTAATTAATATTATATTATTATTATATCAATTTACAAAATAATAAAACTAAAGAAATTCATAACCCTAAATTTCTTTTTCTACCCTCTTCGAAGCCAACTAAGAATTTACTCAAAAATTTTAAATTTCCGAAAAAGAGTTACATAAATGACAAAAATTTACCTCGAAAATTCGGGGCGTTACAAAAATTTACCATCTTTTTTTTTATAGAAACATATGCTCAATATATAATGTTTCAAACTTTCTCTATCAAATTGTTATTGTAAGAACAAAGATATTTTGATATGTGCAACTACTGGTGCACGACAAAAACAATGAGCACTAATTGATTTATGCAACTTCAGGTGCATTAAATCAACATTAAGTTTAAGAAGTAATTAGCTATTATACATAGCTTTCATAAACTTTGTCATAAGAGAATTTAATCAAATATATATAATCACTACATATAAAATTTTTAAGACTCATAAAATTCACATGAGAATAATTTAAATATTTAACAATCAAATAAGTTTCAAAGACAACATTGAGAATTTATTCTCATATTTGAAAAACAACATTAACATTATATAATCTTAACGTGTATATATATAGAAGATAAATATTACCACAATATTTGTCAAGTAAAAAAAAATCTAATTAGGAAAATAAATATTCTAATTTAAACTTTCATATAAATTAATTAGAAAAACATCTCAATCAAATATTTCAAATATAAGAATTATATTTAAATATAAGGCATGATTTACCACCTTAATCTAAATAACATTAGAACATTTATAACATAAATCTAAAATGATATAGAATATTTCACAAATCTATAAGTTTTAACCAAAAAATTAAAGTCAAGAAATACTTGATTATTCAATATATTTTCTATTTTTGGATTACTCAAAACAAGGTTATTTAAGTTTCTCAAACATAAATTTTATTCCTCAACAAATATGAAAATTATTTATGGTATAAAATAGTAACCACACACATCTATATACATTTAAGTTTGAATATATACTTATTCAACACATATGTCATGATATACATATCTCATGCACCCAAAATTTAATATCACAAAATTTTACCGTGAAATGTCATACATAACGTGAAACCAAATTAATGATAGTTTTTCATTAAATCTATGCAATCGAAAATATATTTTTTTTTATTTAGTCATTCTACCAAAGTATGAGGATAAAGTACATGCAATTTTTGTCGAACATATGAAAATATGAATAAAGTTTTTCGATTCGATCAAATCAAATTATAAAACTAATGACAAATGTATCTTAGCAAACAATTTCACAATTAACATATATTGCATACTTAGTAATCAAGAAATATGAATGATGGTGATGAGAAGATCAATGATGAATACACCAAATACATATATATATATATATATGATAAAATCATCAAAATCAAAATACTCACCATATTTGGACGAAATTCTAAATATCTCAAAAACTATGAAAATAATTATAGTCGGTCTTTAACAAGAATCAAAATCAATTGCTAAAAACCTTTAAATTAGTAGAGACTCGTGCTGATAACGTGTTATGAAATAAAGAACCAAAAACTAGATGAGAATACAAAAGAAGAATAGAGAAGAGAGGGAGAAAAGAAGACAATTGAACTCAATGTTGGTGTGTATACAAATGATCTCTACAACCTCTATTTATAGGGTTGTGAGAATAATGGTTACAAAATCAAACATAAATAGGGGACAAGAAAGTTATGGATATTGATGGGGAGGTTATTGGATGAATTTGTAACCTAAGGAGGTTATGGACATCTAATAATATTTGACTTTAATATTGAATATTCATAATACCAACAAATATTTGATTAGTTTCAATTCCCACATAATCAAATAATTCTCATTAAATGAATTCAAAATAACGCCCAATAAATTAAATCTAATTAAACAAAACTAAGATAATTAACTCCAAAATTATCTTAATTTTGGGGGCGTTACAATACTTGCCACAAGAAAAACAAACAACATTATGCAAGAATTTGTTTATCACAACAAATTTATGTACTCTATTTTTCTTGGAGAAATTCTTCCTGGGGCATCGTAAAACTTTGCTCTTTGTGAAAAATTTCTTCTTGAAGAAGTAGTGTGAGCATACTTCAACTTAAAGCATTTAGGTCTAATGTGACCTTCAACACCACAATTATGACATATAGATACAAAACTAGATTTATCATGATTAGGCACATCATTAGGCATATTAAGCTTGGGCACAATCGGAGATGCTTTAACAAATGTAGTTTTAGAACTTGAAGGAGTAGATGATTCATCAATATAGCCACCTCTCTTATCACCATAAGATTTTCCTACTTCAATCATTTTGCCCAATCTTTGAACACCTATTGTTAACTTTTTAATCGTCTATTTAGCTTTATTAAGATCTTGTAAAACATTTAGTTCATTTTCTTTAAGTACTTTAATCAAGTTATCCTTTTCACAACTATCATGCTCAAGAAATGTAACTTTGTCAAGCAAAGCATCTTTCTCGTTACAGTAACAAACATGCTTATCATTAGAGACATTTAATTCTTTAATTTGTATAACATTTTCATTCTCTTTAAAGCAAGCAATTTTATCGAGTAAAGACTTATTTTCACTAGTTAAAACATTCTATTTCTTTTTAAGCACAACATATTTAGAACTAAGTTTTCTAGGTCATTTTGCATGCTTTCAAACATTTCAAACAATTCATCAATAGAAGGAGGTTCTAGAGTTACCTCATCATCATGTTCATCTTCTTTGTTACTATGAGCCATGAGACCAAGGTTTTCCATTTCTTCAACTTCACTTTCACTTTCACTACTATCATCCCAAGTAGCCTTCAAGAGAGAGAAATTTGTTCTTATGTGACCCGACTTTTTGCATGCATAACAAATCACCTCATCCTTTTTGCTTTTCTCACCTTTTGACTCTTTTTGAGTTGATAGCTGTTCCTTGAAATATTTCTTCCTTTTTATGAAATTTTTGTACTTACGTGAGAAATAAGCAATGTCATCTACATCAAGGTCATCCTCATCTTCGAGATCAACCTCCAAGGAGATGGTCTTTAATGCAATGCTCTTCTTCTTTTTGGACTCATCCTCTAACTGCTCCTTCATAATTGTAACGACCCAACTCTTTATACTATGTTGAGGTCATTACTAAAAGAAATAACAAGAGACACTATTTTTTTTAAAGGAGGAAGACTAAATTTTCATTGTAAACGGAATACTGAAACACTGAAACATAGACGCGGAAGCAAAACTGAGTCCCAATATGGCATGTCACGGATCCTTCTCTGTCGCTCGTCAGCTTTCCTCTACCTTTACCTTCACTTGAAATATTAAACATAGAAAGAGTGAGTATAAACACATACTCAGTAAGGGACCTACTACTAGTCCCGCTAGGTGTCTGTTAACTTCCCATTAGAGTCCTGTAAAGAAGTACCCAAGAACTGGTACATTTCCGAACACGTGCAACATGTGATCCCAGAGGAACATAACTGGTCTTCGGTGATCCCAAAAGAACACCTAGGACAAACTGGTTTGTAGTGTACCCGAAGGAAACACTAAGATAATCGGGTTGCGAGCGATCCCGTCGAATCACTCGAATCATGTCTATGTCAATGCCAGACTAGCGGTCCCTTCGGACTATGCAGTCCTAAAAAGGTGGTGTCACAGCCCCTCCCGGACTACCTGCTACCTTAGACCGAAAGATGGCGTGAAGCCGACGAACAACGCTTTTCTGACCTGTATCTGTCGACTCTGCTTAAAACTTTCATGTGATGAACTCGCCAATCTAGTATATAAACTATTATACATGCAAGAAAACACAGCGGATCCTAGGCTAGTCAAACACATACATGAAGTATACCTCAAAATTTACCGATTTCACGAGTAAACCTAAAGACACCTCAATCAAAATATAACTAACAAAAATTTACACAACTACAGCTCCTAAAGCTTATACAAATTGTGGAGTATCTATAACATACAAGGGTGTATATACATCATAACACAACAGACTCTATGCCCAACTCAAAACACGTACTGGCAATCGATAATGGAGCTTCAGTAGACGAAGGAACTTTATCAGGCACCGGAAACTCGATCTTTACCTAGAAAATGGGTAAAACATTTGGAAATGGTGAGCTATGAAGCTCAGTGAGTGACTCAGTTTAAAACTATGAATTTAAAGATAAGAGCACGTGAAAATTTTACACATATAAATCTGTTTATACAAGTCGTAAATGTAAACGTGTAGTAGTAAGAATAGCTTCCTTAAATACTCAGCATGTTCATCATTGAAATCTAGCAAGGCATATCAAGTATATCGAAGAATTTTAACTAACATGACAAATCTACGTTGTGTAGGGTACACCCAGTACAACAACATTTACAAGCTCTACGATGTAGTGGGGCCCGCCCAGCACTCCCATCGTCTTTGTCGTAGTGGGGCCCGCCCAGCACTCACGACAGCATCGTTGTTACGGAGTACACTCAACGTCAACAACGGAATCTAACCAATGTGCACACGGTAATTTCTAGCCTCAGGCTCAAGATCTCAGTCATGTAGTTAATGAAAATTTTATAAATCATCTAAAAATATTAAAACATGCCTGCTTATAAATTTTACACAAAGCTCGAACTTTACTCAGCTCTTTCGTGGACATTTGTAGTTCTTAAAACAAAACTTCTTACTAATTCATGCTTTGCTTAAAACATTGTGGTTTAAACACTTTCTAAACATTTAATATCTACGTCTAGCATAAATTTCTTTAAGGAATCTAGTCTCAAATGTATTCTTGAAAATAGTCATGAAATTCAAATACCTTTCATGGCTTTGTAAATAAACATTTATCGCATTCAATCATAATAATAGTTATGGAAAATATTTCAAAGTCGGTTTTGTCACTCACCGTCTTGGGCTAGATCCTTGGTCTATAAGCTCGGTTTAATTCTTCTCGGCCTACCAACAACCCGACCGAGTATTAGAACTCTAAACATTCTGTTTTTCTAAAGATATACATAACATGTCGCACCAAAGATGACGCTCACGAAAACAAAGCTTAAGAAATAAAATCCTATTTCAACAACTCTCTGAAATTTTCAAATTTCTAACATAAACTTCAAATGACTATAACTTTCTCAATACGTAACCAAAATGAGTGTTCTTTATATCAAACGCTTCATTTTGAGATCCTCTAAAACTTACCTGAAGACATATAAATCTGATTCCCTGTGAATAAACACAGATAACCCTCGAAACAGAACAACTTCCAGAATCACGCGCACACGACCCCTTTAACTTGTCCCTACAATTTAACTACTTTTTAGTCATTTTTGGTTCACGATTTCTTCATGCAAGTTGTAGTAAATTGAATAAGCTTTCCAACCATACCAAATAGAGATTCTAACTCCACCGGTACACTCTGAAATATAAGAAACACCAGAGATCTCTTGATTTCGAGTAAAAACCAACTGCTCTGTTTCCTTCATCAAAAAGCACCCAATAAATATCCGAATTTGCTACAACTTTCTTCATAAAATTTGTTTGAAAGTGAGTTAGCTTTCAGTAAATGTAAACCTCACCTCTTAATTCCTTTTGAAGAGTTCAAACCGAATTAAAAACCAATGATGTGCAGAATGAACAAAGATTCAACCATGGATACACTTTGCTTGAGTTCTCCTCCTCTTCTTCAACCTCAAAATTCTAGTAAAATTCCTCTTCTTCTTCCAAACTCTCTCTTAGAAGTTCTCTGCAAATTGAAGAAGAAAAAAAATGGAAGTTGGATGTCTTCAAAATGTTTGGCGGTGAAGGGAAGAGAAGAAGAAGAAAAAGAAAAGAAAAAATGAAATTTTCTTCTCTTTTTCTTCTTTTGATCATTTCTTTTCTTTCTTTTCTTTAATTTATTTAATAAAACTATTCAATATATAAATATATATATATATATATATTTACACTTAATTTCCATTTTCTTTTTTTTTCACATTTAAAGAAATTAAACCAAGAAAATGTCAGGTTTACAACTTACCTTCCCCTTAGAAAATTTCGTCCTCGAAATTTAGAATGTCCTTAACTGAAAAGTATATGGTATCTCTTCTTCATCCGATATTCCGGTTCCCAGGTTGCCTCCTCCGCTCCATGATGTCTCCACAAAACCTTTATGAGTGGAATCGTTTTGTTTCTCAAAACTTGTTCCTTTCTGTCGAGAATCTGAACTGGTTCTTCAACATAACTCAAATCTTCTTTTAATTCAACCGGTTGCTCTTGCAACACATGCGATGGATCTGGTATATATTTTCTTAACATGGATACATGGAAAACATCATGTATTCGTGCAAGTTCTATTGGCAACTCAAGTTTATACGTTGCTGGTCCCACTCGTTCCGTTATCTGATATGGCCCAATATATCTAAGACTTAACTTACTTTTTCTTCCGAAACGAATAACACCTCGCCATGGAGATAATTTCAAGAAAACTTGATCTCCAACTTGGAATTCTAGGTTTCTTCGTCGCTTATCCGCATAACTTTTCTGTCGATCTTGGGCTATCCTCAGATTTTCTCTCATCAACTTAATATTGTTTGTCGTAATCTGAACCAACTCAGGACCTACTAACTTCCGCTCTCCCACTTCATTCCAGCACACAGGAGTTCTGCATGGTTTTCCGTATAAGGCTTCATATGGTGCCATACCGATACTAGACTGATAGTTATTATTATAAGCAAACTCCACAAGTGGCAAGTGGGTATCCCAACTTCCTTTAAGTTCAAGGACACATGCTCTCAACATGTCCTCTAAAGTTTGGATGGTCCTCTCAGACTGACCATTTGTTTGGAGATGAAATGATGTACTAAACTTTAGCCCTATTCCCATTGCTTTCTGTAAACTAGGCCAAAATTTAGAAGTAAACCTCGGATCCCTATCTGAAACTATGGAGACTGGTACTCCATACTGACTCACAATCTTATCAACATATAATCTAGCTAGCTGGTCTAACGTAGATGTCGCTTTAATCGGTATAAACCGTGCCAACTTGGTGAGTCTGTCTACTATTACCCATATGCCATCATGTCCACTTGATGTACGAGGTAATCCAAATAGAAAATCTATAATAATATGCTTCCATTTCCACTCTGGCACTGGCAAAGGATTAAGAGATTCTAACTCCACCGGTACACTCTGAAATACAAGAAAAATCAGAGACCTTCTGATTTCGAGTAAAAACCAACTACCCTGATTTCTTCATAAAAAAGTACCCAATGAATATCCGAATTTGCTCCAACTTTCTTCATAAAATTTGTTTGAAAATGAGTTAGCTTTCAGTAAATGTAAACCTCACCTCTTAATTCCTTTTGAAGAGTTCAAACCGAATTAAAAACCAGTGATGTGCAGAATGAACCAAGATTCAGCCATGGATACACTTTGCTTGAGTTCTTCTCCTCTTCTTCAACCTCAAAATTCTAGTAAAATTCATGTTCTTCTTCCAAACTCTCTCTTAGAAGTTCTCTGCAAATTGAAGAAGGAAAAAAAATGGAAGTTGTATTTCTTCAAAATGTTTGGCGGTGAAGGGAAGAGAAGAAGAAGAAGAAAAGAAAAAATGAAATTTTCTTCTCTTTTTCTTCTTTTGATCATTTCTTTTCTTTCTTTTCTTTAATTTATTTAATAAAACTATTTAATATATATATATATATATATATATACACTTAATTTCCATTTTTTCACATTTAAAGAAATTAAACCAAGAAAATATCGGGTTTACAAGTGGTGATCCCGAAGGACACCCATGCAGGTACGACTCTAATAGACAAAGTTAACAGAACACCCTATCCATAGCATGTAGCATAACATAACATCATAACATGGCATGAAGATTAATCTTGATGTCCTTAATCATGTGATTAATATATCATGCATCAACAATCATCAACAGTTATCAACATAATAATCTCAGTCACCATCATCAACATACTACCAGTCATAACATGACATCAGTCATCAACATAATTTCAGTATAATGACAGTCATTATCAATAGCATCAAATTATGCATTTTAGCTACCATCAATGCATAATCATAATTACATGCGGTCTCTTGAATTCAGTTCGAAGGTCTAGTAGGAGAATCTCTTACCTAGAGATTTTAGTCAAACAAAGTACTTCCTAGCTGACAGTAAAAATTCTCCAATTAACTTGATCGTAATCATAAAAGGGAAACTTAGAATCTTAATTAATGAAATTAGCAATTGGCTAACATCCAAAAATTCTCCCAAATTAATTAAATTTTCAAAAATACAATTATCTTTTCCTTAAATAATTATATTTCAACAAACATAATTATCTTTTCTTTTAACATAATAATTATATATATATTTCCACATATACATATAATTATTAAATCTCCAACAAACTTTTCACCCCCACAATTTAATTAAATAACATCCATAATTATTTAATTAAATTCAACTTCAACGACACTAAAAATCTACAACTTTACTTAATTCTCTTAACTTACCATTTAATCAAAAACTCAACAAACACCACATGCCAAAACCTCTAATTAATTAAATATTCATCCAACAAATATTTAATTAATTTCAATTCCCACATAAATCAAATAATTCTCATTAAATGAATTCAAAATAACACCCAACAAATTAAAACTAATTAAACAAAATTAAGATAATTAACTCCAAAATTATCTCAACTTTTTGGGCGTTACAATAATGATCTCATGAGTCATGAGTGAGCCAATAAGCTCCTCTAGTAGAATTTTGGTGAGATCCTTTGTTTTTTGGATTGCCGTTACCTTAGCTTCCCAAGTCTTAGGTAAAATCCTTGGAATTTTTCTAACATTTTTCGAAGTTGTATAGACTTTACCAAAACCCTTCAAAGCATTTATAATGTTAGTAAATCTAGTAAACATATCAATGATAGTCTCATTAGCATCCATCTTAAACAATTCATAATTATGAACAATCATGCTAATTTTAGACTCTTTAACTTGATTTGTTCCTTTATGAGTAACTTCAAGAGCATTCCAAATTTCTTGAGCAAAAGAACACATGGAAATTCTATTGAATTCATCTTTACTCAAAGCACAATATAAACAATTAATAGCTTTAGCATTAAAAGAACAATTTTTCATTCCATTTTCGTCATACTCTTCTTCTACTTTAGGCTTATCAACATTATCAACCTTTTTCATGAGAACATAAAGGCCTTTAGCAACAATTAACCACAAATTATAGTCAATAGATTGCAAATAAATTTTCATTCTAGTTTTCCAATATGCATAATTTGAACTATCAAAATAAGGAGGTCTAGGAGTACATTGGCTTTCAACAATCTCATTTGCCAATAGGTTTGCCATAATGCTCTAACAATAAAGTTTATCAAGAAATTAAAATTTCAAGATGAGTAACCTTTCCCTGATACCAATTGTTGGATCGGTATGACAGCTTTAGAGGGGGTGAATAGGGTTTAATTAAACCTTTTAACAAATAAGCCTAAATTAAACTAATTAGATAAATTTAAAATTAAGTAAAAAATTAGCTAATTTATGTTAAATAACAAGATTGATAAAAAATATGAAATAGAGTATGCAATCAAACTCAACCAACAAAAATATGTAACTAAAATTAAATGAAAAAATAATTAGAAAAGAGTTAGAGAAGAAGACACCATAATTTTATAGTGGTTCGGTCAAACTCGACCTACATCCACTTTCTCAAGCACCTTTTGGAATTTTAATTGAAAATATTCTTTTGACTCTTTCCACAGATTAGAATCGAACCGTTACTTGCTCCTTTTTTGGGTTCAAGAGTATACCCCATCATTTTCACAAGTTAGGATCGAACCGTCACAATATGTTAAAGTTTTAAATTCCACAAAAGAAAAACTCTCTAAAAGAGTCAGTATACAATTTTAAGCTCATAATACAATAAGAATTCTCTCAATGACAAGATGAAAAGAATGAAAATTGGAAGATTGAGAGGAAATAACAATGGTGGCTAGGGTTGTAAAGATAAATAAGGTTCTTAAAAAATTTAGGGAAAAATGAAGTATTTAAAAAGAAGGGAAAGATTGAAATCAAAAATCACTTTAGGTCATTGGATGTAAGTAAAAGAAAAATAAATGGTTGAGATTTAAACTCAATTAGCCATTAGACACAACACAAATAATAATATAATAATATGTCTTTTCAAAATAATTTGTTTAAAACCCAATAAAACAAGTTCACAATATTTTTTAAAAAAATCTAACCGTTAATGTAACGCTCCGAAAATTTAAGGTAAAAATTTTCTCGTTTTATGTAAATTATTCAGAATTCTAAAATGTTGGTGTAAGTTGATATAATAATAATATAATATTAATTATATTATTATTATTAATATTTATTTTATTTGTTATAATATTAATATTAGAATTATTATTATTATTTAATATTATAGTAATATTATTAAACAATAACATTATTATTACATAATATTAAATTATTATTTATTTAATATTAATATTATTAATATATTATTATTATTACTTTATTATTATTATTATTTTTATTTAATATATATATTATTATTTATTTTAAATTATTTAATATTAATAATTTTAATATTTATTTATACTTATTTTGTTTATATATATATATATATATATATATATATATTTAAAAAAAAAAAAAAAAAAAGAAGAGAAAACCCTAAAGAGACGCGCGAACACCCCCCCAGCCAGCCGCCGCTTCTTCTTCTTTCTCTTCATCGTCTCCGCGTTTCACAGAGCCGCCGACCGCCCCGAGTTTTTCTTCTCTTTTTCTTTCCGACGGTCATCTCTCCTTCTTCACCCTTTTCTCCTTCCGACAGCGGCGCCATCACCATTCCCCTTAGTCTTCTCCTTCGTTTCCGACGGCGCCAGCACCGCCTCCGTCTCCGATCTCCTTCGGTCTTAAGCAGCTACGGGTCCGCCGGCCGTCTCTGTCTCTACCACCAGCAGCGCCTCCTTCCTCGTGCGTCGTCCGAGAATCGCCGCCGCCCTCGTTCGCCGGAAGATAATAAACCAACCGTGGCTGTCGTTTTTCATCCAACCCGACCCGGTTCCAAGCTGACCCGACCTGAAACCGCTTCCAGTCCGAGCCGAGTGAGCCGCGTGCGCCCAGCCGAGCGAGCCGCGTGAGCCGAGCCGAGCGAGCCGCGTGAGCCGAGCCGAGCGAGCCGCAAGCCGAGCCGCGAGTCGAGTGAGCCGAGCCGCGAGCCGAGCCGCGAGCCGAGCAAGCCGAGCCGAGCCGAGAACCGAGCCGAGCCAAGCCGAGTCGAGCCAAGCCAAGCCGAACCGAGCCGAGCCAAGCCGAGCCGAGCCGAGCCAAGCCGAGCCGAACCGAGCCGAGCCGAGAACCAAGCCGAGTCAAGCCGAGCCGAGCCGAGCCGAGCCGAGCCGAGCCGAGCCGAGCCGAGTCCAAGCCGAGCTGAGCCGAGCCACCTAAGCCTTCCTTCCTCCACTTCGGTTCCCGGTGAGTCTTCGGTAAGGGTTGTTTTGATGAATTCCCTAATGTTACCTCGTCCGATTCGAGTTTGAATGTTGGATTAAGATGTGGCCCTACTTTTCTCCCTTGAAGGTAGTACAGAGTTGACGCTTAAGTTCTCGGGTTCCGCGGCAGACCTGGTTGGAGATAGCTTCCTTTCCTTGAGTAAGTCAACGGATAACCTTTTTAAAACAACTGCTACTAATGTCATCAACTAAAACCGTTGTGTTTTCGTTTAGGTTGATCTGTTGAGCGTGGATTCAATCGAGAGGCATAACCGAGTATCAGGTAAGGGTTTTCCTACTACTGGACCCCGAGTCCAGGCTAAAACCGTAGTAATCCACAGGGGATTACACGTTTGTGACTATACTGAATATCTGTATGCGTGTTGACTGTTAAGTACTGATACTATATTTTGTCTGATGAAAATATACTGTGACTGCTATTTTTGGATTGAGAATTTATGTTGATAGACCCTAAACTTACGGTTCAGTATGTAGTAAAACACTGGTCTGGATGTAGTTCATGGAATTTGGACGGGGATGGACCGTGAGTCCGGTTTGGTTGGTTAGTCGATTGGACTTAGGGTTTTTCCCTATTGGTGTGCGAATCGGTAATGCATATAGCAACT
This sequence comes from Cucumis melo, assembly GCF_025177605.1. Lineage (NCBI taxonomy): Eukaryota > Viridiplantae > Streptophyta > Magnoliopsida > Cucurbitales > Cucurbitaceae > Cucumis > Cucumis melo. The sequence continues at coordinate 17,122,313 of NC_066862.1, forward strand.
GAGGGTGTAGATGTTCAAACTTATACTATCTGACTGATAAAGTCTATGGCGGGACTGTGATATGAATGCCGTTGGGGTGTGATTGATGTAGACAGTTTAGTTGGACTGAGGGGTAACGGTTAGCTTCATCTATGGGGTAGTGTGCCTTACGGATATGTGCATCCTTCGGGAGCACAAGACTGATATGTGCATCCTTCGGGAGCACTAGACTGATATGTGCGTCCTTCGGGAGCACTAGACTGATATGTGCGTCCTTCGGGAGCACTAGACTGATATGTGCATCCTTCGGGGGCACTAGACTGATATGTGCACCCTTCGGGAGCACTAGACTGATATGGGCATCCTTCGGGAGCACTAGACTGATATGTGCATCCTTCGGGAGCACTAGACTGATATGTAGGGTACCCCCGAATAGGAAGTTAACTGTTGTCCCCTAACGGGCCCAGTAGTGGGTCCCTTACTGGGTATGTTTATACTCACCCTTTCTCTTCTTTAACTTTTCAGGTAGGGGCACAGCGAGGGGCAGACCGACGAGAGGCAGGAAGGATGCGTGAAGGCCATATGGACGCGTCTGGTTTTCTTATTGCTTCCGCTATGTATTTTGTCAGAATATTTTGATTGTGATTTTTGGACTGGTGACTTGACATTTTATCTTGTGATTTTTTTGAATTATTTAAAATAGGGCCCGAAACTGTCTTTTGTAAGGTTTATGCTGTTTTAATGAATCGTATCTGGTCCGTTTTAAATTTTACATTGAATGGTCGAGTTTTGGTATTTGGTAGTGACCTCAGCTTAGTCCGGAAAAGTTGGGTCGTTACAGTTAAACACAAAGATAAATAATAATATAATAATATATTCTTTTTAAAATAATTTATTTAAAACCCAGTAAAACAACTTCACAGTCTTTTTTTTAAAAAACTAGTCGTTAGACACAAAGATAAATAATAATATTAAATCCATTTTCTTTTTAAAAGCTAATAAAAGAAACAAAAACAAAAATTAAAAAAACAAAAAGCAAAACAAAAACAAAAGCCACATGTGTTAGTCCTCCATTACTTCAAATGGCTCTCTAATTGGTTCAAATTCATTATTTGGCCGCCACGTCACCATCTTAGGTATTTTTCCATTTTGCTTCTTTCATCAATATTTTCTTCATTTGAACTCCAATTTGGGTGATTCAAGAGGTGTCAGAATCATTGCTTTGAGCTCTACGTTATGGACTATTTAAAAATAAATAAATTTGTCAATAAAAAAAATTAAATTTGTTATCATCAAAACATTAATTAATTTAAATTAATTAATTTGAGATTAGGGGCCAAAAGGCTTACACTAGATATCTTCTGAGCAAAACATTGTTGATCATTTTACAAAAGCCCTCACAACTAAAGTGTTTGAGGGTCACCTACAGAGTTTAGGTCTACGATGTTTGTAAACTAGGACAAGTGGGAGACTTATTGAGCATATGCCCTAGTTTTTTATATATTCATATGTTTATTGTACTCATACGTATTATTCTCTCTTATGGTTAAATTCAATGTTGTTTTATCCTAATAGGAGTTTTAGTCTAAGTAGGATCAGAGTTCTATGGAACTTATGTCATAAAAACTCGTAGTTTGTAATCATATTCTATTCAATAAAGTCGTTATTGAGAAATTGAATACTATAATCTTAAATCCAATAAAATAAGGTTGTGAGGTTATTTTGAGTAAACTTGAACTTTATGTAGAGACATAAACGTGGATCAAGTTCAAGTATATAACCTAAATAGTCTATAGTATATGAATAAAAGTTGGGTGCCTTATTTAGAGAAATTATGGATGCAACCCGCTTTGTAGTTAGTACAAACGAGGTGATTTTGAATCGTTCATGTAGAGACATAAAATTAGGGGCATTCTATGTAAAGTGTTTACATAAGACTGAATCATGAAATAATCACTTTTACATTATAACACCATTTACTATTTAAAACCGATTATCTCAATTATTGATGACCTATGTAACTTAATCTTAATCATGAGCTAACTATGAAGATGTAACGACCCAACTTTCCGGACTAAGCTGAGGTCACTACCAAACACCAAAACTCGACCATTCAACATAAAATTTAAAACGGACCAGTTACGATTCATTAAAACATTAAAAATCTTACAAAAGACAGTTTCGGGCCCTATTTTAAATAGTCAAAAAGTCACAAAATAAAATACCAAGTCACCAGTTCAAAATCACAAGTCAAAATATTCTGACAAAATACATAGCGGAAGCGATAAGAAAACCAGACGCGTCCATATGGCCTTCACGCATCCTTCCTGCCTCTCGTCGGTCTGCCCCTCGCTGTACCCCTACCTGAAAAGTTAAAGAAGAGAAAGGGTGAGTATGAACATACCCAGTAAGGGACCCACTACTGGGCCCGTTAGGGGACAACAGTTAACTTCCTATTCGGGGGTACCCTACATAACAGTCTAGTGCTCCCGAAGGATGCACATATCAGTCTAGTGCTCCCGAAGGATGCACATATCAGTCTAGTGCTCCCGAAGGATGCACATATCAGTCTAGTGCTCCCGAAGGATGCACATATCAGTCTAGTGCTCCCGAAGGATGCACATATCAGTCTGGTGCTCCCGAAGGACGCACATCTCTGTAAGGCACACTACCCCATAGATGAAGCTAACCGTTACCCCTCAGTCCAAACTAAACTGTCTACATCAGTCACATCCCAACGGCATTCATATCACAGTCCCGCCATAGGCTTTGTCAGTCAGATAGTATAGGCTTAAACATCTACACCCTCAGTTGCTATATGCTTTACCGATTCGCACACCAATAGGGAAAACCCTAGGTCCAATCGACTAACCAAACAAAATCGGACTCACTGTCCATCCCCGTCCAAATTCCATGAACCACATCCAGACCAGTGTTTCACTACATACTGAACCGTAACTTCAAGGTCCATCAACATAAAACCTCAATCCACAACTCGCAGTCACAGTATATTTACATCAGACAAATATAATAACAGTACTTAACGGTCAACACGCATACAGTTATTCAGTACAGTCACTAACGTGTAATCCCCTGTGGATTACTACGTTTTCAGTCTGGATTCGGGGTCCAGTAGTAAGAAAACCCTTACCTGAAACTCGGTTATGCCCCTCGATCGAAATCCACGCTCGACCGATCTACCTAACGAAACACGAAAGTTTTAGTTGGTGACTTTAGTAGCAGTTGTTTTAAAAGGTTATCCGTTGACTTACCCAAGGAAAGGAAGCTATCTCCAACCAGGTCTGCCGCGGAACCCGAGAACTTAAGCGTCAACTCTGTACTACCTTCAAGGGAGAAAAGTAGGGCCATATCTTAATCCAACATTCAAACTCGAATCGGACGGGGTAACATTAGGGAATTCATCAAAACAATCCTTACCGAAGACTCACCGTGAACCGCAGTGGAGGAAGGAAGGCTTAGGTGGCTCGGCTCGGCTCGGCTCGGCTCGGCTTGGACTCGGCTCGGCTCGGCTCGGCTTGGCTCAGCTCGGCTCGGCTCGGCTCGGCTCGGCTTGGTTCTCGGCTCGGCTCGGCTTGCTCGGCTCGCGGCTCGGCTCGCGGCTCGCGGCTCGCTCGGCTTGGGGCTCGGCTCGGACAAGGATGGCGGCTCGGGTACGGCTCGCGGCTCGCTCGGCTTGGGGCTCGGCTCGGACAAGGATGGCGGCTCGGGTACGGCTCGCGGTCACCTCGGCGGCGCGCGACGACAGACACAACAACCCGGCGATGGCGGCGACGGTCTTCGGCTTACCCCGGACTTTATGAGTTGCACCGGACGGCACGGAGGAGGAGGTGTTGCTGGTGGTAGAGACAGAGACGGCCGGCGGTGGTAGAAACGAAGAGAGAGAGGTGGAGAAGCGCCGGCCGATGGAAGCGAAACGGAAAAGGGATGGAGGCCGCGGCGAACGTGCTTCTGCTGTCGTCGATGAGGGGCTGTAAAGAAGAAGAAGAAGGAGAAGAAAAAGAAGGAGAGATGGTGGTGATGGTGGCGCTGAAACGGAAATGAAGAGGGAGGGAGAGAGGCCGTCGGAAAGAAAAAGAGAAGAAAAAAAATTGGGGCGGTGGCGCGGCGGAAGGAGGAAACGGAAGAGAAAGAAAAATTTTCGACCGGGGGGGGGGGGGGGTAGGCGGCGCGAAATTAGGGTTTGTGTTTTAAAAAAAAAAGTTTATTATATATATATATATATATAATTCTTAATAATTATATAATATTAATAATTTACATTATATAATAATATATATATTAAATATAAATAATAATAATAATAATAAAGTAATAATAATAATATATTAATAATATTAATATTAAATAAATAACAATTTATTATATTTCTATAATATTAATTAATAATGATAATTATAATAATATTTCTATATATTTTTAGAAATAATAATATTTCTATAATATTAATTAATAATAATAATTATAATATTAATATTATAACAAATAAAATAAATATTAATAATAATAATATAATTAATATTATATTATTATTATATCAACTTGCACTTTACGTAAAACGAGGAAAATTTTACCTTAAATTTTCGGAGCGTCACAGAAGACCTGTTCACATGAGATTATTCTTAGATCTACATAGATGAGGGCAGCTCTTTAGCGCTAGCCCAATAAGTCTCCTATTTCAAGGGTAAGACTAGGTGAATAGTTTGGGACATAGGGTGCAAGACAGAATTCACTCCTACCTGCTTTAGGGTTAGTAGGTAGGTTGTTCTCTTAAATACTGAATCTAAGTCTTGAACAATGGGCCTCACCCTCTCATTGGCTCGAGAGAGTTTGATTTATAGGTTGGACCTTAAACCAATTGTTCAATAGTGGATTTGTGGGACTTACGGAGTCAGATGTAGTCTCGTGATATTTTGACCCAGTCGAGCTTATGAACAATCTATGAAGGATTAACTTACTAATCATGGTTATAGTAATTGGACACAAATATATCTATAGTGAGGGGAATGCAACTACAAAACCTTAATGGAGTGACCTATTAGTTAACAAATGTTGATTAGCTCGGCATAAAAGAGTTTAGCCAGTTAATCTCGGATCATTGGAGCCTATGATCTATAGGTTCATTAGGTTTTCCTGCTAGCTCATATGGAATAAACTTATAACAATATAATGGATTGAGTTGAATTGTACGAATTAGGCGAGGGGAGAGAACCTGACAAGTATATGTGATATAACCATCATATTTTAGATTAGAGATAGAGCTTTATGTTTAAATAAAATTTAAATATTAAAAATTTGAATGCAGATTCATGCTCAAAAGCTAAAAAAAGATGGAAATAGTCAAAGTTGTAAAAAGTCAAAATGTTGACTTTTTTACTTAAAAAATCAAATTTTGATCAACAATATATTTAAATGTGTTTTGTATTTTGAGAAAATAAATACGGATTCATGCTCGGGAGGTCGAAATTAGTCAAGATAGACATAATTTTAAAATGTCAAAATGTTAACTTTTTGTTTGAAAAGTCAAAGTTTGACTTTGACCAAATGACCTTTTTGTCCTTTAACCAAAGTTAGTGGGAAAATCTAAAATTTTGTTATACAATCCCACTAAATCTAGTAGGCTAGGTATTTTGATTTGATGAAAACAAAAAATCTACTAGAGAAAGTGGACTTTCTGTTGTTAGCCCATGAGCTTGCATGTACATGCAACTTTGCATGTAAATTCACTATAAATTGGGCTCTTGGGGCTTTTTGGAAAGGGTTGGTTTTTTTTGAAAATTTTTTTGGGCTACTGGTTTTTTCTTTTGTATTTTCTAAAAACAAAATTAAAACCCAACCCTATTCCTTAATTTCATTTCCATCTTCTTTCTCTCTCCCGATTTCCTTCATCTAACAGATCCCACAATCTGATTTTGAGTCCGAAGGATAGTAGGTCAACTCTCATGGTGGTTTAAGCAACAATTAGAACTTCAAATGTAAGTCTTCTTAAAAAATCCTAAGTTTAAACTAATTTACGATTTAGGATTTCTTGTTAATTAAATGCAATTAGGGTAGAATCTCGACTCTTTTTCCATCGTGCATGTTTAATCTCTATCATCCACCTCCTTTCAATGTTAAGGATGGTAATTGCCATCCAAAAGATTGAAGTTGTCGCCCGAGTTTCTGCCTCACTTTCATGCATCACCACTAAAAGTGAGTTTTCTAATTTTCGGGGCAACTGTGTCGTATGCATGAATAAAAGATGGAGAATCACCGAATTGAGAATTTTAGCATTTTTTTAACTTAAGGGGCAATCTGGACTTTTCATCTCTTATTTGTCCCATGACTCCTCATTTCTAAAAAGCATCCAAAATTTCCCCTCCCAACATATGTCCTATTTTTGGCAATTTTTCAATTTTCTTTGGCAGATATTGTTTCATAGGTATATATATTAAATACATGAGATAATTAATGTTTGTGTTTGAACATTCAAAATAATTAATGTTTGAAAGTTAAGAGAATTTATTTGATTTATCAATCTGTATATAATATCAAAAACTAAATTATTATTTAATGAAATGGAAAAGAAACAGTAGTGTAGTCATAAAATTAGATAAATATTATTAATTAAGTATCAATTAAATAAATTTATTTAGTAATTAACTAAATATAATTTAATTAAAATACTAACAATGAATTATAAAAGAGACATATTAAACAATAGAAAAATATTGAAATTATTTACAAAATATAACAAAATTCATCGAAGTCTTTTTAGTCTATTTAAATTTTTTGTTATATTTTGTAAATAATTTTATTTTATTTTTTATTCATAACAATTCTTCATTATAAGATCTTATATTAAATATTTTTACATGGTTAGATAACATAAAGTATCAATGATAGATGTATTAGTTAAAGTTTTATTAATTATAAATAATATATTTATATTCAAATTGATATTAATTTATTAATTAATTAGGCTTTATTTATTTTCCATGTATAAAAATACCATAAGTTTAGAGGGAATTAAAAAACCCACGTTAGGTAGGTTTTAATATTCCTTAGATAATATCGTAGGTTTTAAAATCTAGAAGTCATTGAAACAAAAATCAATAATTATCGTCGGTTTGAAATCATCTAACAATCTTTGGAAACAAACTGAATTTTATTGTTGAAGGGCCTCTTTTTTACGGACAAATTGGTCATTTCATATATCCTTTAATCACCGAACTCTTACTTTTAAAAACCTAGCACTCTTTCTTTTAAAAACTATCTCAATCTGAACGCGAGCTCAACGCAATTCTCACCTGTATGCAAGGACAAGAAATCTTGAGTTTGTTCAATTTACAACTGAAGTTGTTATAATACCTTTCCAAAAAAAAATCTATCTCAAAAGGGTTTTACACCCTTAAAATTAGGAAATTATCCTATTTTTTTGGTAATTCCCCATTTATCCACAAGTAGTGAAAATGGGGGAGAGTAGTCATCATAACGAGTGGACTCCATTGAGTCATGAACGTGAACTTCGAATGGCAGACCCCGTAGGCCCTCATTTCATCCATTCATTTTCGTTCCCATTCTTTGTCTGATTGTGTTGGCTGTCACGGCGCCATAGATTTTGTTTGTGGTTCCAATTTCTTCCCCCGCAGGTGCTTCCCCTTTCTCTCTCACTACAAAATTTGCACCTTTTCATCTCCCCGTTCTCTTGTGTGCTCTGTTTTGGTCCTTCAGACAGGTTAGTCACAGAGTGTTCTCGTTCAGAAGCTATTAGCTCCACTTTTTCTTGAATGGGTTTTCTCTAATCATGTTTTAAGCTTTGAACTTTTCTGTTATCATTCATCACTCTACCTTGATTTTTATATTTGTTGTCTTGCTCAATGTTAACTCCATTTTTGTGTGGGGCTTGTGGCTTGATTTTGATTATTTTCTCAATTTGAATTAAGGTTGGTATACAAAATAGTGATTGTTTGGATTGTTACACTTTGATCATGTCATTTCAACTTAGCTTCTACGCAATTATGATTTGTTACTTGAAAGAACAAATGTATCAAGTGAGGACAAGGAGGTACTTCTGAGTTAGTAAACCATTAGATCACATTTTCGGCAGAAATATGAAGAATTCCGTTGGAAGTGCCGAGGAGCAAATTCTTGGACGTGCCTCAGCAGGGGAAATGCTACGTTTCCGAATGTGAAACCTGAAGAAACTATCAGCCCCGCCCCTAAAAATAGTTCTGGTGTCAAGTTTGAATATTTTTGAAAATAGTGATATGGGAACATATTTCTATTGAAATTGGTGAAAGTCACTTCTGAGAAAACAAATAACCTCCGTTTTGGAGAGTTCTAGACATTCCTAAAATCCTTGCAAAGAAACACATGAAGCCATACCCATTAAAAATTATCACTGAAACAGCTTAGTTTAATGAGCTTGTTGATCATGAAGTCTAATACAAGAAGAAGAAGAAATGATCCTTCACATAGAACACTTGTCTTTGCCAACAAACCAGCACTTTCTGACCTACCATGGAAAAACCTTTGATCCTTTTGTTCTTCTGCTCTTGCAAAGAAAAAATAAGACACAATTATTATATTTTTCAAAGTCTTCTTCTGATTGTCACATTTACATGAGCTCTTTCATTGGTGATCAATATTTGACTAATTGAGCATGTAAACTCTTCTCTTGAAAAATCTCTTCCTGAAATTTGCTTTCATTCCTTACATCATTATGGATTATCAACTCTCGCTATAAAACTTGCTCTTTTTAGTGGTGTACTTTAATTCTCATGGTTTCTTTACTCTCCTCCAAATTGTCCTTACAAGTGTAAACTATCTAGCTCCTGATTCCTATCTACTCTGGTATGAATTAGTGGTTCTATTGGTGACTGAGAAGATTTACTATATTGAAGTTTTTCAAAGATGGAGCACCGGTAAAAAAAAAAATAAAAAAGCTATGTCTTGGTTGTCTAGTTGCAGGGAGTTAGAGAATCTTGACTTCCACATTACTTGGAAACTGAGCTACTCCCCCAATCCTTTCCTTCTTTTTATTTACAGTGACGGGCAAATGTTAACTAATGTCTTAAGAACCAGTTTACTGATATCCTTCCAATGATTTTCCTCTGCTTTCCCTATGCTTTAGTCATCCCGTTATTGATTGAGAGGCAGGTAATGTTGTGAGTCTCCTTTCTACTATTTCTGACCAAGTCACTTGTCATTGGAGAAGGTATTGTAGGCTTTTGGTTCTCAGAGGTCACTGGAGAAGGTATTCTTGGCTTTTGGTTTCGAAGCCTTCTGAGGGCTTCCCTATAGCTTTTTGTTTCCCAGATCCTTTGCTCCCCTTCACCTTCATAGGGAGCCTCTACCTTTTCCTCTCTTTGGAATGTTAAAATGCCGTATTATTTACCTTGGAAGAGTTTTGCATGGGAGATTGAATAATTATCAGGACCATCTCAAGAGACTCTTTGCCTTGGTGTTGCAGTTTCTATGGCGTGTTCTTTGTAGTAAACAGGGGGAGGACCTTGATCATTTGTTTTGGGATTTTTCTTTCGTTTGCTCTCTATGGATTCAATTCTTTAAATTTAAAATCTTTCAAGTTTTTTTTTTTTTGCTCGCAGCAGAAGGTGCTTCTCTATGTTTGAGGAGGTACTGTTGAACCCTCCTGAAGGGTCTTGTTTTTCCACCATTTTATGGCCATTTTGCCTGAGGAACAGTTGAGTTCTTAAAAAAGTAGAGAGGTCTTGTGAGGAGCTTTTGGAGGCAATTAGGTTTTATTCCTCTGTGGGGTTCTGTTAATCTGGCTTTTAATTATCAGCTTGGCACTATTCTTTTGGATTAGGCTTTGTTTTTGTAATTAGTTTTGAAGTTCTTTTTTTGTTGGTGTTTTTGTTTTTTCTGTATGCCCTTGTATATCCTTTCATCTTTCTCAATGAAAGCTTGGTTTCTTATTAAAAAAGAAGTTTACTGAGATCCATCTAGTCTTGTCTCTGTTAACCAATCACGATGTAAAGTGCACCTTTTCTTCCTCTTCAAGATTAGTCTCTTCCACCCCCAGTGCACACTGTACCCACCTCCTTGCTATCCTTCACCCCTTCAGTCATAAATGTTATGAACTGAGGTCTATCAAAGTCAAGGTGTTCTTATGGACCTTGGTCTAGGAGGCTTAATTGTGATGGATAGGATTCAAATGCGATGTTGAACGTGATACTTATCAAGTGAGATGTTTGAATCTCCAAAGTTGAGCATTTTATGCAAAATGCTGCAGAAGATCAAAATCACCAATTCATACATTGTTCTTTGGCTATAGTCTGAGGAGTTAAATCTAATCACCAAACTTCATGAAAGAGCTTTTGAGGCAAACAGCCAAAGAAGACCTGCTTTGTTTTTCTAACTCCATCACTTCAAAGATTCCAGCAACCACCCATCCACCTTGTTGGGGAGACAAAGATGAACGTCAAAAAGGTTCAGAACCCTGTTTCAAGAATGTCTGCAAAAGACAATGCAAGAAAATGTGGTCCAGGATAATGGCGGGGCGGGGCCTCTTTTTCTGGAGCCTATAGTTCACTAATATATGTTTTGCCTCAAAGAAGAACTACTAAGAAGGAAATAAAAAGACTACCACTTTTTGCAAAATGTTACGAGTATTTGACTTTCCTTGCAGTTTAGTGGTTATTTTTTATAGCTTTGAGATTTCTTAATTCTAATTGCAATTTAGTGGTTTTTTTTTTCTGTGAAAATGAAACGAAAGCTTTCAATGATATAATGAAATTGCAGTCTAGTGGTTAATTTAAACAATCTTCACAGTTGTAGAACCATTGCTCACTTTAAGCATATATCAGATGCTTTTATTGTAATATACAAAAAATTGCTGATAGAACACTAGAAATATTCTCTTACAATGGAATATGTCACATACTCAGTACATCAATTATGAATTTATGATTGTCTATTTTGTGGTTTGTTGTGAATAACAATATTGTTGATCAACAATTTGAAAATGGTTTATTTCTTGCTCTTGTGAATGCCATCTAACAGAGTGCATCAGAACTCCCATAAATGCCAACAATTCATGCATAGTCAACCATTCATTATGAAGGATGTATATTTGATTTCATCTTGCTTAATCTGATGTGCGTGGTAGTTTTATTTGCTTAGTTTATTTATGGATCAATATAAAATCTATAAAGTGTTTTTTTCTTTCCAATTTGGCTATGGGTTATCCTAAGAGCACGTTCCTTGGTAGGTTCATCCCTTTTACTCATTGACCCCCATGGCATTAACTGCAATCAAGGTTTCAAGCAGCCCAGTTGTGACCAGTAAGGCAATTGTATCTAATTCTTATGGAGTTTTTTCTTCTTTATCCAAGTCAGAACGTGAAAAATTAAATCCATCAAGCTGTAGAGTTGACATTGGGGAGCTCCATGGATGTCTCTTGACAGCAAAAGTCAAAGTCTCTAGTCGTGGGCAGCGTAACTCTTATGGAAAATCTTGGAGGTTTACCATGTCACGCAGACCTGCTGTGTTATGTTTCTCAACTGGGACTGATCGTACAGAAACTGAAGAATGTTTTAGGCCTTATGATAGTTCTGCAGGTTTAAGATGGTAAGATGATGCTAACCATCATTAGTTATTTTCTGACATGCTTGATTCTATAATTTACTGATCTAAAATTGTCTCTATGCTATACTATTCCTATGGCTGACAAGAATTGTCTGAAATTATTTCCCTATGTAAGAGAAAAACATTGAGTTGCTTTGAAGAATGTTATTCTAAATTATATATAAAAGCTCAACAGTAGCCACCTTCTTAAATGCAGAGTTATGTTGGGCTTTTCCGTGGACAAACTCCAGATATTCTATTTGAGTTACGTTTCTGTAATGAATATATTGAGGAAAATATCCTAGTTCACTTGTAAGCACAGATACTTACAGTCACCTGAGCAACAGTATCAAGGGCAACTAAAGGACTATGGGCCTTTTCCCTATCCTGTTCTTAGGAAAGGCAGTTTTCTTCTGTTTTATTGACGAAAACTACATCATTGCAGTTCTATTTAAAATAAGTCTTCTTTTGTTTTCCCTGCTCTTACCAATTATATGTATAAATGCTTCACTTCTATAATAAAAAATATGTAAATCATTTAGTTTTAGAGTTTGATGTTACACATTCAATCAATTTGTTGCTGACCTTTTCACAATCATTTTGAAGTCTTGTATGATATTGAGTTTTGTTAATCATGGGTGCAATCACATAACCAGTTATAGTTGTCTATGAACACACTGTCATTCTTAGTGATATTTTGACCTTACATAATAAGATTATTTATATCCCACATCAGTGCCCAAACTGGAGATGATGAAGATGACCAGCCAACTGTTTGTGAAAGAGCCATTAAATCCAACCCAGGAATAGTTGAAGCCTGTCGATTTGCATACAATGATGCAAAATTTGTAAATGAACGGGCTCGCAATGACATCGTATTGCTTTCTCGGTAATGTCCATGATTTAGAAACATTTTTTTTTGTCACCATAATGATATTTTTCTAACTATTTTGTGAAAATTATCAGTATCAATAGTTATTTTTTAGTCTTAGTTTTGCTTTGAAAATGTAATCATTTAGACATTTGGATTGATATAATGGAAAAGAAATATTGCATGGTTAAATGAAGTGGAACTTTGTGAACTGGTCATGGAAGTTTGTGTTGTTATCTCCTTATTAGGTTCTAGCCAATTTTCTTGGTTAGCTGTTTGCACACTCTTATGCTGTTTGACTTGAAAGTGGATTTGTATGTTGATTATTGTTTAAAGTGGTAAAGCTAAGTAGACACCGAGTTACGTGGAAACCTGAGTACCGGGAGAAAAATCACGATCGACTTTCTTATTGATTTCTCATATTAACAAAAGATACAAGAGGGAAGATAAATGGGTTACAACGTGTGATAAAAAAGGAAAGGATACCGGGGTAAATCCTTCTTTGGGCCAAGCCCACTAATTCTAACACTCTCCCAAGTTGGACGTAGATATCAATGAGACTAAACTTGCTAAGACCAAAGTCAAAGTTCCATCTGAGAAGCCCCTTGGTGTGGTTTTGAAACTCCCGACCATTATCATTTCGAGAAATCTATTTTTTGCATTGAACTGTGTTTCAATGGTATGATAGAAGTTTTGGAAAATAGAGAAAACCTCGGATTTATCAGTGATAAGAAAGACCTAGGTAAGATAGGTATGATCATTAATAAAAGTCACAAACTACCGTTTCCCAGAGGAGGTAGTGACCTTGGATGGACCCCAAATGTCACTATGGATAAGGGTAAGCAGTTGGGTTGGTTTATATGGTTGTGTGAGAAAGGAGAACCAACGTTGTTTGGCCTGAATACACACATCCGAGATAAAGAGGAGACGTCAACTTTAGAGAAGAGATGAGAAAATAAATACTTCATATATTTAAAGTATGGGTAGCCTAACCGGAAATGCCTCAATATACAATCTTGTTCGAAAATAGTAAGTATGAAGGCAGTAAACTAGGCCTAAAGATACTACTATTGGAGGTATCATCGCTAGGCCCCCAATCACCCAAGTTTATCATAGAAAGAGGAAGAAAGGTAAGAAAGACATTTCAGCGTAGACAAAATGGTAGTTAGAATGACCAGTGGTCCCAGGGGTACATGGCAGTAGTAAAAGGAGTCTATATATAGCGGAGCTTTTAGCTAGGGTTAGGCATGGAATGTTTGGAATGTTTTTGAATGGACAACCGTGTTCATTAGGGAGAGAACAACCCTCTCATTGGCTGGATAACATTTTGTGTGAGAACCTTTTGTAATGAATTACCATTCCGATATAAATATATAAATTCCAGATTGCCTCCTAATTTACAAGTATTGCAAGATAGATATGTTCTTGTTCTGTATTATTTGTTAGTTCTTTGTGTGTGTGTTGGAATTGTTGTAATAGGTTACTTGGGACCTAACATTGGTATCAGAGCTAGTCGACAATCTGGGGAGGTGGAAGAAGATGACACAGAAGATGATAGAGGATCGTTTAACGGCTACTGAAGCAGAGATTGAGACGATAAAGCAAGAGGTCCAAAGACTGCCGTTACTGGAGAAAAATTTAGAGAAAGTGCACGCCATGTTGTCGGCGATTTATAAGGACCGCCAGAGACAAATGGGAGATTCGGAAATGACGGGGATAAGCACTGGGAAGAGGAAGCTCAGGAATGAAGACACTGTCGAAGAAGAAGGGGAGACATCCTTGAGTGTGGAAACGGGGGCTGGACAGGATAGGATCAAGTTCAAAAAGTTAGAAATGCCGGTTTTTAACGGAGAGGATCCGGATGGATGGTTCTATAGGACGGAGCATTATTTTCAAATGCATCTATTGAACGAACGGGAGAAGCTGAAGATCGCCGTGGTTAGCTTGGAAGGGAAGGATTGAGCTGGTTTCGATGGGCAGAAAACCGCAAACGGTTCAAATCCTGGAAGGAGCTAAAAGAAAGAATGTATAATCGATTTCGGAGTAGGGAACATGGAACGTCGTGTGCAAGATTTTTGGCGATCAAACAGGAAGGATCGGTGAAAGAATATCTGCAAAAGTTTAAGGAATTATCGGCGCCTCTGCCGGAGATGGCTGAAGATGTTTTGGAGGGAACGTTCACCAACGGTCTGGACCCAGTAATTAGAACAGAAGTATTCTCCATGAGGACCGTGGTCCTTGAAGACATGATGGAGGCGGCCCAACTCGTGGAAGAAAAGATTGAAGTGGCTAAGGGTGGCCCATACCCGCAACCGAAGGAGGCCGCGAAAACAACCCCGAAACCGAGTCCAAAAAATTATGAAAACCCGGCCATGAAGATGGTAACGTTGGCGGAAAAGGTTTCCTCCCATTCGTCGAACTCAAACACATTTCCACCTAACACCATGGGAGGGGGAGGACGACGCGAACATCCCTTCCGACGGTGGACCAACTCTAAACTACAGGTGAGGAAAGAGAAGGGGTTCTGCTATCGGTGTGACGAACCATTCAACAAAGGCCACCGCTGCAAGAACAAGGAGCTCTGACTATGTGTGGTAGCCGACGATCTTGACAACACAGAGATGGGCGAACTGGAAAACGAAGGGGGAATGGTTGAGGTAAGTCCCGTCGTCGAGCTCTCCCTGAACTTGGTGGTAGGTCTCACAACCCCAAGTACGTTTAAGATTAAAGGAAAGGTAGAAGAACGAGAAATAGTGGTAATGATTGATTGCGGAGCCATACATAATTTCATCTCCTTAAAACTGGTGGAGTTAAAAATCCCTACGGCGGAGACGACCAACTATGGGGTCATCATGGGATCCGGCAAGGCAGTCCAAGGAAAAGGAATGTGCACAGGAGTTGTTGTGGGGCTTCCAGGGTTAACAGTAGTAGATGATTTTTTGCTGCTGGAATTGGGTAATTTGGACATGGTTCTCGGCATGCAGTGGTTGCGAAATTAAGGAGCAATGACAGTGGACTGGAAGGACTTAGCAATGACATTCACCGTTGGGGATACCAAAGTAATACTGAGGGGAGATCCGTCGTTGACAAGAATGGAAGTGTCCCTAAAAATGTTAATGAAGCGATGGCAACCGGAGGATCGGAGATTTCTCCTGGATTTCAGGTCCATGGGTATATCAAAAGTGGACCGACAACTAACAATTAGTGAAGCGGTAGAAGAGCTGCGACCGGAATTTGAACAACTTGAGCGGGAATTTGCAGATGTCTTCCACATGCCCTCAGAATTACCCTCAATGAGACAAGTTGATCACCGCATTCAATTGAAGGAAGGTACACACCCCATTAATGTACGGCCATACCGTTACCCACATGTTCAGAAGAATGAAATTGAGAAATTGGTGAATGAGATGCTCGACTCTGGAATTATTCGGCCAAGTGTCAGCCCGTTTTCCAGTCCGATGATTCTAGTGAAAAAGAAAGACGGAGGGTGCCGGTTTTGCGTGGATTATAGGGCACTGAATAGAGCGACAGTACCCGATAAATTTCCAATTCCTATGATTGACGAACTGCTAGATGAGCTGAATGGGGCAAGTATTTTTTCTAAAATCGATCTAAAATCAGGTTACCATCAGATTCGAGTACGGGAGGAGGATGTAAGGAAGACAGCTTTTCGAACACACGAGGGGCATTACGAATTTCTGATCAAGCCTTTTGGACTCACCAATGCGCCCGCGACATTCCAAGCCCTCATGAATCAGGTTTTTATACCTTACCTACGTAAGTTTATGCTAGTGTTTTTTGATGTTATCCTTGTATACAATAAGGATGCAGAGACTCACCTGGAGCATCTCATGGTAGTGTTTCGCCTACTAAGGGAGCATAACCTGTTTGCCAACCGCAAGAAGTGCCATTTCGGGAAAGAACGCATTGAGTATTTGGGGCATTGGGAATCTAGAAGAGGGGTCGAAGCGGACCAGGAAAAAATCAGAACAATGCTGGAATGGCCGGTTCCGAAGAATGTTCGGGAGCTTCGAGGATTTTTGGGGCTGACCGGATATTATCGTCGTTTTGTGGCAAATTATGGAGCGATAGCCACTCCCCTCACACGCTTGACAAAGAAAAACAACTTCCATTGGTCAGCGGAAGCCACTGTGGCATTCGAGACTCTGAAGAAGGCCATGGTAATACTGCCGGTGTTGGCTCTACCGGATTTCCAGCAACCATTTGAGATAGAAACCGACGCTTCCGGATTTGGGTTAGGAGCGGTGCTATCACAAAACAAACGACCGATTGCTTATTTCAGCCAGAAATTGTCAGAAACGGCGCGAGAAAAGTCAGTCTATGAGAGGGAGCTAATGGCCATCGTGTTAGCGGTGGATAAATGGCGACATTATCTGTTGGGGCATCGTTTCGTGGTATATACTGACCAGAAGGCTTTGAGACACATTTTGGAACAGAGGGAGTTGATGCCGGGAATCCAGAAATGGTTGATGAAGCTCATGGGTTTTGACTTCGAGATTTTTTACCAAGCGGGGCCGAAAAACAAGGCGGCGGATGCATTATCCTGCATTCCAATTGAGACTCAGCTGAACGTTATTGCAGTTCCATCTATACTAGATGTTGCTGTGGTGGAAAAAGAGGTCCAAGAAGATGCCAAGCTCCGGGACATATTTGAGAAACTATTAGTAGATCTCGGGTGTGTGCCACGGTACTCGGTCCGACAAGGCCGGCTGTTTTATAAGGGCAGATTAGTCCTTTCGAAGACGTCCAGTTTACTACCAACCATCTTACACACCTTCCATGATTCGGTGATTGGGGGGCACTCGGGACAACTACGTACCTATAAAAGGATCGCTGCTGAATTATATTGGGAGGGAATGAAGAATGACATCAAGCTGTATGTGGATCAATGTCATGTGTGTCAGCAGAACAAAATCCAAGCCTTGTCGCCAGCAGGCCTGTTTCAGCCCCTACCCATTCCTAACCGAATTTGGGAAGATATATTGATGGATTTTGTGGAAGGCTTACCACGGTCTAGAAAGTTTGACTCATTGTTTGTAGTGGTGGATTGCTTGAGTAAATACGCACACTTTATCGCGTTGAGTCATCCATTTTCCGCCAAAACGGTCGCTATGGAATTCATTAAGGAAATAGTACGCCTCCATGGATATCTCCGTTCAATAGTGTTCGATCATGACCAATTGTTTTTGAGCCACTTTTGGAAAGAATTATTCCGCTTACAGGGGACCCAGTTGAAAAGAAGTACGACGTATCATCCCCAAACCGACGGTCAAACGGAAGTAGTTAACAAGTGCCTCGAATTAAATTTACGGTGTTTGTGTCAAGAGTGACCCAAAACATGGAGTGAAAAGCTAGCGTGGGCCGAATATTGGTACAACACCAACTATCACGTGTCGATCAAAACTACCCCTACACGGTGGTTTATGGACAGCCCCCACCCCCCATTATCTCGTACGGTCAGGTGAGCACAACCTCGAATTATTCGGTCGAATATCAGTTACAGACCAGAGATGAAATGCTAGCATTGTTGAAGCAACAGTTACAACGGGCCCAGGAACAAATGAAGAAGTTTGCCGATGTGCACCGACGGGAAGTAGTATTTGACATTGGAGACTGGGTCTATTTGAAATTACAACCCTATAGACAGCAATTGGTAGCTAAGAGGCGTTGTGACAAGCTATCCCCTAAATACTTCGGACCACATATGGTGATGGGAAGAGTCGGCGAGGTAGCCTACTTGTTGGACCTGCCGGATACTGCCAAAATACACTCGGTTTTCCATGTTTCGCAATTAAAAAGGGCAGTGGGCGACAAACACCGTAACCAAGTACTCCCAGTCCCTCTCGGCATCCTATGCGACGCTCCACATGGGAATCCTATGCGACGCTCGTAAACCAATTCCCCGATTTCCACCTTGAGGACAAGGTGGCTCTTCTCCATGGGGGTATTCAATCACCCAAGTTTATCATAGAAAGAGGAAGAAGGGTAAGAAAGACATTTCAGCATAGACAAAAATGGTAGTTAGAATGACCAGTGGTCCCAGGGGTACGTGGCAGTAGTAAAAGGAGTCTATATATAGGGGAGCTTTTAGCTAGGGTTAGGCATGGAATGTTTGGAATGTTTTTGAATGGATAACCGTGTTCATTAGGGAGAGAACTGCCCTCTCACTGGCTGGATAACATTTTGTGTGAGAACCTTTTGTAATGAATTACCATTCCAATATAAATATATAAATTCCAGATGGCCTCCTCATTTACAAGTATTGCGAGATAGATCTGTTCTTGTTCTTTATTATTTGTTAGTTCTTTGTGTGTGTGTTGGAATTGTTGTAACAGATTACTCGGGACCTAACATGATGCTTCAAATAGAGTTTTTGGGTCGTGTCCCATAGATTCTTTGCAGTTGCTGCATAAAGCAGAGACTTGCTTATTTGTGGTTCCATACTATTAATCAACATGGACCAAATAAAGGAGTCCTCTCCTCTCTAGAAACGTTCCAGGGCATCATTGGGTAGGGGACAGAGAGTCTCCCCTGTCAAAAAACTAAATTGGTGACGACCCTTGAAAGACTTCTTGATCGATTGAAACCAGGAAAAGTAATTATGGCCACTTAGCTTCTCTTTTGAAAAGGCGCTTGTAAATGGTGCCAGAGAACTAGTTATATAATTTGAGGACAAGTTAGGAAGCGAAATTACTAGGTTCTTGGAATACATCGGCAAGTTGGTCGGTTTGGATTGCATCGAAGATTCACCAACATCAAACCTTGATTTACTATGGACTAGATCAGTCTTGGTCCCATGGACATGTGACTGCTGTAAAGAGTCAAAGGACAATGGTGCATGAAATGATGGCAGTCCATAAACTGATGGCAGCGGTGGTGCGGCGGACCAGAAGGATATTGTGGTTGGACTTGAGAAGACAGGTGGGAGTAGACCAGCTGAGTAGTGGAGGCATTGGGCGGCGGCGCATGGGCGGTCAATTGAAGCATGTGCAGCTGGTTTCCGCCACTGGGCTGCATGGCTGACTTCGAGGGTAGGCCCACTGTGATTGCCTGTCTTCTGAAGCTGGTGGAGCAGCTTTTCCATGGTGGCGGTGGCTGTCTCTATTTGGGTTTCATCTGCACTTGTGTCTAGGGTCTTGTCTTTACCTTGCTTTGATACCATGTTAAAGCAGTAAAGTAAAGTAGACACCGGGTTATGTGGAAACCTGAGTATTGGAAGAAAAACCATGATTGCTTTTCTTATTAATTTCTCATATTAACAAAAGATACTAGAGGGAAGATAAATAGTTTACAACATGTGATAAATAAAGGAAAGGATATTAGGGTAAATCCTTCCTTGGGCCAAGCCCACTAATTCTAACAATTATGATGCATGTAATGTAGGATTTTTCATCCACTGTGTTCTTATTTTCATATTTTCCTACTGTTATCAGTGGCATAATGAGACTGGATGCACGTGCACGGCAAGATGTTGCTATCCTTGGATCTGAGTTTCTTAAGCTTGATGGTATCCCTTTATTTTAGATGTATTTTTTCCTACATCACCTGCATATCTCGTACTTGATACTCAAACAACCTGGAGGAGTATACATTATTTTCATGCATGTCCTAAATTATTATCTGTTTTTCCCTTGTTACTATTCATCTTAATTATTTTTTTGCCACCAAGAACTTTGGGTTCTCTTGTTACTATTCATCTTAATTATTTTTTTGCCACCAAGAACTTTGGGTTTGGCTTGCCTGCTACTTCTTTTTAGTCTATGGTTGGCCTCAGTATGGAGCTTCGATCTGGTATATCTGAATTGAGAAGTGGTTTCATTTTGGTCTCCCGTTCTTTATGATTTTGTTAATATAATTTTCCATTTTCAGGCCATCCACTAGCAACGTTTAGTGAAATATGAGCTTCCTTTTTTCTGTTTATTTTCTGCTTTTTTTTTTTTTCCTCATATTAGCATGTTTTCGTCACTAGTAATTCTAGAGAACTACTTGTAACTGAGCCATGCTGCTTAAATATGAAGTTTCCATTTAGTTGAATTCATCTGCCTAAAAGTTTCACTTTCTTAACATGTTAATTTTTAGCTCGAGCCAGAGAGGATACAGAGACAATTGACCGTAATGTGAAGAAAAAAGCTGAGCGACTGCGACGTATTGCTGCAGTATGTATAATTTATAAATAGACATTTTCTAATCGTATATGAATACAGTTTTGAAGCTTGAACTCTATTCTCTTTCAGACTTTGAGAGAAAAGGCTCGGTCTAGTCTGAAAAGTGCTGCAGATGAGCATTGGAGTGCTGGAGCCTTAGAGGTAACTTATTGTATTCCAATATTCATGACTTTGGTTATCTTGATGCATGAATTTATGGTGAAAATCTGTTCCAAGTTGCAAGTTTTAGGAAAGGCCAACCCCCAAAGAATCAGTCTGAAGAGATTTATTGATGCATGAATTTATGATGAAGATCTGTTCCAAGTTGGAATTTCTAAAAATTTGGAAACTAGAGATCTGGGGAATAATTCGGGAAAAATGAGTCTGAAGAAATTTCTGCATCACATTTGTCTGGACATGGTTCTAATGCAAGAATCAACGGTTGCTGTTAATGGCCCTTTTTTGTCATCGATTTCAACTCAGATTAATTTTTAAGATTTGAAGGGGCAGAAATGAATCTTTCTCAATTATTGTACAGTTTTCAAGAAATTGGTCTCAGAAGTAGTGTGCTTAATCAGTTGAGTTGGGTTCAGATTTCGCTTGGTGTTGCCTTTTTACCATTGGAATTGAGGAATAGTTTAGTTTCTCTCTCCTTGAAGACTTCTTGGTGGGTTGAATCTATTAATGGAAATTCCTTGGAAAGGTTTCTCATTTATTAGTCTCCATGCATGAATAGTTGTTGGTTTCAGAACATTTGATATATTGCTAGTGAGGTTCTTGAGAGTTGTAGTTGATTCTAATTTGTTGGAATAGGCCATGGTGGTTAAAAGTATTTTTTTTTTCTTTTACTAGAGAAGAACCAATTTCATTGATTGAACATGAATGAATCCTTGCATGCCAAAAGTTGAACCCTTCTCAGAGAAAGTTGGGTGAAAGAGGAATGCCTCGACCATCAAGCTAACATCTCTTGGTCAAGCAACTTGAAAATTGAACACATCAAAGAAGCCATCCCAAATCGATGTAGTAAAGACGCAACTCCCTAAATGGTAGTTAAAATACTCCATTGCATTCCTATAAAGGATGCAATGCTGGAGATCCATCAAACCAAACCATATCCTCGGAACACTGTGTAAAGTGTTAATTATTTCATGAAGGACTTGTGAAGTAAAGAACTTTATTCTTTGAGAATTTAGCCTTCCACAATACAGAAAAGACCCGATGATTGAAAGGAAGGGGTCCACCAAACACCCAAAAAGTATTTACAAGAAAAAGCTTTTTAACTGCTAGGACACCAAAGACAAAAATCCCCTTTCCATAATAGAACCCTAAAACAAGAACAAAAGGCCAACAATGTTTGTCGCTTCCTTTCTGTCAATGGACAACAAAACCTATGATCAAGCTGAAGATTCTCAGAGCAAGAAGGAACGGGGGCCACCAAGTGATTCCTCATGGAGGAAAAATGATCTAAACGAGGGAACAAGGAGTAAAGGATTTTATCACCCAACTACTTATCTTCCCAAAAGCACCATCCCTCCTGTCACTGATCTCACACTAGATAAATGAACGGAAAAAGGAAAACCATCAGAAAGCTTTCCACGATTTTTTGGAAGTGCCTTTGAAATCCCCATTTTTTGAAACTTGTTTCTAGAATTCGGAATTTGGCTAAAAAAGAATTCGCTCTTATTCTTTCTAAATTCAACTATCGTAAAGATACAAATCATTGTAAAAAATTGGGAGGAAATAGGCTTAATTTTCAAAAATAAAAAACAAAAAGCAAAATAATTACAAAACGAAACCTAAATCATTGGATGGAGTAGAGACTGCAGAAAGTGTTACTTTGGTGGGGATTTGAATGTTGGACATTAAGGACGGATTTTGGAAGGATGTTAAGTTGGTTGGAGTTTACTTACTCTCGTGTGGAGTTGTTTGCTTGAACAGTACTACCATCTGGTGGAGTACAGCAGATCCTCTAATGAATGGGCTGACTACTAGATTAAATGTATCATCAGATGTGGCCTTACATGCCAATTGTTTTAGGCAAGCAGATGCAAGCAGATCCTTTTTCCTTTATTCTTTTCTGGTTTTCTTATGTTTCATAACTGGTTGGATTAGGGAAGTTTTATGCAATAGCTCTTACTGCTGTCTTCATAATTTCCAGGCCGATTTGCGCTTGGCTGATTTCCGTGCTAAACAGCGGGCAATGGAAGATGCCCTGATGGCTTTGGAGGTAAATCATATGTACTACTGTATTTGTTTCTTTGCTTAATTTCTCAAAACTTCTAGTCATGCGATTTGGTTTTGTATGCCTTGCCGAGTTTTAAATCCAAGAAAGATCAAAGATATGACTTTTTCTTTTCTTACTATTTTGTTTCAGTTTGTCAAAAATATTCATGATATGATGGTGAGAAAGATGTACAACTTGTGAGTTATTCTATTGGAAATCTCTCTCATTTGCCTCGTCTCTCTCCACTTTCCAACAAGAACCTATTTGATATCTAACAAAACTTTGGACATTCATATGCAGTCCTCAGTCAAATCAATCTGGTTTTCCAATTCCCAATGACATGATGGACCGTATAAAGCTAAAAAAAAATGGGAAGAGTCTAGATTTCTTAACCAGTGAACTATCAACTGATCGCATTTCTGCTATTCAGGTATCTTTATCTATAGTCATCGATAGTTTTTAATTCTGCAGTTTGCATCCTTATTCGCAATACCATCTTCTGAATGTATAGGAAATCTATTGGAGTATGGCCTCTGCCCTCTCTGAAGCTGATGGAATTGATTATACTGATCCAGAAGAGGTCTGAATTACCATATCAGTTTTTCAGACTGCCCATACCTTCCATTGCTCATACGTTTCGATCTTTTGTA
Organism: Cucumis melo; assembly: GCF_025177605.1. NCBI lineage: Eukaryota > Viridiplantae > Streptophyta > Magnoliopsida > Cucurbitales > Cucurbitaceae > Cucumis > Cucumis melo. Next base: position 17,145,791 of record NC_066862.1, read on the forward strand.
GCTTGAGCTGTTGATTAGAACTCTTATGGATCTTGATGCAATGGATGGCAAAAGCAGTGTATCACTACTTGCAGAATGTTCGAGTTCTCCAAATGAAAATACTAGGTATGCTGATTTTGACTCCTGGTGAACATGGTCATATAGTTTGCTTAGAATTGAGAGTATGTTTGGAGATGCTGGAACTTCTAAGTTTAAGCCTCCAGATTCAGAACTGAACTTAAAACCTCTGTTGGCTCACAAAGCTAGGCAACTTTCGATTACCAAAAAGGAAAAGAAAAACTGAGGACTGAATTCATGAGTTTTTATTGTTGCTGATATGCTGTTTTTTCTATCATTGAACCAATGAAGTGATCACTTACTTTGTCATTTTGATAATCAAGACAAGCACTGGCCAATGCTCTGGCAGCAGCCCCATCCATGTGGACTCTTGGAAATGCAGGCATGGGAGCATTGCAGGTAGGTGCTATCTCTCGGGATCTCACTCTCACTCACGGGGCTCTCGGTCAGAGTTTGATGCCTGTTTGTTGGTTTTTTGCAGAGACTGGCAGAAGATAATAACCCAGCAATTGCTGCAGCAGCGTCCAATGCCATCAAGGAGCTGAAGAAACAGTGGGAAATAGGAGAAGGAGATAGCTGGAGCTTTACAGTGAATCAAAAAGCTACCATGGAAGGCAGTGAAGCTGACGATGATGAAGATAATGCAGATCCATTATGATACATCTTTAAGTAAAATCTTTACTGTAGATAAGCTAAATTTAAGTGCATGTTAGAATCATAGAATTGAAAAAAAAAAAAAAGAAAAAAAAAAACCCTGATCATTGCTTTGTGATTGGTGGCTATTTTAAAGCAAACTTAATCATTTTATGTCATGGGATTTTCTGTTAAGGAAATATATTTTCTTAAGAAAAAGGAAATTCATAAAAGTTCTACACGAAGAGGGCAAAGAGAACACAGAGTCGTGGATACTTGCATCCAAAATCCATTAGGGAAAACTAGAAGATCAACAAGGATAAATATCTTCCGAAATGGAAAATTGAAAAAGGCGAAAATAGTTGGCAAATCCAGTAGCGTAATGAGTTACACGGTGAGCAGATCTGTTACAAACACGAGGACAACAGGAGGAGACACGAAATAACCGATTTGCCAAACTCCAAAATTCTTCACGTCCTTAATTTTCATAAAATTGATTGGGTGGTTATTAATTAAATTCATCACCACCCTAGCATTGGATATGCGGGAACTTGAGACATAGACAATAAAATTAAGATATAATTGTTAATTTATGTTTTAAAACTTGAAGTTTATAGTTTGAATTATATTATATTCAATAAAATGGTTATTGAGAACTTATCAGTGAAAATATAACTTTGAAGTTTTGAATCCAATAAACTAGGATCTTGAGACAATGTAGTGTAAACTTGAACTTTATGCAGAGACATCAAATTGGATCAAGTTTGAGTATATATCCTAAATGGTCTATAGTCTATAACTAAGTATTATTCTGGAGACACTATGGATGCATCCCGTTTTGTAGTTTGCACAAACGATGTGATCCTGAATCGTTCAGACATGGAAGTGAGAGCATCCTATGTAAAGAATTTATATTAAGTGATAACAACGTTGACTGTATAAAACTAACTATTTCAGTTATTGATGACTTAGGTAACTTAATTTTAATCCTTAGCTAACTATGAACTCCACAAGTAAGGGCAACTCAGTAGTGCTGGCTCAATAAGTCTCCCATTTCCATTTCAGGGGTAAACTCGAGTGAATGGCTAGGGACATATGGTGTAAGAGGAAATTCATCCTACCCATTTTGTCGTTAGTAGATAGGTTTTTTCCTTAACAACTGAATCCAAGTCTTGAACAAGAGGCCGCACCCTCTTATTGGCCCGAGAGGGATTCAGTTTAAAGGTTGGACTTTAAACCAATTGTTCAATAGTGGATCAAAATGTAGTGTTGGGACTAAAACGATATTTTGACCCAATCGATATTACGAACAACCTTTAAAGAACTAACTTACTGATCATGATTATATCAGATGGATAAATATATTTATAGTGAGAGGGGTGCAACTACAAGACTTTAGTGAAATGACCCGTTAGTTAAAGAATGTTGATTAGTTCGGTCTAAAAGGGTTTAGCTAGTTAATCTCAGATCGTTGGAGCCTATGATCTATAGGTTTATTAGGTCTCTTGCTAGTTATATGGAATTAACTTAGAACATTATGTTGGAATCATTCAAATTGTTCGAATTAGGTAAAGAGAGAAACTGAAAAAATATATGTGATATAACCGTCAATTATAAGTTTTTTATAGAGATTTATGTTAAATATGATTTAAATATTAAAAATATGAATAGAGATTCATATTCGGAAGTTTGCAATTGATGAAAATTGTCAAAGTTGTAAAAAGTTAAAATGTTGACTTTTGACTTTGAAGAGTCAAACTTTGACCAGCTTTACATTTAAATGTGATTTGAATTTTGGAATAATGAATTCAGATGCTCGGAAGGTCACAATTAGTCAAGACAAAAAAATGGTAAAAAATCAAAATGTTGACTTTTGACTTGAAAAAGTCAAAATTTGACTTTGATTTAAATGGTCAAATGACCATATTACCTTTGGAGCAAGTGGAAAAATCAAACATTTTTTTGGATACACTTAGTAGGATAAGTGGCTACATGAGATGTAGACACCTAACCCACTAAGTTCCACTAATAGTTAGTGAAATGTTAGATGTTGAGATTTTATAAACTAATTACATGTACTTTTGCATGTAATTAGGTTATAAATAGGCTCTTTTTCAATTGTTTAAAATTTTTTGATAGAGATTTATGTTAAATATGATTTAAACATTAAAAATATGAATAGAGATTTATATTCGGAAGTTTGCAATTGATGAAAATTGTCAAAGTTGTAAAAAGTTAAAATGTTGACTTTTGACTTTGAAGAGTCAAACTTTGACCAGTTTTACATTTAAATATGATTTAATTTTGGAATAATGAATTTGGATTCATGCTCGAGAGGTCACAATTAGTCAAGACAAAAAAAATTGGTAAAAAAATCAAAATGTTGACTTTTGACTTGAAAAAGTCAAAGTTTGACTTTGATTTAAATGGTCAAATGACCATATTGCTTCTGGAGTAAGCGGAAAAATGAAACATTTTGTTGGATAATCCCATTAACACTTAGTAGGATAAGTGGCGATAAGTGACTACATGAGATGTAGACACCTAACCCACTAAGTTCCACTAATAGTTAGTGGAATGTTAGATGTTGAGATTTTATAAACTAAATACATGCACTTTTGCATGTAATTAGGTTATAAATAAACTCTTTTTCAATTGTTTAAAAGCTTTTGAAATTTTGGAAAATTTTATAATTTACAAAATTTTACCAATTTCTTAATTTTCTCTCTATTTTAACCCTTATTAAACTCCACCTCCAATTCCCATTCCTCTCTTAATTTCCTTTACCTAATCGGGTCCCACAACTCGATTCTAAGTCTGGAGAATAGCGGATCAACATTACTGATGGTCCCCGATTTGAGTTTGTGAGGAGATTACGAGAAACAAAAAGTTATAAAGGTAAGTTTTGGGGGAAATTGCATTAGATGACAAAAAAAATTAGAAAAAACAGCCCATAGCACTTTTTTTTTTTTATATATTGCAAATATGACAAATAATTAGATATATCATATGACTATCAGAGGATTATTAGAGGGCTATCTGCTTCTATATTTTCTTCTTTTGCAATTTAGAAAATATAGTGACATGGGCCCTATTATCATAAAATTTTTTTTGCTATTTTTGCAAACGCCCCTACGTTTGACATGTTGATTACTAAATTGTTTATTTGCAATTAGAGTAGAATTTGATCCGTTTATTTGTTGCGCATGTCTCGTTTTTGATCATGTGGTATCAAAACATGCTTAATTTTACTCATTTACATATGGTGGGTGTCACTTTATTTGATAAACTGTGGGTTAAACTAAAATGGATATTTTGTGGTTTTAGCTCTAAGTTAAGTGTTATTTGTATTAATTATTGTAATTTGCATGTTAAAGAGTTTGCATTTGTTTCAAGAGTCTTTAGAGTTATGTTTAGGCTGTAATTGCAAAAATTAGGTGAGAGAAAATAAAAAAATTGATGAAGAAAAAGGATAGGTTCGTATAGGCCTTTCAGACCTAGATCCGACCCGAAGACCCACACATGGCCCGAAGCCTCAGTGCCTACCACCTGCCATCTCACATCCGATTTCCTTTGCGCGTTTGCTTGACCCACTTCCTTTCAGCCTAGCCTATGCCTGTGCGCCTGTATTTGACCTGGTCTAACCCGATTGGTAACCCATGCCCGGTGGTTCTCTATTGGGCTAAGCCGGTTTAAGCCCATTTCAAGGGTTTTGGGTTGGTCCAGAAGGTTATTAGGCCAGTTCAGCATATTTTTTGTGATTTTCAAGTCGGTTTGACAAGTTTGGGAACAATTATGTACTACATCAAATTATTTTTGTAATAATTTAGTTTTTAGCTTAATTTAAGAGCTAAAACCAGTCTTTAGAGTGGTTTTTTAATTAATTATGCATGTAATATATGTTTTAATTAAATTAAATTGTATATGCATAATGTATGACATATAGATTTAAAATCTTACTGTAGGTTAACATATTAATGCATTGAAAGTATGTCATAATGGATATAATGTATAGTATGCATGTTAACTAATTATTATCGTAATTAACTAATATGATTAGTTAATTTTTTAATTAATTAAATTATTTTTGATTAATTATGATTTAGTATAATTAATTAATTATTGATTTATTTAATTTATTTATGATTTAATTAAGAGTTAAATAAATTAAAATCTATATTAATTAACTTCTTTATATAATGGTTATATAATGCTTGTATGTAATAGGTTAGTTTATAGTTTTATAAGTGTTATAAAATCAAGTAGATTTTTATAATTAGGTCGATATTTTGTAAAACTGGTTACAAGAGGCTCACCTGATTCGATCTTGTATCGACAAGTCAGATAAGATGACTAATGTTGGAGGTTTTTAAGTTGACGATTTACGGAACACCTGCTACCTAAAGATCGTAATAAGTTCTTAAGCCCAGTCAACCTAGTTTATGAGCATGTGTGAGAGATGTGAGGTAATAAAATTGGTTTTTCTCCTAAACATTGTAAGTTAAAATTCGGTATAATGGTTATGCTAGATGTTTCACCTAGACTTAGGATTTATTTAAGTTAGCCTAAATATAATTTTAATTTTATGAGTATCCTATAAAACCATTATAGAACACTTCAGCTGGAGAAAAGTAGCGTACTTTTAGCTCTACGATTCCTAAGAGTTCAGACCACGAGGTCCATGCAAGGGTTTGGACCGTGTTTACAAACAGACTCCCTTTGATGAGTGTTTGAATGGATAAATATCAAGGTGAATAAGGAAGCAGTTCATAGTAAGTGGGTAAGGGATATGTGACAATACATCCTACGGTCTCTTCCATTAGGTTGCACCGTGAGATTTCTATAATGTGCCTGCTTGTCTGCTCTAAAACGACGTTCCCTTCGGAGGGTTGTATTATAGGATTCGAAATACCGTGAACTCCATATATGAATGGGGCCTCTTTGATCGGTTTTTATATTGACGTACTTTCCACTTTCGGGAGCATAATAATTCTTATATCTGAGATCTAAAATGTAGGGTTACACTTACAAGAATTACTAAGTTGTTAGTACATTCTTGACCAAAGTAATGATAACTAAGTGCTAAAGGAATATGGGATATTTAGGAGTTAGCATCTAGTCAAGATTGTCCTTGTTCAAAGGAGGAATAATCGACTACCCTTCAGTGGAGGTTATTATAAACATTTGAAATATTGTTGCAAAACATAATAATGATGGATATACTATTATTAATATTTAGTAAATTAATTGGTTCTTAAAGGATTGTAGTTTTTCACTAAATAAAGTATATTTTATTTTTTAGCATGAATAACTCAATAGTACAACTCTTAGCTTCTAAAAAATTTAGCAACGACAATTATGCGATTTGGAATTCAAACTTAAACAAAATACTAGTTGTAGATGATTTTTAAGGTTTGTCTTAACTAAGGAACGTCCTCAAGTCCCCATCTCAAACTCTAACCAAAATGTTCGAAAAGCATATGATCGATGGGTTAAGGCCAATTAAAACTCGTAGTTTGTAGCTTAAATTATATTATATTCAATAAAGTGGTTATTGATGACTAATTAGTGAAAATAGAATATTGTAATCTTGAATCCAATAATTCTTGTAAGTATAAAACTGACTATTTCGATTATTGATGACCTAAGTAACTTAATTTTAATCTCGAGCCAACTATGAACTTCTGTTCAAACGAAATTATATGTAGACCTACATTAGTGAGGGCAGCTCAACAACGCTGACTCAATAAGCCTTCCATTTCAGGAGTAAGACCGAGTGGATGGCTAAGGACATAGGGTGCAAGATAGAATTCACTCCTACCCATTTTATGGTTAATAGATAGGTTGTTTTCTTAAAAACTAAATCCAAGTCTTGAACAAGGGGCCCTACCCTTTCATTGGTCTGAGAGGGATTCAGTTTAAAGGTTGGACCTTAAATTGATGGGTCAATATTGGATCAGTGAGACTTAAGGAACATGTAGTCTGAGGGGTAAAACGGTATTTTGACCTTGTCAAGGTTATGAACAACTTGTAAATGATTAACTTACTGATCATGGTTATATTAGATGGATATAAATATATCTATAGTGAGGACAGTGCAACTACGAGACTTTAGCAAAATGACCTGCTAGTTAACGAATGTTGATTAGCTCGGTCTAAAATTTTTTAGCCAGTTAATCTTGGATTGTTTGAGTCCAAGATCTATAGGTCCATGAAGTTCTCTTGCTGGCTCATATGGAATTAACTTAGAACAACATGTTAGAATAATTCGAATTGTTTGAATTAGGTAAAGAGAGAAAAATTGACAAATATATGTGATATAACCGTGGTTATAAGTTTTAGATAGACCCACACGTGACCTGGAAGCCTCAGAGCCTTCCACCTATTGTCTCGCATCCAGTTTCCTTCTTGTGCTCGCTCGACCTATTTCCTTTTGGCCCAACCTACATTTGTGCACCCATACTTGACTTGATTGAACCCAGTTGCTAACCCACTCTTGGTGGTTCTCTGTTGAGCTAAGTCGACTTAAGCCTATTTGATGGGTTTTGGATTGATCCAAAAGGTTATTGGGTCGGTTCAACCTTTTTCTGGTGATTTTCAAGCCGGATGGAGTTATTCGGGAGGATTTATGTACTACATCAAATTATTGTTGTAATAATTTAGTTTTTAGCTTAGTTTAAGACTGATAAAAGAAAAAAAATTGAAGCATCACATTAAGGTAAATACACAAAATCGGGCATATCCCTTTTATTTTCAAAATACAAGTCTGAGAACCTTCCTTGTTGAAGCAACTTCCGAAAACTGCAGTGTTGTTGAACGAAATCGACTGGCATTACTATTTTAATTCATTTTCTATGTAAGAAAGCTAGGATTTTGCAAAAGAGGACGAGTAGAAAGGAAAAAATTTTGTGGTTGATTTTTGTTTCGGTAAGTAATTTATGATCATTCTGATAGAATTTACACATGCATAATGAAAATCAGATCTAAATTTTACTCTAATTGCTAAGATTAACATGCAAAGATTTAAACTCTAAATTAATTTAAAATTAGGGTTTTTAGAATACTTACATTCAAAGCTCCGATTTTTTCTTAAACCACCACTAAGGTTGATCTACTATCCTCCAAACTCAAAATCGGGTTGTGGAACTGTTGGATGAAAGAACCGTGATAGAGAAAGAAATGAAAATGGATTTATGGAAGAGAGGCTAATATATTTTGGTTGGGCTAATATTTTGGTGTCTCTCTCCACACCTAAATCAAACAATTTGACTCATTTCATCATATTGTTCTAAGTTTATTTCATATGAGCTAGCAAGGGAACCTTATGAACCTATAGATCATGGACTCGAACAATTCAAGATTCACTGGATGAACTCTTTTAGACTGAGCTAATCAACATTCATTAACTAATGGGTCATTCCACTAAAGTCCTGTAGTTGCACTCCCCTCGCTATAGATATATTTGTGTTCATTTGATATAACCATGATAAGGAAGTTAATCCTTCACACGTTGTTTGTAACCTTGACTGAATTAAATTATAGTTTTACCCCCATGACTACATCTTGCTCCTTAAGTCTCATTGATCCACTATTGAACAATTGGTTTAAGGTTTAACCTATAAACCAAATCCCTCTTGTACCAATGAGAGAGTGGGGCCCTTTGCTCATGACTTGAATTCGGTCCTTAAGGGAACAACCTATCTAATAACCCTAAAGTGGGTAGGAAAGAATTCCGTCTTGCACCCTATGTCTCCAGCTATCGATCTGATCATACCCCTGAAATGGAAGATTTATTGGGTCCGCGTTAAAGAGTTGTCCTCACCTATGCACGCCTAAGGATAATCTCATGTGAATAGGAGTTCATAGTCTGCTCAAGATTAAGATTAAGTTACCTAGGTCATCAATAATCAAAATAGTTTATTTTAAACAGTAAACAACGTTAAAACGTAAAAGTGACTATTCATGGTTCAGTCTTATGTAAACTCTTTACATAGGATGTCCCCACTTTTATGTCTCTATATGAACAATTCAGGATCACATTGTTTGTACTAACTATAAAAGAGGTTACATCCATAGTGTCTCCAAAATATGATGCCTAACCTTATTCGTATACTATAGATTATTTAGGCTATATACTCGAACTTGATCCACGTTTATGTCTCTACATAAAGTTCAAGTTTCCTCAAAATAATCTGGAGATCTTAGTTTATTGGATTTAAGATTATAATAATTAATTTTATTAATAATTTCTCAATAACAACTTTATTAAATAGAATATGATTACAAACTACGAGTTGTAGGACATAAATTCCAACACGTTCTTCACTAAACTTGTCAGGGTATATTATGTACATTACAGAACATTTGGTATGAAACTGAAATTGAGATTTTTTCCAAACCTATTTTAGGGTTCGAACAATAACAATGTGCTTTCAACGAAATCGAGAACTAATTAACTTTTCTTGTGGAATCAACATGCATGTGTTTTCTTGCATAACTTTTTATGAATGGAAATATTGTATGAGATAAATGAATGTTCTAAATAAGTAGAATGAAGCTTGAAATAATATTTAATTTTACCCTTGAAAATCTAAAGAAAATCTGGTAGTTATGGATTTTATATGGGATATCTATCATTGATATTCTATTATACAAGGTCTAAGATATTAGTATATATGTTCAAATACTTTGGGATTTTCACATTTTTGTACTGATGTTTATATGCTTTTGTTGTCAAAGTAAAAGACGATGTGTAATTCTACCATGGTATGCAGGGTATGTGTGTTAGTGTATTATACACGTTCAAATATTTACTTTGTGGTATTTCACGGGTATGATGTGGTGTATTTCTAATTTCATTAATGCTATGTTAGTGGTATATCGTGTGTTGATTGTTTTAAATTGATATGATTTGAACATTCGTATATTTAGATTTTCGGAAATACTTGTTATAATGATGCTATAGTTGCAGCAGTGGTTACTTAATGATAATGATATGTTTACTTATAGTTGGAGATGTGGTTTGCAAAAGGATTGGTTCTGAAAGACGTAGAAGCGAAAGAGTATTTGGTCCAACTTCTAGACCAACAAAGTCAAACAAAAATAATCTTATTATTATAGGATGTAGAGGTGATTGTGTATTTCAATGATAATTGTATCTTAAATATACAAGGTATTATATGCTTCAATAAAACTTATTAATCATATACATCGGATATTATATGAAATTATTCGAATTACTAATCATATATAATGTATAGGATGAGCCCGTAGAAAGTAAGAAAATTATTACTCAGATTTTGAAGAAACATTTGATGACTGCCCCTAGGACTATCCTTCTCTAGCCGTGGTGTTTCCACGAGATGATGATTATAATCAAACCAAACCACAAGGGACACAATTAGCGACTTATGAAGGAAAGATGGATGTCAAACATATTAACTATTATTCTACTATATACATTAGTTAAGTTGTGTTTAATAAATTATAATATTATGGGGAGAAAGAAGATCAAATGATCAAAATGAACCAAACATTGTGATGGAAACTCTTGAACACAAAATTTCAGTAAATGAATAATAGGTGTATATTTGTAAATATAGTTATAATATTGAACTAGGTATATATGCTAATAATATTTGTATATGAACTTCTTTTGAAGATTAATGAAGAAGTCGGAACATCGAAAGTACATAACGATGGAAACTCGAAATCAGAAGAAGTACATATCTGACAAAATACTTATCGTATACAAATCATTTATTTATTCGAATCTAATAATTTTTAATTTTACATACAATTTATTAGGATAATGTACCACCCATGACGGGAAAATCAATATAAAAAACTAATAAAGGTAAAGGAAAACAAAGACCTACCACTAAATATATATATTTGTGTGTATTTTACAATATATTATTAATTTCTAGCAAAATTTCCATGAAGGGAAAATACAAAAACACACGGTAGGTATTGAGAAAGAGGATGAGAGGTAATGAAGAGTAAGAAAGAAAAATAAAAACAAAGGAAATCAATTAAAAAGGAAACCAGGAGGGAGAAAAGTGCAAATAGAGCACCGCCTAAGAAGGTATTATTCCCCACTAAATTGTATGTGATCTATATGGTGTAATATTTGTATAGATATTGATGTATATTTAAAAAGTTTCTCATTTAGAAAGCTAAATCAGAGAAGAAAGCTGTAGCTAGTAAAAAAATCTAGTCGGGTGTTTCAAAACGAATCGAGAAGGATGATGTATATGAGGTATACCAAATAATATGTGAATATACTGGATGATATATTGTATAATATGACTTATATATTAGTATGTATTCAATGTAATATGGTTTCATCTCTACATTTTTTGCATGTTGCTCCGTTGATTTTAAAAAGGGATAAATGGTCTAGGGTACAAAAGCTTAGTATTTATGCTCAAGTTTTAAGTAACATACATAAAGAAGACTAGCCGATGAAAAACTAGAGATTTGTAAGGAATCACCTTTTGGAAGTTTCCTAAAACTTAAAATAACAAAATTTCCAAGTCAACTCCTATATCACTTAATTAGAAGGCAATGCAACCTTATAAAAGAAGACGTGCTTTGATTTAATTTTGAGGGAAAATTGTTTGTTTTGGAAATAAGGAGTTTGAAAAAATAACCGATCTAAACTATGAGGCCTTGCCAACATTAGACATGGAGAAACTAAAGGGTAGGTTCTTAGATAAATACTTTAATACTAATGTAACGCCCCGAAAATTTAAGGTAAAATTTTTCTCGTTTTATGTAAAATTCAAGTTGATATAATAATAATATAATATTAATTATATTATTATTATTAATGTTTATTTTATTGGTTATAATATTAATATTATAAATATTATCATTATTAATATTTATTTTATTTGTTATAATATTAATATTATAATTATTATTATTATTTAATATTATAGTAATATTATAACATTATTATTACATAATATTAAATTATTATTTATTTAATATTAATACTATTAATATATTATTATTATTTCTTTATTATTATTATTATTATTTAATATATATATATTATTATTTATTTTAATTTATTTAATATTAATAATTTTAATAATTATTTATATATACCTATTTTGTTAAATATATATATATATGTATTTTAAAAAAAAAAAAAAAAAAAAAAAAAAAAAAAAGAGAGAAAAGAAAACCCTAGGAGTCGCGCGCGCCGCCTACCCCCCCCCCCCCCCCGTCCTTCTTCCGTTTTTCCCTTCTTCCTCCTCGCACGCGCAAACACCCCAGCCTCATCCATCTCCGTTTCCTCTCCCTTCCGCGCCGCGCCACCGCCCGAGCCTTCCACCTTCTTCGTCGTTTCATCTGCCCGGCGCCGCAGCCGTTTCTCTCCCTCCATCTTCGTGTCCGTTTCGGCGCCGCCAACCGTGCCTCCTTCTTCTCTCATCTCTTCTCCTTCCGACGCACCGCCACCATTTCTTCATCTCCGCCTCCGTCCGCGAACGTCGAAGTGGTTTACGCCGGCAGCCTCTCCGTTCTCATCTCTTGATTCAGACGCCGGCAGAAACAGAGTGGAGCGCCGTCGCCGCCATCGCCGGGTTGTTTTTGGGTCTGTCGTCGCGCGCAGCCGAGGAGATCGTGAAGCCGAGCCGCCATCCAAGCCGCGAGCCGAGCCCCAAGCCGAGCGAGCCGCGAGCCGAGCCCCAAGCCGAGCGAGCCGCGAGCCGAGCCGCGAGCCGCCGAGCCGAGCCGCGAGCCGCCGAGCCGAGCCCCCAAGCCGAGCGAGCCGCGAGCCGAGCCGCGAGCCGAGCCCCAAGCCGAGCGAGCCGCGAGCCGAGCCGCGAGCCGCCGAGCCGAGCCGCGAGCCGCCGAGCCGAGCCGAGCCGAGTCCAAGCCGAGCCGAGCCACCTAAGCCTTCCTTCCTTCTTTTCGGTTCACGGTGAGTTTTCGGTAAGGTTTGTTCTGATGAATTCCCTAATGTTACCTAGTCCGATTCGGGTTTGAATGTTGGTTTAAGATATGGCCCTACTTTTCTCCCTTGAAGGTAGCGCAGAGTTGACGCTTAAGTTCTCGGGTTCCGCGGCAGACCTAGTTGGAGTTAGCTTCCTTTCCTTGGGTAAGTCAACGGTTATCGCTTCCGACCCTTTTAAAACAACTGCTACTAAAGTCATCCACTAAAACCTTCGTGTTTCGTTTAGGTGGATCTGTTGGGCGTAGTTTTCAATCGAGGGGCATAACCGAGTTTCAGGTAAGGGTTTTCCTACTACTGGACCCCGAGTCCAGGTTAAAACCGTAGTAATCCACAGGGGATTACACGTTAGTGACTGTACTGAATATCTGTATGCGTGTTGACTGTTAAGTACTGATATTATATTCTGTCTGATGAAATTATACTGTGACTGCTGTTTGTGGATTGAAATTATATGTTGATGGACCTTAACGTTACGGTCTAGTATGTATTAAACACTGATCTGGATGTGGTTCATGAAGTGTGGACGGGGAAGGACAGTGAGTCCGGCTTTGGTTGGTTAGTCGATTGGACCTAGGGTTTCCCTATTTGGCGTGCGAATCGGTAACGCATAAAGCAACTGAGGGTGTAGGTGTTTAAACCTATACTATCTGACTGACAAAGCCTATGGCGGGACTGTAATATGAATGTCGTTGAGATGTGACTGATGTAGACAGTTGGGTAAGGGCCGAGGGGTAACGGTTAGCTTCATCTATGGGGTAGTGTGCCTTACGGATATGTGCATCCTTCGGGAGCACTAGACTGATATGTGTATCCTCCGGGAACACTAGACTGATATGTGCATCCTTCGGGAGCACTAGACTGATATGTGTATCCTCCGGGAACACTAGACTGATATGTGCATCCTTAGGGAGCACTAGACTGATATGTGCATCCTTCGGGAGCACTAGACTGATATGTGTATCCTCCGGGAACACTAGACTGATTTGTGTATCCTTCGGGAGCACTAGACTGAGATGTGCGTTCTACGGAACCACTAGACTGTTATGTAGGGTACCCCCAAATAGGAAGTTAACTGTTGTTCCCTAACGGGCCCAGTAGTGGGTCCCTTACTGGGTATGTTTATACTCACCCTTTCCTTTCTTTAACTTTTCAGGTAGGGGTACAGCGAGGGGCAGACCGACGAGAGGCAGGAAGGAGGCGTGAAGGCCATATGGACGCGTCCGTTTTTCTTTCGCTTCCGCTATGTATTTTGTCAGAATATTTTGATTGTGATTTTTGGACTGGTGACTTGACATTTTATTTTGTGACTTTTTGAGGTATTAAAAATAGGGCCCGAAACTGTCTTTTGTAAGGTTTATAATGTTTTACTGAATCGTATCTGGTCTGTTTTAAATTTTATTTTGAATGGTCGAGTTTTGGTATTTGGTAGTGACCTCAGCTTAGTCCGGAAAAGTTGGGTCGTTACAACTAAAGAGCTTATACCAAGGTCATTTGTATCTTACCTGTTTAACGAGTTCATGAAATAAAAGATGAACACAGGGTCAAAGTGGCAAAACTCTACTTTTTATCAAACTTTCTGCAGGGGAAACAAATAACAACAAGGGTAGATGTGGAACATATTAAATTGTTGGATGATAAGGGTCAGTTTGATATCTATCTTTGGGATAGAATAACATACCACATCATAATTGACTCAATTAAAAAATCAATTAAGAATCCATCTGCCCTAGCTATAGGGATCTTAGGATTTCCATATGCTCTTCTAGTTTGGGCGTTGAGTGCATCCTATTGTTAACGGGACCTCACATTTTTTGTGCTTAAAAAGTAGATGACAAAGAGCCGAGAATATTAAATTGGGTTGGTGATGTTTACCCTGAGTGGAAAGACCTGGCTTCTAAGGTGTTTGACAATGAAGAGATAGTATATTATAAATATGTTTCATGTTTCATGTTGTCTGGTATATATTATGTATATAATCATGTATAATGTAATTAACATATATATGTCATTGTACTAGTAGTTAGTATTCAATGAAATGTTGCCTAAAGAGGAAGAAAAGGAACAGAGGACTTATCATCAAGGAGAAATCTCCAGGCAACAAGAGAGGACATATGAGGAAGGTGAATCTCTAAAACAAGGACATGCATAAGGACCGACCGGATATTTCACAATACTTTCTGATATACTGGATGATGTATTTGTAATAATCGTGCGTCAACATTAAACCTTTGTCGACGTCGTCTCGTTTTCATGTCAGGAGTGCCTTTCACGACACATCACTCACAACACCCTTGTCGATGTCCTTTTTTGTGTTGACGTAGCCTCTCCCGACATAACTCTGACTTCTATCGACGCATCTCTGCATCGACAAATCCCCTACTTCTTGTAGTGTATAGATGTATGTTTCTAGGTTAATGGGAGTTTGGCGTTGATCCTCAATGGAGATCGACGATTGGTTTCCAACAATTTCGGCTCTATGGATGTATGTTTCTGAGTTAATGGGAGGTTGATGTTGATCCTCAATCAAGATGAAGAAGGTGGAACGATTTGCGAGAGAATTTAAGGTTTTGAGTGTTTATTTGAAGTTTTGAGTTTTGTTTTTATAAATATTTTGATTTGATGTTGTTTTGGAATGTGAGTCTTAATTATGGTGTATTTTTGATTTTACAATGATTGTATTTTAGAACGTGTCATTTGTACTAGAGTAGGGGAATTTGAGCTTTATTTGTAACAATTTATTATTCCATTTCTTTTTCTTTTTTGCCATTTTTATAATTAAAATCAAATTTTGCTATTTTTACGAAGTAACTTCAATTTTTGCTATTTATCTAGTTGTCCCTTTTAATTACTGAACATGAACCAATTTATAATTTCTAAAATGAGCTTGGCTTTTTTTGTGAAGATGTGGCAAAACTTAATCGGCTAAAATTTCTCATTTAATAAACACTTATTACGCCGTGTATTTCATATTTTGGAATGCATTCTATCTACATTTTTAAAAATCAAGCCACGTTTTGATTTTTTAGAAAACAAAAAATAATTTCGAAAACGTGTTTTTATTTTTTAGAATTCAACTTTTTTTTATTCAAGAAAATTGAAAATTATTATAAGTAATGTAGAAGAAATAAACATAATTTTCAGAAAGTAAAAGCCATAAACCACGTCATACCAACATAAATAATTATTCAACGTTTAGTTTTAAAATTTTAGCTAAGTTTAAAACACTAGTGAAAAATAAATAACAAAATAAAAATAATTATAGTTAAAAGTATGGGAAATTATGGCCCATGTAACAAAATAAAAAAGTTCATGACGGTGATCATTTTTTTAAATATTTCAGTTTTGTCCTTTCTTATCATCGTTTTTCTTATCATCGTTTTTCTTCTTTTTCTCTTTTGTGATTTTTTTCTTTTCATCGCCTTTCTTCTCTTCTCTTTTTTTTTTCTTTTCAAACTGTTATTTGGTTCAAGATTGTGTACCAAATATACAAGATTTTTTTTTAAAAATATTATTTGGTTGTTCAAGATCGTGTACTAAATATAAAAGATTTTGAAAAAAACATCGTTTAGATTTGGGTAGCCAAATTTAAACGACCATGTACAAAAAAATAAACGATCATGTAGCCAAATCTAAACGATGATGTACCAAAGAATCTCGAAAAAAAATATTTTGATTTGGTTATCCAAACCAAATCTATACGATCAAATCTAAACGATCGTGTACCAAATCTAAATGATCATGTAACCAAATTAAACGATCATGTGCTACATAATAGTCGAATCTAAACAATTATGTACTGAATATATTATGCATGTTGTTGATGGAAGCATTTTTTGTATTTTTCATTGTGAGTTTGAGTTTTTTCAATTTTTAAAATTGTTTTATACAATATAAATATTATGTCGATTTGTTATATTTTTTAAAAGACCCTAGTATTTAATTAAAAAAAAAAAATACCACACGGCCTAAATTTTTAGTTTATCATCGGAGTCAATCAATCGAGTACTTGAAACATAAATCAATTATTATTTACTTAAAATATAATCATAAAGAAACTATTGGTGTGGATATACTCTAGCCGACCATTAAATGCATATTTATATTTATGATAATCAATTTTGCTGTGCTTCTTTTGAAAAAGAAAACATATTTACTCGCGGTCATTAACCACATATTTCTCAATTATGACACTTGATATACTTTGACCAATAATTTGATTTAAATAAAAAACTTAATTTAACTATATATAGAGAGCTAAACTAATTAAGAGATATGTCATCTTCTAAAAGAGATTCCAACCTCTTGTTTGACAAATGATTAACTTAATTTGTTGAAATTTGAACTTTGTATTAATTCCATTCTTGTGAATACAATTTCTAATTTTTTATCCTTTGATTATTTCTCTAAAAAAATAAACTTTAATCTTTAAATTTGATAAACTTCTTGGATGATAAATTTTTTACTTATTGATCTTCCTAGATGATCGGCCATTAGGATTGATGATCTTTTTAAATGATCATTCTTCAAATTGCTTGAAAAAACTTGAATTGACCTTTAGCTTGTTGATCGGTTTGAATCAGCTTCTAATTTGTTGTTCAACTTGGATCGGTCTTTCACTTGTTGATCAACTTGGAATGGTTTGTGTTGAATTAGCTTAGGTCGGTCTTTGGTTTTCTGATCTACTTGAACCAACCTTTAGTTTGTTAACAACTTGGATCGAACCAACTTAGATCAGCCTTGCCTTGTCAATACTTGGATCGCTTTTTGGCTTTGTTAATCGTTTGAGATCAACTTTTGGTTTGTTAATCTACTTGGATCGAGTTTTGGCTTGTTGATCTGCTTGGATCAGTCTCTGGGTTATTGGTTGACTTGGATTAGCTTTGTTGAATTGGCACAGACCAACCTTGTTGGTCAGTTGGGATCAACTTTTGATATGCCAATTTGCTTGGATCAACCTTTGATTTGTTGATTTACTTAGATCAACCTCTAACTTGTTTGTCCTCAAATTCTCTATGTTTATGTAACGCCCCGAATTTTCGAGGTAAACTTTTACCGTTTTATGTAATTTTTCGGGAATTTTAAATTTTGGATTTATTTCTGAAATTCTGAAATTAATATTTGTAAATTATATAATAATAATATAATAGTAATTATATTATTATTATCATTAATATTTATTATAATCTTTATATATATAATTTGATATTAATATTTTCTTTTATTATTATTATTATAATTTATTATTGTTATTATTACTATTATTTAATATTATTATTATTGTTATTTAACATTATTATTACATTAGTATTAATTAATATTATTATTTATTATATTATTATTATTATCATTATTATTATTATTATTATTAAATATTATTATTATTATTATTTATTTAACTTAATATATATATATATATATATATATATATATTTTTTTTTTAAAAAAGAGAAACCCTACTTACCGCGCGCGAGCCCCCCCCATCCATTTTCTTCGTTTCATCTTCCTTGCGCCGCCGCACCCCCCCTCGAGTTTTTCTTCCTCATTTTTCCCGACGGTCATCGCCTTCTTCTTCATTCTCTTCTCCATCCGACAGCGACGCCGCCTTCATCTCTCTTCCTCCGACGCGTCTCCGTCTCTGTCCACGTCGTCGAAGCTTTCCAGCTTCGACGTTCGACCGCCGCGGCCTCCCCTCTATTCTGTTTTCCTCTCGGGCTCACGATGCCGGCCACCGGCGTGCGCCCCACCTTCCGTCGACGCCCAATCGCTCTCCGTCGCGTTGAAGCGAAGCTTTTCCGTCGTCGAACGCCGGAGGCCGATGTTCGTGGTCGCCCCGGTTACAAGCAGACCCAGCCGAGCCGCGAGCCACAAGCAGATCCAGTCGAGCCGCGAACCACAAGCCGAGCCGAGCCGTAAGTTGACTTGAGCCGAGCCGCGAGCCGAGTCAAGCCGAAGATCGAGCCGAGCCGCGAGCCACAAGCCAAGCCGAGCCGAGCTGTAAGCTGACTTGAGCCGAGCTGCAAGCCGAGTTAAGCCGAGTCGAGCCGAGCTGAGCCGAGCCGAGCCGAGTTGAGCCGAGCCGAGCCGAGGCCAAGCCGAGCCGAGCCGAGTTGAGCCGAGCTGTGAGCCGAGGCCAAGCCGAGCCGAACCGAGAGTGAGCCGAGTTGTGAGCCGAGGTCAAGCCGAGCCGAGCCGAGAGTGAGCCAAGCCGAGCCGAGCCACCTAAGCCTTCCTTCCTCCACTCCGGGTCACGGTGAGTTTTCGGTAAGGATCGTTTTGATGAATTCCCTAATGTTGCTGCATCCGATTCGAGTTTGAATATTTGAAATAAGATTTGGTCCTACCTTTTATCCCTTGAAGGTATTAAGGAGTTGTCGTTCAAGTTTTCGGGTTCCGCGGCAGGCTTGGTTGGAGATAGCTTTCCTTCCCTCGGGTAAGTCAACGGATGTCGCTTAGGACCATTTAAAATGACTTCTACTAGTGTCATCGATTAAGACCTTCGTGTTTTCGTTTAGGTGGATCCGTTGAGCGTGGACTCGATCGAGGGGCATAACCGAGTTTCAGGTAAGGGTTTTTCCTACTACTGGACCTCAAAGCGAGGCTGGAACGTAGTAGTCCGCAGGGGATTACACGTTAGTAATTGTACCGAATAAATATATGGGTGATAGACTTTTAGACATTGTCATTATATTCTTGTCTGATGTAAGAGAAATGCGACCGCTAGTTGTAACTTGTGCGCTATCGGGTATAAGGAGCTTCTTGTTAGTAGACCCCAATGCTAGATGTCCGGTACAGTGTGGTTATGTTAACGGGCTACGTGGTAGGTTGGAATTGTATGTCGATGGACCTTGAAGTTACGGTTACGCGTATGGCAACTGAGGATGTAGTTGTTTAAACCTGTACTATCTGACTGGCAAAGCCTATGGCGAAATTGTAATATGAGTGTTGATGGGGTATGACTGTTGTAGACGGTTTAGTATGGACTGAGGGGTAACGGTTAGCTTCATCTATGGGGTAGTGTGCCTTACTGATATGTGCATCCTTCGCGAGCACTAGACTGATGTGTGCATCCTTCGGGAGCACTAGACTGATGTGTGCATCCTTCGGGAGCACTAGACTGATATGTGCACCCTTCGGGAGCACTAGACTGATATGTGTATCCTTCGGGAGCACTAGACTGATATGTGCGTTCTACGGGACCACTAGACTGTTATGTAGGGTACCCCTGAATAGGAAGTTAACTGTTGTTCCCTAACGGGCCCAGTAGTGGGTCCCTTACTAGGTATGTTTATACTCACCCTTTTCTTTTCTTAAACTTTTCAGGTAAGGGCACAGCGAGGGACAGACCGACGAGAGGCAGGAAGGACGCGTGAAGGCCATATGGACGTGTCTGGTTTTCTTATTGCTTCCACTATGTATTTTTGTCTGAATATTTGGTTTGTGATTTTGAACTGATGACTTGAGTTTTTGTTTTTTTGAGACTTTTATGACTGATTTAAAATAGGGCCCGAAACTGCTTTTGTTTTGTAATGTTTCTAACGTTTTTAATGAATCGTAACTGGTCCGTTTTAAATTTTATGTTGTGTGGTCGAGTTTGGTATTTAGTAGTGACCTCAGCTTAATCCGGAAAGTTGGGTCGTTACAGTTTAGTTATATACTTTTGATTTGAGGAAGCAGAGCATATTGATGTTTTTGAAGTTGAGGTCTTGGAATAATGTTTGTATCTTCAAAGAACTTCAACATTTAGATGTGGTCAACTTCAAGTTAGAGACTTTTCTTATCGTTGTCAAGAGTATAAATTTTTCAAACTCCTTCAAATGTAGGAAAACTTATCTATTTATAAAGTTATCATAGTGGAACTTGTGGTTTAGGCTTGATTTATCTATAAACTTGGCCCTTAAGCCCAACTAATCGAATTTGGGTCTTATTTGACATTTGCACCAAAATTAAGCTTTTTTTTAAAGAGATAACCATGTAAATAGAAAAATAGTAAATAACAAACGGAAAAATAACAAACGAAAAAATAACAAATCCTCTATTGATTTATAGCAAAACCGTCAGCTGTAGACTTTTTTGACTTTTTTATACCCAATTATACCTCTTTATATAGGTCAATTCATTTCTTATAGATACAATGTATTTGGATAAGTCAAAAAAATAAGGCAGAATATCACAGATCATGAATACAGTGTATTTGTAAAAACCTTCAGTTTTATAAATCTTAACTAAATATGATAATTTCTTGCTGAAGAAAATTGTACCAACATCCCCTAAAAATATCGTTTTAATTTCTACCAGATTTTTGGATTATTAGGATTTAAATTAATTTATTAACAATTTATGTCTATATATATAATTCATAATAGATATGTTTAATAATGATTTGAATTCAAATTTTAGATAATACCCTTGTAGCCACCTAATTTTGTCCAACATTAATTAAAATCAATTTAATTGTTAGATTAATTTTTGCCTTAATTTGACTTATTTTGAATTTTGTTATTAACTACCTTTTATAAAAAATATATGTTATTTATTTAATTACTTTTAAAGTTTTGTGGGTTGTTTGGTTAGAGTAACTAATTCAATTAGTTACTCTAACTAAGGTATGTGAAATACCAAATATGGTAATGTTTTTGAATTTGATTTTTGGTTATTAAAGGCTCCAAGCCATTTTGATATCAATGCTAAAGTTGGTATTATTTTCAATTTAAAAAAAAAATAGTCATTTTGAATTTTATAAATAATCTCTTCTTCATCCATGGGAGACACAAAAACATAAAGAAAAGGCCACACAAAAAACCCTACAAATTTTTACAACCTTCACAATCACTCTTCTTCATCTAAATCTCTAACCTCCATATCCTCTACTTCTTTTAACTTTGCTATCTTCTTTAAAAAAAAAAATCAAAAGATCTACGACATCCATTTTTTATTATTGTTTATTTGATATGTTCTTGTCTTTTATATGTTATTTAATATTTTATTTATCTCATCTTTTGTGGTCCATTTAATATGTTATTGCTAATAATTGCTTGAGTTTGATAACATTTTAAATTATTTTTTCTTTTAAAAAAAAACATCGGATGACGAAATCTAGGAAATTTGGGAGTCCATTTCTTAGAATTCTTGAGGTGAAGAAATAGATTCTTTGGAAATCAAAGATTGGTCTCCAATATGTTTTTATTAAAATCTCACTACGTTATTTTATGTTTGCATAATTTTTTATGATGCTTCTTTACTCTTGTTTCTACTTAAAATTTTTGATATTTTAAAATTTTTCTATTTAAAAATCTCTAAATTTTTAAAACTTTCACAAAACTCTTTTTTTTATATATATATATATCATTTACAATTTTTTTTAAAGTTATAGTTTTTTATGTTTTTTCAAACATTCAAAATTTAATATATGATTTCATAAGGTTTCTTAATCAATTTTTTCTAATAACTTATATTGTTTTTCTTAAACAAAATCCAATGACGGAATCTAGGAAATTTGAAAGCCTGTTATCTAGAATTTTGAGGTGAGGGGTCACGTATTTAGGAGTCCAAGATTTGATCCCAAGAAAAAATGATTTTAGTTAATATTTTTTAAAACAACATCTCTTTATTAGAAGACTATTCCTATGATGGATTTTGTGAAATTGTACTAATTTCTCACTTTCTTGAGGTGAGGAAATTTTCTTCAATATAGTCTAATTGATGTAATGTTCTTCACTTATTTTATAAAATCATTGCTTCAAATGTTGGAGAAATGAGGGGTAAAATAAGATATTGTTTTTTTTTTAAAATTAAAGAATATTTATAATTCAAGATTTAAAATTTGGCCACCATTTTCTAAACGGGTATTCTACCGTGCTAACACCTTCTTTATACACAAATGACTGCCCAAACTCAACCCTAGTTTTCGCAGACCATTATTTATTTATTTATTTAAAATTGTTTACTTTATTTTGGTGTGCAATCGCACCGTAAAAGGGATTGGTGGCAACTCCTATTTTGTTCTATTTGTAAAAAGACAAAAAAAAAAAAAATCTATTGTGCAACTTTCATTTTGGGGTTTTTTAAAAAAGATAACAAAAATTTAAAATATTTACACTGTATAAAATAATTCCGAAAACAGAAAAAAACCAGACCCACAATGAAAAATACCAAAAATGTCCCGTCAATAATGCACGCAATATATTTGATATACAATTGTTTATATTTGGTTATTGTTTAGTACACGATCCTTTAGATTTGACCATTTAAATTTGGATAGATAAATCTAAACAATTTATTTTTTCAATCCTATCGTATAATTTAGTTACACAATTGTTTATTTTGGTTATATGATCGTTTAGATTTGGGTGGCCAAATCTAAATGATTTGTTTTCAAAATTTGGTACACGATCGTTTAGATTTGACTAAACGAATTTGTTCAGAATTCTTTTGGTACACAATCGTTTAGATTTATTTACACGATCGTTTATTTTTCAAAATTTTTTGGTACACGATCGTTTAGATTTGGCAAAACGATTTTTTTTAATTCTTTTGGTACACTATCATTTATATTTGTCTACACGATCGTTTATTTTTTTTACACGATCGTTTAGATTTGGCTACTCCAATCTAAACGATTTTTTTTTCAAGATTCTTTCTACACGATCCTTTAGATTTGAATATTTTTTATACACGATCCTTTAGACGACGTAAAAAATGAAGAGAAAAATAAGAAAGACGATTGAAAGAAATCGCAATGGAAAAAAAAGAAAAGGAAAAGAAGAAAGACGGTAGAAAGAAATTGCAGCGAAGTGGAGAAGAAAGAAGGGTAAACCTTGAATATTTAAAAAATGGCTAACTTTATGAGCTTTGTTACATGAGCCCTAAATATTTTAGTGTTTTATTATATTTATGAAAATTTCTGTTTATTTTTGTTTCTTCAATTTATTTTTGTGAAACAACATACATATTATTTTCTTATTAAATCTTGAATATTTTGAAAGTTATTTTAAAAGGGGCAAATATTTTGAAAGTAAAAAATTAACCAAAGAAAATATTGAAAAGGTTTAACTTTTTCAATTTTCTTAAAATAAATTTAAGATTTTACCTTATAACCATCAAACATTTTGACTAATTAATCAAAAGAGAGAAGCTCTTAAATCACTCTATGTTTAGAGTAAATGATTAATTTTGATGGTTTCGTAAAACCTTTTGGGGTGAGTTTTAATTAAAACTTTTTTTTATCTCATATAACCACATAATCCATTTTGTCTTGTTAAAAATTGCATTTCATAAAAAATTGTGATTTTTTCATAAGAAGTTACACTATTGTTAAGGTATTTTTTGTTGCCTCATTTAAGAAATAACTAATAATGTTTTAATATTAATGACTTAAAAGAGTGGAAATATTTGTCAAAAAGAAAAGTTTTCTTTAGAAAGGAAATATATATCGTGGAGAGTATTATATTATGCTATTATTTCATCATTATTTTGTACTTGGATGATCTAGCACAAAGAGTCCTTTCATTATCATGCATTATAATCATGCATTTATAAACACGTACTTGTATATATATTATAAATTGTTAGCTAGTATTTTGTTTAAAAATTTCATTAGCCATTGCATTTAGCTATTTCTTCTTGAAAATATTAGTAAATTTTATTCATTTTAGACTAATGATTGTTGCATTGTTAATGAAATTTCACATGCATAAACTTCATGCTAGTAAATAACTTCGAATAATTTAATCATTCTTTCTTTAGAAAGATTAAAAGAGTCAAAGTTTTTACAAATAATTCAAAAGATTTCCACCCCTCATTCATTATTGGTCGAAGTCAAGGAAGAGTTTCCTAACCAAGTACAAGTAATCAGAAAGGATGTGTCAAAGTGTTAAAAGGACAAGTGGCAAAGGTTTTAAAATCCCTCGCTTAAGTTAAAGATAGACCAGTAACATGGGCATTCAAACAAGTGAAATTTGTTTAGAACCAAGCTCCAGATGATGTTTCTCCTTACCCACATGCTCTTACTTCTAAAAAGCTATTAGATTCGTCATTGGTAGACTTGAGAGCATACTTGACACAAGATTGTGGTCGAGCTCCATAATAAATAAGCCATTTGAATGACTTAGTTTCTACAATAAATGAGAAAATCGATAAGAAGACATTTGAAGACACAAATCTTGAAGGAAGATTATACCAAAGTATCTAGAAGATAGATTGGGTATAATGGAGGACAAGAACATTTATGAAGACATTGAGGTGACACAACTGTGTATAGTCTCGGACATCATCGTTACTCCACCCAATTTCAAGATGCCAAAATTTGGAAAGTATAATGGGACAACTATCTTAAGAGCCATTTCATCATGTATGACTAAAGGATGTCAGTCCACTCCGACAATGACAAAAAACAAATTTATTCACCACTTTCAAGAGTTCTTAATTTAACATTGTTTGATCTCGTGATAAGGAACGTATTTTTCATCAGGTAAGGGGCATGATGAGGGTGCTACAAAGTGTCAACCTAGTTGAGATGTTCTAGTGTGCCTATTGACCTCACCTCTCTATTTTAGTTGGTTGTTTATAAAAAGATAGGCTAATTAGCTTAACTACTTATTGGTACATGTAGTTGGATATCTTTCATGTGCATAAGTTTTCAAACAGTACAAGGACATTATTAATTTGGCCTCATACCATTTAAATCTCTAGTGTATAAAAAATGAAGCATTAGCCACTTTTAAGGAATACTCTTAAAGATGTAAAAATAGTCAATCAAGGACAACCTCCAATTGATTGAGTAAGGAAATGTCACCAGTGTTTTATAAACATTATGAATGCCCCATATTAGGAGAAAATGCCTTTTACAATGAGAGAAAGACTTGATAACAAAGTTTAAAAGAGAAGGATTGCAAATTATGCAAAAGTAGAAGTTAGCATCATTAAAAGCGTGATCCCACTAAAAGAAAAGATGAAGTGCATGAGATTAGCTTAGGGCATAACATTATCAACCATGTGTCCCTAGCATCATTTAAACAAGTGAACTATGAAATGGAAAAGTTAAGTAAATGATAGAAAAAGAAATGACAATGAAGCACTTGTCCCTATCATCTTTACTAGTGTAATTCCATCTGATGACATTACAAGAAGTGGGGAGATTTCTGTCGCACAAAAATGTCGACGAAAGTGAAAAAGACATCGAGAAACCAATTTTCGACGCAGAAAGGAATGTCGAGAAGACCGTTAAAAGAAACGCGTCAGGTGGCCTTTTCCCGACGCGTCACCAACAAGGCGTCGGAAATAACCTTCTTCCTACGTTTTCTTCACTGACGTTCCTCATGTGTTGGGAGTAAGTAATCTCCGACATCGACATTTTTGACGTCATTGGTGTGTCAGGAAAAACCACTCTTGATGTGCATATATCCGACGGTCATGCGTGGGGAAAAACTATCCTCGATGCAACAGTTGTAGCATATATCCAACATTTGTAGTGCGTTGGGAAATATTTTTAATATGTACTTTTTATATTTTAAATATGTAATTTTTATTTTTTCCCTAAAATATTTTTCTGTAATGTTTTTCAATCGAGTCTCTATTTCCTAAAATATTCACATTCATTTTCCATTAAATTAAAGAAAATTCGAAATAAATTAGTAAATTACGAAATAGGAACACAAATTCAACAAAAAATTTGATGTTCATAATACAAAGAAGCTAGAGTTCATAATAAAAAAAATTAATTTTCATAATACAAAAAAGCACAAAAAAGCCATGCATCTCTTAACGAGCCTCGTAAGCCATTCTACACTGCGGGTCCTACAACGATACAAAAGTGGCTAAGTTTAGTGAATATATATGTATATCATCACTGTATACTGTAATTTCAAAAACTTAAGAATAATGAAAACATATATATACTGTAAAAGCTAGGGATCATCATGTGGTGGTCCTCGCTGTGCCTGAGTCATGTCTTCTATCAGCTTCCGTATTTGTTCCACTTCTGAAACTAATGCTTCGTGATTTCATGTCTGCTTTTCAATCCATTGCATAGCTTGATCAAGCTTAACCTGTAATTGAAACTCTACTGTGGATTGCGAACATGACGTCGTGGAACTGCTCGCACTCATCGTCTTGTGGGCCTTCTGCTTGGGTCCCCAACCAAGGCCTTTTGAGTAGCCCGGTCGTCTATCCAACACCATCTCGCATATCTCATCCTTAGAGAGTGGTTGATTACCCTCTAGGGTAGGTTGGGACTGGAGTTCTAGCATTTGATTCTGCAACAAATCAGAAACTATCTTAGTAAGTAAAAAATATATTGTATATTAAAAATGACAAATGAAAGCAGAAGTGTTGGTTGGATAACTTACATGCGCATCCTCCGCAGCCTAGGACACGAATGTTCTGTCTCAAACGTGTGTTTGTCGAAACAACTTCACATGATCCACCGGCTCTCCTCTTTGCTCAGAAAGCTCATGTTTTCGTTATAGAAATGACTTTGACCCGCTACTATGATTATAAGGCTGCTTCTGTCTAACAGCCTTGTTCGTTCGTGATTGCTCTTGCATGAAAACAATTATATTGTTTATTTTTTATACATATTAAAAGTTGAAATCATAATTAATCATGACAAAGAATTCAATTGCTTACCTGAAATGCATGGCTCATATAGTGGTCATAGAGGAAGTGTCAATCCTCATCACGTCCCACAAATAGGTGTGGTGGGTTGATTGAGCCTCCTTGGGGTCGTTGTAATTTTTGAAGTATTTGTGATAGTCACCTCGAAACTCTTTAAATTTGGTGACCATCTAATGCTCAACGAACCTATTCATTGCTTGACCATTGAAATCAAGCACAAAAAACCGCTACACATTACAAAAACAACACATTAACTTGGTTAAACTTAAATATGTTTCCAATGAAATCATAAATGTGTAGTGGACTTGCCTAGAGGTCGCCCTTGACGACCTCGATGTATTCTCTGCCTACGTCCACCCACTTAAGGCAGCGAATGGGAAATGTCTTTCGCACATACATGCCTATCACCTGAGTGAAGCGAACAATGTGTAGGAAAATAGGCTTCTTCGTGCCAGGGGAAATCATTATCGGAATCTGCCCATTTTCTGCAAAGTAGCACTCCAACTCTAAGAGTCGAGACTGCGCATGTCTTCTAGGAGTCGAAGTCGCAGATGGTTGAGAAGACGAACCTGCACAATAATTTATAACAAGATATAATGTTAGAAAAGAAACTTGAAATAATTCTAAGTTAAAATACCATTATTAGACTCACTCAAATTGTCACCCATGGACGACGACCCTCCCGCAAGTTTATCTAAATCGTCTGCAAACTCGAAGAATATAGCATCCGTCTAGAGGAAATTAGTGTGTGGGAATGACATAGTGCCTGTAGACATAGAAAACAAACATTGAATAAGCAAATACAAACAAATAGCTAGAATCGAAATATATAAACTACATAAATATGTGGGTAGGTGGTTCGTCACTATAATTCGTCGTCGTCGTCGCTTGTTCTGCTTGCATGTGACAAGTGTTCATCCACATCGTTGATGAAGTCGTCATTGACATGACGCACAATCGGTCTTTCAACGAATGTGGGATCAACGTCAGTCTTGCACAGAGTGTCATTCTTGATGTGCTCATCCACTTGATGACTGACAACAATTTCTTGTACATTCAGGTCCTCATTCTCAACATCGTCCACTTCTAGCACGTCCCATATACGCTTATTCTAGACAACTAGCACAATTTTCCAATTGCTACCATTTTTTGATTCATCTAGGTAAAAAACTTGATGTGCTTGCGTCGCAAGAATTACAGGTTCCTTCGCAAACAAAAAATAGGACGTGTTGAGAGATTTGTACCCTAGTTCAACATGTGTTCTTTGAATTTTATTGACGTTCAATCATACCACCAACACTTAAAATAGCAAGACATTTCTTTCTAATGGATATTGAACGTGCAACACTTCGTCCAGAACATCGTAGAAATTATTGGTGCCATTTTCACTTGCATCGCTTTCACCAATGACCATCAGTCCATTACTTTGTGTAGTACGTCGGAAATCAAGTTTTGACGTGTGAAATCTCAGCCCACCCACGATGCATCCATTGTAACAACGAACGTCATATGATGGTCCCATCACAAGTGAGAAGAAATCGTGAAATAGATTTTCAAACTCACACAATTCTATAACCTGAAATCAATGTGACAACGATTATATATACATATTCACGTGCTTAAATACGTTAGTGCATACATGTCACACGAAAACTTTCTATATATTTGTGCTTGAAACCATTCAGGGAATCCCCGTTGATGTCTTTTGTACAAATCCATAGCATTTTGAGCATGTGGACCTATTAGCCTCAAATATTTCCTGACGAGGATGATTATGAATTTAATTTGTGTAACAACAATGTATAACAAATACTCAACAACTATACCTAAGAGTTACGAAGATAAGGAATGCCTTACTTGCGATACTCCGATATTTTGTTTACATATTTTAGTATGTACCAATGGAAAAGGCATTTCTCTTCCTGTGATATAGTACAAAGACTTGACGCACCTAAGGGTCGTACATTTTGCTTGAAAATTTCAAACTCACCAATTACCTCGTCCTCTACAATGATATCATCATTTCGCTCATCTCTTATGAATCGAGTCTCTATAACACTTAGGTAACGCGAACAAAAGGTGCTCGATTCATTCATCACATACGCTTCTACAATTGTCCCCTCAGGACGTGCTTTGTTTCTAACATATTGTTTTAAGGTGCGTAGACTTCTTTCAATGGAATACATCCAACTGTAAGAAACCGGACCAGTAACCTTGATTTCATGTAGTAAGTGAATGGCTACGTGTACCATAACGCTAAAGAAGGTAGGTGGAAATATTCTTTCCAACTTACAAAGTATGATTATGATGTCTGCTTGTAATCTGTCCAAATCACTTACTCTTATCGTTCTACGCATAAGTCACAAAAAAAATTACATAATTCGATAATAGAAGTGTATACGTTTTTCGGTAAGAATGCTCGAATACCAATAGGTAGCAATTGATGTAATAAAACATGACAATCATGCGTTTTAAGTCTTGATATTTTCCCATCTCTTTCATGCATAGATTGCGATATATTGGAAATAAATCCATTGGGAAACTTAACTGATTTTAAGAACTTGCAAAACTCAATTCGTTCACTACTAATCAACGTGTAGCTCGAGTGTGGCTTGACCAATCGGTTACTAGCTTCTATAAGGTGTAATTATTTTCTTATCTTCAAATCTTATAGGTCTAACCGACATTTTATCCTTGGCTTTTCCTTCGATATTCAACAACGTACCAACCAAATTGTCACAAACATTCTTCTCAATGTGCATTACGTCAAGTTTGTGAAGTAACAGTAGTTTCGACCGGTAAGAAAATTAAAAAAATACTTCTCTTCGTCCAATTAAGAGCTCTATTTCTTTTCTTATCCTTTATTGAAGGATGTTTACTCATAAACTAGAAACTCCAATTGATCAAACTATTCTAAGATTTCGTGCTCATTCATCACCATTGAAAGAGCTCTACGCTCTACCTTTCTATCGTATAGCCTACTTTTACGCCACACGTGGTTCTCTATAAGATAACATCTATGTCCCATGAAGGATATTATATCCTGTATCCTGAACGATGATCTATCACCCATGCATATGGGACATGCCTGATACCCTTTTGAACTTCACCCTGATAGGTCACCATACGTCAGAAAGTCATTAATCATCCACAACAAGGCTGCATGTAGCTGAAAGAACTGACTTGTAAGAGTCATATTTACGCACCCCGAAAGTCCATAACTCTTTTAGTTCCCCAATCAATGGTTGGTTGGAGATACACATCGATTTCCCTACCAGGAGATCTAGGACTGAGTATGAGCAGTGACATGAAGAAATTTGTCTCTTTCATGCATTTCCATGGTGGCAAATTGTAAGGAAGTAACATAACATGCCACAAACTGTACGGGGTACTCATTTGACCAAATGGGTTAAATCCATTTGAAGCCAACCCCAAACATACGTTCCATGGATCAAAAGCAAAATTAGGAAAGTTAGAATCAAAGTGCTTCCATCCCTCTACATCAGCTGGATGTCTCAACACATCATCTATTTCAACATGTTTATCCCTATGCCATCTCATGTCATCGAACCCTTCCTGCGATACAAACAAGCACTGTAATCTCGGTACCAAAGAAAAGTGGCGCAATACCTTATGTGAAATTTTTTTCTTCTATAATAATTAATCTTGTACCGAGCTTCATCACATGTAGGACAATATTGTAAATCATCAAACTCTTTCCAGTACAATACATAGTCGTATTTACACACGAGAATGGTTTCGTATCCCAAGCCCAAGTCACAAAGTTTTTGTTTTGATTCATAAAAAGAACTAGGGATAGTACTACTACACATTGAAAACGCTGCTCTTAAGAGTTCTAACAACATATTGAACGACTCGTTACTCCAACTATTTAAAACCTTCACATGCATCAACTTAACAAAAAAAGTCAAGGATGAAAATTCAAAACAACCGGGGTATAACTCATTACGTGTTTCATTCAATAAACCCTAAAATATGTTTGTTGTATCTTCATTTATATCTACCCCAATATTCCTCGGTATTTCATCTTCTAATCAACGTTCCTCCATTTCCTCTTTCTGTTCAATTGGGGCTTGTAAATCATTCAGCATACCGAACGTATCATTTTCTATATTAAACTACCTACTACTAGTTCCTTCATCAAAATGGTTGCTACTAGTTCCTTCCTCAAAGTTTTTTGTACCTCTAAAGCTTATTGACTCTCCATGATACGCCCATTCTATGTAGTAGGGGGATATTCTAATAGTCAGTAGATGTCGTTCCACACCCTCTAGTGAGTTCCAATTTAAGTTTATACATCTCTTGCATGGACACCTTATTCGTCCATAGGCATCAACATGAAACTTGACAAATTCTAAAAATTGGGTCACTCCTTCTTTATACTCAACAAAAAACTTGTTCCTAAGTTTCATCCAACCCTTGTCCATCGTTTAAGTCCCTAAAACATAAATAGGTTTGATTTGAAACATATTCCTCTCCTATCACATCCTAAACTTACTCCCCTGAATGTACAATCTCTCAAAATTTTCACTAAAATTAACTTCAAACTACAGAGGCTACCATAACTATAGGATAACCAGCATAACCTAATTATTAATCACAAACAACTTCAATCTTAGCATCCTACTCACCCCTTCCAACAATGCTACCTTACGAGTTATTCTACTACCACCCCTTCAAACCCTCAGAAATACAAACAAATTCGAAACAAAAAAGACTACCATAACTACAGGATAGCCAAAACGAATCATAACACATATTACATAATTTTTAACACAATAATAACCATTCCTCCCTCCCTCCTCAAATTTTCAACCGTAATCCCTCAATTCAAAATTTAAACCCCTCTTAAAATTTTCAATTCAACCCATCCTCCCCTTCAAAATTGCAATTCAACACCCGCTTCAAGATTTCAATTCAACCCCCTCCCCTCTAATTTTTTACCCACCCCCTTCAAATATTCAATTAAACTCTACTCCCCCCTCTTCAAATTCAACCCACACATTCAAATTTTCAATTCTCCAAATCAATTTCTCAAATACCCCCTTCCCCATCAACCCACATTCAAAATTCTCATTCCAAAACCAAAAATATATTCCTAAACAATATCCTACAACTAATTCATCATTAAAATCCTACAACTAATTTTCAAAAATAAAAAACTAAACTAAACTAACATTTTTTTTTCAAATTTTGGATTTTAAACTTACCTCAACTAGGAATGTGTCGTGGCAGACGGCAGGAGAGGGACGATGGCAAGCTCATGGCGGTGACGGGCGAACGCTTCTCTTCTCTTCGATCACCGGCCAAATCGATCTCTCGTTGCTTCTCTTCTCTTTTGTTTCGGTTCTGTGAAACACATAACCGAAACATCAATTTATAGGGAAACTCCCGACGTAACATTAGAACATTGGGAGATCCCATTACTCCCGACACAGTTTTCGACGAATAACTAATGGTATCGAGGATCTCGCCTTACTCCCGATGCTATTTCTGATGTACATAAAACATGTCAGGTAATCCTCTTACTCCCGACGAAGTTCCCAACGCCATGCAAAATGCGGTCGGGAATATCTATCTGACACAATTAATATTCAATAATTTTCGACTGCTGGATTTTGGCGCTTGCATGTCGCGTCAGGATAAGTTATTATTCCCAACATCTTTCCTGACGTCTATATCACCGCGTCGGGAAAATGAGTCTTTTTCGACGGGAGTAAATTGGCATCGAGATAATGGGTCGTTCTCGACGGTTTTTCTTTCGATGCCTTTTTCTGCGTCGGGATAACCTTGATTTCTTGTAATATGTGTTGGTTTCTCCATGCTTGCAAAATTTGAAGTTGAAATATAGAATTACTTAAGGTCACTAGAGAAATGGTGATTATTTACTATTAGCTATCCTCAAGATTAGGGCAAGACTTTTGTACTAGGAGCACCTTTTAATGTTTTATTGAATTTGGATGGCATCTTCGTAACCATATATGTTCTATTTTTACACAATAAAATGGATTGTTGGCTTCCATTTTTTCAAGTACATTTTTATCTTCTTTTTGGTCATTAAGAAAAATAATATATGATATTAATGAAGACTTTAGATATGAAATCAACATGAAGGTTTGATTTCAATTCTTCATCTCTTAATCACGAGGAGAAGAATTAGAATATATGGTGCATGAGTAGTTGAAAAAGAGAACAGAAGGATTATTCAATTATCAGATCAAAACCTTTGAAAGTGGTATGAGCTTGCATTGGTAGCAAGGTATATATATTAAGCCACCATACCTTTTGGATTATGATGATGACTAGTTTGGGTACAAAATTATGTAGCATTAACTATTTCTTGTCGAATTTTGAGTTGGTTAAATGAAAATATCCAACAAAATATCAGTATTATTGAGAAATGTGGTTTTTAGATGCTACTATCAATTGGGCCAGTCCCTTTTCATTTAATATTAAGGTGTGACCAAATTTTCACCATCGAAGGCTATGAATCATTCATCCTGAAGGGATGAAAGCCTTTTGCACTGCGGAACAATTATAGAGACCTTAACCCAATTTTAATTGGAACATAAAAATACCAATACATTGGTAAAATTTAAATTAATTATGGCTAAACATGTTTCCAAGAAAAAAATACAGAGAAGAACTTACAATCGTTGACATCTCTGAATCCACTAAACACCAATTTGAAGCATCACCACTTGGAAACCTTTTTATTCTCTGGATTGAGATGGTTTGTGGGAACCAAATTGGAAGACATAATTTTTCAGAGAGAAAAATTTCAAAGAGAATGGGAAGAACGAAAAATTCACAGAACTCGCTTCTGTGTATCGTACTAGTAACTCTCTCTTCTTCGGGAAGTTGAGAGAAAAGTGGAAACGTGAGAAAACCACCCATGTTCCCTATTAATTAAATAAATAAATATTAAATTAATATTAATATTAAACCAATTAATTAAATTAATTAATTAAATCATATTTAAATGAATATCTCTCACATAACTTATAGTTTTAATTTAATTAATTTAATTAAATCAAAATAAATTAAACTATTAATTAATTCTCCAATTAATTAATTTCTAAATTAAATATCTTATATTTAATTTAATCCAAATTTGAATCATATTCAAATATGAATTTCTCTCATAACCTATAGTTTTAATATGTATCATCACATTAAATTTTAACCTATAGTTTTAGTATGAATCTAATTCACATTAAATTAATAATTGAACTGATTCAAATATTTTATTCTCTCATAAATTATTTTTGAATCATATCCAAAATTAAATTTATATATTAAAGTCTAATTAAAATATAAACTTTATGTCATAATGTATCACCATACATTATATTAATTTTCAAGGTAAATTTGAACATTTCAAATTACAACCAATATAAATAAATCTCATATCCTTTACAAGCTAGGAAGGGGACCTAATGGACCTACATATCAGAAGCTAAAACGATATGAGATTAATTGGCTAAACTCATTAACAACATTAATCAATATTCGTTAACTGTGTACACTCCACTAAAAACTCACAGCTGAACTCTTCTAACTATAGATATATTTCTGTGTCCACAAATATATACCAATTACCAGTAAGTTAGTCCTTCACAAGTGTTCGTAACACCAGCTGGGTCAAATTACCATTTTACGTCTGCGTTACTTCTAGTTCTTAAATACCAGTGCTTCTGTAACGACCCAATTTTCCGGACTAAGCTGAGGTCACTACTAAATACCAAAACTCGACCACACAACATAAAGTTTAAAACGGACCGGTTACGATTCATTAAAAACGTTAGAAACATTACAAATATTAATAGTTTCGGGCCCTATTTTAAATCAGTCATAAAAGTCTCAAATAAAAACTCAAGACGTCAGTTCAAAATCACAAACCAAACATTCTGACAAAAATACATAGCGGAAGCAATAAGAAAACCAGACGCGTCCATATGGCCTTCACGCGTCCTTTCTGCCTCTCGTCGGTCTGCCCCTCGCTGTGCCCTTACTTGAAAAGTTTAAGAAAAGAAAAGGGTGAGTATAAACATACCCAGTAAGGGACCCACTACTGGGCCCGTTAGGGAACAACAGTTAACTTCCTATTCAGGGGTACCCTACATAACAGTCTAGTGGTTCCGCAGAACGCACATATCAGTCTAGTGCTCCCGAAGGATGCACATATCAGTCTAGTGCTCCCGAAGAATGCACATATCAGTCTAGTGCTCCCGAAGGACACACATATCAGTCTAATGCTCCCGAAGGATGCACACATCGGTCTAGTGCTCCCGAAGGATGCACACATCAGTCTAGTGCTCCCGAAGGATGCACATATCAGTAAGGCACACTACCCCATAGAAGAAGCTAACCGTTACCCCTCAGTCCATACTAAACCGTCTTCAACAGTCATACCCCATCAGCACTCATAATACAATTTCGCCATAGGCTTTGCCAGTCAAATAGTACAAGTTTAAACAACTACATCCTCAGTTGCCATACGCGTAACCGTAACTTCAAGGTCCATCGACATGCAATTCCAATCTACCACGTAGCCCGTTAACATAACCACACTATACCGGACATCTAGCATCGGGATCTACTAACAAGAAGCTCCTTATACCCGATAGCGCACAAGTTACAACTAGCGGTCGCATTTCTCTTACATCAGACAAGAATATAATAACAATGCTTAAAAGTCAAACACATATATATTTATTCGGTACAATTACTAACGTGTAATCCCCTACGGACTACTACGTTCCAGCCTCGCTCCGAGGTCCAGTAGTAGGAAAAACCCTTACTTGAAACTTGGTTATGCCCCTCGATCGAGTCCACGCTCAACAGATCCACCTAAACGAAAACACGCAGGTTTTAATCGAAGATACCAGTAGAAGTCTTTTGAAATGGTCCTAAGCGACATCCGTTGACTTACCCGAGGAAAGGAAAACTATCTCCAAACAAGCCTGCCACAGAACCCGAGAACTTAAACGTCAATTCCTTAATACCTTCAAAGGATGAAAGATAGGACCAAAGCTTATTCCAATATTCAACTCGAATCGGATATGGCAACATTAGGGAATTCATCAAAAACAATCCTTACCGAAGACTCACCGTGACCCGAAGTGGAGGAAGGAAGGCTTAGGTGGCTCGGCTTGGCCTCGGCTCACGGCTCGGCTCACTCTCGGCTCGGCTCGGCTTGGCCTCGGCTCACAGCTCGGCTCAACTCGGCTCGGCTCGGCTTGGCCTCGGCTCAGCTCGGCTCGGCTCGGCTTAACTCGGCTTGATCCTCGGCTCGGCTCGGCTCGGCTCGGCTTAACTCGGCTTGGTCCTCGGCTCGGCTCGGCTCGGCTCGGCTTAACTCGGTTCGCGGCTCGGCTCGCGGCTCAACTCGGTTCGCGGCTCGACTCGCGGCTCAACTCGGTTCGCGGCTCGACTCGCGGCTCAACTCGGTTCGCGGCTCGGCTCGCAGCTCGGCTCAAGTCAACTTACGGCTCGGCTCGGCTTGTGGTTCGCGGCTCGGCTGGATCTGCTGGTGGCTCGCGGCTTGGCTGGAAATGGGTCTCGGGTCGGGTCAGCTTGGAATCGGGGCGACCTCAACGACAACATCGGCGTTCGACGACGGGGTGAGTCGCGGCTGGGTGGAATCCGACGACTGGCTCTGTTCTCAAACGGCGGAGGACGACGGCTTGACGACGGACACGGTCGTACGATTTGAAGTCGAGAGGAGATCCGAAATGGCAGGGAGGCCGCGGCGGACGAACGTCGAAGCTGGAAAGCTTCGACGACGTGGACAGAGACGGAGACGTGCGCGACGGAAGGAAAAGAAGAGAAAAACGGGCGGCGGCGCTGAAACGGAATGGAGAGAGAGAGACGGCTGCGGCGCGGGAGGAAGATGAAACGAAGAAGAAGATGGGGGGGGCTCGCGCGCGGTAGTAGGGTTCCCCCTTTTTTTTTAAAATATATATATATATATATATATATATATATATATTAAGTTAAGAAAATTAATAATAATAATAATATTTAAAAAAAAAATAATAATAATAAATAAAATATCATTAAATGTATATATATTAACTTTAATAATTCTAATTAATAATAATAATATATAAAATATTATTATATATATATATGTATTAACTTTTATATAATTAATTAATAATAATAATAATACTAATAATAATAAAGATAAAAGATAATATTAATATTAAATTATATATAAAGATTATAATAAATAATAATAATAATAATAATATAGTTACTATTATATTATTATTATATAAATTTACAACTATAAATTCCAGAATTTAAGAAATTAATCCAAAATTTAAAATTCCCGAAAAATTATATAAAACGGTAAAAGTTTACCTCGAAAATTCGGGGCGTTACAGCTTCTCTAATGAACAATCTGTTTATGGTCCAACCACTAAACAGAAACCCCTTTCATGCCATAAAGAGGGTAAGGCCCTTTGTTCAAGTCCCGGAGACGCCATTTAAGGGAACACTTATCTACTTACCCTAAAGTGGGGAAGAAGTGAATAACATTTTGTGTGATTATGTTTCTAGGTCCCTACTCGGTCTTGTCCCCAAAATGATAAGCATATTGAGTCAGCAATCTGGCCACTCTCACCCGTACAAATCAAAGAACAATCTCTCGCAAAGTGGAGTTCATAATACACTCAGGATTGTGACTAAGTTACCTAGGTCATCCTAATGAAATAGATACTCAACTAGTTAACTGAGTTACATCTAGTGACTACTATTTCGTGGTCCGGTCTTATGCAAACTCATTGCATAGGATACTCTCACTCGCATGTCGCATACATGAACGCATTGGATCAATGTGTTTGTATCAAATACAAAGTGAGTTGTATCCATAGTATTACCAGGATGAGGTACCCAACCTTAACCCTATATTGTAGACCCTTTAAGTTGATCTTGAACATTAATCCCCGTATGTCACTACATATTGTTCAAGACTCATCAAACAGCTTAGGATGTTAATTTATTGGATTTAGGTTATTAAGACAAAACTAATAATATAATTAATAACACTTATTGAAATTATAATAATAAAATACTTTATTAATAACGGTCTATGGATTACATTTACTATCTACGAGTTTTAGGACATAAAACCCAATAAACTCCCACTTGAACTAAAACTCTAATCACTATGGGATGTACAAAATAAAGTAATCCTCAAACATTGGAAATGGTAAAATGTACAAGTATATTACATAAAACGTATATATACAAATACAATAAACTAGTGCATCATCATACCCATTACACATCTCTCACTTGCCCTAGGTTACCTAATGTACATATCTCGTAGACCTAGACTTTCTAGATGACCCTCGAACACTTTAGTCGTGAGAGTCTTCGTAAATGGATCGGCATTAATGTGCTCTAAAGCGATCTTGGTGACAATCACATCCCCTCGTTGCACAATCTCTTGTATCAGGTGATATTTCCTCTCTATATGTTTCCCTTGTTTGTGGCTGCGAAGTTCTTTAGAATTGGCTACTTCCCCACTATTATCACAATATAGAGTGATGGGCAAGTTCGTGTTTGGAACAACTTTCAAATCATGTAGGAACTTCCTGAGCCAAACTGCTTTTTTTGCTGCTTCACAAGCAGCGACGTATTCAACCTCCGTAGTAGAGTCTGCAATGCATCCTTGCTTAATGCCACGCCATACTTTAGCTTTCCCATTCAGAGGGAACACTAATCCTGACGTGGATTTCCTAAAATCCTTATCGGTTTGAAAATCAGAGTCAGTGTATTCTATAAGCATCAAATCCTTAGTTTCATACACAAGCATGTAGTCTCTCGTTCTCCTAAGATACTTAAGAATAATTTTAACTGTTGTCCAGTGGTCTAACCCTAGGTTGGACTGATACCTACTGACTATTCCCACTGTATAACAAATGTCTGGCCTAGTGCAGGGTATAGCATACATTAAGCTACCCACAGTAACATTTATCGATACAAGCACTCTTTTTTCTTGTGGATCGAAGAATATACCACCTCTCGTCTCTTTAGTGTAACCAATAAATTGGCATAACCTTGAACGAGGTTCCAACTTCTTGGAAATTGTCACTAACACGTGTGCTGGGCAACCCCAGATTCTGAAGTGACTTAAACTAGGTTTACATCCTCTCCATAACTCGAAAGGTGTTTCAGAAACACTCTTCAAGGGAACATTGTTCAAGATATGAACTGCAGTCTCTACTGCATACCCCTAAAACGAGCTAGGCAATTAAGCTTAACTCATTATTGAACGAACCATGTTTAATAAGGTTCTATTTCTCCTTTCTGATACACCATTTTGTTGAGGTGTACCAGGTGGTGAGAGTTGGAATTGGATTCCATGTTCTATCATATAGTCCTAGAATCTCAAATCCATGTACTCTCCACCTCGATCAGATCAAAGTATTTTAATCTTTTTACTTAATAGATTTTCAACTTCAGCCTTACACTCCTTGAACTTTTCAAGAGCTTCAGACTTATGCTCCATTAAGTATAATAACCATACCTTGAATAATCATTTATAAAAGGTATGAAATATTCAAAACCTCCTCTAGCTTTTACATTCATCGAACCACAGAGGTCTGAATGTATAAGTTCTAAAGGCTTTTTGGCTCTATAAACTTTTCTAGTAAAAGGTCTTTTTGTCATTTTTCCTTCAAGACAAGATTCACATGGAGGTAATGAATGGTCTTCTAACTCGTTTAAAAGTCCATTCTTTACCAATCTTCCCATCCAATAGAGATTTATGTGACCTAATCTTAAATGCCAAATATATGTATTGTTATTTAGAGAAATTATTTGCCTTTTATTTTAAGTATTAGCAGTTTTAAACATCTCAAGATTTAAAAATGCTTTTGCTTCATTAGGTTTTAATACATACAAGTTCTTTTCAAGCTTAACCGAACAAAGATGTACACCATTCTTAGAAATGAACGCTTCATTCATAGAAAAATTAATTGAGTACATATGTTCAATAAGACACGAAACAGAAACTAAGTTCCTTTTAATTTTATGAACTATGTACAAGTTTTCCAAAAACATGAATCTATTTCCGAAAAACAACTTAGCATCTCCCACTGTGCGAGCTAAAATGACATCTCTCGTTCCAACCTTGAGTGTCATCTCACCCTCCTCAAGTTGCTTGAAGGAACTAGTTTCATGTAAAGAAGAACAATCATGGTTAGTGGCCATATTTACCAAGTATCAAGTATCCAGGCATTTTGGTCATTTTCCACTAAACATGTTTTTAAGATAAGTAAATCATATTTAACTTCCTTTTTTTTTCTTCTTAGTAAGGTACTTCAGACAGTTTCTTTTCCAATGTCCATCCACATTGCAATGGAAACATTTCCCCTTGATGGCTACCTTAGCCTTCCCTTTGCCCTCAGCAGCAGTAGAATTTTTCCCCTTCCCTCCTTTCTTCTTCTGAATTTTCTTAGATCCAGAACATGAAGGTGCAAACCTCCTAGAATGGGCAACATTTGCCCCTCTTTCTTTCTGTCCCTTAAAAGACTGAAAAGTTTGCAACTCTTTTACAAGGGTAGTCATGTTGTACTTTATCTTGTTCATTTCCACATTGCTGCGAAATTAAAGAAAACTCTTTGGAAGAGATTTCAAGATATAGGACACTTGACTCTTCTCATCAAAGATCGCTCCGTTCATTTATGCTATGTTGAAGTTGACTATCATGTCGAGAACCTGTTCTCTAACAAATTGGCCCTCTTTCATACGTGCATTATAAACATATTTAATAGCCTCTTGCTTGATCTGAATGGACGGTTGCCCAAACATCTCTCTAATGGAGTTCATGATCTGACATGCAGTGACCATGATCTCATGTTTCTTGCTCAGTATGTCAGACATATTAGCCAAGATGTAAAGGCGGGCCTTGTCATTGGCCTTTATCCAACGGTCATATGCATCCCTAGTACTTCGGGATGCATTTTGAGTGGGGAAAGGAGGACATTCCTCCATTAAGATGAAGCGTAAATCAACGATAACTAGAATCATATTCAGTTTTGATTTCCACATCGCATAATTTTCACCACTTAATTGATCTTTTTAAGCAATGTAAAAATTGAGGAAGACATGCTGAAATAGCAAATAATTGACCGTATTATTTATCTTTGTCTTAACCCATTACACAAAATAATCCCATCAATTTAGCAAAAACAAACAATCAAAGAACCATAATAAAACAAATGATTTAGTTTTTACAACGATACTTCAGAAGTTAGAGCAACAGTCACCAAAGGGTGATCAACTACTCCTCTTCTGAATTGAGACAATCTCAGCTAATTACTAATACCAGAATAAATCTTATTCCTATAGTTCTTAGCTATCGTTGTTCGGCCAAGGATTCATTAACTAACTTAATTCATCCCGTAAGTGTGACACTACCATTTTCAGATCCCAGAGGGACGATTCAACAGGCGACCGTTAGGAAAGACAACTGTTAAAGATTAACCTATGAAATCCTATCCATTTTTGGAGTTTGCGATGTTCCAACTTAAATGATCAAGCCCTCTGAAGGGATGGTCACTCTAGGACGGCACGCAGGCGGATCATAGAAATCTCACGGTGCAACCTAATGGAGGAGACCGTAGGATATGTTGATACGCTTCCTTCTCCCACTTACTATGAACATTTCCCCTATTCACCTTGTTATTGACCCATACAAACACTTTCCAAAGGGAGGTCACGCCCAGGGCGACATAAAGCCAAGTATGGATCTCACGTGTGAACTTTTAGGGATGTGAGAGCGAAAAATTGATATATCATATATATCATTTTTCTCCCACTAAAATGTTCTATTAATTTAGGGTTTAGTTGTACTTAGCTAAATTCTAGCTAAATGAATCTAACTAAGTCTATTCTTATTATAACACTTATAATAAAACTTTACTCTAAAGTTTCTAGGTGTATTAGACCATTTAATTTACCTAGTGATATCTTATGTTAATAGGAATAAGGTTAATTCAATGTCGGTTCTGGGTCAGTTCCTAGGTAGGAGGTGTTCCGTAAACTGTCAATTTAAGTACCCCCAGCCTTAGACAGAACTTTACCGGTGGAGTTCCCTTATAACCTTAAATCCTATTGGTCCTACTTAGTTTCATTAAACTAAAATAAGACTTAATTCTAATCCTATTAGAATTAATGTGATCATAGGTCTATTTAATTTTAAACAATTTAAAATTAAACCAAATTAATCCTAAGATCCTATGTTTGCATGCAACTCTTTATTATAGGTTTACGGTTTCTAATTATCAAATTTTATAACTATTATAAAATTAGTTAATTAGCCCTATAATCATGCATACTATGGTTTAAATAATTAAAATCAAATTATAATTAAATAAAACCACATTACATGCATACATTATATTAATATAACAATTATATTAAACTATGGATGTAATATGTACAATGCAAATTAGTTTTCATCTTTATTAATATAACACTTATATTAAAAAAAAATATGAAAATCAATCAAGCATACACAAGACATTAATTTAAATATAACAAATTATATTTAACTAAGTAATGTCATGCATTATGTTTATCCAATTTCATATATTTAAAATATCAACATATTTTAAATTACTCATGAAATTCACAATCATGCATTAAAACCATACATTATAGCATGTATAATATATAAAAATGTATGAACATGCTTAACCTAAAGTGGAATTTATCTAAATGACATTCATAAAGCATTTAAATAACAATTGAACCTGTAAAATTGGTCCCTAGGACAAAATAATAGAGAAAAAATTACAATAATAAAGCCTTAAATTTATCCTAAAAGTGCTTCCAAAGCTCCAAAATCGATCTCAAAACCTTCAAAAAGCTTCAAACCGGCCCAAAATTGCTTGAACCGGCCTAAATACAACCTGAACCGGTGCCAAATGAAGAACTAGAGCCGACTGCAAGCGAACCGTACGCGCCGAGCCGAGCCAAGCCAAG
This sequence comes from Cucumis melo, assembly GCF_025177605.1. NCBI lineage: Eukaryota > Viridiplantae > Streptophyta > Magnoliopsida > Cucurbitales > Cucurbitaceae > Cucumis > Cucumis melo. The sequence continues at coordinate 17,189,091 of NC_066862.1, forward strand.
CTGCACCGAGCTGATCCCACCATTGTCTGCTCATGCTATCCTGACGTCACGCTGACGTCATGATGACATCAGCCCTTCTTTGACCTTCAGACGCGAAATTTTGTTTATTGCTTCGTTTTCCGTACATAATCAAAAAACTCAGAAAAATACACCAAATCCAAAAATTGGACTCTAAATTACAAATTTACAAATTAAAATGTCCAAAAACATAGGGACCTTTACATTTTGATCCTATTAAAACAGTAAATCAATGGCTAAAATTACAAAAACATTCAATTGCAAAACACCATATTCATAATGCAAGAAATCCCACCTAACCAATGCAAATTTTTAAAAATTCTCAATTAAAATTGAGATGGCTCTGATACCAATTGAAGAGATGAAAGCCCTTTGCATAGCGAAACAATTACATTGACCTTAACCCAATTTTAATTGAAACCTAAAAATACCAATACATAGGTAAAATTTAAATTAATTATGGCCAAACATGTTTTCAAGAAAAAAATACAGAGAAGAACTTACGATCGTTGACGCCTCCGAATCTACTAAACACCAATTTGAAGCACCACCTCTTGGAAACCTTCATATTCACTGGATTGAGATGGTTTGTAGGAACCAAATTGGAAGAGAGAATTTTGCAGAGAGAAAAAAAATTTCATAGAGAATGGGAGGTACGAAAAATTCACAGAACTCACTTCTGTATATCGTACTAGTAACTCCCTCTTCTTAAATCTGAAGAAGAGGGAAGCTGGGATAAAAGTGGGAACGTGTGAAAACCACCTACGTTCCTTATTAATCTAATAAATAAATATTAAATTAATATTAATATTAAAACAATTATTTAATAAATCATATTTAATTAATATTTCATTTAAATCATATTTAAATGAATATCTCTCACATAACTTATAGTTTTAATTTAATTAATTTAATTAAATCAAATTTAATTAAATAAAAATAAATTAAACTATTAATTAATTCTCTAATTATTTAATTTCTAAATTAAATATCTTATATTTAATTTAATCCAAATTGAATCATATTCAAATATGAATTTCTCTCCTAACCTATAGTTTTAATATGTATCATATACACATTAAATTTTAATCTATAGTTTTAGTATGAATCTAATTCACATTAAATTAATAATTGAACTTATTCAAATATTTTATTCTCTCATAAATTAATTTTGAATCATATCCAAAATTAAATATATTTATTAAAGTCCAATTAAAATATAAACTTTATATTATAATCTATCACCATACATTATATTAATTACTACATTATATTAATTACCAAAGTAAATTTGAACATTTCAAATTACAACCAATATAAATAAATATCAATATCCTTTACAAGCTAAGAAAGAGTACACTCATTAACCACATTAATCAATATTCATTAACTGTGTGTACACTCCACTAAAGACTCACAATTGAACTCTTCTCACTGTAGATATACTTCTGTGTCCACGGATATAAATCAGTTACCAGTAAGTTAGTCCTTCACAAGTGTTCGTAACACCAGCTGGGTCAAATTACCGTTTTATCCCTCCGTTACTTCTAGTCCTTAAATACCAGTGCTCCTCTAGTGAAAAATCTGTTTATGTCACACCCCGTTCTAAGTTTTTCTCTCTAACCTAACATAGATCGTGGTGTGTATCTACTCTTTAAAACATTATTCCTTTACAAACGTAAGATTGATAAAACGCTTTTCCAAAAATTCTATAAAAATTTTGGCAGCACCTCCTCTAAAATATGGGTTAGCCAAACCTGTAAAAGGGATAAAATTTTGCACTTCTATATATGTATTTACAGCTTTATAAACCACAACACATCAAGTGTGTCTCACCACACACTCATCCAACTAGTCGAGAGTTCAAATTAGAGTTTACATTCAACTACGAACTAGTTACAAAAGAAAAACAATCTAATAAGAGACCTCTCAAAACTCCAATTCTCATCGTGACTTTCACTTCTTCTGATCACCCAATAATACAATACTACACATAAATATATACATACAACAAGAATGAGAAACTACAATCAAAGACAAGAAAGCACAACTAATGCTTGGTTCTTGACTGCTACCTAGGGGGAAGAAAACTTTGAAAACGTGAGCTAAAACTCAGTGAGTGGCAAGTTTCTTACAGGTAATGCTCGTAAAACATACTTAAAGAGAAAAACAGTAAATATGCATTAGAAATAAAATATTTATGGAAAATGTCATTAACTTATAGCCATTAGTCCACCAACAAACCTGTAATCAATATAACCATGGCAAGGCATCTAAAGATACAGACAAAGATAATTCGCACATGATAAAGAATTATATGTCCAAAACTAGCACACGCAGCTTTAGTACCTACCATGATAGCAACCATCAACCAATCCAAACCAACCATGATAGCATACTAAGTATACGGTCCGGGAATAGCTCGCACGTGCTACATATCCACAAGGAAACACGCGGCCAAATGGAGTTCACGCATACTTAGCACCTACCACAGTAACTATATATCGCTCCTATATGCACATAGAGCCTCCCAACCATGGGTTAAGCTAGGCCCGAAGCCATATCTCAATTCTCCATCCATGTCCTCACCTAGGCTCAGGTTCCCAGATCTCCGATCACAACCTCTTTTAGCCCCAGAACCCCTGACAACTATAGGTTGCGCTACGAAAACACATTCACGTAGCCTTTAGAGATATCACCAACATTATTTCATAAACATGACATGTTTAAAGTTTAAAACCAAACATGGTTAGAAACACATTTCAAATCATTTTCGATTCTTAGCAATCGATACATCCTTTTAGAACTCATTCACATCTAGTTATAAATCAATAAAGATTTTAGAATTCAGTTGTCATCTAAAACTTGCTTAGTAAGGTTGGTTTAAACCATAGCTTCAAAATACAAGAGTTCCTGAAGTACCGAAATTCATATTTAAAAAATACTTTTAACATATAGATCATAAAACAATCATACAAGTAATTGTCACAATCACAACGTGTTATAATAACATATATAAATTTATAACGAAAATATTTGAAAATAAACCACTCACTATCAATGACTCGATCCCCCGGGATTATATGTTTTTCCCACCTCAATTTGGCCTGAAGCGAAGACTAAGGTCTATCAGTTAGCTTTACAAAGCCAGACAACACAACAATCTTCAAATCACTTCATAAGACCAACTCAAACTATTTTATGTCTCTAAAGTCCCTAAATTCTCAATTTGTCTTAGATTAGACTAGACTTTTCACCTACGAATCCTTTGACTAGAAGTCTAATTACTTAACACAATGGGTGTTCAACTTGGTTCAAGCTTAATGAGTCTTTTATATAGATACATCAAGCTCAATAGATCGTTTATGTGGATTTATATCCATTGTATCAATAAGGACCAACAACCTTAAGTACTTCTAAGATTTAGATTGAACTATCCCCCAAATGGTTTAATTTAGGCTATTTGGATCCTTAAACTTCAACTTAAATTTCTACACCACAAACATCCAAACTTAAGTCGTAGTTTAAAAACCATCTACTCTTATAATCAATATCCATACCTTAGGGGTTTAGATTCATTAACAATCTCAAAATCAAATTAACAAATAAATAACTTAGGAACTTACCCAAACACATTTAAAACAACCCTCACCATGTTGATCAATGCTTCCAAGTTCTCTAAATCTTCAATTCCTCATACAAAACAATATGGGTAAAATCAAGTTCGCACTAGGACTAAATGGGTATTTAAGAATTTTGAGAGAACCCAGTAAATTTATCTACAACCTTATCAAAAGCTTGTCAAAATCGCCTTGATAACACGTTAACGCCTTTCTAAATTCTAATATAGGATCTAAAACCATTGTGTGTTCGAAACTTATATACGCAACACCCAACCAAAACTCTAAAGTTAGAAGAAAGTCTATTTTCAAACTTTAACATTCAAATCTAGGACCCAAGTATCATAGGTAATTCAATTTTAACGCTTAAACTTAATGGACATTCAAGAATCCGAAGAAAACTCAACAATGATACTCCAAAACTCACCAAGTACTTAACAAAGTACCCTTAACTTCAATGGATAGCATGCTAACTACCTTTTAAAATCAAGATCAAGCATCTAACATCATGGATTACTCGATATTATCACTAAAAATAAATGGGTGTTCAAGACTCACTCCATAAAGTTTAGAATCTTACCCAAGATGTGCAAAAACACCCAATTCCGGGCTTCCCAAAGGCTGGACAGTAGCTAAAATCTCCTAAGATTCCAAATCTGACAACAAAAAGTAATGGGTATTGTTAAACTCAAGTCTAAACTTATTGGGAAACCGAAAACTTCATGAAATCCAACTAAAACTAAGAAATTTTACCCCGAAACTTAGATCCAATGAGAGACAGATGGAATAGAATGAAACTCATGGTAAAATGGCTTACTAAAGAATGGGGAGAAATGGTTGGCGTCATCGACAATCTCTTGGAATTCAAACGACACCCCAAATGACGACGAAATCCGACGAGTGGGGGAAACGTGGCGACAATGACGCCACCAATTGAAATCGCAGATGCGACCAACAGTTGAAGAATCGAACAGTCTTGTCAGACATGGAGATGATGCACAGAGACCTGGCGATGGTGTATGTCGTCATCGGAGTTGTGCCAGCGCGCAAAAGAAATGGTGGCGTGAGTGGGAGGTCAGCCCTGAGAAGAAGAAGAAGGAGAACAAAAAGAAACAAAATATAATTTTATAGAAGAAGGAGAAGGAGAAGGAGAAGAAGAGAGATATTTTCTTTTTTTCTCTTTTTTTTATAAAGAAAATGTGAAATGACCTTTATACCCTCAACTCAATACCAACTTCAATTTTGGCCTTTCATTAGCCTTTCCATCACCTATTAAATTTCTAAAACATTATCAAAATAAAATTGCTCCTCAAATCTTTTTTTTCTTTTTTTTTTATCAAAATGATTTAACCCATAAAAATTTACACTTGGATTTTAAACTAGTATTTCACAACTTAGAGAATAATAATATACATGTAAGGAGAATGGAATGAGGGCTTACAGTTTATGGTCCAACCACTAAACAGAAACCCCTCTCGTACCATAGAGAGAGTAGTGTCCTTTGTTCAAGTCTCAGAGACACCATTTAAGGGAACACTTATCTACTTACCCTAAAGTAAGGAAGGAGTGAATTCCATCTTGTGTGATTATGTTCCCAGCTCCCCACTCAATCTTGTCCCCAAAATGATAAGCGTGTTGAGTCGACAATCTGGCCACTCTCATCCGTACAAATTATAGGAAAATTCCTCGCAAACAGGAGTTCATAATACACTTAGGATTAAGACTAAGTTACCTAGGTCATCCTAATGAAATAGAAATCCAACTAGTTAACAGAGTTACATCTAGTGATTACTATTTTGTGGTTTGGTCTTATGCAAACTCATTGCATAAGATATCCTCACACACATGTCACATACATGAACGCATTGGATCAATGTGCTTGTATCAAATACAAAGTGAGTCATATCCATTGTGTTACCAAGATAAGGTATCCAACTTTAACCCTATACTATAGACCCTTTAAGCTAATCTTGAACATTGATCCCCGTATGTCTCTACATACTGTTCAAGACTCATCAAAGAGCTTAAGACGTTAGTTTATGGGATTTAGGTTATTAAGACAAAACTAATAATATAATCAATCACTTATTGAAATTATAATAATAAAACACTTTATTAATGATGGTCAATAGATTATATTTACTATCTACGAGTTTTAGGACATAAAACCCAACACATCTGACTATGATGGCATTTACGTTGTAGAACATTTGATAATCGTCGTTATTGCTCTCAAAAGAGAATTGGTATGAGTCTTCCTTTTTTTTATCAAAGATCATTTGTGGTAGTCTCCCCTTGTTTAATATATTGGGTGAAACTGGTTTTCTCTATCGAAGTTTTAGTATCATCCATCTGAGTAGAACTGCATTGCAAAGCAAAGGACATTCGCGAACATCGCTTGCATAAGAGAACCAATTTCAAAGAAGATCCTTTTTTTTTTCATTCAAGACTATAAAAGCCTTTAAAGTTCTTCATCTATAAAGAGTCTAAAGATTGAAGGACCTTAGGATTAAGATCTAAGTTACAAGATCACAATCTTTTATAGACCTACTTGTTTACCATTGGTCTCGAGGATTAAAGGTGGTGTTTTATTTGGTAAATAATCACTCCAATGAGATTTTCAAGGCAATTTAGAAGCCAGATTATGGCTCAAGTTCTTGATACCTAATTGCCAGTTTTTGTGGAAAAGTAAACCACCTATTTTGTATGCTTTGACTCATTTTCTTCTTTTGAAAAGAATCTAGAGAATGTTTAAAAAAAAGAACACTTTTAAAATAAGCATGTCTTAGCAATCATATACATGCATACATGCATTCATGAATGGCATTTATCTTTTTGTTTTTAGCTATGATGACACTTGCTAATCCATGGCCTCTAGTATTTTAATTTGTCATGTGGCATTTGTTTATCTCTGGCCCTTGACACCTTTTGCTGAGGAGGTGCTTTTTTATCCCTAGCCCCCATCGTTTTATTTTTTCTGTGATAGCGCTTGTTTATCTCTGGCCTCCAGCGTTTTATATTATGTGGTGCTTGTTTATCCCTAACCCTTAACACCTTTTGCTGTGGAGGCGCTTGTTTATCCTTGTTCCCAGTATTTTATTTTTGCTGTGATGGCGCTTGTTTATCCCTAGCCTCTAGTATTTTATTTTATCATGCGGTGTTAGTTTATTCTTGGCCCTTGACACTTTTTGTTATTAAGGCACTTGTTTATCCCTGGCCCTAACGTTTTATTTTTATTGTAATGACGCTTGTTTATCCCTGGCCTCCAACATTTTATTTTGTCATGTGGTGTTTGTTTATCCCTGACCCTTGACACTTTTTGCTATGGAGGCGTTTGTTTAGCCCTGGCCCCAAGCATTTTATTTTTTCTGTGATGACGATTGTTTATCCATGTCCTCCAACGTTTTATTTTGTCATGTGGTGCTTGTTTATCTCAAGCCCTTGACATTTTTTGTTGTGGAGGTGTTTGTTTATCCCTGGCCACCAGCATTTTATTTTTGCTGTGATGACGTTTGTTTATCTCTGGCTTCCAACATTTTATTTTGTCATGTGGCACTTGTTTATACCTAGCCCTTAACACTTTTTGTTGTGATGGTTCTTGTTTATCCCTGGCATCCAGCGTTTTTATCTTGTCAAGAGCTGCTTGTTTATCTCTGACCCTTGACACTGTTAGTATGTTTGAAGTATTTTACCTACACAAAATAGTGGCTACACCTCGTCCACCTTAAAAGGATGTACGAAGGGGGGACATGTTGTAGCCACCTAATTTTGTCCAACATTATTTAAAATCAATTTAATTGCTAGAATAATTTTTTCCTTAATTTTGCTTATTTTTAATTTTGTGATTAACTACCTTTTGTAAAAAAAAATGTTACTTAATTTCTTTTAAAGTTTTGTGAGTAGTTTAGTTAGAGTAACTAAATAAATTCGTTAGTCTGACTAAGGTAAGTGGAGAAATACTAAATATGGTAACCTTTTTAAGGGGTCTTTTAAAAAATATAAAAAAGTGGTAAAGTATTTACACTGTATAGAACAATTCCAAAAATAAAAGAAGCTCATAGGCCCATCGTGTAAAATACCAAAAATGCCCTGTCAACTACATCGCCAACAACATGCGCGTAATACATTTGCGATCGTTTAGATTTTAGCTATTGTTTCGTACAGAATCGTTTAGATATGGCTACAATTTATTTTTCAATTCTATCGTTTAATTTTGTTGCACAATCGTTTAATTTGGTTACACGATCGTTTAGATTTGGATTTGGCTATTGTTTGGTATACGATCATTTAGATATGGCTACAATTTATTTTTTCAATTCTATTGTTTAATTTTGTTACACGATCATTTAATTTGGTTATGTTTACATTTGGTTACACGATCGTTTAGATTTAATCGTTTTGATTTGGGGCCCGATTTTTTTTCAAGTCTTAGTAAACGATCGTTTAGATTTGGCTAAACGATTTATTAAAATTCTTTGCTACATGATTGTTTATTTTTTTTTATACAATCATTTAGATTTGTCTACACGATCGTTTAGATTTGGCTACACGATCGTTTAGATTTGGCTACACGATCGTTTAGATTTGGCTACACGATCGTTTAGATTTGTCTACACGATCGTTTAGATTTGTCTACACGATCGTTTAGATTTGTCTACACGATCGTTTAGATTTGACTACACGATCGTTTAGATTTGACTAAATGATTTTTTTAATTCTTTTAGTATACGATCGTTTAGATTTGTCTACCGGTAATTTATTTTTTTTACACGATCGTTTACATTTGGCTACTTCAATCTGAATGATATTTTTCAAGATTTTTTACACACGATGTTTTAGATTTGCTATTTTTTTTTGTATACGGTTGTTTAGATTTAGTTATCCAAATTCAAACGGAAAAAAAAAAAAAAGAGGAAAAGAAGAAAGATAATGGAAAGAAATCACAGCGAAAAAAAAAAGAAAAGAAGAAAGACGACGAAAAGATTAAACGACGTAAAAAAGAATCAGAAAAGAAGAAAGACGAAGAAAATATTAAACGATATAAAAAAGAAGAAAAAAGAAGAAAAGACATTGAAAGAAATCACAAAATCAGAAAAGAAGAAAGACGATGGGAAGAAATCGCAGGAAAAAAAGAAAATAAAAAAAGAAGAAAGACGATGGAAATATTTAACGACGTAAAAAAAGAATTGAAAAATAAGAAAGATTATGGAAAAAATCGTAGAAAAAAAGAAGAAAAAAAACGATGAAAGAAATTGCAGGAGGAAGAATATGAAAGAAATCACAAGAGGAAGAAGACGATTTCATTGTGAGGAAGAGAAAAAGATGGAAGGGCAAACATGGAATACTTAAAAAATGGCTAACTTTATGGGTTTTGTTACCCGGGTTGTAAATAGTTTGATATTTTGTTACATGTATGCAAGTTTCCCTTTTTTTAATTTGGTTTTGGTTATTAAAAGCTACATACCATTTTGATATGGATGCTAAAGTTGATATTATTTTTAAATTCAAAAAAAAAACTAGCCATTTTGAATTTTTAGCTATTTGAAGAAGCATTTTTGGCTACAAATAATCCATTCTTCTTCATCCATGGGAGACACGAAAACATAAAGAAAAGGCCACACAAAAAACCCTAGAAATTTTTACAACTTTCACATCCTCTCTTCTTCATCTAAATCTCTAACCTCCATATCCTCTATTTCTTTTAACCTTCGTATCTTCTTTAAAAAAAAAAAAATAAAGCAAAAAATCTACAACATCTATTTTATTTACTTTTCTAGCAACCCCCTAAATCTTCATCTTTCTCTCTACAATGCTAAGAATCTAACCCACAAAAAACTCTAACTTAGTTGGAGATGTATGGTAGGGTTTTGGTCCCAATGATCTACACCTCAAATAACAAGTGAGTTTAGTGTATTGGAATTTCAATCTTTCTTTCTTTTCTTTTTTCTTCTACTTCTTCTTATTATTTTGTTTATTTTTTCTTCAAAGTTCTTTATTTATTTATTTTTTTTCTTATTCTTACTATTCTCACTATTTTATTTATTTTTCTTCAAGCGTCTAGAAAAAAAGTATAAAAAAAAAAAGAAAAAAGAAAAAAAGAAAAGACTAAATGATTAAATATTTGTTTATTATTCTTGTTCTTATTTTTCTACTTTACTTTCTCTTATAATCATTTATTTATTATCTTGTGAGCTTTTTTTTATAGTTTTTTTATTTATTAAATATTTCTTGATACCTTGTTGTTTATCTCTTTTTTATTTATTATTATATCTTTCCTTTGTTAATTTATTCTTAACAAATTATTAAAGTTTTTATTTATTTATTACATATTTCTTGATACTTTGTTAATTTATAAGTTGTATTCTCTATATATTGTATCTTTACTTTTCTTTTTAATTAGCATTTTTATTCTTTTTTTATTCTTTTTATAGCATTATTTATTGTTTCTTTAATGTTTTTTCATCTTGATTATTGCTTCTTTAATATGTTCTTGTCTTTTATATGTTATTTAATATTTTATTTTTCTCCTCTTTTGTGGCAAATTTAATATGTTATTGCTACTAATTGTTTAATTTTGTTAAACTTTTAAATTATTTTTTCTTTTAAAAGAAAACTCCGATGATGGAATCTAGTAAATTTGGGAGTCCAATTTCTTAGAATTCTTGAGGTGAGGAAATCGATTCTTTGAAAGTCCAAGATCCGTCTCCAATATATTTTTATTAAAATCTCACTATGTTATTTTATGTTTGCATAATTTGTTATGATGCTTATTTGCTCTTGTTTCTAATTATGTAAAATTTCCTATTAAGCCTCATTTTGTTCACTATTTAAAATTGTCAACTCTTTCTAGTTAAAATTTTCAATGTTTTAAATTCGTTCTCCAAGTTTTAAAATTTTTTACAAAACTCTTTTTTTTATGTCATTTAGAACTTTTTTCTTTTAAAGTTATAATTTTTTATGTTTTTCAAACGTTCAAAAATTAATCTATGATTTCATAAGGTTTCTTAATCAATTTTTTTTTTAATAATTTATACCCTTTTTCTTAAACAAAATCCTATGACGAAATTTAGGAAATCAGACTTTAGAATCTAGGAAATTTGAATGTCCGATTTCCTAGAATTCTTGAGGTGAAGAGTCACATCTTTAAGAGTCCGAGATTTGATCCTAAGAAAAAATGATTTTAATTAATGTATTTAAAAAAGAACATCTCTTTGTTTGAAGACTATTTCTTTGGTGGATTTTGTGAAATTGTACTAATTTCTAAGTTTCTTGAGGTGACGAAATTTTCTTCAATATAGTCTAAATGATGGAATGCTCTCCACTTATTTTATGAGATCATTACTTTAAATATTAGAGTTGGAGCAATTAGGGGTAAAATAAGATATTTTTTTCTTTAATTAAATAATATTTTCAATTCAAGATTTGAAATTTGGCAACCGTTTTCTTAAACGGGTGTTATGGGATGCTAACACCTTCCTCATACACAAATGACTCCCGAACTCAACTTTAGTTTTCGCATACCATTTTTTTATGATTTATTTAAAATTGTTTACCTTTTTCGATATCCAATCACACCGTAAAAAGGATTGGTAGTGACTCTTGTTTTGTTTTAAAACTAACCATTTTGAGGGCATCGGTCTCTCCGTGTCATCTTGGGCACGTGGTGACACCCCTAAAATAATGACAAATATAAATTCAATAAGTTCAAATTCTTTATATTTTATAATATTTATCAAAACTTTATTAAATAATACATAATACATACTTTTAATAACAATTTGAATTTAGATTTTATATCAATCCCTAAAATCATCATTTTGAACTCAAATCTTACATAATATCTCTAAAATAATGGCAAAGATAAATTCTTAACAACAGTTTGAATTTAAAATTTAAAATTCGAACTACTATAATTTAATATTTAACAACTTATATTCCAAATTATATATAAAAAATTTATTAAATAATACGTAATACAAATTTTTAATAAGAATTTGAATTTGAAATTTATTAATTTATTAATTAATTTTTTTATAACAAACTTGAAAGAAATGTCCGAATCTAAAATTTTATTAGTTTTGGTATTTTTCATAATAGCCATTTAGTTTGATATAAGAAAATATTTTATTAGTTTTAATTTTTTTTATAAGCTCCAAATTTATTTATTTATTAAAAAATTAATAAATTCGATTTAATCCAAAATATTTCATTGAGCTCCTTAAAAATATTTTTATGGTTAGTAAATAAATATAGGAAAATTTTCATAAATATAACAACCAAAAAAATATTTACGACCCGTGTAACAAAGCCTATGAAGTTAGCCATTTTTTAAATATTCCAGGTTTACCTCTCCATCTTTCTTCTCCTCTTCATTGCGATTTCTTTCCATCGTCTTTCTTCTTTTTCTCTTTTTTTCAAAACTATTATTTGGTTCAAGATCGTGTATCAAATATAAGAGATTTTTTTAAAACTTTTATTTGGTTGTTCAAAATCGTGTAGACTTGAAAAAAAAAAACGTCGTTTAAATTTGGGTTTGATTTAGGTAGCCAAATATAAATGATCGTGAACAAAAAATAGCGAACGTGTATAAAAAATCTTGAAAAAAATCGTTTAGATTGGGGTAGGCAAATCTAAGCGATAGTGTAAAAAAAATAAACGTGTACCAATAAATATTGAAAAAATTCGTTTAGCCAAATCTAAAATATCGTAATTTTGAAAAAAAATCGTTTAGATTTGGGCCAAATCTAAACAATCATTTACCCAAATCTAAACGATCGTGCAACCAAATTAAACGATAGAATTGAAAAAATAAATCGTTTGGATTTGGCTATCTAAATCTAAACAACCAAATCTAAACGATCATGTATTAAACAACAGTCAAATATATTACGTGCATTGTTGATGGAACATTTTTTGTATTTTCTTTTGTAGGGGGCTTTTTCTGCTTTCAGAATTATTCTATACAGTGTAAATATTTTGTCGCTTTGTTATATTTTTTAAAAGTCCCCATAAATATATTTCGTTAACCTACTTGAAAAATATTTGTTTGGAAAATATAATTTTGAATATATTTAATTTGTTCCATTTGTTTTATTGTTTATTTCTTTTTTTCTTAATTTAACAAAATCGATTTATTTGTTAAATCAACCATGTCCGATTGCGTTGATTTTCTATAAAGTTACAATGTATTTGTACATACAACATGACAATATTATTCTTTCTATATTAGATTCATAGTATTTGACAAAATGTATAGTATATGTTGCTGACACAATTATCATTTACTCATATACTCATAAACTATTTGTTCTTTATCATGATCACATATTCAAATATTAGTATTTATTCACTCATATACTCATATAATCGAATACTTTTCCAATCCAAAAAACTTAACATTAAGATGGATTTGTTAAAAAACCAAGAATAAGAATGATTTCCTAAATAGTATCATTGAATCATAATCACGGTTGTTTAACTAACCGAACTTTATAATATATATAACTAATAGAATTAAGATTTCCCAAACATAGTATATGTCAAATATGAATGATGTTATAAACAACAGATTTAGGACACACACAAAAAGGTAAAAATTTTGGTCATCGAGTTATAGTATCGTTCCCCTGGATATAGGGTAATCCATATATTTCAAATACAGTGTATTTGAATAGCTCAAAAAATGAGACAGGATATTGGATATAGAACGAAGAGAGTGTATTTTGCAAACAACGTTCAAATTTGGTAATCTTAACTAGCTAGATTTGCTATTTTGTTGTTGGACAAGATTGCAGCAACCTCCCCTTTAACAAGGAAAATATATATACAAGATTTTCAACTTTGTTATATTTTAAACAATTTATTAAATAATAAATAATATATATTTTTAAGAAAAAATTGAATTTAAATTTTAGATCCTTCCCTAAAATAATGTCAAATATAAATACAAGATTTTTAGTTTTTTATATTTTAAACAATTTATTAAATAATACATAATATATATTCTTAATAAAAAATTGAATTTAAATTTTAGATCCTCCACTAAAATAATGTCAAATATAAATACAAGACTTTTAGTTTTTTATATTTTAAACAATTTATTAAATAATACATAATATATATTTTTAATAACAAATTGACTTTAAATTTTAAATATATTTTTAATAACAATTTGACTTTAAATTTTAGAATCGTAATTATGTCTCAATGACATTTTTGCAATTATTTGAACTTATTTTAGGTTTTATTTGAGAAAAGAAAAAAAGATTGAGCGAGGGGGCAGTGACACAAGAGACAAACACAGTGAGAGGAAGAGTTTTTCTTGCAAACAAGAGAGGAGAAAAGTGCAGTCGACTGAGAGGAAGACGTTGAAGTTTCAACATAAGTGACGATGGGCTTTTTTTAGCAGCATTTGACGGCGTCCAACATTGGTTGTGGGTTTGCGGCAGGTTCTGACGTTCCGACATTTGTTGGAGTCGAATTTAATCGACTTTTACAGGTTTAGCTGCAGATAGAAGGATAGAAGGTTCGAGCGGCATTTCCAACGAGTTCCATGGTTCTTCTTGGAGTTTGCAGTGGGTTGCTCGACACATGAGTCTCCGGTCGGAGGAGCCAACAAGAAGAAAATTCCTTGATTTGCGCCAAATGCATGAAAACTCACTAGTAGAAAAATGACCTACGATGACAGTTAAATGCTGTCATTAAAAGCTTTCGTGACAGTTTTTTAGAGTCATTGATGCGGCAGTCATGGAAAGTATTTCATGACAGTTGTTAAAAACTGTCACGAAAAGTGGTTTTTCATGACATAGAATAAATGTCACGAATGAAACATTTTATGACAGATTATAACTGTCATTATTTAGTTACGGTGACAATTAATAACTATCACAATTTACATTTTATGACAGAGTGTAACTGTCATTATTTATTTTCGATGACAGTTAATAATTATCATTGTTTATATTTTATGACAGCTTATAACTGTCATAGTTTATTTTTTATGACGGAGGATAGCCGTCATTGTTAATATTCTATGACAGATATTAAATGTCATTATTTATCATTTATGACACTTTTTAACTGTCATCATTTTACAGCCCTCTTTCTTATTGAATCTTGTATTTCTTGTTGCCCTGCCATTATGCATACCATTACAAACTAATACAATCACATATGGAAAAACAGTGAACGTTTTTATAGGCCCAACACACTTTGTAATATTACTTTAATTGTTGATACAAATGTGTTTTGGTACGAACAAACTATTTAAATAACTACATTTAAACAAAAAAAATTCCTACCAAACCTATAAAAAAAACCTATACATCAATGAATTGGCGTAAATATGGCTTCATTGCTCCAATGGATTCAACAAAACCTAATAAGATAAGAAAAGAAAAAAAAATGATTCAACAAAGACAACATATTCACCCACATAAACACATCACATTCACTTCATGATAAACAACACACTTCAACAACATAGAGCACATACACACTTTAAGAAATGTCTGAAAGTCAAATTCTCATAAATAAACAAAGGTATGAAAAAAGAAGTAAAAAGGAAGAGTTTGCTTCCTTACAAGGTAAGTGCCGCAATAAGGTTAGAGTGAGTGTAACTCAAGCCTGCATTCAATTTAGTAATGTTTCCTGAAGCAGTGTCAAATGACAAATCTATTCCAAGTGAGAGTTTCTCATTTCCAATAACACCAGCGAAGTTAACAATGGGGTTGGCAGTCGGACCAATGCCAGTGCTTATTCCAGCATATTCATGTTGATATTGGAGTTCAACCTGAAGATCAATCTGTGCCCATACGAGTATAAATTGTTTGATAATTAGTGTTGCACGATAGATTGATAGCTTATATTTTTTATATATAGTCTATCTTATTCTAATAAATTAACCACAAGAGTCGTGAACACCTCATTTTAAGAAGACTTTCACCAGCAACACTTGGAGCATTTCAAAATACAAACTTATTCAGTGAAACTATATTTTCAAAACATATGGAAACCTTATTATATGTTTAGTCATTTAGACATACATTGGAGTGTGTGTTAACTTTTACATCAGTTGTGATATTGTTGTTCTCTAGCTGAGTGCTTACATCTGCCAAAAATATGTCACCTTTCTTAACTCAGTGGAACTGATAGCCTAAAAAGTGAAACAAAGAGAAAATTTAGTTACAACATAAGAGAATACAAAGACGAAAGATGTGACATACAACATCATATAAAAATCAGATAAGCAAATGATAGTTTCATAACAAATTCATAAAATTCAGTTATACATTATGTCCTAAACTAGATTATGGCATTTACCATACCTGCCTATTACTTTACATATGAAAACGACAACGATTATAAGAGAAGATAAATTCAATGAGAATTAGAAGAAATTAAAGTTTTGCGTAAGAGGTTGCTTAGACAAACTAAAAATGACAATACTGACAAAAATAAATTCCATGGCTTGACATATCTTCAACAAGCAACCATTTTGAAAAATTTTCCTTCATCATCACAATCTCTATAACCCCATACACCATAAACAAATTAACATAGAAAGGTATATTATCATTCATAAGATTGAAAGACAAGTTAAATATAAATAATTAATGCGAAAACATTTACTCATTACCTCAGATTTCTTAAGAATTCTCCTACAAAGTAAGCAAACAATTCAAGAATTCAAAATAAAATTGGCAAACTCACAGACGTCACTTACATAACAATTATCAAGCGGCTGTAATGTACAATAGAGAGTTTTGAACTACAATAGAAACCAATATTAACTTTATGAGTACAAGAACATACCTCAATAGGCAAATAATTGGGCTTTGCATAACTACGAGCTTGTATAGAAGGTAGAGATGAAAATTTGAGTGCCACACAATATTTTTCCCTAAGTTTATCTCAATATGAAAACCAATAACTAATGTACAAAAACAGTTACAACTCCCTCAACTTTTAACTTGAGAGAAAATTATCTATAAGTGTAGGCATTTAATACATAAGGAAAAATTTAACACATTCGTTGAGTAAAGAAATAAAACCGCCAATTAAAAAGTGTACCTTTGTCAAAGAAAACTCCAGTCCTCGAGCAAAAATAAGGACTACAACACCAAATTGTTCCACTGTCTCAACCTGAGATAAAAACTATGCTTTTAAGCATTGATTGAATTTCAAGCATCTATTATTGGATACATTCAAATATAGAATAATATAATTACAAGTTAGAAATGTTTTGCACGATCATCATAGTTTTGAAAGAGAACATCAATCAAAGAGAAGCAAGCATTCAAGTTCTTAACACTTCCACAAAAAATTTCAAGGTATACTAAATAATTTGACACACTAAACAGCGTGACATAAAAATCTGCACATGAATAACTAACCAGGAGAAAACAGGTGATGAAAAAGAGTTACCTGCTCAAGCCCAAAAACCAGATTTGCCCACTCTATATCCCTGGTAATGAGCAAATTAGATATAGCAACCCAAAACCTTAGTCGACATTTATTAAGTTCGTGCCAAACAGATTCCACCTTCTTAATAAGCAGAAAAATGAACTTTCTTCATAATATAATACATAGTACATAGTACAAACAAATCTTTATTAACGTATAATACATAGTAAAAATCATTCTTCATGCTCAAAAGAGATGTTCTTTTACCTTGACAATAGCCTAAAAACTCATTCGATCACAATGAAACAAGCTACTACTACAAATCCAAACTATAATTACAATATCCTTTCGAAAAACAAATCTCAGGCCACAATAAACAGTCAATGTGTGAACTAAAGTGAATGCACACAACATTAAATATTTGTACATGCAAACTTCAAGTAATATAGATGTACTTCATGTAAGAACCATGGGCAACATCTATCTAGACCACAAGGCACCATTTTTCTTTCTTTGATAAGAGAAGTTACATTAACAAAACAAAAAGTAAAGTAAAGTAAACAACCTTATAATTAAGGCTGAAGTAGAGGAACCCCTCCATACTTGGTTTTCTGCTCGCAAACCTTCACCAAAATTTTGATAAAACCATTTTGTAAAATGGATAGTGAGAACCAGCTTATCAAAGAAAAATCAAACCAAAGAAAGAGGAATTAACGTAGGTTATAGAGTTTAAGAAAATTCATAAAGACAAGATTAGCTTGGAGGTACTAACTTACATTTGATCAAAGAAGGAAAAAGAAACAAGATAAAACGCAAAAATGAGTGTTTTATCCATCATCAAATTTTTACAATGCTAAATACATATACAAAGTCCAAATTGTTTACAATACAAAATACATTACTGCCAGCGACATTGGTTGTGAAATGTTTTACAAGGATATGCTAAATCTTAACTTGGCATTTATTGGAAGCTCCATATTCCTTGCTGCAAAGAAAAAAAAGGTGATGATAATGATGACAATAGGGTGGTGGTTAGGGACCAACAAAGCTGAAACGAAATTTGGAGAACAACTTGGATAATTTGTAGGAACAAGTAACTATAGAGGATGAATTGGAGATATTGTGCAGAAGATGAGTATAAATACCAATACACAGACAGAGTAATTAATATAGATGACTATTAAAATGAAAGAGATTTCAGCGGGTTGAGCAGCTAACTTTATTTACCAGCTACAAAGTTTGATCTAACAAGCAATTTCATATTTTATTGCAAAACAAACAACATTAATTTATAAGTCATATCATCCCTAAAACAAACAAAATAATCATGATTGCCGTGAAAATCATTTGAAAAATGTTGATGCAGGTATCATAATTTTTTGGAAAAATGGAACTCGGGGGCCTCATGTCTACAATAATCAACAACAATCAGAATAATATTCTTCATCTTTCTCCGGCATAAACCAAAATTTGCAAATACAGTAAATTGAAAATCTGAGACCAACAAGAAACACGGAGTGAAAGAGGAAATAAAGTACCTCTGCCGCGAGACTGTTGGGAAGAGGAGTTGATCTGAGAGGCCGGTTCGAAGGCTGATTGTTGGTGCTGCTGCGTGTTCTAAGAGTATTGGCATTTTTTAGAAGGTTTGCGTGTTCTAGTTTTGGATAAGGTTTTCGTGGTGGAGCGAGAAGGTATGCAGCTTGGGTGGTAGAGCAAGAAGTTATCGGCGCAGCCGTCCGTGGTGGAGCGTTAGTCGTAGGTCGTCGAACGAAGAAGAAGACGTACGAGGTTAAGAATGAAAGCGGGCGCAAATGGGAGAAATGCAGCGGGCGCAAATGGCAGGGATGAGAATTTAGGGATTTTCTATTTTAATAATGTAACGACCCAACTTTCCGGACTAAGCTGAGGTCACTACCAAACACCAAAACTCGACCATTCAACATAAAATTTAAAACGGACCAGTTACGATTCATTAAAACATTAAAAATCTTACAAAAGACAGTTTCGGGCCCTATTTTAAATAATCAAAAAGTCACAAAATAAAATATCAAGTCACCAGTTCAAAATCACAAGTCAAAATATTCTGACAAAATACATAGCGGAAGCGATAAGAAAACCAGACGCGTCCATATGGCCTTCACGCATCCTTCCTGCCTCTCGTCGGTCTGCCCCTCGCTGTACCCCTACCTGAAAAGTTAAAGAAGAGAAAGGGTGAGTATAAACATACCCAGTAAGGGACCCACTACTGGGCCCGTTAGGGGACAACAGTTAACTTCCTATTCGGGGGTACCCTACATAACAGTCTAGTGCTCCCGAAGGATGCACATATCAGTCTAGTGCTCCCGAAGGATGCACATATCAGTCTAGTGCTCCCGAAGGATGCACATATCAGTCTAGTGCTCCCGAAGGATGCACATATCAGTCTAGTGCTCCCGAAGGATGCACATATCAGTCTAGTGCTCCCGAAGGACGCACATATCAGTCTAGTGCTCCCGAAGGACGCACATATCAGTCTAGTGCTCCCGAAGGATGCACATATCAGTCTAGTGCTCCCGAAGGGCGCACATATCCGTAAGGCACACTACCCCATAGATGAAGCTAACCGTTACCCCTTAGTCCAAACTAAACTGTCTACATCAGTCACATCCCAACGGCATTCATATCACAGTCCCGCCATAGGCTTCGTCAGTCAGATAGTATAGGTTTAAACATCTACACCCTCAGTTGCAATATGCATTACCGATTCGCACACCATTAGGGAAAACCCTAGATCCAATCGGCTAACCAACCAAGAACCGGACTCACTGTCCTTCCCCGTCCAAACTCCATGAACCACATCCAGACCAGTGTTTTACTACATACTGAACCGTAACTTCAAGGTCCCTCAACATAAAATCTCAATCCACAATTAGCAGTCACAGTATATTTACATCAGACAAAATATAATATCAGTACTTAACAGTCAACACGCATACAGCTATTCAGTACAGTTACTAACGTGTAATCCCCTGTGGATTACTACGTTTTTCAGCCTGGACTCGGGGTCCAGTAGTAGGAAAACCCTTACCTGATACTCGGTTATGCCCCTCGATCGAAATCCACGCTCGACAGATCCACCTAACGAAACACGAAAGTTTTAGTTGATGACTTTAGTAGAAGTCGTTTAAAAAGGTCGGAAGCGACATCCGTTGACTTACCCAAGGAAAGGAAGCTATCTCCAACCAGGCCTGCCGCGGAACCCGAGAACTTAAGCGTCAACTCTGTACTACCTTCAAGGGAGAAAAGTAGGGCCATATCTTAATCCAACATTCAAACTCGAATCGGACGAGGTAACATTAGGGAATTCATCAAAACAATCCTTACCGAAGACTCACCGTGAACCGAAGTGGAGGAGGGAAGGCTTAGGTGGCTCGGCTCGGCTCGGCTTGGACTCGGCTCGGCTCGGCTCGGCTTAACTCGGCTTGGTTCTCGGCTCAGCTCGGCTCGACTTGGCTTAGTTCGGCTCGCGGCTCGGCTCACTCGGCTCGTGGCTCGGCTCACTCGGCTCGTGGCTCGGCTCGTGGCTCAGCTCACTCGGCTCGTTCGGCTCGACTTGGACTAGGATGGCGGCTCGGCTCGGACAAGTATCGCGGCTCGGCTTGGACAGGTATCGCGGCTCGGCTTGGACAGCGATTGCGGCTCGGCTTGGACAGCCGACTTGGAGCCGATTTAATCTTCACACTGCCCGGCGGCGGAACGCGGCGGCGATGGCAGAAATGGTTTGCCCGGTTTCTTTCGTCGACGATGGTAATACGACGGCTGACGCTTTACCACCGAGGCAGAAACGGCCGACGGCTGGCCGTGCACGCGGAACTGAGAAGAAGGGCAGTCGGGGACGGCCGTCGCTGATGCTTCCTGCCAGTGATGTGCGAACACAGAAATGGACGGCCGACGAAGGCGTGCGGGCGACGTCTGTGTGCCGGATGAAGAAGCCGAAGAGAAGAAGACGAAGGAGAAGAGAGAGCTGGCGACGTCGGGCGAAGGATGGAGGAAGAAGAGGAAATGGATGGGCGGCGCGCGGCGTGAGGAAGGAGGAAACGGAAGAGATGAAGAAAATTTCGATGGGGGGGGGGCGGCGCGAATTAGGGTTTTTAAAAAAAAATGATAATAATTTTTATTATATATATATATATATATATATTAATAAAAATTATAATAATAATAAAGTAATATTAATAATATATTAATAATATTAATATTAAACAAATAATAAATTAATATTATGTAATAATAATGTTTATTGTTTTAAAATAATAATATTTCTATAATATTGATTAATAATAATAATTACAATATTAATATTATAACAAATAAAATAAATATTAATAATAATAATATAATTAATATTATATTATTATTATATCAACTTGCACTTTACATAAAACGAGAAAAATTTTACCTTAAATTTTCGGAGCGTTACATTCTTCCCTCCTTAGGGAACTTTCGTCCTCGAAAGTTTTACTCCTCGAACAGTTCGGGATAACGGGATCTCATGTCGTCTTCACGCTCCCATGTAGCCTCTTCTACCCGGTGATTCCGCCATAAGACTTTAACTAGGGGAATTTGTTTATTTCTCAACGTCTTCACCTCTCTAGCAAGCACCTCAACAAGTTGTTCAACATAGCTCAAGTTTTCATCAATCTCTAGTGGCTCGTAATCCACTACATGGGATGGATCTGGCACGTACTTCCTCAACATAGAAACGTGAAACACATCATGGACTGTCGAGAGTGATGGAGGCAACGCCAAGCGATAAGCTACAGGGCCAATCCGCTCCAGAATCTCAAACGGCCCAACAAAACGGGGACTCAATTTTCCCCTCCTTTCAAAACGCAAGACACCTCTCATAGGTGCTACCTTTAAGAACACTTTATCCCCTACCTCAAACTCAAGGTCCTTCCGCCTCACATCTGCATAACTCTTCTGTCTACTCTGAGCGGTATGCATGCGTGATCTAATCTTCTGAATCGCTTCGTTAGTAGACTGAACTAACTCAGGACCCATCAATCTCTGTTCACCTACCTCACCCCAGCAAACCAGGGATCTACAACATTTGCCGTACAGGGCCTCAAACGGTGCCATGCCAATAGTAGCCTGATAACTGTTATTATAAGCAAATTCCATCAAATGTAAGTGGGAGTCCCAGCTACCTGGAAATTCCAATGCACACGCTCGCAACATATCCTCTAAAACCTGGTTCAGACGCTCAGTCTGACCGTCAGTCTGTGGATGGAAAGCCGTACTAAAGTCCAACCTCGTGCCCATAGCAGTCTGCAAACCCTTCCAAAATTTGGAAGTGAAACGGGCATCTCTATCAGAAACAATCGACACTGGCACTCCGTGTAGTCTCACTATCTCAGACATGTACAACTGTGCCCACTTACTAGCAGTATAGGTGGATTTACCCGGAACGAAGTGCGCTGATTTAGTAAGTCTGTCCACCACAACCCAAATCACTGTAAATCCCCTCAGAGTTCTCGGTAGCCCTGTAATGAAATCCATGGACACGTTCTCCCACTTCCATTCCGGTATGCTCAAGGGTTGTAATAAACCCGCTGGTTTCTGCCTTGGGGCCTTAACCTGCTGACACACCAGGCATTTACTAACAAATTCTGCTACTTCCCTCTTCATGTTACGCCACCAATAAACCCGCTTCAGGTCCTGATACATCTTCGTACTACCTGGGTGCATGGAAAATGGGGAACTGTGCGCCTCAGATAATAATTCTGTCTTAACCGCACTATCTGACGGAACACAGAGGCGTCTCTCAAACAACAGTCCACCATCAGAGGATAACGAGAACTCAGTCGTTTGCCCTGCCTCTGCTAGGCCACGTTTCTCAACCAGATAAGGATCGTTACTCTGAGCATCAATGATCCTCTGCCTCAAAGTCGGCTGTACCGTCAACTGGGCTAACTGCATAGTAACTGCCCCCACTGACACTGCAATCTCAGCCCGCTCGAGATCCCGATGCAATGGGGCCTGCCGGGTAATAAGTGCTGCTGAATGTGACACCTTCCTACTAAGAGCATCAGCTACCACATTTGCCTTGCCTGGATGATACAGTATCTCACAATCGTAATCCTTCACTAACTCAAGCCACCTTCGCTGTCTCATATTCAATTCTTTCTGAGTAAAGAAGTATTTCAAGCTCTTATGATCTGTGAATATCTGTATCTTTTCACCATATAAATAATGCCTCCATATTTTCAAAGCAAAAACCACTGCTGCCAACTCTAGATCATGTGTAGGGTAGTTCTGTTCATGACTCTTCAACTGACGAGACGCATAAGCGACCACCTTACCCTGCTGCATCAAAACACAACCCAGACCCTTCTTGGAAGCATCACTATAAATCACGAAACTGCCAGAACCATCAGGTACAGTAAGAACCGGCGCGGTAACTAGCTTCTGTTTAAGGTTCTGGAAACTGTCCTCACATGCCTTGCTCCAAACAAAAGGAACTCCCTTTCTAGTCAACTGAGTAAGAGGAGTAGCTATACCAGAAAAGTTCTCCACAAACCGTCGATAATAGCCTGCTAAACCCAGAAAGCTATGAACCTCACTGACTGTGGAAGGTCGGGTCCAACCGGTGACTGCCTCTATCTTAGCTGGATCCACAGAGACTCCGGCCTTAGAAACCACGTGGCCCAGAAAGGACACCTGCTTCAGCCAAAACTCGCATTTCGAGAACTTTGCATATAACTTATTATCCCGAAGTGTTTGCAAAACCATACGTAAATGCTCCTCGTGTTCGGCCTCCGTCTTGGAGTATATCAAGATATCGTCGATAAACACAATCACAAAAGTATCTAGGAACTCCCTAAACACTCTGTTCATCAAGTCCATAAATACTGCCGGAGCATTCGTCAAACCAAAAGACATCACAATAAACTCGTAGTGTCCATATCTGGAACGAAATGCTGTCTTCGGAACATCCTCTTCCTTAATTCTCAGCTGATGGTATCCCGACCGAAGATCAATCTTAGAGAACACTGTGGCTCCCTGTAACTGGTCAAATAGATCGTCAATCCTGGGCAAGGGATATCTGTTCTTTTCGGTTACTTTGTTCAACTCCCTATAGTCAATGCACAGACGCATCGATCCGTCCTTCTTCTTAACGAATAAGACTGGCGCACCCCAAGGTGACACGCTCGGTCGAATGAATCCCTTATCAAGAAATTCCTGTAACTGTACCTTCAGTTCTTTCAATTCTGCGGGGGCCATTCTGTAAGGGGCTCTGGATATAGGAACCGTGCCCGGCTCTAACTCTATGGCAAACTCAACCTCTCTGTGCGGAGGTAACCCTGGAAGTTCCTCAGGAAAAACGTCCGGATAGTCCCTCACTACTGGTTCTGATGACAGGGATACATCGGCCTCTCTAGTATCCACCACGCTCGCTAAGATACCCCAAGTATCCTGACTGAGCAGTTTACTGGCCCTGATGGCTGAGATTACCTGAGGCAACGACTTTGACCCTCCTCCCTTAAATCTAAAACTGGCCATCGAGGGAGGGTTAAACGTTACCTTCTTACGTGAACAATCTATGCTGGCGTGGTTAGCGGCCAACCAATCCATACCCAGGATTACATCAAAGTCCAGCATATCCAGGACTATCAGCGTTACCTCAATCACATGGCCTGCTATCTCAATCTGGCATGCTTTCACCTTTTCCCTCGACAACATACATTCCCCGGAAGGAGTAGATACTGATAGAACATGGTGTAAGGGTTCTACCTCTAAGCGGGCATGCGACACAAATGCGGACGAGATAAAAGAATGCGACGAACCCGAATCAAACAAAACTAAGGCGTAATGCCCCAACACTGGGAGCGTACCTGTCACTACTGTGCCTGCCTTCTCAGCCTCAGTCTTGTTGGTTGCAAAGACTCTACCCTGGTGTGGAGCACCTGCTCCCTGATTCTGTGCGATCCCCGTGAGTCTCAACGGGCATCTATCAGCTGTATGACCCTCTTGCCTGCACTTAAACCAGGTCCTGGTCCCGAATAAGCAACGGCCCAGATGGTGCTTCCCACAAGTGGTACACAACGGCTTCCCTCTGGCAGCCTCCCCTGCCTCAAAAGGTTTCTGCTGGAAGCTGCGAAACTCACCACCTGATCTGAAATCCCGCTGTGGTACTGGAACAGGCTGCTGCTCAGCCTTCCTCTTCTGTCCCGACGTCGAACCTCTACCAGCGATCTTAGACGAGTTGGCCCCCTCCTGTAAACTGAGATCCACTGCCAGGCGCAGTGCATCGGCATGAGTAGCGGGTCTGAAAGCTCGGACCAAACCCTGAATGTCCAGTCTGAGGCCTCTAACAAACTTATCAGCTCTGGCCGCCTCGGTCGCTATCATCTCGGGAGCGAAGCGGGATAACATGTCAAACTCCGCATCATACTGCTCCACTGTCATGTCACCCTGCTCTAAGTTCAGAAACTCCTGCCGCTTGGCATCTCTCAAACTGTCGGAGAAGAATTTCGCATAGAAACTCTCCTTGAACTGCTGCCACGTGATCTGACTCACATCACCACCTAGCATTCTCTCTGTAGTCTCCCACCATGCAGTACCTCTGTCAGTCAACATAAAAACAGCACACTGAACCTTCTGATCCTCAGGGCATTTCATGTAACGGAATATGGTTTCCAAGGACGATAACCACATCTGAGCCCTGGTGGGGTCCTCCAAAGACCCATCGAACGTCGTGGGATTATACTTCCTGAAATCCCTCAGATGCTTAGCCTCTGCTGACAACTGATCCGCCACAAACTGGGGTGCAACTGGTACCGGAGCCGGAGCTGGAGCAGGAACTGGTGCTGGAGCTGGCGCTGGAGCTGGCGCTGGAGCTGGCGCCGGAGTTGGCGAGGCAGGCTTCTGCTGCTCCCGCATCTGCATAATCAAATCTCTAAACCTCTGCTCCATAGCGGCTAGGTCCGCATGAGTAACTGGCGCAGCCGGGTCAGGGGCTTGGGCTACAGGCTGCACCTCAGGCTGAACGCGTCCTGCTCCCCTTCCTCGCCCTCCTCGGCCACCCCTACGTGCACCTCTCCTTGGTGGCATTCCCCTAACAACCACCAAACGATTCCTTTAGTCATAAATGGTAATTGAATTTGCAGTTTAACTCAAGTAAGGTAATGCGTGTAGAGTTATACATATACTTTCATGAGAGCGTACCTGACGAGCGGCAAGGATCGTTTCAGCCATAGGGACACAAAACACAGACTCACATTATAAGTCAGTCTACAGAACCTAAAACTTAGGCTCTGATACCAACTGTAACGACCCAACTTTCCGGACTAAGCTGAGGTCACTACCAAACACCAAAACTCGACCATTCAACATAAAATTTAAAACGGACCAGTTACGATTCATTAAAACATTAAAAATCTTACAAAAGACAGTTTCGGGCCCTATTTTAAATAATCAAAAAGTCACAAAATAAAATATCAAGTCACCAGTTCAAAATCACAAGTCAAAATATTCTGACAAAATACATAGCGGAAGCGATAAGAAAACCAGACGCGTCCATATGGCCTTCACGCATCCTTCCTGCCTCTCGTCGGTCTGCCCCTCGCTGTACCCCTACCTGAAAAGTTAAAGAAGAGAAAGGGTGAGTATAAACATACCCAGTAAGGGACCCACTACTGGGCCCGTTAGGGGACAACAGTTAACTAATAAAAATTATAATAATAATAAAGTAATATTAATAATATATTAATAATATTAATATTAAACAAATAATAAATTAATATTATGTAATAATAATGTTTATTGTTTTAAAATAATAATATTTCTATAATATTGATTAATAATAATAATTACAATATCAATATTATAACAAATAAAATAAATATTAATAATAATAATATAATTAATATTATATTATTATTATATCAACTTGCACTTTACATAAAACGAGAAAAATTTTACCTTAAATTTTCGGAGCGTTACAAATAAATTTTAGGATTTTTCATTTTAATAAATCCTAAACCCTTTTATGACAGTAAATAACTGTCACGAAAAATAATTTCCGAAAACAACGTCTTTTCTCGCCAAAAACGCGCATTTTGACATATTATGACAATTGTTTCTTCTCTCCTCTCAACTTTTCTTGTAATGAAGTGTCATAGAATACCACTTTTCTTGTAGTGACTTTGAAAGGTTTGAAGGGGATGAAGTTGGAAACTAGCTCCAATCGTTTCTGCCTGATTTAAAGAAGATATGAAACAGCTGCAAAAATTATGTGGAACTTTGATGGTGATAGGTGTTAATTGTGTATTGGGAGTTTGATTTTAATTATAGAGTATCTGTTGTTTCTTGAATAATTGTGTTGTATTAGGATTCAATTTTTTTCACTGAGTAGGGGCATTTAAGACATTATTCCAGCAATTTTTTTTCGTATTTTTCGATTTTTCTATTTTATCAATTTAAATAAAAAAATTCATTTATTCAAAGTAAACTTTCTATTTTGCTATTCTTTTTGTCAGCCCTTTTTTTTTAAGAACTTTATCTCAAATTTTAATATTTAATTGGATCTAAAATAATTGATGTGAATGTTAAGACATCATACTTTGCCAACTTATGTCTTCAATTTCAATTAAGACACATGTTAACTTTTAATTAGTAAATTCAATTATTTGTAATTTCATCATTAAATTTGTGAATTGCATGACAATTTGTGATTGATCCAAAATTTCTTATTCAACACCTCTCTCATTTAGTCGAACTCAAATAAAACAGTCATAAATTAATATGGCCGATACTACGAAACACAAATACCTCAAAGTGTGCCGAGGATCAAATACTAATACTTTAGATTTGTGGCAGATACATGTCAAATATGTGAAATGCAGTATTTAACTTTTTTATTAAAAAAAAATCATATACGCATTCCCCTTCCAAATGAATATGCCAATCAAGTTTTTATATATTTGGGATGAATTTTAACCATAAATTCATAACTCACTTAATTTCATAAAAGTATAGGAAACTTTTACGAAAGTAACAAAATACCAAACTATTTACGGCCCATATAACAAAGTTTACAAAGTTAGTCATTTTTTAAATATTTCAGGTTTGTCCTTCCATCTTTCTTCTCTTTCTCGCGATTTCTTTCTTTATCTTCCTCCTGCGATTTCTTTCTATCGTCTTTCTTCTTTTTTTCTACTTTTTTTGCTGCGATTTCTTTCCATCGTATTTCTTCTTTTCCTCTTCTTTTTTTGCTGCGATTTCTTTCTATCGTTTTTCTTCTTTTCTGATTCTTTTTTTTGCTGCGATTTCTTTCGATCGTTTTTCTTCTTTTCTGATTTTTTTTTACGTCGTTTAATCTTTCCATCGTATTTCTTCTTTTTCTCTTTTTTTTCCACTGTGATTTCTTTCTATCGTCTTTATTCTTTTCCTTCCGACCGTATATAAAAAATAGCAAAATCTAAAAGATCGTGTATAAAGATTTTTGAAAAAAAATCATTTAGATTAGAGTAGCCAAATGTAAACCATCATATAAAAAAAATTAAACGATTATGTAAAAAAAACTGTGTATAAAGAATCTTTAAAAAAATCATTTAGATTAGAGTAGCCAAATGTAAATGATCGTGTAAAAAGAGTAAATGATTGTGTAAAAAAAAAATTATCGTTTAGAGAAATCTAAACGATTGTATAATCAAATTTAAACTTAACCAAATTAAACTGTAACCAAAGTTAAACATAATCAAATTAAACGATCGTGTAACAAAATTAAACGATAGAATTGAAAAGATAAATTGTACTCATATCTAAACGATCGCGTATAAAACACTAACCAAATTTAAACGATCGCAAATATATTACACGCACATTGTTGAGAGAGCATTTTTGGTATTGTACATAGTGAACCTCTTGATATTTTCCGTTTTTGGAATTGTTCTATAGTATAAATACTTTGCCACTTTGATATATTTTTAAAAAGATCCCTAAAAGTATTAAAACTACTGGCCACCCAAAAGAAAAACAAATATATAAAAGGTCAAAAGAAATATACTCTCATATTTTCTCATCATTTTCGTGTATTCCTTTCCAAGGTTAATCATCAAATCTTTTCATAAACTCAACCCTCCTCATTGTTAGAGGATTAAATTAAGTATCTTTATATTATTAATTTGATATTTTATGTTGTATGCGTGTGTGTATGTGTATATATATATAAAGAACAATGTATCCTTATATGTATATGTATCTTAATTTTTCGAAAATGGGTGAATCGTAGTATTTGTATCGTCTATTTGTAACGGTGCCCATCTGTATCGGTGTTATACTTCTTTGGACAAAAAGCTAAAGTGTAACATAATTGTTAGGCATTGTTACCTTTCTCTGTTTGATTCTATAATTAGCATGTTTTTTTTATACCAAAAATATTTTTAAAAAGATTATTTATATCAATACTTTATAGACTACTATGAATTGATTGTCTTGAGAATGTGTTTGTACAATAACTATCGGTAATTAATTAGAACTAGAGAATAGTCGACGTTCAGGGAATCGTTCGTTAGCTATAAACTTTAATGCGTTGGTGACCTATAAAATTGAAATGCATAGCCTATTGATTTCCTGTAAATTAATTAATAGAATTGGAATCGTGTGAAGCATCAAAACAATGGAAAATAGGAATGATTTGAGAACTCCATAAAGTAATAAAATTAATATCAACCTGAATGTCAAATCCAATATGAGTTTAAAATTAATTTCACCCTCTTGAACATATAGATAAGCTATCAAATCTTTATATAGTCAATTATTTATTACCTATAAAAATAAAAATCATGAATATGCATTCGAGTAACAGTACTTAACATATGTTGTATCTTGTATGTGAATAACATGTTATTAAAGGTGACAATGTTCTAGGAACACTTCTTTTTTTTTTTCTTCAATGACTTTCTTAGTGATTTAAGATAAATATTAGATATCAAAAATATTTTTAAAGAGTCGATCAGAGTTTAGTTCAAGTAGCATATGTATCTAATGACAAATGAGATAGTTACAAATATCACAATTAAATTTAAAATAATTAAAAATATAGCAAAATTTCAAAGAATTTACAAATATAATAATCGATCTATCAGCCAAAAAAGTTTATGGCTATAGACTATTTTATAAATATTGATCTATCACTAATAGACCATAAAGATTATTAACCATAAAAATCTATCATCGATAAATTTTACAATATTTGCATTTTTTTTAAATGATTACTGTATACTTAATTATTATTCCTTAAATTGTTATCGATTATAATTACCTCTATATAATTCAAAGCTAAAAGCACTCAAACCCAACGGTAAAACAATTAGTTTTATCTCACTATTGAGCTTTGCTCTAACAGTGTTCACAGTTCGACAATTGACACAGGGCTTGGAAACATTGAAGCCAAGTTCTCTATACAAAATCAATATTCTAGAGTCAAGAAGAATATTGGTTAATAATACAAAAATAAAAATAAAAAGTATGTAATCAATAATGTCATCTATTAATCATGTCTCTGTCTCTGTGTCTTTAATTTACAATTCCAATTTCCCATTCCTAATGTTGTCTGGTCCCATACTTTAGAAAAATAGTAATGGTTGGATCCTCACAAGTCAGAGGTAGAACAGAAGCACTGAAGCAGAGAGCAGTGTGTTGAAAATCTCAAAGACAAATTCAAAAGCAGAATCCTCACTGAATCTCAACCATTCTCTAATTTTATAAAAGCTGATCATTCAATACAACCCTTCAAAGTGGGCCAAATCTCCATTTGACTTCACATTCTGAATCACTGTCACTAGTTACTTGTTGGCATAGAGACCTCAAATTCTATTTTATCCTACAAAATCCTCCAGACCTCAATGGTCCTATGAACCCCTATCTGTCCAATTAAAACTAAATCAAAATAGAACTGTTAAAAGAGATCTAAACTCATTTACAATTTGGATGAGTCTAAAATCCACATCCTCTTCAAAAAGTACAACTAGTACGATTCCAACAAACTTGTTTCCGTTGACAAAAATAATTCAACATACAACCAATAGACTTTTGTCTCTTCTTGTTCTGACTTTTGAAGGTCCTTTTTATTTCTGTCCATGAGTAGTCATAACAACTATTTATGCACACCTTAACTGATTCAATTGCTTCACCTTACAACACTTGGAAAAAGAGTAGACAATGTGATGTGTCATGTTTGAAGCATTGAAAAATGTTTGAAGGATCGAAACACTGAAGAAATTATGATTAGCACAGGTCAATGTTCACTTTGTAAATTAGAAAGCAACAGAGCCTCACAAACCACTACACCACATTTTACATGAATTACACCCACATCCACATCAAACTAAAACTAAGCACTACAACTACAAACTGCCCACACAGCAACAGAGAGACAAATAAGAGAGTGAGAGAGAGGGAGAGTCAAGGCACTACCAATTAACTGCACTGCAACAATCTATTGTTGAACACTAACTTCCGTCAATGTAGCCTTCACCTTAGGAGGTCGACCTCTGGGCCTCCCACTTGGTGCCGGAGGAGCTGGCGTGGTTGCTGACTGAGGGAATTTCCTTGGTCGTCCTCTTGGTTTTCCAGTCCCAGAAGATACCTTCATCTGCACTGGCTTTGGTGGTTTTGGAGGTGCATTGGGGTCCTTAGGCGGGCGGCCTCTCGGCTTTGGTGGGGATATTGCAGAACTGAGTGGAAGAGGGCTCTTCGATTTGGGAGGCCTGCCACGACCTCGTCGGGGAGGTGCCGTAGGATCCCTCTTCATGTAGTTGTTCTTCCAGAACACAAGGTCCCCACTCGCTTTCATCATGTTCAAATGGTGTGTGAGCAAAGATGAGTGCCCAGTTGGCAAGTTCCCATATGTCGATTCAATGTACTTTGATATTGTGGACTTGTTCGAGCCATTGTCACTATTCAACGCTTCAATAGCCCTAAATATCATCTGCATTATTTAAAACACCTTTTAAAAAAAATTGGTGTTTCTTCAATTCAACCTTTCTCTTTTCATTTTCACGATCCACTTTCATCAACTTCAATGATTTGCAGATCTAAAAAAAAAACTTAATATCCAATGAATCAGAATTCTGCTTTCCCAGCATTTCAAGAGAATTCAAACCAAATTACATTTCTAATAAACGTGTATGGTTTGTTATCTCTTTGAAGTAAAGAGATCTGAAATCAAATACATCTTCAAATCATACTTTAACTTAAGATTCCGTCTTATCTTACAGTTAACAACAGATCTCACATCTTAAAATCTTATAACACTTCTTTTTTTTTTATAACATTAACATCTCAGTAAAAATAATGTATGTATTTCAAACAAAATTCAAAACTCAAAACCGCTTCTAAAGAATGGTGGAAGTGAAGAATAATCGAAAACAAGAATGGAAACAAACAATAGAGGAAGCAGCAGTGAGAAATGAGGAAAGCTCAGCTGAATCAATCAAAATTTAGTGACAATGAAAAAGGAAAAAAAAAAAAAAAAAGCATTCCAATAATTTTTTCCATTAAAACACGCAGATTCGAGAAGGAAATGAAAGAAAACATAAGGAAATGGGTTTTTCCCCGTTCACCAAATCACAACATAACAACAACAAAAAAATCAAACAAAAAAACGAAATTCAGTGAACAAGATACAAAATATCAGAAACAAATCACAAGAAACCCTAATTGAAGAACAAATTAAGACATAACACATAAACCCAGAATAGATTCAACAAATTAGAGGTAAAACAAATTAAGATGAAAAAAAAAGGACAGATGATTGTTTTTGGCAGATGGGTATCTGAAAATGGAAGAGAGAAAGAGGAGAGGAATGTACCTCAGGGTAAGGAGGGAGTGATGGAGGTTTATTAACCTCTTGAGTCGCCATTGAAAATTGAAAAAAGAAAGGTTTTTTATTATCCTGAAGCCTACAGAGAAGGGGAAGAGTAACCCAGAAAGCAGCTAGAGATAGAAAGAGGAACCTACTACTGCTGTTCCAAAAAAAAAATGCTCTGTTAACTGTTTGATTTGAGCACAGATTTGCAAACAGGGGATTTTGAGTAATTTCTGTTCTTCCCCTTTCATTTTTTTATTTTATTTTATTTTTTCTTTTCTTTTTCTTTTTCTTTTTCTTTTTCTTTTTCTTTTTCTTTTTCTTTTTCTTTTTCCAATTTTGATGTGAATCGTGAACAGCTGGAATCTTCTAGTGGATGATGATCCGACGGTTTGTATTTGCCGATTGAAGTTCTGCACGGATTGATGACGTGCTAAAGTTCTGTTTCTAGCAATTTTGAAAACTTAGATTGCCAAGTTACGTTTTTGCCCTTTTTTGTTTTTGGTTTTGTGTTTACCTATTGTTTACTTTTAAAACCTATGTTTTAAAAAAAAAAATAGTTCATAATATCTCTTTTTTGCATATTGTGAATATAACAAATATGAGAAGTAAGTAATGATATCAAATGACTATTAGAAGGTTATTAGAGAGTAATCATCTTTTAGATTTACTATTTTCATAATTTAGAAAATGTAGTGACATGAACCTTATTATTATAATTGTTTTTGCTATTTTTGCAAACACCCCTAAAAATTACTTTTAATCCCTAAACTTCCATAAAAGTAACAATTTAATTCTTAAACTTTGATATCTAAAAATTTAGTTCTCGAACTTTCAATTTTATATCAATTTAGTCTATGAACTATTGTATTTTATGAACTATTATATGCAACAATTTAGTACTTTTACTTTGAAATTTGTAACAATTTAGTATCTAACATAAGCAAAATTGATCAAAAAATGTGATGTTAATTTTTACTAATTTATGATGTATACATTGTATCTTATAAAATTATCGAGTTCTTAATTAGTTTATCGTTTTATTGATGAAAAAATCCCATTAAATTTTTACTCATTTATTCACAAAGGGGACTAAATCGTTACAAACTTTAAAATTCAAGGACTAAATTGTTACACGGTAAAATTTATAGGCTAAATCATTACAAATTTGAAAGTTCAAAGATTAAATTGTTACAAAACAAAGTTTAAGAACTAAATTGTTGCTTGTACGAAAGTTTAGGAACTAAAAGTGATATATAATCTTTTACTTATGATTAAATTGTATACACATAAATTTATGGGTGCAAAATATAGAAAAATTGATTAAACTATATACAAGTTCCTGTAAAAGCTTCTACATTCCTTACAATAGTTCAGATAGACGTCGATAGAAGTCTATTAACTATCAACATCTACCAATGTTAGAGTCTAATATAAGTCTTCACTGATAGACGTAGATAGAAATTTATCATTGATAGAAACTTATATAAGTCTATTATTAATATAATCAGTGATAGAAATTGTCACCCCCCGCCCCGCATGCGTTTGGAAGCTTGCTATGCGACACGCAACGTACATTGAGCATTCTTAACGCCTCAAAGTGAAACGCCAGAACGTCAAACTTATGTCCTTGAAACTTGGCTTTATCGCCTAGTTCAACTTAACTCTTTTAACTTCTAAACCATAAGAATGATACAATGTAGCGAAAAATTACAAACATCTCTTTTATTAACATAATAATATGAGATCCAAATATAATTTACATGCTTCCTTAAGTACAAGAAATGTAATCTTAAAACACCTTGACCAACTTCAACCTGCTTTGCTTGCCTTACACAACTAAACTTGACCTTAGCGCCTGGTGACCTGGGAGAAAGGAAAACTTAAAAAACATAAGTTAAAGCTTAGTGAATGGTAGTTTTTGAAAACCTTTTTTGGCATACAATACATGAAATCATTTTCATAAACATAAATTTCAACGCATCAATTCATAAAATAGAAATCACTCATTAGTCTTTCATATTCCTTTCTTCCAAAAACATGAACCATTCGCATGCATAGACTACTATGATGCCATTTTCATCAACAACATCCCTTGGAGAATTTCCTAGCTCACTTCCCGTTGCATAGGCCGCATCTGGGCTATATATTCGAATTTAATCCATGTTTATATCTCTACATAAAGTTCAAATATACACTAGATATAGCCTCATGACTTTATTTTATTGGATTCAAGATTATAGAATTCTATTTTCACTAATAAGTCCTCAATAACCACTTTATTGAATAGAATATAGTTTTAACTACAAACTACGCGTTTTAGGACGCAAGTTCCAACAATTTAAACATAAAGCTCTATCTCTAAACAAACTGTATTCAATTCTATTTATTATTGGTTCTGCACAATCGTATATATTTCAAATTTATATGTTATTTTGCTCTCTCCTCTTTAATTACCATGATCTCTAGTTCTCTCCTTTCTAATCGTAGTTACCTTTACACTATGTTGTTTTGTTGAATGTATGAGTAACTCTTTGCTAAGGGAGGGAGATACTTCTGTGAGTCAATTTATTCTTTGACAAAAAAAAAATACATATTTGTTTCTGTAATTCTTTTGTAAGTGAGAATAATTCCTTAAAAAGTGTTTGGTGTGAAATGCATATTTGTTTCTACAACTCTAAAGATTAAATGATGCTTCAAATGGATTGTTGGTTGTTGATTATGTATTTTGTGTTGATATTTTTGTTATGAAATGTAATGGTAGGAAAGGGGAAGGCCTTTAATAACACTAGAGTGAAGCATAGAGTGAAGCGGTCGATTAAGGTGCCCACGATTAGTAACAAGCTAGTAGATATGATGATTATTCATGGAGGAAATATGGCCAAAAGCCAATCACAAGGGTTCTCCACACCCAAGGTATACAAATATGATTGCTTTACTTTTCAGCTTATTGTGTTGATGTTGCTTATTTCTTTATAGATTGATATTGGTTTTCATATAATGTTATGCAAAAAATGTTGATTATTCATTTGGCAGACAATATTATGAGCTAATCAATTACAAGAATTCATAGGTTGCCACATAAAATATTTTTTTTTATTTGGAAAAAGGATTGTATATGATTGCATCTATGAAATATTTCTAATATTAGACTGAAGAGATTTAGGAAAGTATGATGGATGGGGTAGACTAAAGAGAGTTCTGTGGATTGGGGTGTGAATATAAAATCTTGAAAACTTTTCATCATTCTCTGCAATTTTAGTGCTTCAAACAACTTTGTTATTCTAAATAAATGGTTTATTTAGATATTGTTTGTAGATAATTGAAGTCATATCGGGGTTGAAAGCTAAGTGATTATGTAGAAATGGCCAGGTGACCGTTGAAAATTAAAGACTGAGAAGGCGTTTAGGATTTCTAATTATTTAATTCTTGTATCAGGATCTTTTTTCATGTACTGTTGTAAAATGTATATATAAGTACACAATATTAAGATTTTATTTTGTGTATTCAAATGTAAAAGACAAATATTATAGTTTCTAAAATAATATGAATTTCATTGATTTGTTGGCGTGTGAAAAAATTATTTATCTACATTGACCCAATGTCGGTCTATAAAAAATGGACAATAATGCAACAATTAAATAAAAATAAATTTGTAAAAATGAACCAAAAAACTAGGCTTTAATGTCGGTTTTAAACCGATATCAGAGTTCAACCGACATTAAAGAGCTTCGAAATAGTCAGTTTCAAACAGTAAAGGGCATTATAACGTAAAAGTGACTATTTTATGGTGCAGTCTTATGTAAACTCTTTACAATTGGATGCCCCCACTTTTTATGTCTCTACATGAAAAATTCAAGATCACATCATTTGTACTAACTACAAAGTGGGTCGCATCCATAGTGTCCTAGGATAAGACGCCCAACCTTTATTCATATACAATAGACCATTTTAGGTTATATACTTGAACTTGATCCACTTTTTGTCTCTACATAAAGTTCAAGTTTACTCAAAATAACATCAGGATCTTAGTTTATTATATTTAAGATTATAGTATTCAATTTCTTAATAACGACTTTATTAAATAGAGTATGATTACAAACTACGAGTTTTAAGACATAAATTCCAACCCATGGCTCATGATTTAGACAGACTAATCTCGTCTTAAACTTCACCAAATCTTTATGACTTCAATCTTGGGATCGCCTACCCTGCGTTCGATAAGAATTCATGCTTCGAGATCAAGCTAGTCATGTTACAGATGATTCAGAATGTCAGACAGCTTGACAGGTACCTAGGTGAAGATCCATCAGCATATTAGCAGTTTCTAGTCTATATGTGCTTCATTCCACATGTCTGACATCTCTAAGAAGGAATTGTGCTTCCCCATTTTTTCATTAATGTTTTGAGGGACGTGGTGAAGAGATGGGCAAACTTCCTAAAGCATAGGAAGGTAAGGATATGGTGTGAAACCCCAAATTTTTATGACCATTAGGACTTGTTAAGTTTTGGTAAAAGAAAGAGAAACTTTAAAAGATTTGGTTCCAAAGTCAAGTGTTGTTTAGAGTTTAAGTTTAAAATAGATTCAAGAGTGTCATTTTAAGTATGTCTTGATAAGTGGGAAGGAGAAAAACTAAGGAAGGATGGAAGAGGTTGAGGAAAAGTTGGTTGTTAGCCGAAGTTAGTGTTTTGGAAAAAGGAATCTTGGGTTAGAGGCTTCAAGACTAGGTCCTATTCGGTCGAGATAAGAGGCAAGAAAAAGGTAGAGAACAGATCTCAGTGCTCTCGGAGCTGTGGTAGCCCGAGATGCAAAACAGAAGGTTTAGAAGTGAAGGATCTTGGGTAATTTCAGGGTTGTGTTTGGTCAAGATTGAAAGCTTGGAGTGGAAAGTAAGGAAAATTCGGGCCATCTCGAGGCTTTGTTCACTTGGGACTAAAAGAAAAGATGAAAATTTAGGGTTCTGGAGCAAGATCACGATGCTTGCCCGATTGAGAAATGAGCAAATTTTGGTGGATCTCGAGCTAATCTCTGTTGAGATCACTTATTGGATGCATGACAAACGTTTTTACAGAAATTTCCAATGCGCAAGTTTATCGTTTTTTGGATGCAATTGGTGTTTTTAAAGAAGACAAACCCTCATTTCTTTCAGTTCTCACCATTTTCAACTCAATAGAGAAGAATAAAAAGAAGTGTGGAGAGAAGTGAGTTGCTTGCAAGATTTAGAAGCCACAGTAGAGAGTAGTTCGATGAAGCATTCAGTTTACGTGTTCGAGCAAGAGGCATCCTAGAAGTTGTTGTCTTTGGTGACTTAGAGCTAAAGAGGAAGGGTTAAGAGCCTAAGGTTTAGATTCAAGTAAGTTAAAGCTCTTTTTCCTTGTTTAAGACAATTTAAAGCAAGTTTTCCATTTTTTTCTTGTTTAAGACTCTCAATCAATTAGGAGTTCATTGGAGTTTGGGCAAGCTTGGTAAAAGTAATTCTAAGCAAGCTAAGGTTGTTGAGACTTCAAAAGAGTTCAAGGTGAGTTAAAGAGGGGTTTCCTTGAGAAGAAAGAAGGGTAAAGGAAGAAGTTAAAGAGATTGTATCATGGTTGAAACCAAGTTTTTAACTTGAGTTTCCTTGTTAATTTTTAGGGCAAGAAGAAAGAGATCTCTAAGCCAACAACCTAGTCAAATGTAGTGTGATAAAATGAATTTATGAAATGTTTTCAAAGTATGTTTGTTAAGTTGATGTTTTAAAGTTTATGTTTGAAGTAAATGTTTAAATAATGTTTGAGCTTTGTTTAAAGAAATGTTTGAGCTGAATATTGAGTTATCTGATTTATGAATAATTTCTAAAGCATGATTTCGAGCAAAACTAAGTTTCTAAAATGTTATGATCAGTATGTTTGAAAGCAAAGTTATGTTTCTGCAAGAGATGTTAAAACATGTTACTTAAGTTTAGAAATGATTCGACAAAGCACGTTTTTATCAATAAGTTACTACTGAGGTTTACAAGCAATGATTTATAAGTATGTTTTAAAGTTTCTAAAATAGAATTGTTGTCGTGCTCCGTCCCAAATGCCACGTCCTACGACTAGGTGGAGGGCGTGCTACCTAGACATTCATCGTGTACTTTTTGCGAGGTAACGCACTAAACACCCAGTGAGCGAAACAACTTTTTTTTTCTCTTGTCTTTTAGCATACTCTTCCACTAAAGCCTCGAGACTTTCACTTCTTTTTATAGGGGAAGCATTTAAGAAAATAACACACATGTCTAATACAATAGAAATCTTGAACTCCTTCCTTTATTAACTTAAGGCTTACAAATTTCATATTACAAATTACACTTTGCTTGTACAAACTAAACCCTCTGGTATTCTCGTGTCCCTCTTCTTCCACCAAGGTGCCTTTTTTGCGCCAAGGTGTTCATGAGTATTAATGGAAAATAGTATATCCAACGAAATTATGGATCAATATTACTCTAATTGCATCTAAACTCTTTAGAGATTAACATGCTTTAAAACCACCCTAATTAAATGAAATTAAGGTTGAAGAAAGAACTGTAACGACCTAACTTTTTAAACTAAGTTAAGGTCATTACTCAAGAGGACGAATAACAAAATACACTCTCTTTGAAGAGATAGACGACTAAAATTCTTATAAAACCAAGATACTCATGAAATATAAGATTATCAAAACCAACAAAAGTAGTTTGAGAACGTGACCCGCGGGTTCTAACAATAAAAACAAATAAATATGACAAGGTCTTAAGTAAAATGATTAAAATTTTAAATATTGAAAAACATAAAAATAAGTGGGGAAGCTGAACTGTGTCCCTATATGGCATCCACGATCCCTTTCTGTCGCTCGCCAGCTTCTTAAGTTCTCTACCTTAGTTTGAAATATTAAACATAGGAAAGAGTGAGTATATAAAAATACTCAGTAAGGGACCCACTACTAGTCCCACTAGATGATCTGTTCACTTTTTATTAGAAACATAAACGTAACATTGTGTCTTACGGAGCACACCTAAGTGAGTGAGACCATACGAACACCCCTAAATCGTGCATCAATCCCATGGGAACATCCCTAGTTGTGCGAGTGATCGTAGGTACATATTCTATATATATAATACGTAGGTACACCCCTAATCGTGCGAGTGGTCCCGTCGGAACACCCTCAGTTGTGCGAGCGACCCCGTATACATAATGTAACTGTCTCCTAACCGTACATGTGATCCGTAGGTACACCCCTAATCGTGCGAGTGATCCCATAGGAACACCCCTAGTCGTGCAAGTGACCCCATAGATAGGATCACAATACAGGTGGGGTAAGAAACTTATCATATAAAGTTAACAGACACACCATAAACCAAAAGCATGTGTTATCATCATAAGCATCATAGCATAAATGAATATTAATCGTAACGTCCTTAAGCATGTGACTAATATATCATGTATCATAATAATGATAAACATAACAGTCATCATTAACAACCTAACATCAGTCCACCCCGTCAACTTAACATCAATCATTATCTATAGCATCGCATTATGCATCTTAGCTACCTTCAATTTATAACCATTTCTTAAATTCAGTTCAAAGGACCAATAGTAGAATCTCTTACCTGAAGATTGGCTTAATTCCAAAGATATACTCCTGACAGCAAGATCAAGCTTCCCAAGAAAACCCTAAAGTTGAGGTCGAATCCAATTTATCATTTGTTAGGCAAAACTCCACAACTCAAAACTTCCAAATAAAATCCAACCAAAAATAAACCAAACTAAATATTTAGGGTCCAAAATTATAAATATCTTATAGGTATTACCCAAAACCAATCAAATACCTACCAAAAGATGGGAAAAGAACCAAAAAAAGGTTGATGGCTTGAAAAAGAATGGCTTGGCGGCTCAATCAAAGAAAAACGACTTACGGCTTGGGTTTGAGGCAGAAACACGTGGGTTGGCTCGTGGTTGAAGGGTGGCTTGCTGCTATTGGCTCGTTTGGCGATCAGCTCTGTAAGATGTGGCTCGGCTGGATGGAAGCTCGCAAGCAGCTGGAGAAAAGAAGACGGCTAGCGTACGTAGACGCGTGGCTCGACTAGACGGCTGACAATCGCTTGGTCAGGCTGAGGAAGAACGGTGTAGATGACGGTGAACAATGGAGAGAGGCACCGACGCGCAGTTTCATTGGGCTTCGTTGGATGAGAAATGCGGTGGTTCAGGTCGGTTCACACGAGGGGATGGTGCGACTGCCAACAACTTTGTCAGAGAGGGGATTGGCAGAGAGAGCTGGTGGGGACGGCGGACTCGTGGAGTAAGGTGGCAGCAGAACGAGGGGCTTATTTATAATAATAATAATAATAATATCATCATTATTATTATTACTTCTCTCTCTTTTTCCAAAACAAATCTTCTCTCTCTTCATTTAAATCCCATCCAATTAATTTTCTCTTTTTTTATCATAATTATTTTTTTACCAAATAATAATTATATTTTTTCTAATATAATTATTATTTAAATTTTCTCTCTCTCCACAAAATCTTTCTCCAAAAAATAATACTCTTCAAATAAATCTATCTTTATCTTCTTTCAACAATACACTACCCTTCCAAAAATAATTATTCCTCAACAAATATAATTATCTTATTCTCCTCCTCTCCAAAATATCAAATATTTTCCTTAATTCATTATATTTTAACAAATATAATTATTCTTTCTATTTTTCATAATATTTATATGTATATAAATCCATATATACATAAAATCCCAAGTGTCAACAAAAAATCCACTCTCCACCTTAATTAGATAAGCTCTAAAAAATTATTTTAATTTTTGGGGCGTTACAAGAACTCACCTTTGAAGGCTCCTGTTTCTTGTAATCTCCTCATGAACTCAAACTAGAGACCACTACTAAAGTTTACCCGCTGTTCTTTAGACTTAAAACCAGGTTGTGAGATCTGATTAGGTGAAGAAAATTGAGAGAATGATGAAAATTAGAGGTGGATTTGAGATTAGAGAATCGAGAAAAAAGGAAAAACTTGGTTCAATAATTTTTAAGGACAAAGAACTCAAAAATGAAAAAGTTTTCTCTAAATTAAATTGATGCTTATTTATAACCTAATTACCTGAAAAAATGCATGTAATTAGTTTATAAAATCTCAACACCTAACATTCCATTAACTATTAGCGGAACTCAGTGGGCTAAGTGTCTACATCTTGTGTAGCCACTTATACCACTAAGTGTTAGTGGAATTATCCAACAAAAAGTTGGATTCTCCCACTAACTTAGTAAAAGGGCCATATGGTCATTTGACCATTCAAGTCAAAATCAAACTTTGACTTTTCAAAGTCAAAAGTCAATATTTTGACTTTTTATATCTTTGACCATTTCCATCAATTCTGAACTTCCGAATATGAATCCATATTCATATCTTAATATCTAAATCACATTTAAACATAAAGTTCTATCTAAAACTAACAACTGATGGCTATATCAAATATATTCTCGGTTTCTCTCTTTTTACCTAATTTGAACAATTCAAATTATTCCATCATATTATTCTAAGTTAATTCCATATGAGCTAGTAGAGAAACCTAATGGACCTATAGATCATAGGCTCCAACAATCCAAAATTAACTGGCTAAAGCCTTTTAAACCGAGCTAATCAACATATTCGTTAATTAACGGTTCTTTACGTTAAAGTCCCGTAGTTGCACTCCCCTTACTATAGATATATTTGTGTCCATCTGATATAACCATGATCAATAAGTTAATCATTCACATATGTAACCTCGACTGAGTCAAAATACTATTTTACCCTTAAGATTACGTCTTACACCTTAAATCCCATTGTCCACTATTGAACAATTGGTTTAAGGTCCAACCTATAAATCGAATCCCTCTCGGGCCAATGAGAAGGTGGGACCCCTTGTTCAAGATTTTGATTCAGTTTTTAAAAGAACAACCTATCTACTAACCCTAAAAATGGGTAGGAGTAAATTTCGTCTTACACCCTATATTCCTAGCATCCACCCGATCTTACACCTGAAATGTAAGGCTTATTGGGCTAGCGGCATTGAGTTGCCCTCACTTATGCATATCTAATGATAATTCCATGTGAACAAAAGTTGTAGTTAGCTTAGGACTAAGATTAAGTTACCAAGGTTATCAATAATCGAAATAGTAAGTTTTATATAATCAACGGTTTTATAACTTAAAAGTGACTATTTCATAGTTCCAGTCTTTACATAAACTCTTTACATAGGATGCCCTTACTTTCATGTCTCTACATGAACGATTCAGGATCACATCTTTGTACTAACTACAAAGAGGACCACATCCATAGTGTCCCCAGAATAAAGCATCCAACCTTATTCATACACTATAAACCATTTAGGTTTTATACTCGAACTTGATCCACGTTTATGTCTCTATATAAAATTCAAGTCTACATTAGATAGCCTTGAGATCTTAGTTTATTGGATTCAAGATTATAACATTCAATTTGTACTATTAAGTCCTCAATAACCACTTTCATGAATAGAATACAATTTTAACTACTAACTACGAGTTTTAGAACATAAATTCCAACAAACTCCCACTTGGACTAGAAATCTTAAAGGGAAAAAATTTTGAATTTAACCGTGAGAGAATTACTTATATGAGTACAATAAACATATGAATACAATAAACTAGGGCAAATACCAAAAAATTCTCCCACTTATCTTAGTGCACAAATTTCGTAAACCCAAACTATTTAGGTGACCTTCAAACACTTTAGCCGTGAAAAACTTTGTAAACCAAACAACCATGATTTTCTTAACAAGTATCGAGGTTACTACAAAGTCAATACGATGCACAATTACCTAGATAAAGTATTACAATTTTACTTTATGCTTCTTAACACTATTGCTCCTCCATATAGAGTGAATACTGATTCCGATGTAGACTTTCTAGCATCTTTGAAAATCAAAATTAGTGTATCCAGTAAGGATCAGATCCTTAGCACTATACACAAGCACATAGTCTTTTGATTTCTTAAACTATTTTAGAATATACTCGAGAACAATCCATCCCTTTTGAGATTCTGCATTTTATATCTTGACAACGTTTTATCTATATAAGATGCTTGAGACATGCCTAGTATTCTGTTCTTATGGTTATAAACAATTTGAATGCTAAGAACATATTGCGTATTTCCAAATCTTTTATTTGAAATTGCATAGCTAGCCATTCTAGACGTCAGTTAAATAAGCTACATTCATTTCCTGTTTATAAGTCAATAGATCCTTTCAATCCTCATCAAGTATGACGATTTAATTTTCGATAAAACCAGGTAATGGTCAGGCTGATGAACGACACTTCCATTACTTCAAGACACTTTTAGTTCTTGAGAGGGATGTAACAAACCAGATTCCTTAGTTTTATCAACTACTTTAGTGGATGAACTAAGTCTATCTATAACTTCTTTGGAAATCTTATTCAATAGTAATTTACTAAGTGGTTTGATGATTCATAATTTGATTTCCTCTAAGAATGTGGTATTTGTCGATTCAAATTTTTTATTTTCTTAAGGATTACTGAGCAAAGATCATTATAGAGCAAACCATGTCCAACAATGCTCAATTTATTCTTTCTAATACATAGTTCAACTTAAACGTATTAGATGTAGAGAGTTGTGACTGGATTGCGTGCTCTAT
Organism: Cucumis melo; assembly: GCF_025177605.1. Classification (NCBI taxonomy): domain Eukaryota; kingdom Viridiplantae; phylum Streptophyta; class Magnoliopsida; order Cucurbitales; family Cucurbitaceae; genus Cucumis; species Cucumis melo. Next base: position 17,233,671 of record NC_066862.1, read on the forward strand.
CAAATAGTCTTGGAATCTTAAGTCCACATACTCTCCACCTCGATCTAATCAAAATGTCTAGATTTACCTAATTGTTTCTCAACCTCAATATTATATTTTCTGAACTTTTCAAGAGAATCATACTTATGATGCAATAGGTAAACATAATCAACAAAATTGATGAAATATTTATACTCTCCTTAAACATTGACATTCTTTGATCCACAAAGGTCCGAATGTACGAGCTCTAAAGGTATTTTGGCTTTGAGACATTTTCTGTTAAAAGATCTCTTGGTCATTATTCCTTTTAAAACAAGACTCACATGAAGGTACAAAATTATCTTCTAACTAATTCAGAAGTCAACTCTTAACCAATCTTTCAATCACATTTAGATTTATGTGATCGAATCTTAAGTACCATATATAGGCATTAGAAGAAACCTTCTTGTCTTTTATGCTAAACATTTGAATGTTAAAGACAAAATTTGCTCCAATTGGTCTTAACTTATATAAGTTGTCTATAAGTATAACAAAATGAAAATTGAATTATTTTTCTAGAAAGATGAACATTTCATTTATTTAAAAAAATATCTATACATTTATTCTGAAATACAAGAGATAGATATTAAATTCCTCAACTTTTGAGAAACAAACAAAACATTTTTAGGTATGATATATATATCAAAACAACTTTAGATCTCCCATCGCTTCAGCCGAGATAACCTTTCATGTTCCAAACTTTAAGGATGATCCCACATTCTACAAGCTTTTCAAGAACTAGTTTCTGAAAATAAGAAGTAAATATGATTAGTGATCCCTGAATTTAGTATTCAAGTTGAAGTATCATATTCCACTAAGCACGTTTCAACAACTAGTAAATCATATACACCTTGTGTTTCCTTCTCACCTTTCTTCTCAGCAAGGTACTTTGGGTAATTTCTCAAGCAATATCAATTCTGGTTGTAGTGATAACATTTACCTTTCGCAACTTCCTTTTCCTTACTATTATTGGGATTCTTCCCCTTTCCCTTATTCTTCATTTGTAAAGGTCTAACTTTAGTTTTAGAGGTGGCAACATTTGCTTCCACTTCCTTCCTCTAACCTATGGTAAGGTTTTGGAATCGTTGGAGCTCATTCAGAAGAGTGGCCAGAGTAAACTCTATTTTATTCAAAGATATGTTCATCTGAAATGGTAAAAAACTCTTCAGAAGTGATTGTAAAATAAAGCTCACCTAATTTTCCTCATCAATAGGACCGTTGTTTACTTTCGCGATATTGAAGTGCATCATTATGTCCAGGACATGTTGCTAACAAAGGTCCCTTCCTTCATTCTCTTGGTCTAAATGTGCTTAATTGCATTATGTCTAAGGGACCATGAAGGTTGACCAAACATCTCCCTTATTTTTTTTTTCAAAATTCAAATCACATTTGAATATAAAGTTGGTCAAAGTTTGACTTTACAAAGTCAAAAGTCAACATTTTGACTTTTTACAACTTTAACCATTTCTATCGATTATGAGCTTTCGAATACGAATCCATATTCATATTTTTAATATTTAAATCACATTTAAACGTAAAACTCTATCTAAAACTAATACTGATGGCTATATCACATATATTTGTTGGTTTCTCTCTCTTTACCTAATTAGAACAATTCGAATTATTCCATCATATTATTCTAAGTTATATCCATATGAGCCAATAAGGGAACCTAATGAACCTATAGATCATGGGCCCTAACGATTCAAAATTAACTGGTTAAATTCTTTTGACCGAGCTAATCAAATTCGTTAACTAACGGATCATTTCACTCAAATTCTGTAGTTGCACTCCTCTCACTATAGATATATTTGTGTCCATCTGATATAACCATGATCAGTAAGTTAATCCTTCATAGGTTGTTCATAACCTCGGCTGGGTCAAAATATCCTTTGCCCTATTAGCTTGTACTGAGATTTATCGCCCTGATGGATAACTTACGTGTCGAGTTTGGGTTGGCTGCATGGCGAGGCGTATTAAGTAAGGTGATGGTAGTAAAGCGTGGAAGTGACGGGAGATCACTATAAATAAAACCAAAGTCCAAAAGGAAAAGGTTGTTCGGAAGTGTTACATTTCTCAGAGAAAGATGGCAAGAGGAAGTCCCGAATGATGAACGACCGATTAAGAGAACCACTTGGCAAGAAGAGGAATCTAAAAGTAAAAAAAGAAAGGGTTGAGGCCAAGTATTTTAGTGAGTGACAAACACATTTTCAATGTATAAATGATTATGATTGAAAAATAAGATTCTACGTCATTTCAAAGCTACCATTTATGAATAAATGTTCTGTAAGTGATAGTAAGTTTTCAATGTGGTTTTTAGAGTTGAATTTATTTATAAATGTCTGTTTTTAGTAAGCTTTTATAATAAGAATCTTTTTTACCTTCATCAAATGATGTTATGTTTTATGAATGATTTCTTTTAAAATAGCTTGTGGTGTTTGTAAGTTGTTATGGGAAAATGTGTTCTATTGTTGATCATCTGAAAGTGTTTTATTATTGATGTTATTATATGATGTTGTTGTTGCTATGTTTGTATGCAAGGGCAGTAAGTTGGGAGGCTAACCTTCTATTTGCCTTATTAGCTTGTAATGAGATCTATTGCACGATGTTGGTCGAAATTCCAAGTAACTCGTGAAACGTTGGTTGAATGTGAATATCAGGTCTTAGCAAGGGGAGAATTCCAGGTCTAATCGAGATGTGATGAGACACTAGTTGAATGTGAGTCTCAGGTCTAGACGATGGGAGAATCTCAGGTCTCAATGATGAACTTATTGCGAGATGTTTTAAGTGCACAGTGTTTGTAATGTTTAATGTTTTGGCAATTAATTGTTGTGGTTGTTGCGATATGGCTTTTATGTGATGCGGTTTAATCTTGTTAATTATGTGTGCTTTCCTCAAAAGGTTTTTCTCCAAGCCATCACTTAGTAAGTTCATTTGACTTACATTTTAAGTTTTCTCCTCCTTAGGTTATCAGGCGTTGAAGCCAAGCTAAGGATGGTTCCCAAACGTTGTAGCCTAGTTAAGGAGGAAAGACAAAGTTACTCTGTATTCTTACATGATGTGCTAGCCATGGCATCTAGTCATACGTCTAAAGGCAAGTGAGTGCACTACCTAGGTTGGTTGAGTCTAACCTGGAGAGCCATAGAGCCAAAGAGTTGAGTCGGGAAGGGATAGGCAGATAACTCTAAACATGGTCGGCTAAAAGAGGTGGTTGGGCGACGAAGAGGAAGAACTAAGTTGTACCTTTACACCTCTAGGTACCCACCACAAAGAGTAGTGTTTAGTAGTGAAGAAAGAAAATGAGACCCCGAATGATGTCTTTGAGTTGGATTGTTGACAGACTGTTGTTGTGTTGATTTTGTGATGAGACTTGCGTGGTTCATAATGTATCCTTGATTCAAGATCATTGCATATAAAATGCTCCTCGTGAATCTCTTCATCATGTGTTCAACCATGATCATTGCATGTGAAATGCTTCCAATGTCTCTATTCAACATATTGAACTAAGTTCTTGTTGTGTACAAGTTTTCCTATTGCTTGTCCAAGTATAAGAGAAACAATAGGTTTATCTAGATGATCCAGAGTCGAACATAGAAAACTGTGATATCAAAGGTTAGGTCTAAGATTTACTCATCAATTGGGTAGTATAAAAGAATAATGAATAATGAATAAATGAATAAATGAATGTGAATTGAACTAAAACTACTTATGTACTCTGCAGATTCTATAAAAAGAAAACTAGATGGAAGCGAAATGGAGATATGAACTAATTTGTATGAGAAGGGCTGAAGGAATGCCTATGCATGATTAGGTAATTAGACCATGAAAGGCTTGATGTAATATGACTTTCAAAACTAGCTTATGATTAAGGCGAGCTCCTCTCAAGAGTCTTTATACAGCACACTTGTCCACCTTTTGGGGTACAAATGACTCAACCTAGTTGTGCAAGATATATCTAGAAGAATTTATCTATAAAACGTATAAAGGTTCGCAATTAAGGACAACAACCTCTCGACGCCTATTACCCACACTTGTCCTCTTTTCAAGGTACAAATGACAAAAGTTATCTCGCCAAGGTGGAGTTTGTCTCTAAACTCTTCTTGACACGCGTTAGCCATATCCTTGGCACTTGGCCTCTCGAGTAGTTGGTGATAAACACTTACCAGGTAATAAAAATAGTTCAACTAACGCGATAAGAGTTATAAGCAAAGCAACTTATCAAGAACTTATCACAAACCTAAACTACAAATAACACATTGACCGATGAACAGTAAAGAGATGTACGGAATGAAATAGTATAAACATGTCATATATATTAAAGAATGTAGGTCTTCGGCCATTATACAATATGAACAACATATTACAAAGAATACAAAAATGGGAAGAAAAGAGAATGAAAACTGTTTACAAGTTAAGGGAAGTAAGGAATGGACTTCCTTTCCTTCAAACTCTAAGCTCTCACTCACAGATTGGTTGAAGAAGAAGAAGATGACTTTTAATAGACGGCAGAAAGGCTACTCCTTTTCGCCACTCTCTAGACTTTGGCCGGAGATCAACATATGACTTTTCACACAGTCGACCACTTTGGCCTATTCGAGCCTTGTCTTACTTGATGGTGATGGGGTTCTTTATATAGGCAACATTTAGAGAAAACTTCTATTCTTCTGGTCATGTCAGCGTCAAAAGTTGCCATTGTCAAGTCATATCATCCTTAACTACCATTATTGTCTTTTAGTGAATCGTCCTCGCGTATTGATGAAGTTTCTCGCCTAGCATTTGTTTTCACCAGACGGGTTCTTCTCGCGTAGCTCTTTCGCAATATGCTCTGTGATTCACTAATCTCTTCTTTTTCTTTTATCCTACATTAAGACATTGAAATGTGGTAAAACAGACATAGATGCTTATGTAAAGTGTATTCTAAATACTTATGCTTTTTCAACATAATCATGGTGTTTGATACACTTCTTCTATATTTTGGCCTCGTGATTCTATAAAAGAGGCAACAATAACTTGTAATTCTACAAATTATCAAATGTAGACGACAAAAAGAAAAAGGGTAGAGATCAGAGTCTTATACTCTTGAATACCCTTGGCGAGTAGAGAAGCACCTTAGTAGGAAGAAGAAGGGTTGTGCGAGAAGATGAGACTAGTTTTCATTTTATATGGAGGAAAGTTAAGGGTTGTAATTTGTAATGTATGAACTTTGTAAAAGTGTGGGTTAATAAAGAGAATGAGTTCAGTTATTTTCTGTTTTTTTGTTGATTTTTAAGTTTGTTGCCTAGGAGTTAAAGTTAGGTTGTGTTATGTAATAGAATCAAGCGATTAATTAAAGTTCAAAAGTTGTAAATTATTTTTCCACTATAGAGAAAGTTGTGAAGGTATTTAAGGCTCAATGGAAGAGCTTTACGAAAGAGACAAGAGTAAGAGTCATTTCGCTTACTAAGCGTTCAGAGCATTATCTTGTGGAGAGATACGTAATGGATGTCTAGGTTACACGCCCTTATCTGGTTACAAGGAGTGGCCTTCGGGACGGGTCGCCCTTATCTAGTTACAAGGAGTGGCCTTTGGGATGGAGGCATCACATGCTCAGTGGAGTGGTCGTCATTCTGTAAAAAAAAATCACCACTAAAAAGATCTCTAAAAGAAACGAAAGCATGAAAACCAAGAAAAAAGTGGTGAACTCTAAAAGACTCTATCATATTTTGAGCCTAGCAGATGGAGAACAATAAAGGAGATATCCGTCCAAATGGATGTTAACCTTATAATGTCACTATCCTAGATGGGGCCCAAGCACAAACAAAAAACTTAGACATCTCTAGGCCGACAAATAATTCTGACCTCTCTAGATCAGTTATATCAGAGTGATAGGCAAGTACCGTCTTTTCGAAGATTTTAGAGATTTGTATTTCTCCAAATTATTAGGGTGACTTCACCTCTCCATCTTCGATCAAGATTTTATGCTTCATCTTCTAGTTTAAGTTAGTGTGAATCGCTCCATATCGAAGTTCAAGTTTGCTTCACCACCTTAGCAGCTTTGCTTTTGTGATTAAACATATGAGGCCAAATTATTATTATAAAGAAAAAAAGTGGTACAATAAGAAAAAAAGAAGAGAGTGAAAGAGAGTAAAGTCCTTAAAAAATGTAGAAAGAAAGGGAAAAAATGGTTAAAAAAGAAAAATTACATTGAAAGGAAAATTTTGAAAAAAAATTTAAAAATTAGAAAAAAAAAGATAGAGAGAGAAAGAGATAAGAAAAATTGAAAGGAAAAACTAAAAAAAAATGGTGAAAACAAAATGTGAAAATGGGAAGGAAAAAAACCTGAAAACTATTATTCTTAGGAGAATTTTTAAAATAAGAAGACGAGCAAACTATTTACACTCCATAGCAAATTTTGAGCCTATTTTGTAGAAGCCCCAAACTCCATGTGAAATACCAAAAATCCCAAGAAAATCTAAATATCTCATAATTAATCGTCGATTCTTTTATTTCCAACAACTATTTCATACTCGACAATAACTCCTCTTCTTCTCTCTACATCGAAACTTCTTCTTCTTTCTACATTGAAAGCAAAACACTATCATTCTTCTTCTTCTTTCTACTTTGGAAGCATTCTTCAGCAAAGCAAATAGTGTAACCCTATTTCTTTTTCACTCTTATTCTTCTTTTTTCATCTAGAGCACTATTTGTTCTTTCTCATTCCTCATTCTTCTTCTTCTTCTTTTTTTCATCCTCATTCATTTGAAGGTACATTGAATAGACCTATTAAATAGTTTAGTACATAAGATTTTGTTTGACTATACTAATTAATCCTTTTTTTTCCATCGGATGTCAATCAATAAAAAGAAGAAAACAGAAAAGGCAGAAACATCGAAGGGGAAAATAACAAAATCGCAAATGAAAAAGGACGAAGTAGGGTAAATTTTATATTTGAATGAAAGGTATGATAATTTAATTTTATTAGCATTAAATAAAATAGTTATGCTATCTATAATTTAGTAATTTTTATATGATGACTATGGATTGAAATATTTAGTTATAGGACTAAAGATAGTAATAATAGACAATAACAGTCTTGTGATAGTCTTCTATCCTTAATAGAATATTTCTTTTTATTACTTTCAATGTATAACAATGTAGTCAAAATGCACTACCTAACATGTTTTAATATATCTTTTTAACAGGTAGAACATAAATTACTCCTTCGAGATGGAAAAATAATATAAAGAAAGTTATTACTTACATAAATCTAGAAGTTCTACAAATAATAAAAAAAATTAAATGAACAATGTTCATATGAAGTCATGAAAAGTCCTTTCGAACATTTTTTAAACCTAAAGATGGACAAAAATCCAACACTAAGTCTCAAACTACACTTGGTACAGAGACAAGTTTATAATAGGAAGCTAAATGTACTGGCATTCAATTTTAACGGATAGATTGTGCAATTTGGGTTAAAAGATTTTTGCTTGATAACTGGACTAAAAGGACACAACTTCAGTATGGTTGATTTAACAGACAGAGATAACACATGAGAACTTAAAACATCCTTCTACTTGCATGATCAAAGGGCATCGAGGAGTGATTTAGAAAGAACGTTCAAAATGATGCGAGATTTTGAGAGTTATTTCAAAGATTAAATTATCAAATCTTTACATTTTACAGAATATCCTCGTCCCAAGCCAAGTACATATCAAAATTAACTGGAAACATTTACGTATTGTGGACAAAGAAAAAGAGTTAAATGAATATCCATGAGGAAGATTTTGATATAATTTAACATATGAATTTTTCAAGAAAGCTACTAATCTGAACAAGGGTGTTGTCTATTCGTAATTAGGATTCCCCTTAATCCTAGTCTATTGGGCATTTGAAATAATTTCAAAACTACCATCTTTAGACGTTGGTTTTTGAAGAAAAGAATTCTAATAATGGTCCAATAATAACAATATGGGAATGTTTGCGGCTAGATGAATGGAGAATTACGAAGAAAAGTATATTTGAATCCATGGAAGTAAGTAATCAAGTGTGAAGTTGCACTAGCCATTGGAAGCCTTATTTTATAAATTATTATACTTAATGGAGCTTGTATTAAGTATTGTATTTGGAACGCATGTTGTTAAGTAAACAAAAAGAAGTTTGTTTGTTCTATCTTGTGCTGTCGAGTTATGTATTAAGAGTGATTGTTATTTTAAAACCTCTTACTAGGCGTTTAGCACGTTATCTCATGAGAAGATACACATTGAAGGTCTTGGCGGTCATGCCCCCACATGGTTGCATGAAGTGATCTTGGGGCAGGACATGACATAAAGTGGAGCATAAATTATACTTTAGTTCAAATTAAAGTTTAATTGGAAATAAGAAAGTCAATCTTAACTAAAATTTATCTTTTATTACTTGGCCAAATGTGTGCCACTACAAGAAAATGGGGATATCCCGATGCATTTTTTAGCGTTGAGAGATATGGAGTATTATCGACGTAGTAAGATCAGCATCAACGACCTTCACTATTCTCCTATATTGCATGTAAAACGTCGGGAATAGTAGGGCATTCCCGATGCCATACATGTACACATCGGGAATAGTCACTCATCTCTCGACGTGTACATGTATGGTGTCGGTAAAAAGAAAACAATTAAATAATGATCATTGTGTGAGTTTGAGGGAGGAGGGAGGTTAAACGTTACTTTGAAAGTTTACATGTGTAAGTTGAGTCTCTACTGTTGGTTAACCATTTGTAGAAAGAGTAAAAGTTGAGAGATTTGGTATTTAGGGCTTGTAGTTTGATTATTGTTTGTTTCTAAGTTGAAAGAGTGAAAGTTTGATTAGGGTTTGTACTTTGATTATTTTTTGTTTCGAAGTTGAAAGAGAGGAAGTTTGATTAGGGGTTGTACTTTGATAATTTTTTGTTCCTAAGTTTTGGTTTTTGGCATATCCATGCATTTTGGTTTCTTTGAACTTTGAATAATGTACCTTACTTTCATGTCTTTGTAGGTGCTGACTTGTTTGAAGATGACATCCGGAGCGATGAGAGATGATATATTCGTTTTCTTTTTTATGTAATTTTTCAAACAATATGTATGTGTTCAAATAGTTGAAATTATGTTCTAATTTTATAAATGACAATTTGGTATTTCAATCCATTTATTAATTTTGTGTTGTTCTAATTGAAAACTTTATTGAATTTAAATCGAATCGAAACTCAAAAAAGTACCACAGCATAAAAAATTTGAACATAATAATTGAAAAAAAATAGAACAACATAATCTCCCGACGGACAAGGATGTTAGGAATTAATAACATATCCCGACGTTTTAAAGCATTAGGAGACTAGCTCTCACACTGCGTCGGGCATTCCTTACTCTTGACACCGAAATGAGCACATTGGACATTTCCTTCTTCCGACGTGCCTCAATCCGTCAGGAATTGTGGCGTCGGGAGTAATGAACTTCCGACGGGCGGCCAAAACGCATCAAGATTTCGTCCCCCGACGCAATATCCCCAAGTTGGCTCCCAACGATCCCTTATGCGTAAAAAAATTCTTCTTCGACGCATTTAAGTCTATGTGCCAATGTTTTAGGCATCGAGAGATCCACTATTTCTTGTAGCGTGTCAAGCAAACAAAATTGAAGAAGTCAAAATCATAATTTATATGTACATGTATGATGCATCAAATTAAAGAAGTCAAAATCATAATTTGATTTGAAATTATATTTTTTGAGATTCACATAGTATAGACATCACATCAGAAGCTACATAAATCTAGAAAATGAGACATTTGTTGAATTGAGAAATTTCGACAAATTAAACTATAGTATATCATCGCGACAAAAGCTCAAACCCATCCTGAAAATTATAAGTGAATTGGATCGAGGTAAGTAACATTACTCAAGGCAAGCCCAATTTAAACCTAACTTTAGCCCAAGCCCATGTGTGATCCATGGAAACCTCCAAAAATAAAGACCTTGCTACTTCATTTTGTGGGATGGGAAGAATTGATGGCGAAGTGTTGAAGCTTTAGAGATTCGAAGATTAAAGCTCTAAAGTTCTCAAAACTTTAAAATTATGATTCATCTCAAGACTATCACCTACTAAAAATTGAAAGCTTGGAAGATTAAACCTTTATTGAATTCTAGGGTATTGAAGCACCTAAGTTTTGAAGATTGAGGCTCTAGAACTCTTAAGGTATAAAGTTTAGACGATCAAAGATCTAAAGAATATATCTCCCGTAAAATTGTAAGATCGATCCAAACAAATCAGCAAACCATAGACCAATCCTAACTAAATCATCTAACCTGAAGATTGATCATCCAAGAAAGATCAATAAATCCAAAGGCCGATTCTCCAAGAGAAGAACAAGTCTTCTAAGAGATCAGCAAGCTAGAGATTGATCCAAGAAGATCAACAAGCCCAAGATCAACAAGCCCAATGGCTGATAATCCTGTATGATCAATAAATTTGAAGGTCGATTCTCCAAGAGATCAACAAGTCAAAGGCCAATCCAAAAATATCAAAAAGCCCAAAGGCCGATCATCTAGGAGAACCTTTAAACCTGAAGGTAGATTATCCAAGAAAACCCGCAAACTTAAAAGACTAAAGTTTATTTTTTCTAAATAAAAGCAAAAAAGGATCATGTATTAGAGATTGTACTCACTATATTAAAATTAATAAAAATACAAAATTTAAATTCAACGAACTAAATTTGTCCATAAATCTCATCGAACAATCATTTATTTTTGAAAAATAACACTTACAATTATTATTATTGTGGTTTAAAAACTATTTTGGCCTTTAAACCATAAGATTTGTTGTATTTTGTCCTTATACTTTTAAAAGGTTTGTTTTAATCTTCAAATCTAAACAAACTCCTAATTTTAGTCTTTATTATTATTATATTAAAATTTCAACATAATGAAACTTCGCATTTTTCCTTAGATGATTAGGCATTTATGTGTACTGTGTGACACAAAATAAGCAAAGTTAGGTATCTGATTAGATACGAAAAAACATGAAAACTCATCAACAAAAACCTTTACGACTTCAATTAGATGAAGAAGCTTAAGGAAGCTGCAAAACAGAAATGGCAGAAAGAGGCTGAAGAAATTGACACAAAAATGGTCGAGAGAAAAATTGGACAAGGTAAGAAAAGGAAAATCTCCAGCCGTCGGTCTTACATCATATCCCGTATATAAGCAATAAGTATTAAACCCCTGTAACTGATTTTATATATATATTGGAATTCAACGAAGAGAAATCATCTGAGGAAGGCATCATTTTGTTTTTTGTTTAGTTTTTTTCTTCTTAGAGAATTCGGAAATTCAGGTAATGGGGGAGAACTTAGCAAGCTCCAGCTAATTCACAGACGAGGTATTAGACGTGTTTCTGTTTATTTACTTTGGTTGAGCTGCAATTTGCAGCTCGACATTTCGAGGCACCGTCGAAGAGGAACAAACGGGAGTCTCTCTTTACACAAATAAATGAGCTAAACTTTTACAACAATGGATATTGTACATACAATTACCTTATTATTTTGATGCCTTCATGCAGGAATTTCCACTTTAGGAAAAAATACATTCTCACCGAGTGAGAATCTTTTAATTGCAAAAACAAAACTGATAAAAAGAACTATATCAATCCTAACTCCTTTTATTTTAGGTGGACCCACTTCAGTAATAAAGATAACTTAAGACCCGAGAATATAATTTGCTTGAAAAATTGATAAAAATTAAATACAAAGGAGAACTTGTTCCTAATTTCAAGATTTCAAACTCTAATTAATCAAACTAGATTGAAAGTTTTAAAACATGTATTCTTCACACAAAAATACAAACAAAGCATATAGTTTGAGGGATAAAACTCAATTAGAAATCCATCATTTAAATTTAAGTTGTCCTGTTACAAAATGTGGAATTACTTTAAACTAATTGAAAAGAGGGAATGTGAAAGGGCACAACCTTTCGAGTAGATTTTCTAAATTCATAAAAATCCTTCCATTAGCCTCATAAATATAAATATATAAAACTTAATGAGTACGTAATTCGTTAAAGATGTAAATAAATCTGAATGTTTCGATTCATTGTGACTTTTGGATAAAAAGATATCTTTTGGTGTAAGAATAGTTTTCAATTCTTTACCAATTATTGGAAGCTTAGCTTGTAAGTAGTTCACTTCACTTCTCACTTCAGCTAATCATTACTAATTATTTGAAGGTGACAAAATTTTCTATCTCAAAGTTTGAGAAGATGACTACAAAGTTGCTTTACAAAAAAGAAAAATACTTATGGCGTGTTTGGGACAAGGGTTATATAAGTTTATAATAACCATCTATTTGATACATGAAATAGTATTTTCTCTATTTAACTATAGTAAACATTCTTTCAAGACACTCAATGCTACGGTATTTACTATTTAGTATAGTTTTTACTATTTTATAGTCATATTTTTATTCTTTGTTACAATGTTTACTATTTTCTTCTCAAACTAAAATAATATAATACAAATTATTGTAACCCAACGAAAATAACCTAGACCTATAATAATTTACTCATTGTCTCGAAACAACCCTTAAAATTCGATGAAGGAATCTTCTCGAAAAAAACGACAGAATGATAAGCAAATAAAGGGTAATGATTACTTGAAGCATCGTAAACTACTTCCAAGCTGAGAGCTTCCAAATCACGGTGAAGATTGCAACTATTTGTGCATGTGCATCAAAAGGCAAATTTTCTTCCTAAAATCGCAATAAATCTAAAAGTTCATATTCATTTCCTTCTTTAATGAATTACATATTAAGGATTTTTTATGAATCTAAACAATTTAGGTGAAATGTTTTGTTCTTTCATAGCGTCTTTTCAATTAATTTAAAGTAATTCTACATTTTGTAATAAGACAACTTGAATTTGAATGAATTTTTTTACAGTTTTATCTCTCAAGCTTTATGTTTTGTTTGTATTTTTGGTGTTTAGAATGCATATTTTGGGATTTTAAATCTGGTAGAATTAGATTGTGGAGAGTACGAAATCTTGAAGTTAGGATCAAATTCTTCTTTCTTATTAATTTTTGATCAATTTTCAAAGCCAAATCTATTTCACTTTTCTTATGGTTGTTACTACTTTGGTGTTATTACTTATTATCATCGTAGGAATTTACCTGGAATAAGGGGTTCTCATACGTGAATATAATTCTCTTTATCGTTTGGTATAAGAGCGTTTGGTATAAGAGCTTTTGGCTCTAAACAAATGATATTCTTACTTTGTTTTCTTTTCCACGTCATAGAACCATTTCTTCATATTTCTTGTGACTCTTCATTTTTTCATATTTTATTGCTTCATACGTTATATGTTATATGTGATTGTTGATAAAATAAACAAAAAATTTAAAAGAAAGAAAGAAAGAAAGAAACACGAAGAAAAGGAAGTGAAAAAAAAAAAGCAAAAAAAGGTGACTTATAATCTTCTTGTGATTTTTCGTATTCTGTGTTTAAAAAAAAAATTCTCAAGCAAGTTTCGAAGTATTGTGGTTTGAATCTAAAAGGAGTCCAAACAAATTCCATCTCCATCTTTCTGTCATTCCCATCTTTTCATTCACACCTTTTTGTTCATTCTCATTTACCAAAATTCTATCTTCAATTTCTCTTAGCTTCCTTTGCTTCTTAAAAGTTTGTTTCATTACCTAGTTACACTTGTTTTCTATATTTGATATTTTTGTGACTTTCCACCTTCTAGCAAAACTGTCATTGTTTTTACATGATTCTCACGAGAAAACTATAAAATTTGCTTAAGTTCGAGACACTAGAAGTGTTATGATATATCTCAGCCACGAGGAAATTGCCACAACACTTGTGCCAATAAACATCATAAATTTTGGAAGAATATATGAGAAAGTCTGTCTGAGTTACGCAATTTGAAAGACATCTCATTTAACGAACAATTGAAGTTGCAAGAGCAAGGAAGAACCAAACACAAGTTATCAAAAATATGAAAAATCATCCACTGCCGAAAAAATGACCAACCAATTCCAAATGATGGAGATCTTCCACAAGTAAAGAAGGATGATTCAAACGATAAAGTTGTTGAGATGTGTGAGGGTTATCACCAAAATTTTGGAGTGGAATCAAAAGGAGACGTAGTCATGGAGGGCAAGAAGATACTTCAACCCGAGACCATAACAAACTCTTCAGAGAAAAGTGAGACCTACGAGACAATAGAAAAAAAAATACTGTGATTAAGAGAGCAAGTGAAAAAAAAAAGTATTTGAGTGAGGAAAATCATGAGTGGAATTATTGTTTTTACTAATGATCTTTCCTATTACTTTCCTTGCGTTTCTTCCTTCATTAAAGACACAACGGAAGATATTCAAGTTTGCAAATTTTGATCACCGACAATTGGACAGGCTACAAAGAAATTTCACATTTGCTTTTGGAAGAGACAAGACTTTCAAACTTATTTCCAAAGTTCGAGACAATGACTACGAAGTTGCTTTACAAGAAGTACTTAATATAGAAAAAGGAAAATGATAAACAAATAATTGACAATGATTAGTTGAAGCATTAAATGAACTACTTCCAAACTAAGCTTCCAAGGTGAATAATTGTAACTATTGATGCAGAAAAGGACAACTTTTCATCCAAAAGCCACAATGAATCTAAAAATTCAGATTTCTTCACATCTTTACGAATTATGTACTTATTTAATTTTGTATATTTACAATTATGAGAGTAGTTGTAGTTTATGAATCTAAACAATTTAGTTGAAAAGTTACGTCGTTTCATAGTGTCTTTTCAATTAGTTTAAATAGAGTTGTAATTCCACATTTTATAATAGGATAACTTGAATTTGAATGAATTTCTCGTAGATTTGAAATCTTGAAGATAGGAGCAAATTCTCCTTTCTTCTTGATCTTCGATCAATTTTCCAAATCAAATCTGTGTTAGTTTTCTTGGGATGTTATCATTTTGTTAATTGGGTTACTTTTATTATCACTGTGGGGATTCACTTGGAACAAGGGAACTTCTCATACATGATTGAGGCAGTTCCTTTTATTAGAAACAACCCCTCAGAGAATACTATTATCAATATACTACCTCCCTATCCACTGCATCAACATGGACTCCCAACCATTCTTCCCGGGCAGCCACCAAAAGTCAGTCTGAATACCACTGTTTTTAAGGGTAGGAAAGATCTAGAGGATGGTATGGAAGGGTTTGCCTGTGAAAATCTCAAATTTGTGAGTAATTTGCAAACTTCACAAGTCAGCTTTGCTTGTTAGAGGCTCCATTAAGATTAAGATTAGAAATGGAGGTCTAAAAATGGTTCATAAAACTCAAGTGAGTGAAGCACAACAGCGTACTCGTACTCATTCCGTTGAAATCAGAGGTTGGGTTCAAATCTCCACTTTTGGTATTAAAAAAATGGCTACAAGCAATGAGATAATCAGATTTAACCAAATACAAACCTATGGTGATATAGTGCCAATTTGTTTAGCCTTCATTCCAGCAAAGCTAAGGGGGATAGAAAAACTATGATCTAATAATACTAAAAAAGGATGAATATGAAAACTGTTCATAATATATGGGAAATTTTAATATTGAGATGTCCAAAAAAATAAAAAAACAAAAACAAAAAGAAGAAGAAGAAGGCAACTTCTCAAGTTATTAAGCGGGACTTGAATAATTAATCACTAATCTGCATGAAAGAATCAGATTTTGATTATTTAAAGATGCATCAGGAGTCAGGACTAACATTGAAATAAATAAAATATTGATGCTACTGGTGATTGTGCTTCAAAAGTCGAGAAAACAAATAGAACAAAGATGTTTATCAATTTTGTTCTTCAACGTCAACTGCAAAGAACAAATGACCTTATTCATGCACATATTTACAAACTTTTGGAAAAACCATACTCATCCAGATCGTCCAACTCAATCCACCCCCAAAGGGAATTCATTTTAAAAATTAGCATTTACTTCACATAATTCACCAATATACACAGAACTATTCATCAAACTTTATCTAAGACACATGTCAAAAATCTATTTATTCAAACATATAACGGAAACTTATAAGTTGGCAGCAACAATATTGAATGCAAAATCTGTTTCAAGAAAGGGACCTTTGTTAACCTTGTTTTGGTGCTTCACATCACAATCAATAGTAGTTAGGAGCCAATAATGTTATTTCCATCATTTTCATTCCAAGTAGAGCACTAATCATCCAACCATTAACCAATTTCCAAGAAACTCACTCAATTTATTCGTCTTAAAAGCATTTGGAAAATTATCAAAAGGAAGAAATTTTCTGAAAAAGTAAGGATTACCTGCTAATTTAGTCGGCTTCTGCTTCTTATCATCTGTAGTCTAGCTATGCTTCTCAAAAGAGAACTTCTGCTCATAATGGAAAGTGGGGAAGAAGGAAAAAAATATGAAAGCAGCTATGGTCAGAAAATGTTAAAGCATACAAAAGAAGATCTGAGATAAACAAGATTTGTGTTGTTATCTTCATTTGCCTCTTTATGGCTTTATTACTTCCTCTTTACACTAAAATTTTGATTTATCTCTCTCTCCTTTCCCAAACAGTAGAAAATCAAACCAACCATAGATGCTTACATTTGCTAAT
Organism: Cucumis melo; assembly: GCF_025177605.1. Taxonomy (NCBI): domain Eukaryota; kingdom Viridiplantae; phylum Streptophyta; class Magnoliopsida; order Cucurbitales; family Cucurbitaceae; genus Cucumis; species Cucumis melo. The sequence continues at coordinate 17,250,299 of NC_066862.1, forward strand.
ACATATTAGATAACATGTATATCCTTATCATGGACCCTACTTATCAGGGAGTTTCAACGTCAGAAAATGGGGTTTTGTATCAAGCAGATCACAAGTGCTAACTATCTAGTAATCATCTTCACTTACTTAGTTTTGAAGGAAATCATAAATTGCATCCACATCCAACTGGTAAATACAAGTTTTTTATTGGGCAATTTGATTTAAATAACCCATATAAGTAGTTAAGCCTACAAACTTTGAGAAACTCAACCATGAGAGAATTTAGACAAAACCTGCAACACTTCAAGTCTTCCAAAGCATCTGAAGAAATGACCTTCAATATGGAAGTCATAAACCAGTTCTCTAATGCGACGGAGAGTGTGTTAGAGGATTTCAATGAAACAGAATCATCAGTGGAAAACTTCTGGGGCTACCATTTCCAGCTACCGGAAAACACATCGCCAAGCTCACTTTCCAATTTTTCTTCTGTTGCTCTACTGAAATGTCAGAAAGATTTTCCAGTGATAACTCGAAGCAGTCTACTTGTAGATAGTGCACAAGAAACCATGAAAAGAAAAGAGAAACAAGTATCAGAAAGCAATTCAGGAATCCTTTGTGCAGCTTTTGGAAATGACAGTAGTAATGCTAGGTCTTCAAAAGCAAGTGTCAATTTTCCAGAAAATTCTTTCTATTGATTTGAACTTATATTCTCTCTTTAAGCATTAGATACGCATCTTATTTGTTTCTTTGTTTACTCAGAACTTGGGAGGAGGAAGGAAAAGAAGGAATTGTGAGAAAGAACAAGAAAAGCCTGGAGTAGTTCATGTTAGAGCAAAACGAGGTCAAGCAACAGATAGTCACAGTTTAGCAGAAAGGGTATTTACTAAATTATACAATATTTCTTCCTAAACACAATGAGTTTGACGGATTGATATACTGGTCTTCAATATACATATCAATTACTGAATAATCCAATACTAAAACAGTCTTTTCATATTTCAGGTGAGAAGAGAGAAAATCAACCACAAATTAAAATGCTTGCAAAACATTATTCCAGGTTGTCACAAGGTAATTTCTTTTTTCATGGACCAGTACAAAATATTGGAGTCTCAACTCTCAAGTTCAAACAAAATTTCCATATTATTTTGCAGTCAATGGGCATGGCGATGGTGTTGGATGAGACTATCAATTATGTTTATTCACTACAAAATCAGGTCGAGGTGAGGAATATGATAAACTTTTCATAAGTATCAATAATATTTTTATTTAATAGCCCTGATGGATTTACTTTGTTCCTGAATTCAGTTTCTCTCAATGGAGCTTGCAGCTGCATGTTCCACTTTAGGTATAAATTTTGGCATGGGGGATAACAGATAAGCTTTGGTACTCCAACAACTACCCAAAAGTTTATTTACTTTTGACATTTTACTTTCTACTAATGAAACCATGGAGTAAATTAGTGCCTACTTTAACTGGTTTTGTTCAGGGATCTATTTCTGAAAGCATGGGAGGAAGTTACTTTTACTTTTTCATTTTGCAAAGCAAGTTACTTCCCTTATGGCAAAAATAGAAGTATGTCTAGGAGAATGAAAAAAAGAAAAAAAATAATAATAATAAAGAAACGTATAGACACTCCTTTATTTCAGTTCACACAAGTTCTTCACTCACCTCATTTTTTGTCTTCATGACATGACTTCTCCTTACACAAAATTTTTCTCTCCACCTACCCCAAGATAATTCCTTTAAAGAGTTTGGATGTTGAATAAGAATTTACCATTCACGCTGAAGAAAACAAGAAACAAGGGGGGGAGGGATGTCAAGTGCAATGATATTTATTGATAGATCAACAGAAAAATGGTGTGGATTGGCTAGAGGAAGGGTAGGAGTAGGGTGGGTTTAAAAAGAAGGATAAAAAGTTAATTTTTGTCCAGACTTAATTTAACAAAAAGATCTAAGAATATGGTGGGTCGAGTGAGCCAGTTTGATTGGACAAAGCTAAATTCCCAAGAAATCAAACAATATAAAATAAACTTCTTGCTAAGTATGGAACTCATATTGGTGCTTTGTTTATTTATTAATGTTAAAGAATTGATGTTTAAGCTTTAATCATAACACTGCAGGGGACAAGATCACATGAGAAATAGGAGATAAAGAAATTATGAGGAAATGATAAAGAGAGCAGAGTTGCTTCCACTTGATTAAGCCCTTTTTGACTGCAAATGGGGCATCTGTTATCTATCTGTTGTCACAAATCACATGAGTTTGCTTCCTACATTCATTTTCCTTTTAGGCAAACAAGATAGTGCTTTTTCACAAGTCTACAGAATGCCGAAAACAAAACTATCAGAGAGTGATGTATCAGTTTTACATCTAGCGTAAGTTGCAGATAGTAGAAAAGTTGCAACCAAATACCTGATATTGGCCATGTCCGGTCCATATGAGATTTTTAACAGCTTCTTGATGGGATTTTGTTATCTTGTCTGGGTCATGTCTACTTGTTTAAACAACTGAGACTGTGATTCTCTTTTGACTTTGTACTATCATTTTATGTCTTCAGCCAATAGCTTAGGTTTTTTAAGACCTTAAATTATCAAATGAAAAGTAACTACATTAGCTGGTACGCCCTACATTTGCAGTAGGATAACTGTTCTTTCAGTGGTCACTTGTCAGAATAGCAATATAGGTAACTAACTACCAATAGTCATCAAATTGATAAAAGATGATCAATATCAGATAAAATAAATATGAAACCAGATATATTTTCAAAATCTAAAGCAAAACTATGCAGAACAAAATTTTATCATGAGACTGATAAAAATTAGTAGTTTAATGTAAAGATGTCAATTAGCGAAAAAGAACACTCGAACGATTAAAAAATATACGAAAGAAGCTAAAAACTAAAATTTATTGACACAAGCTGAATACTTTAAATAGTATACTCTATATCTACACAACTAGAAATTAACTTGCCTATAACTTTGCCTTATTAGTATAGCCAAGTCATGATCTCCATTTTCTATAGATATTATCGTTGATACTAATATCATGCATGTGTTTTATAGTGTATTAGTTGTATCACAGGTATAAATTAAGTCAATTCAGAGTTGACTTGAGTGAAGAAACAGTTGATTGTACCGATTTAGTTGATTGTATTGAAATTGATAAAGACAGATATCAAAAGATTCTGTAATGTATGTTGATCTTGAATAATTATTCTATGTTGAAACAACAAATGATTTTAATCAATTACTTTTAGATATGGTACTTTATCCTTAATACTAAGATTACTCTTCCCCAATGATCCACAATCGAATTCAGTGTACTTCATAAAGTTTGTATGAGCCAAAAGAGCCCTACTTTTAAAGGATTTCATGTTTGTAGCTTGTACTTTTTAGAGTGATATGATTAAGGAAACAGCAGATTTATATAGACACGGTGTTGGGCAACAATCAATGGAAATCTGATCCACAAAATTCTTTCATTTGTCTCATAACCAACTAATGCAGAAATACAACAAAATCTCCACAAAGAAAATATATGAAACAAGAGTTGTTGCAATTTTGGGGCCACATTATAGCACATAAAATACAGTATATGGGCTAAAAATACAAAATTAGAGTGTATAAAGAGGCTAATTTGCATATAAGTGGTTATCGACTGCCCTGTCCCAAACCAAAAATTGCAAGCCTAAACGGAAGCCACAGCTTGACCCAGGAAATGATTACACCTATCTTTGCTTCAATATTCCAAGAGAAAAGAAAAGAAAAGAAAACCAAAGAAAACCAAAGGTAATGAAGCCCACAATAAATAAGAACGTCATACTTTTGCATGATTAACAAGCCTGTCTACTAACAACCAGGCATTGCAGACTTCATCAGAGACGTCTCCTACAGGATGTCCAAATCAAAGGGTATGGACCAGTTCTAGATACTCTCTAAAATCCAAAACTCCACGAAGTCTAATATTTCATTATCATGACACACCCAAATGGAATGGCTCTCCTTCAGCTAAGGAGGAAATTAAGTGGTGTTTAAAGGGCAACCACCAGCTATGATGATAGAGAAACAAATTATGGAAGAGCCCACAAATAAATTGAACGAGAACATAAGAAAACAGACAGAAATTACAAGGGGGCTAACCGAATCGGCCCGACGGGGAGCAAAAAGATCCGAGGCCATGGCCAATAAAAGAGAATGAAACTGTGGGAATGGTTGTTGGGCCTTTCAGCAAACACAGAACAAAGATGTGGGGTTTACCATTGCAACATCGAGACAGAGCAAGTGGTCTATTAGTATCATTTGCCTTGCGAAATCTCTACCAATCACTTGCTTCCATGATATGAAATTGAGTATATTTCAAACGTTTGGTTTTTTTTTTCTTTTTCTTTTTGGTTGTTGTTGCAAGGATGACCATTTTTTATGGGCCAATTGAAAATTGGCTCAAAGATAATGAGATGTGGTCTTCTAACTCTGTCAGGATCGTGAAAGATTTAAATTATAGTTTTTAAGTTAGACTTATCTTTCCACATTTTATGTTTAACGTTGTAAAGGATTTAAACAAGAGTTACAAGTTAAGTAGGATTGATAGACATTGTTATAAGAAGAACGATGTCGGTCGACTTCATGCCACATCTCAATTCTAGTGAGAAGGTGTTCCGAGATGGGGTGTGACACATAACACTTAAACTCACGAATTTCCTTCCAAAAAATAATAACAAAGAAGGAAGCGAAACTCATATCATCAAACAAGTGAACCAAATTAGCCTATAAAAGTCTCCATCTCTACTATGTAAAAAGGAGGTCTGGAAGGACCAGAAATAGAGGAGCTTCGAGAGGCTTGTCTCCATGAGAGCTAGGGGAAAGGAATAACCTTTCCCCTTTTGTAGAAGTTCTTGCCTTCTTCATGTGAACCCCGAATCTTTTAAAAGCTTAAGTCATCCGAAGAGTTTGGATGGATAATTGTTGTTTGTAGTTAACTTATAAGAGGTTCTTTATGACACTATTTGTGATCTTTTTAGTGTCATTGATTTCATTTTTGTCACTACTAATTTTTGGAACCAAGAAATCTTTTGCTCCCCTATTGTCAATACTCAGTTCCATGTCATAGGCACGAGTCGCTAACTCTTCAAACGTGCGAGGTTTTATTCCCAGCAAAATGTAAAGAAGCTCCCAGTATATGCCTTGGGTGCACATTTCCACAGCTGACAGTTTGGAGAGTCGATCCTTGCAGTCAAGACTGAGAGCTCTCCATCGATTGATGTAGTCGATAACTAGCTCTTCCTATTGTTGTCTTGTATTTGTGAGCTCCATCATGCTTACAGTGTGCTTGGTGCTGTAGAAGCGATTTAGGAACTCTTTTTCTAGTTGTTTCCAGTTGTCAATTACTTTTGGCTCTAGATCAGTATACTACTTGAAAGCATTTTCTTTCAAGCTTTGAACGAACTACCTAACTAGTTAGTCTCCTCTTGATTCTGCATTCTCTCATGTTTTGACAAAGTGGGCGATGTGCTGTTTCGGGTTACCCTTTCCACCGAACTGTTGGAATTCTAAAGGTTGGTACACAAGCGACATTCGCAGGTCATTGATTCTTTTGGTATATGGCTTGGAGTACATAAAAGAAGTTTGTGGCAATCCTTCATACTGAGCTCCTATAGAGCTTGTGATCATATCCTACAATTGTTGGACTAATGGGGAGGTGATGGAGATGGACTGTTGGCGTCTGGCTTTCCTGCAACATAGCTTTTCCTTTATCATTAGCTTTGACATTAGGAGTTTTGCTTGACTCAATAGTTTCACAAGCCTTCATTTAACCTTTCAAGGCAGCGATTCATGATCTCACTCCTCGACAGCTTTCATTAGAAAATTTATTTTTCTCTCCATCTCTGCCATGGCTGCCTCAGCTGTTACATCTGCCATCATGACAGACTTTGCATCAATGTGTGATTCTTGGTTTGATGGATCAGAATGAGGAGTAAATTTTTCAAACAAAGGATTCTCTCTAATGATGATCCCACCTTTAGGAGATTCCATCAGTTGCTTAAGGATTCTTTGTGCGATGACATAACCTTAATCCTATTCTTGGATGATCCTCTTTGAGTGACTGCGGGTGACATGTCTCGTGTAAGCGTCGCTTGCAACAGAAAATTTAGATTCAACTTTCTTTAATGTCATTGGTTTGCTTGTAGATTTAGATGACGAGAAAGAGATGAGAAGTAGAAATACTCCACTAGGCGTGCCAATTTGTTCATACGAGATTTTTGGAGAAATTTGGTTTGTGGAGTTGAACTTGTGTTCATGTTATGCTTGCATTGATTTGATACGATGTGATTTAATCTCTAGAATTTAATCCTCTGATTCTCTTATTGTATGCTTAGGCTTTATTTGAGAAAGTGGAGCACATGATTTTTTTTTAAGTTGGAGACTTGGAAGAAACCTTGTATCTTCATAGGAGCTTCAATCATCGAGGACAGTCGACTTCATGATTAGGTCATGATTAGGAAGTCTTCTAGTTCTTCAATCATCGAGGGCAATCGACTTCATGATTAGGGAGTCTTCTAGTTCTTGAGAGAATTCTATTTAGACCTTCTAGAGTCAAATTCTCTTTAGACCTCCTGGAGTAAAAGATTTATAACAGAACTCTTCTATTTATAGAATTCTCTGGTGGGCTTTTATGGACTTGAGCCTAGTTGGTCCATGGACCAAACCCATGGGCTCAACCACATGGGTTTGGATCATATTTAACATTTGGATCAATTGAATTTTAGCCAAAGTAAACAATATTTAATTTGATTTAATGGTCATAATAAAGACTTGTGACATCATTAGAATTGGCCAATTTGTCATTAATTTTAATTGAGGATACATGCCAATTTTTAGTTAATCCCAAATGCAATTATTTTAGTAAATGACGTGGCAATTTGTGATTGGTTCCAAAATTTTTTATTCAACCGATTTTATTTTTTATATAATAAAATACTTTTATTGGCATTGGTTTTCTGAAAAAAAAAACTCTAGGAATTTTTAGTGGCGCACTTTAATATGTCACAAAAGATATTTGTAACGGTTCCAAATTAACTTTTAGCAACAACATTATCTGTCACTAAAATATCACCTTTAGTGGTGAGTGCAATATGTTACTATAAAAAATAAATAGTGACATAACATATGTTACTAAAAGTAAACTAAAAGTAAACTTTTAGTAACGCGGAAACGTCACTAAAAGTATATCTTTTGCGGTGCGTAATTGTTGTGTCGCTAAAACTTTTAGCTACACCGATTTAGCGATGAATGGCTCTGCGCCGCTAATACTTTTAGCGACGTGTTTTTGCTTTTTAGTGACGTTTTTGGTGTGCCACTAAAAACGCAATTTCTTATAGTGTTGCCAACATCCTTGACCTCTTGGATAACTCTTAACTGAACACCTTCTTTGCTTTGGCTTCAACTCTCACAAGCAACTCACCTCCCTCTACCTTTTCTCTTAACCTTACCCTTGGAGTGAAAGTGGTGAGAAATGAGGGTTTGCTGTCTTTAAAACACCCTTCGTGTCTAAAAATCGCTAATCTTGCGCATTAAATTTTTTCGAAAAAATGTCTGTCCCGCTTCGAATAAGTGATCTCAGCCAAGATTGGCCCAAGATCTGTCAAGATCTTCACATCTCTCTGCCAGACATGCCTGAAATCATGCCCAAGAACCCTAATTACACTTTCTTTTGCTTTTAGTCTCGGGCGAATACAACCCCGAGATGGCCTGAGTTTATTCACCCTTCGCTCCAAACTTTCAATCTCGATAGAATGTGGCCCCAAGATTGTCTGAGATCGTAACCTCTTAGGCTTCTGTCCTTTATCTATGTTGAAAAGCACTGAAATTGCCCTAAGATCCAACTCTAAAAGCTTTGTCTTTCACTCGGGCTGCCATAGCCCAGAGATTATCGAGATTTGCTCTATGGCTTTTTCCTGCCTCTTATTTTGGCCAAACAGATCAAGTCCTAAAGCCCATGACCCCAGTGAAATCTTTCTCTAAAAGAAAAGAAACAAAATTTGAAAGAAGCATGATGGCGATGAAAAGCGATGCCCAACTCTTAGAGAAAGACAGAAAAAAAAGTTTATCCATTTTCAGACTTTGATGTTGCAGACATGCTAGAGCAATTAATAGCGAAACAATTTATTTAGCTGCCAGAATGCAAACGACCAGAGCAAGTAGGAAAAGTAGATGATCCTAACTACTGTAAGTACCATCAAGTCATTAGTCACATTATTGAAAAGTGTTTCGTGTTGAAGGATCTGATTCTAAAGTTGGCTCGTGAAAAAAGATCGAGCTGGATATTGATGAAGTGACTCAGACGAATCATGTTGTAGTCGAGATGACTTCAAGTGTTCTGCCATCAACACTGCTTTATGATCAAAGGGAAATTTTGATTCAATTTGGGACTTTTGAACCTATATTTGTATGATTCCAACAAAAGATTTTGTGACAGACTCCCAAAACAAAAAAGAGTCTATCGTAGAGGATGGTAAAGGATGGATAGCTGTGACTCGTCGAAAAGGGAGACAACCAAATTTCATTCAAAAGTAGTTGCACTTCCATCAAAACTATGGAAAAGAAAGCAACCCTCATAAAAAGAAGGGAAAAAGAAATAAGAAGATGTGAAAGCCTAGACCTATCAAAGGAAAAGATGAGGACTTTCTCCGACCTCGACGGTCGATAACTTTGACAGAATGCATCCTAAGAAACTTCCTTAATGATCATCTAGAGGAAGTATTAGAGGTCAATGCATGTCATGCTGTCAGCATAGTAGAAACCGACATAAATTATGCATCTTCTGAAAAAGTCGACAATTAAAATGAAATTAAGCAAATGACTTGTGTCTTTGATCGTATCAAACCTTTAACTACTCGATCTTCAGTTGTCCAAAGAATGAGCATGGCCACGAAAGAAGAAGAAAACCAATGTCTACTTTCACTTGAACCACAGCTTTCAAAATGCTAAGTTTCTCTACATCGAAGAAAGATCGACCTTCAACATATGCTTTTGATCGTTTAAAGATTAACAAGCGATCAACATGAATGCGAGATGAAAACATTAAAAGCAAAACCATTTCATGAAGAAAACAATGACGATAAGATTCACAGTCGTGTCCCATTATGCATGAAGAGGAGGTTGTTTGTTGACATAAATACAAAAGGTTCCTTGACAGTGAAGCCAAAAGTTATTATATTCACCAATTCTACAAATGAAGAAGGTGAACAAATCCTTGATGAAAATATCAGCTACTAAATATGTAAAACTCCTTATGGTAAAAGCCTAAATTGCATGGTGCTCCCAGCCTACAAGAGGTTAAAAGGTGTATGGCAAAAAAAAAAAAAAAATATATTGAACTACGTTATGACTTGATCCCTATATTATAAAGGGTACGTAGGCAGCTTAAGGGAAACTTTAAGTTCAGTCCAGTAAAAAGAAACTCAAGTTGAACCACGTTATGACTTAATCCTTATAAGGGTACGTAGGCAACTTAAAATAAATATTAAGTTTAGTCGCACACAAACAAGAGCAAGATGCTCCAAAGTTAGATGCTTATAGAGGGCATTACTCCCCTGAAGTTCAACACTCTATTTTCAAGTTTAGAAGTTTCTCATAATAAAATTCCGAGGCTTTGTTGATGTGTCTTCAAATTTATGTTCAAAGATTTCATCAAGGCTCATTCAAATGCAAGACTGGAGACTTCACCAATGCTTCACCGACTTCAAGGATTGCACTGTTACTTTTCCATGTTCAATCTAGAAAGCTTCATCGATGCTTCCTCATATTCAGGCTCAAAGGCTTCATTGGTGCTTCCTTATATTCAAGCTTGAAGGCTTCATCGATGCATCTTTATATTCAAGCTTGAAAACTTCATCGATGCTTCCACATATTCAAGCTCGAAGGCTTTATTGATGGTTCCTCATATTCAAGCTCTAAAGCTTCATTGATGCATCCTCATATTCAAGCTCGAAGGCTTCATTAATGCTTCTTTATATTCAAGCTCAAAAGTTTCATCGATGCTTCCTCATATTCAAGCTCGAAGGCTTCATTGACACTTCCTCATATTCAAGCTTGAAGGCTTCATCGACGCTTTTGAATATTCAAGCTCGAAGGCTTCATCAACGCTTTCAAATATTCAAGCTCGAAGGCTTCATTGATGCTTTTGCATATTCAAGCTCGAAGGTTCATCGACGCTTTCTCACATTCAAGCTCAAAGGCTTCATCGTCACTTTCTCATATTTAAATTCAAAACCTTCATCTTCTTCAAGCCAAAAAAAAAAAGAAAAAACCTTCATCGTTGTTTCTTTAATCTCAAGTTTGATGACTTTAGGCTTTATTATTGCAAATGTAGCTCGGCCTCTCCAAGATGATGATGATGGTGTAGCTCTGCCTCCCTCTCTTCAAGATGCCGACGATGATGCAACTTCACCTTCGCCTCTCTAAGATGACGATGATGATGCATCTCAACCTCCCTCTCTCAAGATGACGACGACAGTGCAACTTGGCCTCTGCCTCTATAAGATGACGATGATGATGCAACTCTGCCTCTCCAAAATGATGATAGTGAAGAAGCTCTGCCTTTGCCTCTTCGAGATTATGATGATAATGCAGCTCTACCTCTGCTATCTCTAAAGGTGACGACGACGACGTAGCTTTGCCTCTACCTCTATAAAAATGATGATGATGTGTAGCTCCACTTCTGCCTTTCCAAAGATGAAGTCAACAATGCAACTCTACCTCTACCTCACTCGTTCCAAGATGACGATGACGGTGTAGCTTTGCCTCTACCTCTCCAAGATGACGACGACATTGCAACTCTAACTCTTCCTCTCCAAAATGAAGATGGTGTCATTCCTCTTCTTTAGAATGATGACAATGCAGAGCAAAGATGCCTGGTCATTCCTACTAGGAAGGTGGATCTGACGGCAAATGCTTGATCGTCCCCTAGTAAAAGTTGGATCACTGACGACGAGGCAGAACAAAGATGCTCGATCGTTGCTACTAGGGAGATGGATCTGATGACAAATGTCTGATCGTTCCTACTAGAAAGGTGGATCTGACGACAAATGTCCGATTGTTCCCTAGTAGAAGTTGGATCATTGACGACAAAGTAGAATGAAGTTGTTCGATTATTTCTAGTAGGGCGGTGGATTTGACGGTAAATGCTTGATCGTCTCCTAGTAGAAGTTGGATTGATGACAACGAAGTAGAACGAAGATGCATGATCTTTCCTACTAGGGTGGTGGATTTGACGGAAAATGTCTGATTGTCCCCTAGTAGAACTTGGATCGCTGACGGTGAAGCAGAATGAAGATACCTGATCGTTCCTACTAGGGAGGTGGATCTAACGAAAAATGCCTGATCGTCTCTTAATAGAAGTTGGATCATTGACGGTGAAGCAGCACGAAGATGCCTGATTGTTCCTACTAAGACGGTGGATCTGATAGCAAATGTCCGATCGTCTCTTAGTAGAAGTTGGATTGCTGATAGCGAAGCAGAACAAAGATGTCTGATCCTTCCTACTAAGGTAGTGAATTTGATGGCAAATGTCACACCCCCTCCCAGACTACCTGCTACCTTAGACCGAAAGATGGCGTGAAGCCGACGAACAACGCTTTTTTGTACATGTATCTGTCGACTCTGCTTAAAACTTTCATGTGACGAATTTGCCAATCTAGTATATAAACTATTATACATGCAACAAAATACAGCGGATCCTAGGCTAGTCAAACACAGATAGTCAAACACATACATGAAGTGTACCTCAAAATTTACCGATTTCACGAGTAAACCTAAAGACACCTTAATCAAAATATAACCAACAAAATTTACACAACTAAAGCTCCTAAAGCTTATACAAACTGTGGAGTATCTATAACATACAAGGGTGTATATACATCACAACACCACAGACTCTATGCCCAACTCAAAACACGTACTTGCAATTGATAATGGAGCTTCAGCAGACTAAGGCAGTCTATCAGACATCGGGAACTCGATCTCTAGCTGGAAAATGGGTAAAACATTTTGGAAAGGGTGAGCTATGAAGCTCAGTGAGTGACTCAATTTAAAACTATGAATTTAAAGATAAGAGCACGTGATAACTTTACACATATAAATCTGCTTATACAAGTCGTAAATGTAAGCGCGTAGTAGTAAGAATAGCTTCCTTGAATACTCAGCATGTTCATCATTGAAATCTAGCAAGGCATATCAAGTATATCGAAGAATTTTAACTAACATGATAAATCTACGTTGTGTAGGGTACACCCAGTACAACAACGTTTACAAGCTCTACGATGTAGTGGGGCCCGCCCAGCACTCCCATCATCTTTGTCGTAGTGGGGCCCGCCCAGCACTCACGACAGCATCGTTGTTACAGAGTACACTCAACGTCAACAACGGAATCTAACCAGTGTGCACACGGTAATCTCTAGCCTCAGGCTCAAGATCTCAGTCATGTTGTTAATGAAAATTTCATAAATCATCTAAAAATATTAAAAAAATGCCAGCTTATAAATTTTACTCAAAGCTCGAACTTTACTCAGCTCTTTCGTGGAAAACTGTAGTTCTTAAAACAAAACTTCTTACTAATTCATGCTTTGCTTAAGACATTATGGTTTAAATACTTTCCAAACATTTAATATCTACATGCTAGCATAAATTTCTTTAAGAAATCTAGTCTCCAAATGTATACTTGAAAATAGTCATGAATTCAAATACCTTTCATGGCTTCGTAAATAAACATTTATCGCATTCAATCATAATAACAGTTATGGAAAATATTTCAAAGTTGGTTTTGTCACTCACAGTCTTGGGCTAGATCCTTGGTTTATAAGCTCGGTTTAATTCTTCTCGGCCTGCCAACAACCCAACCGAGTATTAAAACTCTAAACTTTCTAGTTTTCTAAAGATATACATAACATGTCGCACCAAAGATGACGCTCGCGAAAACAAAGCTTAAGAAATAAAATCCTATTTCAACAATTCTCTGAAATTTCCAGATTTCTAACATAAACTTCAAAGGACTATAACCTTCTCAATACATAACCAAAATGAGTGTTCTTTATATCAAAATCTTCATTTTGAAATCCTCTAAAACTTATCTGAAGACATGTAAATCTGATTCTCCGTGCATAAACTCAGATAATCCTCGAAACAGAACCACTTCTAGAATCGCGCGCACATGACCTCTTTAACTTGTCCCTACAATTTAACTGATTTTTAGTCATTTTGGTTCACGATTTCGTCAGGAAAGTTGTAGTAAATTGAATAAGCTTTTCAACCATACCAAATAGAGATTCTAACTCCACTGGTACACTCTAAAATACAAGAAAAACAAGAGACCTCCTGATTTCGAGTGAAAACCAACTGCCCTGTTTTCTTCATCAAAAAGCAGCAAATGAATATCCGAATTTGCTCCAACTTTCTTCATAAAATTTGTTTGCAAATGAGTTAACTTTCAGTAAATGTAAACCTCACCTCTTAATTCCTTTTGAAGAGTTCAAACCGAATTAAAAACCAGTGATGTGCAGAATGAACTAAAATTCAGCCATGGATACACTTTGCTTGAGTTCTCCTCCTCTTCTTCAACCTCAAAATTCTAGTAAAATTCCTCTTCATCTTCCAAACTCTCTCTTAGAAGTTCTCTGCAAATTGTAGAAGGAAAAAAAAATGGAAGTTGGATGTCTTCAAAATTCTTGGTGGTGAAGGGAAGAGAAGAAGAAGAAGAAAAGAAAAAATGAAATTTTCTTCTCTTTTTCTTCTTTTTATCCTTTCTTTTCTTTCTTTTCTTTAATTTATTTAATAAAACTATTTAATATATATATATATATATATATATATATATATTTGCACTTAATTTCTATTTTTTTTCTTTTTTTTCCACATTTAAAGAAATTAAACGAAGATGTCCGATCGTTACTACCCGAGAGGTGGATTTCACGGCAAATACCTGATCATCTCTTAGTAGAAGTTGGATTGCTAATGGCAAAGCAAAATGAAGATTCCCGATCGTTCCTACCACGAAGGTCGATCTGATGGTAAATGTTCGATCTTCTCCTAATAGAAGTGGATCGCTTACGGAGAAGCAGAACAAAGATGTTCGATCGTTCCTACTAGGGTGATGGATCTGACGGCAAATGTCTGATCGTCCCCTTGTAGAAGTTGGATCGCTAACGGCGAAGAAGAACTAAGATGTCCGATCATTCTTATTAGGGAGGTGAATTTGACAGCAAATGCCTGATCGTTCCCCAGTAGAAGTGGGATCGCTGACGACAGAATCACCGCTACAAACAAGTGTGAAAAAAAGAAGAATAAAAATAAAGAGAAGAAATAAGTCTCACCTTTTGTAAACACTTTTGGAAGCAAAGAAAGACCTGACAACTCTAGTTCCTATAAAAAGAGAAATAAAAAAGAATGTAAAGTTAAAAAAGAAGAAAAAAAGAAAAAAGAGAAAGGGAGAAGAGAAGTTTTTTTTTTTTCTCATAGCTTTGTTCTGCTTGATGAGGAAAGAATGATTAAGGTATGAGTCTATTTATAAGGCTAACAAATCCAATTCCTAATAAGATTTGGAATGATTTTAAATATTTTTTAAATAATAAAATAAAATTAAAAATCAATTATCTTAGGAAAATTTTCATAAATATTACAAACTACTAAAATATCTACGGTCCGTGTAACAAAGCCCATAAAGTTAGCCATTTTTTAAAAATTCCAAGTTTGCCCTTCAATCTTTCTTCTCCTCTTTGCGATTTTTTTACCGTCTTTCTTCCGATTTCTTTCCATATTTCTTCTTTTCCTTTTTTTTTATGTTGTTTAGATTTGGGTAACCAAATTTGATTTCTTTCTATCGTCTTTCTTCTTTTTCTCTTTTTTTTTTTCGCTGTCTGCATCGTATTTCTTCTTTTCCTTTTTTTTTACGTCGTTTAGATTTGGGTAACCAAATCTGATTTCTTTCTATCGTCTTTCTTCTTTTTCTCTTTTTTTCGTTGTCTGCACATATTTCTTCTTTTGCTCTTTTTTTTTACGTCGTTTAGATTTGGGTAACCAAATCTGATTTCTTTCTATCGTCTTTCTTCTTTTTCTCTTTTTCTTCGTCGCTACGTGTATCATATTTCTTCTTTTCTTGCTCTTTTTTACCTTGTTTAGATTATTGTAACAAAATCTAAAAATTTGTGTATAAAGAATCTTGAAAAAAATCATTTACGCAAAGCTAAACGATCGTGTAGCCAAATCTAAACGACCAAATCTAAAGGATTGTATAACCTAATTAATTAAACAATCGTGTAACTAAATTAAACGATAGAATTGAAAAAATAAATATTTAGATTTGGCTATTCAAATCTAAACGACCGTGTATCAAACAATAGCCAAATCTAAATGATCGTGTACCAAATATATTACGCACATTACCAAATATATTACGTGCGTTGTTGACATGACATTTTTGGTATTTTCTATGGTGGGCTTGTGGACTTTTTTCGTTATTAGAATTGTTCTATACAATGTAAATATTTTGCCGCTTTGTTATATTTTTTAAAAGACTCCATCATCTTATGTTATTTTATTTTGGGATAAATCTCGAATTTCACTTTTTCAGATAATTAAACATATTAAAATATTTCAAAATTTAGATTTTACCTCCAATTTCAAAATTAAAATTTGGGTTCAAAATCCAAGTCAAATTAACTTGCATATACGACCTCCATTTTTATCTCGAATTTAAATTAGAGCCATAAATCTAACTTTATCTCAAGATTGAGGTCTTCTACTTATCTCAAAATTAAAATTGGTCATCCCAATTCTTGTATCCTCAAGACAAATTAGGGTAGGGTAGAAACCTCATTCTTATCTCAAATTAAAATTTGGTTCAAAATTTTATAAAAAAAAATCAAATTTAAATTTTTATCCACTAATCAAAATAAACCGAAGATAAAACCTTAGTTTTTCTCAAATTAAAGATTGTCCATATTCCAACCCTTATTTCAAATTGAAATCAAACTCATGTACTAAATTCATAGTTTGGTTAATTTGATATATCTAATTGAGCAAAAAAAAAATGCTCGTATTTGGACTTCAAATTTATCTTTTTCGAGATTCACCCACCTATATACGTGCATAAATCTTGAAAAGGGAGCATTTGTTGAATAAGAAGTTTTGAAACTAATCACAAATTGTCATGTCATTTACTAAAATAATTGCATTTGAGATTAACTAAAAATTGACATGTATCCCAAATTAAAGTTAAAAGACAAATTGACCAATTCTAATGATGCCACATGTCTTTATTATGACCATTGAATCAAATTAATTATTTTGGTCAAATTAAATATTGTCTTGGGCTAAAATTCAATTGAACCTAAAAGTAAGCTTAATTTAGGCTAAAGGTTAAATATGACCGAAACCCATGTAGTTAAGCTCAAGGGTCGGGTCCATGGATCAATTAGGCCTAAGTCCATAAAAGCCCACTAGAAAACTCTATTAGGTGTTGGAAATTTTTGACTTCTCTAGAGAGAATTCTTCCCAGAATTTGAAGACTCTCTAACTTCTGAAGTCAACTGCTGTCAAAGATTAAAGCTCCTTTGAAGATACAAGCTTTCTTCCAAGTCTCTAACTTAAAAAACATCATGTGCTCCACTTTCTCAAATCAAGCCTAAGCATCCAACTAAGAGAGAATCAGAGAATCAAATTCTAGAGATCAAACTACATTGCATCAAATCAACGCAAACACAACATCAACACAAGTTCAACTCCACAAACCAAATTTCTCCAGAAATCTCGTGTGAACAATATCCAATTTATTATATAAACTAGTTATAAAATGTCAAATATAATAATCTTAAGAACTATGAGGCAACATGCAATAACACCAACTTTATAACAAGACATATATGTCAAGAAACTTCAATAATTTCATAAATAGTTCAAGCAATGTCAACCTAAGTTATAAATATGAAGTTACATCAAATAAATGGATGCCCAAAGTTAGTACCAAAGTTATAACCATGAATTTACATCAAGTTACATATGTGCAAAAGTATTGTGCATAACAAAAAATTCCTACAAATCTTGGAATCATGAAACTTATCTTTCCTAACAAAATTATAAGATACAAACAAAAAACTCTTCATATTCATCCGAAGTCAACATCTAAATCTTGTATAGAAGATCATTCGTGAGTCAAATATGAAATGTGTAACATAACAAAACAAATAAGTAAAACATATGTAAGCAAAAAATGAAACTTAAGCACTTTAAATATGATATTACTCAAATGGATAAAACTCAAACATTGTAAAAGGGGGAGGAGGAGGGGGAGAAGGAGAGGACATGTCTAAAGCAAAAGAAACAAACCATAATGAAGAAAGGGGACACTTCTCAAAAGAAACAAATTCAATATGATTGAACTCAATAAACGAAAGTTAGCACTTCAAAGCATAATGACACTACTCAAATTGATGAAACTCAAACATTCGAAAAAAATGAGCGGGGGGAGGGGCCATGTCTTCATCAAACACCAAAATCATAATGACACTCCATAATGTTCTAATCACATGCACCAAAATCATCACAATAACAAATCTTTCTAAAATAAAGGGGGAGGGGGGACATGTCTAAAGCAAAAGAAAAAAACCATAATGAGGAAAAGGGGCATGTCTACATGAAAAGCAACAAATTTAATATGGTTGAACTCAATAAACAAAACTTAGCATTTCAAAGCATAATGAGACTACTCAAATGGATGAAACTCAAACATTCTAAAACAATGAGTGAGGGGAGGGGGGCAAGTCTAAATTGAAAACTCAAACATTATAAAACAATGAAGAAGGGGCATGTCTTCATCATGCACCAAAATCATAATGACACTCCATAACGTTCTAATCACAAGCACCAAATCATCATAATAACGAATCTATGACTACCATAATGCAAGATAGTCATATCAATTCACAATATACCATGTTTGTATATACTATTCCAATTTGACACTTTATATCAAACTAATTAAGTTGAAAAACTGAGGGAGGAGGGGACACGTCTAAATTGAAAGCTCATGAAAAGATAACTGGGTGTAAATAAAGAACTCAGACCATACAAATATTACAACACATAAGGCCTTTAAACCTAAAAACTAGAGGTAAGGCTCAAGAATTAATAGAATCAGGCACCAGAAGTAATCTCTTATTAAACAGATAAACAAGAAGTACTCTTGTAGGAAAATAGTCGTCAGTATAATATGACCATTTTTCCATGAGAAAAATCTCATAAACATACCTTGCAAGAACTTCAAATAAAAATTTGTCCCTCAATGCATAATTCCATCACAAAATCACTTCCTACCATTCCTTTACTATAAGTAGTTAAAAAATAACTTGAGAATACTATTAAATCACCAATTCACCCAAAAGCTTAATCTGGTGGTTGAAGGCAAATTTAATTATATATCATTAACACTCCCTCTCACTTGTGGGCTTGAAATATTTGAAAGGCCCAACAAGTGCAAAATTAATTTTAATTGGAACTAAATGAGAATGCAGGGGTTTGAACATAGGACCTTCCTAGACCACCTACTCTGATACCATATTGAAAGTAGAGACAAAAAATACATAAATTTACGTGAAAACCCGAGTATCGAAAGAAAAACCAAGATATTTTTCTTTTTATTATTTTCTGATAATGATACAATAGGTACAAGAGGAGAATAAATAGAAAAGTACAAAGAGATAAAAAAATGGAAAAAATATTTAAGGCAAATCTCCCAATGGGCTAAGCCCACTAATTCTAACTTGAAAGTAAAGACAAAAAAACACACAAATTCACGTAGAAATATGAGTATCGGGAGAGAAACTACTACATTTTTCCTTTTATTATTTTCTAATAATGATACAATAGGTACAAGAGGGGAATTAATAGAAAAGTATAAAGAGATAAAAAAGGAAAGTATATTTAGGGCAAATCTCCCAATGGGCTAAGCCCACTAATTCTAAAACTCCCCCTCAAGTTAGGACGTAAATATCAACGAGGCCGAACTTGCTAACACAAAAGTCGAAGTTTGATCTGAGAAGCCCCTTGGTGAGGACATCGGCAATCTATTGGCTCGAAGGATGTACGAAATGTATATGCTCCCACTGTCAAGTCTTTCTTTCATGAAATACCAATCAATCTCAGCATATTTAGTTCTATCATGTTGAACTGGATTGTTAACAATACTAATTGTAACGCTCCGAAAATTTAAGGTAAAATTTTCTCGTTTTATGCAAATTATTCGGAATTCTAAAATGTTGGTGTAAGTTGATATAATAATAATATAATATTATTATATTATTATTATTAATAATTATTTTATGTGTTATAATATTAATATTATAATTATTATTATTATTTAATATTATAGTAATATTATTAATTAATAACAATAACATTATTATTACATAATATTAATTTATTATTTATTTAATATTAATATTATTAATATATTATTATTATTACTTTATTATTATTATTATTATTATTATTATTATTTTATTTTTATTTTATTATTATTATTATTAATTTCGTAATTTAATATATAAATATATATATATATATATATATATATATTTAAAAAAAAAAAAGGGAGAGGAAGAAACCCTACGCGCGCCGTTCCCCCCCCTCATTCGTTCCGTTTTCTTCTTCTCCACCGCGCCGCCAGCCCCTGTCGTTTTCTCCTTCTCCGGCGTTCTCTTCTTGTCTCCGCCACCATCACCATCCTCTCCGTCTCCGTCCTCTGCCCCTATCTCCATCTCCGTCGGTGTGCGTAGCCTCGCCGGACGTTCGCCGCAGCCACCATCCGCAAGCCGCAACCCGTCTCTTCGTCGTCGTCCGTCGAATCCCAGCCAACGCCACCGCCACTCGTCGCCGCTCCACGAAGCAGCCACCCGCATCCCTCGTGTGTCGTCCGCAAATCGCCGCCGCCGTCGTTCGCCGGAAGAAAGAAGCCTCAGAACCGTGCTGCCCGTTTCGCCCAACCCGACCCTGTTCCAAGCTGACCCGACCCGAACCCGTTTCCAGTCCGAGCCACACAAATCCGGGTGAGCCGAGTTGAGTAAGCCGAGAAGAGTGAGCCGTACCCGAGCCGCGAGCCGTACCCGAGCCGCCATCCTTGTCCGAGCCGAGCCCTAAGCCGAGCGAGCCGCGAGCCGAGCCGCGAGCCGAGTAAGCCGAGCCGCGAGCCGAGCCGCGAGCCGAGTAAGCCGAGCCGCGAGCCGAGTGAGCTGAGCCGCGAGCCGAGTTGAGCCGAGCCGAGGCCAAGCCGAGCCGAGCCACAAGCCGAGCCGAGCCGAGACCAAGCCGAGCCGAGCCGAGGTGGAGCCGAGCCGAGCTCCTTGTTTCACCAAGCCACCTAAGCCTTCCTTCCTCCGCTCCGGGTCACGGTGAGTCTTCGGTAAGGATTGTTCTGATGAATTCCCTAATGTTACCTCGTCCGATTCGAGTTTGAATGTTGGATTAAGATCTGGCCCTACTTTTCTCCCTTGAAGGTAGTACAGAGTTGACGCTTAAGTTCTCGGGTTCCGCGGCAGACCTGGTTGGAGATAGTTTCCTTTCCTTGGGTAAGTCAACGGATAACCTTTTAAAACAACTGCTACTAACGTCATCAACTAAAACCGTTGTGTTTTTGTTTAGGTTGATCTGTTGAGCGTGGATTCAATCGAGGGGCATAACCGAGTATCAGGTAAGGGTTTTCCTACTACTGGACCCCGAGTCCAGGCTGAAAACGTAGTAATTCACAGGGAATTACACGTTAGTGACTGTACGGAATAACTGTATGCGTGTTGGCTGTTAAGTACTGATATTATATTCTGTCTGATGTAAATATACTGTGACTGATAATTGTGGATTGAGACTTTATGTTGATGGACCTTGAAGTTATGGTTCAGTATGTAGTAAACACCGGTCTGGATGTGGTTCATGGAATTTGGACGGGGATGGACCGTGAGTCCGGTTTTGGTTGGTTAGTCGATTGGACCTAGGGTTTTCACTATTGGTGTGCGAATCGGTAATGCATATAGCAACTGAGGGTGTAGATGTTTAAACTTATACTATCTGACTGATAAAGCCTATGGCGGAACTGTGATATGAACGCCGTTGGGATGTGATTGATGTAGACAGTTTAGTTTGGACTGAGGGGTAACGGTTAGCTTCATCTATGGGGTAGTGTGCCTTACGGATATGTGCATCCTTCGGGAGCACAAGACTGATATGTGCATCCTTCGGGAGCACTAGACTGATATGTGCGTCCTTCGGGAGCACAAGACTGATATGTGCATCCTTCGGGAGCACTAGACTGATATGTGCGTCCTTCGGGAGCACTAGACTGATATGTGCGTCCTTCGGGAGCACTAGACTGATATGTGCATCCTTCGGGAGCACTAGACTGATATGTGCATCCTTCGGAAGCACTAGACTGATATGTAGGGTACCCCCGAATAGGAAGTTAACTGTTGTCCCCTAACGGGCCCAGTAGTGGGTCCCTTACTGGGTATGTTTATACTCACCCTTTCTCTTCTTTAACTTTTCAGGTAGGGGTACAGCGAGGGGCAGACCGACGAGAGGCAGGAAGGATGCGTGAAGGCCATATGGACGCGTCCGGTTTTCTTTTCGCTTCCGCTATGTATTTTGTCTGAATATTTTGACTTGTGATTTTGAACTGGTGCCTTGATATTTTTATTTTGTGACTTTCTTGATTTATTTAAATAGGGCCCGAACTGTCTTTTGTAAGGTTTCTAATGTTTTAGTGAATCGTAACTGGTCTGTTTTAAATTTTATGTTGAATGGTCGAGTCTTGGTATTTGGTAGTGACCTCAGCTTAGTCCGGAAAGTTGGGTCGTTACACTAATAACGATGTTATTATCACAAAAGAGCTTCAATAGAGTCTCACATTCCCAATAACGATCAGACAGGACTTTCTGGAGCTAAATTTCTTCACATATTGACAAACTCACAGCTCTATATTCGGCTTCAGCACTGCTCCTGGCCACAATACTTTGCTTCTTACTTCTCCAAGTTTCAAGATTGCCCTAAACAAACGTACAATAACCAAAGGTTGACTTTCTATCAACAACAGATCCTGTTTAGTCCGAGTCAATATATACCTCAATGATCTTTCTATCTATCTTTCTAAACATCAACCTTTTACCAGGTGTCGTTTTTAAGTATCTTAGAATTCTTTGAAAGCTTCCATGTGTTCCTCATAAGGAACCTACATAAACTGGCTGACAACACTCATAGTAAAGTAAATATTAGGACGAGTATGAGTTATAGAAATCAGTTTACCCACAAGGTGATGATATTATTCTTTATCAATTGGAACTTGTTCATCAGAGCTCCTAGTTTATAGTTGAATTCTATAGGAGTGTCAGTAGGACGATATCCCAACATACCTATCTCGACTAGCAAATCAAGGGTGTTTTTAAATCTGACCACCCCTAGTCCAAGAAAATATTTCTAAACTTTCAAATCCTTGATTTCAAATTCGTTATCCATTCTCTACTTAAGTTGACTGATTTCTGCCTGATCATCTCCAGATAAAACGATGTCATCCACATAAACTATTAGAACTGCAATCTTCTCTGTCTTGAAAACTTTTGTGAATAAAGTATGATGAAAGTGTCCCTGATGTACCCTTGGGACTTGATAAAGATATTGAATCTGTCAAACCATGCTCTGGGTGACTGTTTCTAACCATATAAGGATTTTTGGAGTTTACAAAACTGCTGACCAAATTAGGTTTCAAAGCCAGGCGGGGGGCTCATGTAGACCTCCTCTACTAGATTTCTATTCAGAAAGACATTCTTAATATCCAACTGATATAGAGGTCAATCTTTGTTTACAATAATAGAAAGAAGGACTCTGACAATATTCAACTTAGCAACGGGAGAAAAAGTTTATGAATAATCAACACCATAGGTCTGAGTAAACCCTTTTGCAACTAACCTTACCTTGTGTTTGTCAAGTTTCATTTGCTTTGTATTTGAGAGTGAACATCCATTTGCATCCCACAGGCTTGTGTCCCTTAAGTAGAGCACAAATCTCCCAAGTGTTATTCTTTTCAAGAGCTTTCATCTCTTCCATGGCAGCATTCTTCCATTTAGGACACTTTAAAGTAATGTGAATATTTTTTGGTATTGTGGTAAAGTCAAGGCTGGTAGTAAAAGCTCTGAACTATGATGAGAGATTCTCATATGACACATAATTAAATATGGAGTGCTTTGTACAGGACCTAGTACCTTTTCTTAGTGCAATAGAAAGATCAAGAGAAGGATCGTACTTGCTAGTATTTCCAGAATGATTTGACTTAGTTTGTTTTTAGTATGTTTAGCAACAACCTCGTACTCATCAATCTTGTCCTCTCTGTTAATAATGACCCCATCGATATTCCCCTACTCACCCATATCTTTTAGAACAGCTGTCTCGGACCCATCATTCTCACTTGCCTTACTATTGGTATGTGAGTCAGTTGATTTCATCTCAGATCCGTCATTCTTGCTCATTATGTTATTACTATGTGAGTTAATAGAATTAATCATACCTTAATCTCTTATTGGTTCAGAATCTTGGACTAGAGTGTCTGAAGAACAGGAGATTCAACTCTCTTTCTAATATTCCTTCTATATTAGGTTTTTCGAGGGACTTCATTTGGGGGTAGGACTATACTATGAGAGTTAGGGTAAGGTAAGGTAACTACAGTAGGACAAGTAAACTCTAAAGGAAGTATATAGTTAGACTCTTCACTCACACTCTCTCTCTAAATTACGCTAACTAGGAAAAAGAACGATCTTTAATAAAGGTGACATCCATGATAACAAAGTACTTACGTGAAGATAGATGGAAGCATTTATAGCCTCGTTGGTGCAGAGAATACCCAATAAACATGTAAGCTTGAGCCCTAGGAGTGAATTTAGTTTGGTTAGGACCATGGTTATGGATATAGACAGTGCATCTGAATAGCTGAAGGGAAACAATAGGGATGAGATGCGTGGATGGATAGGATTCTTTGAGGCAATTTAACGGTATCTAGAAGCGATGGACACGTGAGGGCATGCGGTAGATGAGATGAGCAGTAGTGAGAATGGCATCACCCTAGAGATAGAAAGGAAAAGAAGTTGACAACATAAGAGAATGGACAACTTCCAAAAGGTGATGATTTTTTCATTCGGCAACCCTTTTTTTTTAGGGATGTAGCACAGAAACTTTAGTGAACAATTCCTTTAGAGGATAAGAACTCATTAAGAGAGTGGTTTTGAAACTTACGACCCATTATCACTCTGCAAGATTGTAATCTTTATATTGAATTACATTTTTATAGTGTGATAAAAAGTCCTGGAATATGGAGGTAACTTTAGATTTGTTGGAGATCAAGAAAACTCAAGTAAGAAGAGTATGGTCATCAATAAAGGTCACAAACCATCATTTCTCAAAGGAGGTAGTGACCTTGGATGGTTTCCAAACATCACTATGGATAAGAGTAAAAGGTCGGGTTTGTTTATAGGGTTACCAGGGAAATAAGACTCGGTGTTGTTTAGCTTTTATGCACACATCACAAGTTAAGGAAGAAACATCAACTTTAGTAAAGAGATGAGGGAATAGGTATTTCATATATTTAAATTTGGGATGACCTAAACAAAAATGCCACAACATAAGATCATTTTTAGAAGTGGAAAAGTAGGAAGATAAAAGACTCATCCTAGAAATGCTACTAGAGGAGGCATCATCATCAAGCAAGCAAAGACCCATATTGTGTTCGGCAGTGTTCATCCTCCTCGAGCTCAAATCCTGCAAAGAAACAGAATTAGGTAAGAATGTCGCTTTGCAGTTTAATTCATGAGTAATCTTGCTAATCTATAAAAGATTATATGAAATTCTTGGCACATGCAATACATTGTGTAATGAGAGTCCGTCAAACAGAAAAATATGCCCGTCCCCGATAATGGAAGCCAAGAAGCCATCAACAATTCTTATCTTCTCATTCCTAGCAAACTGAATGTAGGACACAAAGTATTCAGAAGAACCGGTTAAATGATTTGTGGCACCAGAGTCCAAGATTTAAGGATTCTTAACATTAATACTAATGAGACTAAAGGGCTGAGGTATGCCTGACTGGACAATAGCTCCAAGTGTGGTTGGACTAGCATTCACATAGGAGGAGGTAAATTAAGGAACGAGGTTCTGGATTCTCAGAATACATCGGTATAGTGTTGGATGTCATCCTTACGGTAGCCTCAATTGCTGCAATTTGTTGTTGAATTCCTTTCAGTTGCTGTTGAGCTATTCCCAAAGAAGAGGAAACTTGCATGTTAGGGTTGGAATGTGCCCAAGGTTCACCAACTTCAAATATTGAATGAATTTGGGGTTCCTAACATTGAGATGATAACTAAGGTTAGTGGGTGACAGAGTATACAAATTTGACTGCAAAAGTGGTGGTGAGCAGCCAGAACTAGGTGGTAGGACATGAATAAACATGTGGAGGATACTATAGATTGCAGATGAAGAAGAGGGTGGCACAGTTAGGTTAACCAGCGGTGTCTAAACAGGATGGGCCGACGTGTATAGCTCATAGGGCGGCGCATGTGATGTTGAGTGAGAGGCGCGTGACTGGTTTCTGGTGATGCAAACGACAAGAAATTATGTAAAATTATGTTTCTCAATGATTTTTGAATGCGGTGGAAGCATTCTTCCATCGCAGCATTGATTCGAGCATCGATGGCGATAGCGACGATAGTGCTAAAACTAGCGACTGTCCTTTATGTTTGATTTCCATCGCCAGTTGATTTGTTTAGGGTTTGTTCAATGTCCCTCTTGGGTACATATTAAACCACCAATTCACCCAAAAGCTTAAGCTGATGGATGATTGAAAATTTAATTATATATCACTAAGAAATACCATACAAGAGTTGTGACTGTATATCTATTTCGTTCGAGTGACCAAGATAAGCTATACTCTAGAATTTCAATTACAAAATGAAAGAAATTAGGGAATAATTTTTCTATTACAACATGTAAAAGAATTTTGCAGTCCATATATTTTATTAAACATAAGTGTGCATGTGTGTTGAGAACCTAGCTTCTTACGATTCCTTAATAAAAAGAAGTAAAAAATAAAACATAAAAAAGAAAAACATATGACTTCATTACCATGAGGTACATGTCGCCCTCTAGAATCCATTTCTTGTGGGGGAGAATTCTTGCTGTCAAGCTTATGCCTTAAATCATTTCCTCTATATTCCGTTGTACCTGCAAAGAAAGGGAAATTTCATTTTAATAAGTTTAGTTACTACAACATATTATTTCTAAAAAGCAATTAATGAATCAATGAAGTTCTTACAAGGCTTGTCTTACCATTACATGGAAGAGATGAGAAACAAATAAGGAACAGTAAGAGTGCCACCATGCCAATTCCAAAAGATCCATCGAAATAATGAAAATATATTGAAAAGTCCGTGCCTAAGAATAAATCCATGCCCAATGAAAATCCTCTAAAACAAGTACTTTCTGGATTAGCTGATGCAGCACAAGAACCATAAACATCTCTAGAAATATACCACAGGTAGCTCAAAAGAGAAAAAATCCACCATATCTATTGCCAGTCCAATGAAAATCCTCTGATTTGGACTTTTGTTTTTTACTAGCCACTTCGGGAACCATGCAAGTTTGAAGAAATTTTTTGAATCACATCAATACCAAGAAAAAATATAAACTCATAAACATAGGTGGAATTAAAACATAGGAAACATATACATCAAATAAATTGGAACTAAAGCATAGGTGATTGTTTGGTATAAGCAAATATCTAAAGATGATACCCTTAAAACGAGCATGGGTCGTTGTCGATGAGAAAACGAGTGTGGGTTGCTGTCTTCGAAACATTTAGCTTCGACGTCGCCGTGGGTCTCTGTAGCCGAGAAGAAAGGTAATGGAATGGAGAAGAATGAGGCTGGGTTGGGGTTTTTTAGGGGTGCTTTCATGGAGAAGATAATGAAGAAAGGGAAAATAAAAATAAAATTATATTTTAATAATTTCTAATGAAAAATTGGAGGGAAATTAAGAGGGGAAGATTTGTTAAGTTTTAGCAACATTTAAGTTTGTTGCTAAAACTATTTAATTTTTAGTGACATGTTACTAATTCTTTTAGTAGTGAGGATTAAAAACGTTTTGCTAATAATAATCTTTTGTGACATTTTTTTTGCATTGCTAAAAATCAACCTTTACTAACAAAATTTATTTGTGTCACTAAATAATGAACTTCTTGTAGTGCAAGTTCGAGCTGAAAAGGAAAAGTAAAGTTCGAGGTTAGTAAGAAAAGAGTTCTCTAGAGCAGAAGGGGAAAAAGGTAAGAAGTTAAAGAAGTTCTCTTTAGTTGGAACCTAAAGATTTACTTGGGGTTTCTTGTTATTTTTAGGACAAGAGGAGATTGGGCAGATTTCTAAACCAAGATCTAGAGCTTGTATTAGTGAGTGAAAAATAAATTTATAAAATATTTTCAAAGCATGTTCTTAAAGCTTATATTTGAAGTAAATGTTTTAAATGATGTTTGAGCTGATTGTTGGAGTTATCTATTTTATGAATGATTTTCAAGCATGAGATTTCATCAATGTATTTATTTCGAACATGTTTATTGTTAAAATATTTAAAGCTAAAGAGAAAAGAAATTCATCAAGGCATGGTTACATTTAAAGGTTGCTTAAATGCAAAAGTATCTTTAAAAGGTAAATGTTTGCTTTATGCAAAAAGGTTATTAAAAGTTTGGTGATTATGTTTAAAGGTTTGTTCTATTGAAAAAAAACTCTTAAATGTTTTGAAGCATGTGATTTATAAATATTTTCTCAGAACCAAGATGTCTTAAAATGGTCTTTAATGCGATAGGATAAGGGGCACCAAGGAATTTGAGGTAAGGATACTTATCTCCAGGATTGAGCTAGGAACACCTATCTTATAGAAACAGAGATTGAGGATGCCCATCTCTGAAATTCGAGCTAGTATTGAGTAACCTCTACTACCTTGCAGAGTGGATACTTAGGATTCGAGTAGAAAAAACAAGGATTTAAGTTATTGTTTTCTATTTTGGTTATAAAGTTGAAGTATTAATGTTATCGTTTATGTTATTGTGTCTATGTTATCGAACCAAGAGATCATCTGCAACATGAGATGAACGCATCAAACTCCTCCACGAAGAGCATCACGTTAAGTTCCTTTGCGGAGATTATTGCGATGAATGAACGTGTGCCAACAAGTCATATCACATGATGTTGCAGCGTTGAAATGAGTGAAGTCGTTCTAAGAGACAAAACGTCTAGGATGGTTATGTATGACATTAATCGGGACCAAGCCCTAGACATCTAATTTCTCAGACAAGTGGAGCACATGGATGCTTTTTGTAACGTATCACCTTCTCTAACTTTATCGCAAAATGCATCATTTGTGTATTTATTGCTTTCTTTTATAGCTTTCTTTTAATTCTGTCTTTTTTTGCTTTCTTTATCGGTTTTTAAGTTAGAAATGTTTGACAAGTTTCAGAAATATCTTTGAGCTTTATCTAGACAAAGAAAGAATAAGGTTTTCGCGATAAGTCAACTAGGCGAGCTAGGATTAGTGTCATAATGCATCATGAGTTAAGTTTATCTCGCAAAGATTATTGGATAAAGAGAAGCCCATAGTGTAACGACCCAACTTTTCCGGACTAAGCTGAGGTCACTACCAAATATCAAAACTCGACCATTCAACATAAAATTTAAAACAGACCAGTTACGATTCATTAAAACATTAGAAACCTTTCAAAAGACAGTTTCGGGCCCTATTTTAAATAATTCAAAAAAATCACAAAATAAAATGTCAAGTCACCAGTCCAAAATCACAGTAAAAATATTCTGACAAAATACATAGCGGAAGCGAAAAGAAAACCGGACGCGTCCATATGGCCTTCACGCATCCTTCCCGCCTCTCGTCGGTCTGCCCCTCGCTGTACCCCTACCTGAAAAGTTAAAGAAGAGAAAGGGTGAGTATAAACATACCCAGTAAGGGACCCACTACTGGGCCGTTAGGGGACAACAGTTAACTTCCTATTCGGGGGTACCCTACATATCAGTCTAGTGCTCCCGAAGGATGCACATATCAGTCTAGTGCTCCCGAAGGATGCACTTATCAGTCTAGTGCTCCCGAAGGACGCACATATCAGTCTAGTGCTCCCGAAGGACGCACATATCAGTCTAGTGCTCCCGAAGGATGCACATATCAGTCTTGTGCTCCCGAAGGACGCACCTATCAGTCTAGTGCTCCCGAAGGATGCACATATCAGTCTTGTGCTCCCGAAGGATGCACATATCAGTCTAGTACTCCCGAAGGATGCATATATCCGAAGGCACACTACCCCATAGATGAAGCTAACCGTTACCCCTCAGTCCAAACTAAACTGTCTACATCAATCACATCCCAACGGCATTCATATCACAGTCCCGCCATAGGATTTATCAGTCAGATAGTATATGTTTAAACGTCTACACCCTCAGTTGCTATATGCATTACCAATTCGCACACCAATAGGGAAAAACCCTAGGTCCAACCGACTAACCAACCAAAACCGGACTCACGGTCCATCCCCGTCCAAATTCCATAAACCACATCCAGACCAGTGTCTTACTACATACTGAACCATAACTTCAAGGTCCATCAACATAAATCTCAATCCACAATTATCAGTCACAGTATATTTACATCAGACAGAATATAATATCAGTACTTAACAGCCAACACGCATACAGTTATTCAGTACAGTTACTAACGTGTAATTCCCTGTGAATTACTACGTTTTCAGCCTGGACTCGGGGTCCAGTAGTAGGAGAACCCTTACCTGATACTCGGTTATGCCCCTCGATTGAATCCACGCTCAACAGATCAACCTAAACGAAAACACAACGGTTTTAGTTGATGACGTTAGTAGCAGTTGTTTTAAAAAGGTTATCCGTTGTCTTACTCAAGGAAAGGAAGCTATCTCCAACCAGGTCTGCCGCGGAACCCGAGAACTTAAGCGTCAACTCTGTACTACCTTCAAGGGAGAAAAGTAGGGCCACATCTTAATCCAACATTCAAACTCGAATCGGACGAGGTAACATTAGGGAATTCATCAAAACAACCCTTACCGAAGACTCACCGTGAACCGAAGTGGAGGAAGGAAGGCTTAGGTGGCTCGGCTCGGCTCGGCTTGGACTCGGCTCGGCTCGGCTCGGCTCGGCTCGGCTCGGCTTGGCTCGGCTCGGCTTGACTCGGCTTGGTTCTCGGCTCGGCTCGGTTCGGCTCGGCTTGGCTCGGCTCGGCTCGACTCGGCTCGGCTCGGTTTGGCTCGGCTCGGCTCGGCTCGGTTTGGCTCGGCTCGGCTCGGCTCGGCTCGGCTCGGCTTGGTTCTCGGCTCGGCTCGCGGCTCGGCTCACTCAGCTCGCGGCTCGGCTCGCGGCTCGCTCGGCTCGGCTCACGCGGCTCGCTCGGCTCGGCTCACGCGGCTCGCTCGGCTCGGCTCACGCGGCTCGCTCGCGGCTCGGATTTGTGTGTGGCTCGGACTGGAGACGGGTTTTTGGGTCGGGTCAGCTTGGAACCGGGTCGGGTCTTTGCAGCGCGAAACGGGCAACCCGGTTTTTGGAGGGCTTTCTCTATTCCGGCGGCGGTGGCGGTGGCGCAACGACGCTGGGAGGCGTCCGACGGTGGAAACAAATGGGCAGGCGGCGGCGGTGTTGGCTGGGTGCGAAACGGAGATCCGTTAAGCTTCACGGCTGCGATTTCGGGCTCGGGTTCACCGGAGAAGAAGGAGAAGAAGAGCTGAGGTCGCGGCGGCTGTTCGTTCTTCGGAGACGGAGACGACGGACGAAGAAGAAGAAGAAGAAGCGGCGGCGGTGGTCGGCGAAGGATGGAGGAAGAAGAAGAAATGGATGGCGGCGCGCGGTGGGGAGAAGACGAAAACGGAGGGGGAAGGGGGCGTAGCGGCGCGAATTTAGGGTTCCTCCTCTCCCTCTTCCTTTTTTTTAAAATATATATATATATATATATATATATTTATATATTAAATTAAGAAATTAATAATAATAATAATAAAATAAAAAATAAAATAATAATAATAATAATAATAATAATAAGGTAATAATAATAATATATTAATAATATTAATATTAAATAAATAATAAATTAATATTATGTAATAATAATGTTATTGTTATTAATTAAGAATATTACTATAATATTAAATAATAATAATAATTATAATATTAATATTATAACACATAAAATAATTATTAATAATAATAATATAATAATGTTATATTATTATTATATCAACTTACACCAACATTTTAGAACTCCGAATAATTTGCATAAAACGAGAAAATTTTACCTTAAATTTTCGGAGCGTTACATTCTTCCCTCCTTAGGGAACTTTCGTCCTCGAAAGTTTTATTCCTCGAACAGTTCGGGATAACGGGACCTCATGTCATCTTCACGCTCCCATGTAGCCTCTTCTACCCGGTGATTCCGCCATAAGACTTTAACCAGGGGAATTTCTTTATTCCTCAACGTCTTCACCTCTCTAGCAAGCACCTCAATAGGTTGTTCAACATAGCTCAAGTTTTCATCAATCTCTAGTGGCTCGTAATCCACTACAT
Organism: Cucumis melo; assembly: GCF_025177605.1. NCBI lineage: Eukaryota > Viridiplantae > Streptophyta > Magnoliopsida > Cucurbitales > Cucurbitaceae > Cucumis > Cucumis melo. The sequence continues at coordinate 17,281,971 of NC_066862.1, forward strand.
GGGATGGATCTGGCACGTACTTCCTCAACATAGAAACGTGAAACACATCATGGACTGTCGAGAGTGATGGAGGCAACGCCAAGCGATAAGCTACAGGGCCAATCCGCTCCAGAATCTCAAACGGCCCAACAAAACGGGGACTCAGCTTTCCCCTCCTTTCAAAACGCACGACACCTCTCATAGGTGCTACCTTTAAGAACACCTTATCCCCTATCTCAAACTCAAGGTCCTTCCGCCTCACATCTGCATAACTCTTCTGCCTACTCTGAGCGGTATGCATGCGTGATCTAATCTTCTGTATCGCTTCGTTAGTAGACTGAACTAACTCAGGACCCATCAACCTTTGCTCACCTACCTCATCCCAGCAAACCGGGGATCTACAACATTTGCCGTACAGGGCCTCAAACGGTGCCATGCCAATAGTAGCCTGATAACTGTTATTATAAGCAAATTCCATCAAATGTAAGTGGGAGTCCCAGCTACCTGAAAATTCCAATGCACACGCTCGCAACATATCCTCTAAAACTTTGTTCAGACACTCAGTCTGACCGTCAGTCTGTGGATGGAAAGCTGTACTAAAATCTAACCTCGTGCCCATAGCAGTCTGCAAACCCTTCCAGAATTTGGAAGTGAAACGGGCATCTCTATCAGAAACAATCGACACTGGCACTCCGTGTAATCTCACTATCTCAGACATGTACAACTGTGCCCACTTACTAGCAGTATAGGTGGATTTACCCGGAACAAAGTGCGCTGATTTAGTAAGTCTGTCCACCACAACCCAAATCACTGTAAAACCCCTCAGAGTTCTCGGTAGCCCTGTAATGAAATCCATGGACACGTTCTCCCACTTCCATTCCGGTATGCTCAAAGGTTGTAATAAACCCGCTGGTTTCTGCCTTGGTGCCTTAACCTGCTGGCACACCAAGCATTTACTAACAAATTCTGCTACTTCCCTCTTCATGTTACGCCACCAATAAACCCGCTTCAGGTCCTGATACATCTTCGTACTACCTGGGTGCATGGAAAATGGGGAACTGTGCGCCTCAGATAATAATTCTGTCTTAACCGCACTATCTGACGGAACACAGAGCCGTCTCTCAAACAACAGTCCACCATCAGAGGATAACGAGAACTCAGCCGTTTGCCCTGCCTCTGCTAAGCCACGTTTCTCAACCAGATAAGGATCGTTACTCTGAGCATCGATGATCCTCTGCCTCAAAGTCGGTTGTACCGTCAACTGGGCTAACTGCATAGTAACTGCCCCCACTGACACTGCAATCTCAGCCCGCTCAAGATCCCGATGCAATGGGGCCTGTCGGGTAATAAGTGCTGCCGAATGTGATACCTTTCTACTAAGAGCATCAGCTACCACATTCGCCTTGCCTGGATGATACAGTATCTCGCAATCGTAATCCTTCACTAACTCAAGCCATCTCCGCTGTCTCATATTCAATTCTTTCTGAGTAAAGAAGTACTTCAGGCTCTTATGGTCCGTGAAGATCTGTATCTTTTCGCCATATAAGTAATGCCTCCATATTTTCAAAGCAAAAACCACTGCTGCCAACTCTAGATCATGTGTAGGGTAGTTTTGCTCATGACTCTTCAACTGACGAGACGCGTAAGCGACCACCTTACCCTGCTGCATCAAGACACAACCCAGACCCTTCTTGGAAGCATCACTATAAATCACGAAACTGCCAGAACCATCAGGTACAGTAAGAACCGGCGCGGTAACTAGCTTCTGTTTAAGGGTCTGGAAACTGTCCTCACATGCCTTGCTCCAAACAAAAGGAGCTCCCTTTCTGGTCAACTGAGTAAGAGGAGTAGCTACACGGGAAAAGTTCTCCACAAACCGTCGATAATAGCCTGCTAAACCCAGAAAGCTACGAACCTCACTGACTGTGGAAGGTCGGGTCCAACCGGTGACTGCCTCTATCTTAGCTGGATCCACAGAGACTCCATCCTTAGAAACCACGTGGCCCAGAAAGGACACCTGCTTCAGCCAGAACTCGCATTTCGAGAATTTTGCATATAACTTATTATCCCGAAGTGTCTGCAAAACCATGCGTAAATGCTCCTCATGTTCGGCCTCCGTCTTGGAGTATATCAAAATATCGTCGATAAACACGATCACAAAAGTATCTAGGAACTCCCTAAACACTCTGTTCATCAAGTCCATGAATACTGCCGGAGCATTCGTCAAACCAAAAGACATCACAATAAACTCGTAGTGTCCATATCTGGAACGAAATGCTGTCTTCGGTACATCCTCATCCTTAATTCTCAGCTGATGGTATCCCGACCGAAGATCAATCTTAGAGAATACTGTGGCTCCCTGTAACTGGTCAAATAGATCGTCAATCCTGGGCAAGGGATATCTGTTCTTTACGGTTACTTTGTTCAACTCCCTATAGTCAATGCACAGACGCATCGATCCGTCCTTCTTCTTAACGAATAAGACTGGCGCACCCCAAGGTGACACGCTCGGTCGAATGAATCCCTTATCAAGCAATTCCTGTAACTGTACCTTCAGTTCTTTCAGTTCTGCGGGGGCCATTCTGTAAGGGGCTCTGGATATAGGGACCGTGCCCGGCTCCAACTATATGGCAAACTCAACCTCCCTGTGCGGAGGTAACCCTGGAAGTTCCTCAGGAAAAACGTCCGGATAGTCCCTCACCACCGGTTCTGACGACAGGGATACATCCGCCTCTCTAGTATCCACCACACTCGCTAAGATACCCCAAGTACCCTGACTGAGCAGTTTACTGGCCCTGATGGCTGAGATTACCTGAGGCAACGACTTTGACCCTCCTCCCTTAAATTTAAAACTGGCCATCGAGGGAGGGTTAAACGTTACCTCCTTACGTGAACAATCTATACTGGCGTGGTTAGCGGCCAACCAATCCATACCCAGGATTACATCAAAGTCCAGCATATCCAGAACTATCAATGTTACTTCAATCACATGACCTGCTATCTCAATCTGACATGCCTTCACCTTTTCCTTCGACAACATACATTCCCCGGAAGGAGTAGATACTGACAGAACATGGTGTAAGGGCTCTACCTCTAAGCGGGCATGCGACACAAATGCGGAAGAGATAAAAGAATGCGACGAACCCGAATCAAACAAAACTAAGGCGTAATGCCCCAACACTGGGAGCGTACCTGTCACTACTGTGCCTGCCTTCTCGGCCTCAGTCCTGTTGGTAGCAAAGACTCTACCCTGATGTGGAGCACCTGCTCCCTGATTCTGAGCGATCCCCGTGAGTCTCAACGGGCATCTATCGGCTGTATGACCCTCTTGCCTGCACTTAAAGCAGGTCCTGGTCCCGAATAAGCAACGGCCCAGATGGTGCTTCCCACAAGTGGTACACAACGGCTTTCCTCTGGCAGCCTCCCCTGCCTCAAAAGGTTTCTGCTGGAAGCTGCGAAACTCACCACCTGGTCTGAAATTCCGCTGTGGCACTGGAACAGGCTGCTGTTCAGCCTTCCTCTTCAGTCCCGATGTCGAACCTCTACCAGCGGTCTTAGACGAGTTGGCCCTCTCCTGTAAACTGAGATCCACTGCCAGGCGCAGTGCATCGGCATGAGTAGCGGGTCTGAAAGCTCGGACCAAACCCTGAATGTCCAGTCTGAGGCCTCTAACAAACTTGTCAGCTCTGGCCGCCTCGGTCGCTATCATCTCGGGAGCGAAGCGGGATAACATGTCAAACTCCGCATCATACTGCTCCACTGTCATGTCGCCCTGCTCTAAGTTCAGGAACTCCTGCCGCTTGGCATCTCTCAAACTGGCAGAGAAGAATTTCGCATAGAAACTCTCCTTGAACTGCTGCCACGTGATCTGACTCACATCACCACCTAGCATCCTCTCTGTGGTCTCCCACCATGCAGTACCTCTGTCAGTCAACATAAAAACAGCACACTGAACCTTCTGCTCCTCAGGGCATTTCATGTAACGGAATATGGTTTCTAAGGACGATAACCACATCTGAGCCCTGGTGGGGTCCTCCAAAGACCCATCGAACGTCGTGGGATTATACTTCCTGAAATCCCTCAGATGTTTAGCCTCTGCCGACAACTGATCCGGCACAAACTGGGGCGCAACTGGTACTGGAGCCGGAGCTGGAGCAGGAACTCGTGCTGGAGCTGGCGCTGGAGCTGGCGCCGGAGTTGGCGAGCCAGGCTTCTGCTGCTCCCGCATCTGAATAATCATATCTCTAAACCTCTGCTCCATGGCGGCTAGGTCCGCATGAGTAACGGGCGGAGCCGGGTCAGGGGCTTGGGCTACAGGCTGCACCTCAGGCTGAACGCGTCCTGCTCCCCTTCCTCGGCCTCCTCGGCCACCCCTACGTGCACCTCTCCTTGGTGGCATTTTCCTAACGACCACCAAACGATTCCTTTAGTCATAAATGGTAATCGAATTTGCAGTTTAACTTAGGTAAGGTAATGCATGTAGAGTTATACATATACTTTCATGAGAGCGTACCTGACGAGCGGCAAGGATCGTTTCAGCCATAAGGACACAAAACACAGACTCACATTATAAGTCAGTCTACAGAACCTAAAACTTAGGCTCTGATACCAACTGTAACGACCCAACTTTTCCGGACTAAGCTGAGGTCACTACCAAATATCAAAACTCGACCATTCAACATAAAATTTAAAACAGACCAGTTACGATTCATTAAAACATTAGAAACCTTTCAAAAGACAGTTTCGGGCCCTATTTTAAATAATTCAAAAAAATCACAAAATAAAATGTCAAGTCACCAGTCCAAAATCACAGTCAAAATATTCTGACAAAATACATAGCGGAAGCGAAAAGAAAACCGGACGCGTCCATATGGCCTTCACGCATCCTTCCTGCCTCTCGTCGGTCTGCCCCTCGCTGTACCCCTACCTGAAAAGTTAAAGAAGAGAAAGGGTGAGTATAAACATACCCAGTAAGGGACCCACTACTGGGCCCGTTAGGGGACAACAGTTAACTTCCTATTCGGGGGTACCCTACATATCAGTCTAGTGCTCCCGAAGGGTGCACATATCAGTCTAGTGCTCCCGAAGGATGCACTTATCAGTCTAGTGCTCCCGAAGGACGCACATATCAGTCTAGTGCTCCCGAAGGACGCACATATCAGTCTAGTGCTCCCGAAGGATGCACATATCAGTCTTGTGCTCCCGAAGGACGCACCTATCAGTCTAGTGCTCCCGAAGGATGCACATATCAGTCTTGTGCTCCCGAAGGATGCACATATCAGTCTAGTACTCCCGAAGGATGCACATATCCGTAAGGCACACTACCCCATAGATGAAGCTAACCGTTACCCCTCAGTCCAAACTAAACTGTCTACATCAATCACATCCCAACGGCATTCATATCACAGTCCCGCCATAGGATTTATCAGTCAGATAGTATAAGTTTAAACGTCTACACCCTCAGTTGCTATATGCATTACCAATTCGCACACCAATAGGGAAAAACCCTAGGTCCAACCGACTAACCAACCAAAACCGGACTCACGGTCCATCCCCGTCCAAATTCCATAAACCACATCCAGACCAGTGTCTTACTACATACTGAACCATAACTTCAAGGTCCATCAACATAAATCTCAATCCACAATTATCAGTCACAGTATATTTACATCAGACAGAATATAATATCAGTACTTAACAGCCAACACGCATACAGTTATTCAGTACAGTTACTAACGTGTAATTCCCTGTGAATTACTACGTTTTCAGCCTGGACTCGGGGTCCAGTAGTAGGAGAACCCTTACCTGATACTCGGTTATGCCCCTCGATTGAATCCACGCTCAACAGATCAACCTAAACGAAAACACAACGGTTTTAGTTGATGACGTTAGTAGCAGTTGTTTTAAAAAGGTTATCCGTTGTCTTACTCAAGGAAAGGAAGCTATCTCCAACCAGGTCTGCCGCGGAACCCGAGAACTTAAGCGTCAACTCTGTACTACCTTCAAGGGAGAAAAGTAGGGCCACATCTTAATCCAACATTCAAACTCGAATCGGACGAGGTAACATTAGGGAATTCATCAAAACAACCCTTACCGAAGACTCACCGTGAACCGAAGTGGAGGAAGGAAGGCTTAGGTGGCTCGGCTCGGCTCGGCTTGGACTCGGCTCGGCTCGGCTCGGCTTGGCTCGGCTCGGCTCGGCTTGGCTCGGCTCGGCTTGACTCGGCTTGGTTCTCGGCTCGGCTCGGTTCGGCTCGGCTTGGCTCGGCTCGGCTCGACTCGGCTCGGCTCGGTTTGGCTCGGCTCGGCTCGGGTTGGCTCGGCTCGGCTCGGCTCGGCTCGGCTCGGCTTGGTTCTCGGCTCGGCTCGGCTTGCTCGGCTCGCGGCTCGGCTCACTCAGCTCGCGGCTCGGCTCGCGGCTCGCTCGGCTCGGCTCACGCGGCTCGCTCGGCTCGGCTCACGCGGCTCGCTCGCGGCTCGGATTTGTGTGTGGCTCGGACTGGAGACGGGTTTTTGGGTCGGGTCAGCTTGGAACCGGGTCGGGTCTTTGCAGCGCGAAACGGGCAACCCGGTTTTTGGAGGGCTTTCTCTCTTCCGGCGGCGGTGGCGGTGGCGCAACGACGCTGGGAGGCGTCCGACGGTGGAAACAAATGGGCAGGCGGCGGCGGTGTTGGCTGGGTGCGAAACGGAGATCCGTTAAGCTTCACGGCTGCGATTTCGGGCTCGGGTTCACCGGAGAAGAAGGAGAAGAAGAGCTGAGGTCGCGGCGGCTGTTCGTTCTTCGGAGACGGAGACAACGGACGAAGAAGAAGAAGAAGAAACGGCGGCGGTGGTCGGCGAAGGATGGAGGAAGAAGAAGAAATGGATGGCGGCGCGCGGTGGGGAGAAGACGAAAACGGAGGGGGAAGGGGGCGTAGCGGCGCGAATTTAGGGTTCCTCCTCTCCCTCTTCCTTTTTTTTAAAATATATATATATATATATATATATATATATTTATATATTAAATTAAGAAATTAATAATAATAATAATAAAATAAAAAATAAAATAATAATAATAATAATAATAATAAGGTAATAATAATAATATATTAATAATATTAATATTAAATAAATAATAAATTAATAATATTGTTATTAATTAATAATATTACTATAATATTAAATAATAATAATAATTATAATATTAATATTATAACACATAAAATAATTATTAATAATAATAATATAATAATGTTATATTATTATTATATCAACTTACACCAACATTTTAGAACTCCGAATAATTTGCATAAAACGAGAAAATTTTACCTTAAATTTTCGGAGCGTTACACATAGGCTTTTTAGGGTTTCATGGAATTTGGAACATCAGTTTCAAACTTCAAATAGGGAAATGATAGGTAGCCCCGAGAGTCCAATCGATGTGTCAGATATCCTATCGCATTTAAAACGCAATAATGCTAACCCAAACACGGTAACCCTACTTCTAAATGTGGTTGATGATGAAAAAATCGAGACATGAGTAGCAGAGGACGTATTGTAAATTACTCTAGATGCATCTAAACTAATTTAGAAGTTAGCATGCTTAATAACTATCCTAATTACATTAATTAAGGTTAAGAGAAATACTTACCTTCGAAGCTTTTCAATCCTCGAAATCTCCTTACCATCACGAATTGGGGACCACCACTAGTGTTGACCCGCTATTCTCTTGACTTAGAATCGGGTTATGGGACCCATTAAATGAAGGAAAATATAAGAGAGGTATATGGAATCAAGAGGAATGGAACCAACAACTTGGTTAAGTGAGAGAGGTGAGAAAATCTGAATAATTTCACAAATTTTATCAAAAGTCCCAAAATAATTTTTAGAACCTTTTTATAAAAACATTAATGCAAAAATGCATGAAAAATATTTACAAAATAACAACACCTCATCCTCTACTAAAGATTATGTTTTTACGTCATATGTAAGCACTTGTCCCACTAAGTGTTACTGGGATTATCCAACAAAATTTAAGATTTTCCCACTAACTTTAGTTCAAGGGCAATATGGTAATTTGACCATAAAAGTCAAAGTCAAACTTTGACTTTTTCAATTCAAAAGTGAGCATTTTGGCCTTTTACCATTTTATCTGTCTTGACTAATTCCGATCTCTCGAGCATAAATCCACATTCATTTTTCTAAAATTGGAATTATATTTGAATATAAAGCCAATCAAAGTTCAACTTTTTAAAGTTAAAAGTCAACATTTTTACTTTTCATAACTTTGAAAATTTCTATCAATTTTGAGATTTGGAATATGAATCCACATTCATATTTTTAATATTTAAATCACATTTAGAGATAAAGTTCTATAGTCGATGACTATATCACATATATTCATCGGTTTCTCTCTCCAACATATTGTTCTAAGTTAATTCCTTATGAGTTAGCAGGAAAACCTAATGGACGTATAGATCATAGGCTCCAACAATACGAGATTAGCTGACTAAACCTTTTTAAATCAAGCTAATCAACATTTTTTAACTAACAGGTTATTTCACTAAAGTTTCGTAGTTGCACTTCCCTCATTATAGATATATTTGTGTCCATCTGATATAACCATGATTAGTAAGTTAATCCTTCATAGGTTGTTCGTAACCTCGACTGGGTTAAAATACACGCTCGAGACTATATCTTGTTCCTTAAGTCCTACTGATCTACCATTGAACTATTGGTTTAAGGTCCAACCTATAAATCGAATTCCTCTTTAGCCAATGAGAGGGTGGGACCCCTTGTTCAAGACATGGATTTAGTCCTTAAGGGAACAATCTATCTACTAACCCTAAAGTGGGTAGGAGTGAATTGCGTCGCACTTTATGTCCCTAGCCATCCACCCGGTCTTACCCTTGAAATGGAAGGCTTATTGAGCCAGTGCCGTTGAACTACCCTAACCTATGCAGATTTAAGGATAATACTGCTTGAACAGAAGTTCATAGTTAGCTCAGGATTAAGGTTAAGTTACCTAGGTCATCATAATCAAAATAGTCAATTTATGTAGTCAACGGTGTTATAACTTAAAAGTGACTATTTCATGGTTTCAGTCTTATGCAAACTCTTTACATAGGATGTCCCCACTCCCATGTCTCTAAATGAACAATTCAGGATCAAATCGTTTGTACTAACTACAAAGCGGGTCACATCCATAATATTCCTGGAATAAGGCATCCAACTTTATTCATACACTATAGACCATTTGGGCTATAAACTAAAACTTGATCCACGTTTATGTCTCTACATAAAGTTCAAGTCTACACTAGATAGCCTCAGGACCTTCGTTTATTGGAGTCAAGATTCTAGTATTCTATTTTCACTAATAAGTTCTTAATAACCACTTTATTGAATGGAATATAATTTTAACTACAAACTACAAGTTTTATGACATAAAATCCAACAAACTCCCACTTAGACTAAAAGTCCTAGTGTGAGAAAACAATGTTGAATTTAATCGTGAGTAAATTACTCATATGAGTACAATAAATATATGAGTACAACAGACTAGGGCATGTACCCAAACATATGAGTACAATAAATATATGAGTACAACAGACTAGGGCATGTACCCAAACATTCTCCCACTAGTCCTAGTGCACAAACTTCGTAGACAAACTATTTAGGTGACCTTCAAATCCTTTAGCCGTGAAGGACTTCGTAAACCAAACAACCACGATTTGCTCAACAAGTATTGGGGTTACTACAATTTCACTACGATGCACAATTACCCAGATAAAGTAGTACACTTTAATTTTACGTTTCTTTACACACTAGAAGAAATATGACCTTTAATGTCGGTTGTAAAAATAAAAATGGATATTTAATGTCGATTTTTAAAATACGGGTGTTTAATGTCAGTTTTAAATTGACATCAAAGAGGAAGGATTAATGTCGGTTTAAAACCGACATTAAAGCTATGTTTATTTATTTATATATTTTATAAATTAATATCTTCCTTTCGGTTTAGTATTTTGATGCTTTTTTCCTTTAACCCATTGGTAGCCACCTCCATCCCCTTCCCCCCCTCCCACTCATCTCCCCATCTTGCATCTACTCTTTCTCCATCTTCATCTCCCTTTCTTCCATCTTTTCCATCTTTTCGATCTCCATTGGCGCGAAGTTCCAACTCTTCTCTCTTCACCTCTGAGATCCTCCCTCACATAGTTCCATCCGATAGTGACTCCCGTAATCTCAAGCGCATCTTACGTATGCTCACTAGCTACATGTTTTTGAGGAACATCTCAGCAATGTTTACCTAGTCGCCAACGTTTAGATTCACCGTTGTTCTCCCTCCGTCGGCGTTTGCTGCAATCATCCTCCGTCGTGAGGTACGTCGTTCTATTTCGCATTTCTTTTATTTTTCGTCGTGCATAGACTCAAACCTCCACCCTCTACCTTCATCGCCTAGATCTCTTGTAAGTTTTTGGAAATTTGATTTTTTGGGGTAAGGTTTAAATGTTTTTAGGAAGTATATTGAATAACGATCGATTTTTTTAGGAAGTTGGTTGACAAGTTTATAAAAATGTTCGTACTTTCTCTAATATCTTATTTTTTTTTCTTAGAAAATTTGGATGAAAAGATTTTGATTATATGTGCAAGCCAGCCGTGATTTGTATGGAGATAATAGCACTAAGACTTTTTTTTTATGGATTGAGAGTTATTATTATTTTTATAATTTAAAATTTTTACGAGTTTTCTTTTTTTATTTATTGATTTTAATTTGTTGTGTGTTTAATTTCAAACAGAGTTATCAAACAACTAGTTGCTATGATTAACTATGTTCTTGGTTTGTGAAAATCAGTAATGAAATAGCACTGAGTGCTAGCATTTTTCCTATTTCTTCGTACAAAAGTTCTCAATATGACATTAACTTGCTCATTTGGAAGGTAATTTTCTATTTAGATTTTGCATTGGTTCTTCCTTATAGCTAAATAAAAAGGCTATTATTGAAAAATTAGGCTTTCTTACAAAATTGAGTTGGGTCTTTTTATCCATTTGAACTTGGGTTTAGGAAAATTAGGAGGAAACCTACTTACTGATCTCTTTATTTTTCTCAAAACAGTGGACAAATTCATTTACTCACTTACCCATTTGAAATTTCTTAAGAAACACAAATACACACATGAATTCTCTTCCAAGTTTGAACTGGGTTTTAATCAAAACAGAAAAAACCCCATTTACTTGTTTGATTTCCTTCAAAATTTGTCTTAGATGATTGATAAAAAAGGGGAAAAAAACCCCACTCACACACTCAAAATTTCTTCAAATCCCCACTAACCCACTTGAATATTCTTCAAAGTAGAACAATCTGCAGCTTCATTGGTGTGGTCATAATCTTCCATTGGAACATGTGACTCCATCAACCGAGGCTGAGGTGAAATTGGGTCTAATACCGTTCATTTGCTGCCATCAAAGAGATATTAAAAATTGATTCAACTCTTGTATGTAATTGATATTTGGACTGCTTAGAAAAATCAAAATTGTGGTTATAGATAATTCAAAAGTTTCATTTTTCTTTCACTTATGAGTTTGATGCATTTTTTTTTTCATTTTTTCAAACAAAAGTTAGATAGTTCTTACCCATTGATCTTGGATTCCTGAACCGTAGAGTTAAATAGGCAATTCTATTTTAAGCTTTAATTGTTGAAGTCTTACTTGTAATGTAAATGTTGTATTGCCTTTGGTTCATTTTGAGAAATTTGGGACATACATTGTTGACAGTTGAAATTGCACACACCGCTATGAATTAACACTTGATGCCTTTTATTCTTTCTCTGCTGTATGGATTCTATTGCTACCATTGTCTTGTTGCTGTATTATTTGCTACAAACCTATATGTTTCAACTACGTTTATATCGATTGAAAAAGATTTGTACATCGCATATACATCTTAGAATTTAGGGTGGATGATTTCAAGTTCCTGACCGAATACTTGCTGCAAGAAAAAGTATAGTAGCTGAACAATCCAATACTGAAGTTTCTAGTATGGGTGGGTGGACTAAACTTTTCAAAGGCCATAAAAGCTCATATAGGGATTTTGAAACTATTTAATACTGAAGTTTCTAGTATGGTTGCTGCTGGACAATGATGCATGGCATTTAGTACAGTTGTCTTTGTTGGAGACTCCATATTGTGGTATTCTTCTTATTCTTGGAATTTTGAAACTATTTAAGCATACATCACCTCTATTCATATTGCTTTTATGGGTAAAGTTGAGTTCTTTTTCATTTAAAGTCATGCTATTTTGAATTCATACAATACTGTTTGTATCTTGAATGTTGTCAACTTCTTTCAATTTGTAAGCAATTGCATATACTTTTAATGTTTAGGAAAATTCTGAGGCAGCTAAAATTGTTGATATTTATAAGTCTAAATTATGAAGTTTTCTTTTGGGAAACTTCATAACTAATATTCTCTTCTCCCAATTATTAATTTATGTTGCAAGTAACTTTTAGCATTGTGCTATGGAAGTGAACTCATGTTTTGGCTCAAAATTAATCTTTTTAATGTATATGGTTGATCGAACAATTATGTAGAATGATGTAGCAGCTTGTAGCAAGATTGGTATTGGGTCATCTTCTCCTTGCAGGTTTGTATTATTTAAAACTTTAATCAATACCCCCATTTGTTATTTGATTATTGAAATAGTCTTTTGTGGATCATACTAATGTTTAGAACAGTGTTTTCATTATAACGCAGATCAATGATTGGGAGAATAGTCAAATTGCTACGAGCACTATAATGATAATCTTCATAAAAGATTGATGTTTTTAGGTTTGGCGTATTGGTTCTTGAACTTTTGACAGGGCAAAAAGCACTTGATGTTGACAATGGTCAAATTCGAAAGGGAATGATCCTCGAATGGGTATGTCTCTTTATTATGATGTGTTGTTTGCTTATCATTTGGTACTCTTATTAAACTTACTATTTGTATTACTCTCTTCTTGTAATAACTTTTCATAATGTTCCTTTGTTTCACATTCTATTGTTATATTACAGAAACAAGCTTTTTTATTCTCACAACGATGAAGATTTGAGTAAGGTTCATATTTTTGTATGTTTTATGTTTCTTTAATTGGCATTGCAAATTTATTGCAGTTGGATTATCTTTTGTTTTCTTTTTCTACGTAATTGAAGATTTGAGTAAGTATGATTTACTCATAAATGTGTGGAAGGGAAATCTTATTTATGGGAGATTTCTATTTAATCTCTTGTTTTAATCTCTTGTCTTATTATTGGTAATAATTGCAAGCTACACAACAAGTTTGACATAAATCCTTACATTTCAACAACTTTGGTCTCCGATACGAGGAATTGATGACTTGGTTGCAAGTAATTTATTTTGGATGTTTGTCTTGATTTTTGGCGGATATTCTTCTAGAATTGATTTGAAAGTTTTATAATAAATCTGGATTGAATTTTGGTTTTCTTGTCAAAACATTACGGTTGTCAAAATTGGAGTTTGATTTGCAGAATTTCATTTTGTTTTTGCAACCATCTTTTAAGTTTATTAATATCGAGCAGTTTCAGAGGTGAGTTCATGTTTGTTATTGTTGTTGTGAGACGGTGGAGTGGTGATATTTCTTTATCTGTGGAGGAGAATATCCTTTGACTTGTGTTTATTTTGATTTTTTTATTTTATTATTGAATTGAGTTTGTAGTTTCTAAAGAAATATGAGAAAAACCGTTCAGACATGGCTTGTTTGGTAGTTTTGAAGATGAACTCTGTAAGCTGTTGTCTGATTATTTGACCCATTCTTGTATTGCAAGCTTCGTGAATTGAAACAACTTGGTGAATACTTTTGTATGTTTATTCATTTTTGTGAATGATGTTCCATATTTAATTGTTAGTCCTTGAATTTGAGGTCGCTACATTCACAAATATGAATATCTATTTAGGAGGTGTGCATATGATACTTTTAGGCTAGCTACTTGAAATCAGAAATTGGCGTTTAGTCAAATATTGTCGAGGATTTCCTTATTATAATCAGAGTTTTAAGTTAATAAACTGGTATTACTGATAGAAGCTTGTGCTTCACTCGTTGTTTGGTTTGGAGTCTAGACTGAACTTTTTCTCCACAGTTTGACGGTAAGGTTTAGCTGAAGTTTTGTAGGTACAAAATTTATATTCAACGTATGCTATTAGTTTCATGTGCTTACAATCAAGTTTGTATACTTTCAGATGTGACACATATGGTATGGAGGTAAGGATAGAGAATACTGATTTTAATCGGGTTGGTCTAGTGATCAAAATAGTAATTTATTTCTAGAGTAACCTCTTTGTTTCATAGGGGAACAAGCTAAAGGTGATATCCAAAAATTATTTTTGATGAAACATAAGATTAATTTGTATTCAATTTATATACATGCAGTGCCCTCGTCAATTGGATTCTGTAGGGTGTGGGTACTACGTGCGAAAGTACATACATGAGATAGTGCATAATTCTAGTACTTCTATTACTAGCCTTGTAAGTTTCTACTTTAACTTTTTATATATTACAATTTATGATCTAAACTCATACTTTACATATCTTTCTCTTTGTGCGTAGTTCAATACCAAAAGTGCATATAGGCAAGAGGAGATTGACGAGATTCGAACCAAATGGGCAGCTTTTGTTAGCAGATTTGTGTAAGCTTTTAAATGTTTTTTTTTGGTCCAGTTAAGTTAGTAGTTGATTTCTGTAATTAAGTTAGTAGTTGGTCGAGTTAAGTTAAGTTTTTGTAGGGACGGGCATGTAACGACCCAACTTTTCCGGACTAAGCTGAGGTCACTACCAAATACCAAAACTCGACCATTCAAAATAAAATTTAAAACGGACCAGATACGATTCATTAAAACATTATAAACCTTACAAAAGACAGTTTCGGGCCCTATTTTAAATAATTCAAAAAGTCACAAAATAAAATGTCAAGTCACCAGTCCAAAAATCACAATCAAAATATTCTGACAAAATACATAGCGGAAGCGAAAGAAAATCAGACGCGTCCATATGGCCTTCACGCATCCTTCCTGCCTCTCGTCGGTCTGCCCCTCGCTGTACCCCTACCTGAAAAGTTAAAGAAAGGAAAGGGTGAGTATAAACATACCCAGTAAGGGACCCACTACTGGGCCCGTTAGGGAACGACAGTTAACTTCCTATTCGGGGGTGCCCTACATAACAGTCTAGTGGTTCCGTAGAACGCACATATCAGTCTAGTGCTCCCGAAGGATGCACATATCAGTCTAGTGCTCCCGAAGGATACACATATCAGTCTAGTGCTCCCGAAGGATGCACATATCAGTCTAGTGCTCCCGAAGGATGCACATATCAGTCTAGTGTTCCCGAAGGATACACATATCAGTCTAGTGCTCCCGGAGGATGCACATATCAGTCTAGTGTTCCCGAAGGATACACATATCAGTCTAGTGCTCCCGGAGGATGCACATATCAGTCTAGTGCTCCCGAAGGACGCACATATCCGTAAGGCACACTACCCCATAGATGAAGCTAACCGTTACCCCTCAGTTCAAATTAAACTGTCTACATCATCTACGTCCCAACGGCATTCATATCACAGTCCCGCCATAGGCTTTGTCAGTCAGATAGTATAGGTTTAAACATCTACACCCTCAGTTGTTATATGCATTACCGATTCGCACACCAATAGGGAAACCCTAGGTCCAATCGGCTAACCAACCAAAACCGGACTCACTGTCCTTCCTCGTCCAAACTCCATGAACCACATCCAGACCAGTGTTTAATACATACTAAACCGTAACTTTAAGGTCCATCAACATATAATTTCAATCCACACACAGCAGTCACAGTATATTTTCATCAGACAGAATATACTATCAGTACTTAACAGTCAACACGCATGCAGATATTCAGTACAGTCACTAACGTGTAATCCCCTGTGGATTACTACGGTTTTAGCCTGGACTCGGGGTCCAGTAGTAGGAAAACCCTTACCTGAAACTCGGTGATGCCCCTCGATTGAAAACTACGCTCAACAGATCCACCTAAACGAAACACGAAGGTTTTAGTGGGTGGCCCTAGTAGCAGTTGATTTAAAAAGGTCATCCGTTGACTTACCCAAGGAAAGGAAGCTATCTCCAACCAGGTCTGTCGCGGAACCCGAGAACTTAAGCGTCAACTCTGTACTACCTTCAAGGGAGAAAAGTAGGGCCATATCTTAATCCAACATTCAAACTCGAATCGGACGAGGTAACATTAGGGAATTCATCAAAACAATCCTTACCGAAGACTCACCGTGAACCGAAGTGGAGGAAAGAAGGCTTAGGTGGCTCGGCTCGGCTCGGCTCGGCTCGGCTCGGTTCGGCTCGCGGCTCGGCTCACTCGGCTCGCGGCTCGGCTCACTCGGCTCGCGGCTCGGCTCACTCGGCTCACGGCTCGGCTTGAAGCGGCTGGCGGCTCGGCTTGAAGCGGCTGGCGGCTCGGCTTGAAGCGGCTGGCGGCTCGGCTTGAAGCGGCTGGCGGCTCGGCTTGAAGCGGCTGGCGGCTCGGCTTGAAGCGGCTGGCGGCTCGGGCAAGGATGGCGGCTTGGCAGCGATTGCGGCTTGGCTTGGACAGCCGACTTGGAGCCGGGTCGGGTTGGACGAAGAAAATGGTAGCCGCGGTTTCGGTGATCCTTTCCTCCGGCGAACAACGGCGGCGGCGCTTCGCGGACGAAGCACGAGGAACGGAGCTGGCTGTTTCGTGGAGCGGCGATGAGCGGCGGCAGATCTGCCGTTGTGTGAGGCCGAGAAGGAAGTCGGAAATGGATGGGGAGCCGCGGCGGACGACGACCGGTGAACCTACACACGCCGACGGAGATGGAGACGATGGGTGATGGTGGCTGAGATGGAGAAGAACTCGAAGGAGAAGGAGAAAACGAAGGGAGAGATGGCTGGCGGTGACGGGCGAGGAAGGGAGAAGAAGAAGAAGGAAATGGATGGGCGGCGGCGGGAGAGAAAAGAAATTTCGAGGGGGGGGGGGGTTAGGCGGCGCGCGAGGTAGGGTTTTTAAAAAAAAATTTGTTATATATATATATATATAAATATAATTCTTAATAATTTATAATATTAATAATTTAAAACTTAAATAATGATATGTATTAAATATAAATAATAATGATATTAATAAAGTAATAATAATGATATATTAATAATATTAATATTAAATAATAAATAATTTATTTTATTATTTTATAAATAAAAAAATATTTCTGTAATATTAATTTATAATAATAATATATAATATTAATATTATAACAATTAAAATAAATATTAATAATAATAATATTTATAATATTAATATTATAACCAACAAAATAGTCATTAATAATAATAATATAATTACTATTATATTATTATTATATCAACTTGCATTTTACATAAAACGAGAAAAATTTTACCTTAAATTTTCGGGGCGTTACATTCTTCCCTCCTTAGGGAACTTTCGTCCTCGAAAGTTTTATTCCTCGAACAGATCGGGATAACGGGACCTCATGTCATCTTCACGCTCCCATGTAGCTTCTTCTACCCGGTGATTCCGCCATAAGACTTTAACTAGGGGAATTTGTTTATTTCTCAACGTCTTCACCTCTCTAGCCAGCACTTCAACAGGTTGTTCAACATAGCTCAAGTTTTCATCAATCTCTAGTGGCTCGTAATCCACTACATGGGAGGGATCTGGCACATACTTCCTCAACATAGAAACGTGAAACACATCATGGACTGCCGAGAGTGATGGAGGCAACGCCAAGCGATAAGCTACAAGGCCAATCCGCTCCAGAATCTCAAATGGCCCAACAAAACGGGGACTCAACTTTCCTCTCCTTTCAAAACGCAAGACACCTTTCATAGGTGCTACCTTTAAGAACACCTTATCCCCTATCTCGAACTCAAGGTCCTTCCGCCTCACATCTGCATAACTCTTCTGTCTACTCTGAGCGGTATGCATGCGTGATCTAATCTTCTGTATAGCTTCGTTAGTAGACTGGACTAACTCAGGACCCATCAATCTCTGCTCACCCACCTCACCCCAGCAAACCGGGGATCTACAACATCTGCCGTACAGGGCCTCAAACGGTGCCATGCCAATAGTAGCCTGATAACTGTTATTATAAGCAAATTCCATCAAATGTAAGTGGGAGTCCCAGCTACCTGGAAACTCCAATGCACACGCCCGCAACATATCCTCTAAAACCTGGTTCAGACGCTCAGTCTGACCGTCAGTCTGTGGATGGAAAGCCGTACTAAAGTCCAACCTCGTGCCCATAGCAGTCTGCAAACCCTTCCAAAATTTGGAAGTGAAACGGGCATCTCTATCAGAAACAATCGACACTGGCACTCCATGTAATCTCACTATCTCAGACATGTACAACTGCGCCCACTTACTAGCAGTATAGGTGGATTTACCCGGAACAAAGTGCGCTGATTTAGTAAGTCTGTCCACCACAACCCAGATCACTGTAAAACCCCTCAGAGTTCTCGGTAGCCCTGTAATGAAATCCATGGACACGTTCTCCCACTTCCATTCCGGTATGCACAAGGGTTGTAATAAACCCGCTGGTTTCTGCCTTGGTGCCTTAACCTGCTGGCACACCAAGCATTTACTAACAAATTCTGCTACTTCCCTCTTCATGTTACGCCACCAATAAACTCGCTTCAGGTCCTGATACATCTTCGTACTACCTGGGTGCATGGAAAATGGGGAACTGTGCGCCTCAGATAATAATTCTGTCTTAACCGCACAATCTGACGGAACACAGAGGCGTCTCTCAAACAACAGTCCACCATCAGAGGATAACGAGAACTCAGCCGTTTGCCCTGCCTCTGCTAGGCCACGTTTCTCAACCAGATAAGGATCATTACTCTGAGCATCAATGATCCTCTGCCTCAAAGTCGGCTGTACCGTCAACTGGGCTAACTGCATAGTAACTGCCCCCACTGACACTGCAATCTCAGCCCGCTCAAGATCCCGATGCAATGGGGCCTGTCGGGTAATGAGTGCTGCTGAAAGTGATACTTTCCTACTAAGAGCATCAGCTACCACATTTGCCTTGCCTGGATGATACAGTATCTCACAATCGTAATCCTTCACTAACTCAAGCCACATTCGCTGTCTCATATTTAATTCTTTCTGAGTAAAGAAGTATTTCAAGCTCTTATGATCTGTGAATATCTGTATCTTTTCACCATATAAATAATGCCTCCATATTTTCAAAGCAAAAACCACTGCTGCCAACTCAAGATCATGTGTAGGGTAGTTCTGTTCATGACTCTTCAACTGACGAGACGCATAAGCGACCACCTTACCCTGCTGCATCAAAACACAACCCAGACCCTTCTTGGAAGCGTCACTATAAATCACGAAACTGCCAGAACCATCGGGTACCGTGAGAACTGGTGCGGTAACTAGCTTCTGTTTAAGGGTCTGGAAACTGTCCTCACATGCCTTGTTCCAAACAAAAGGAGCTCCCTTTCTGGTCAACTGAGTAAGAGGAGTAGCTATACGAGAAAAGTTCTCCACAAACCGTCGATAATAGCCTGCTAAACCCAGAAAACTACGAACCTCACTGACTGTGGAAGGTCGGGTCCAACCAGTGACTGCCTCTATCTTAGCTGGATCCACAGAGACTCCAGCCTTAGAAACCACGTGGCCCAGAAAGGACACCTGCTTCAGCCAAAACTCGCACTTCGAGAACTTTGCGTACAACTTATTATCCCGAAGTGTTTGCAAAACCAAACGTAAGTGCTCCTCGTGTTCGGCCTCCGTCTTAGAGTATATCAAGATATCGTCGATAAACACAATCACAAAAGTATCTAGGAACTCCCTAAACACTCTGTTCATCAAGTCCATAAACACTGCCGGAGCATTCGTCAAACCAAAAGACATCACAATAAACTCGTAGTGTCCATATCTGGAACGAAATGCTGTCTTCGGTACATCCTCATCCTTAATCCTCAGCTGATGGTATCCCGACCGAAGATCAATCTTAGAGAACACTGTGGCTCCCTGTAACTGGTCAAATAGATCGTCAATCCTGGGCAAGGGATATCGGTTCTTTACGGTTACCTTATTCAACTCCCTATAGTCAATGCATAGACGCATCGACCCATCCTTCTTCTTAACAAATAAAACTGGCGCACCCCAAGGTGACACGCTCGGTCGAATGAATCCCTTATCAAGCAATTCCTGCAACTGTACCTTCAGTTCTTTCAGTTCTGCGGGGGCCATTCTGTAAGGGGCTCTGGATATAGGAACCGTGCCCGGCTCTAACTCTATGGCAAACTCAACCTCCCTGTGCGGAGGTAACCCTGGAAGTTCCTCAGGGAAAACGTCCGGATAGTCCCTCACCACTGGTTCTGATGACAGGGATACATCCGCCTCTCTAATATCCACCACACTCGCTAAGATACCCCAAGTACCCTGACTGAGCAGTTTACTGGCCCTGATGGCTGAGATTATCTGAGGCAACGACTTTGACCCTCCTCCCTTAAATTTAAAACTGGCCATCGAGGGAGGGTTAAACGTTACCTCCTTACGTGAACAATCTATGCTGGCGTGGTTGGCGGCCAACCAATCCATACCCAGGATTACATCAAAGTCCAGCATATCCAGAACTATCAGCGTTACCTCAATCACATGGCCTGCTAACTCAATCTGACATGCCTTCACCTTTTCCTTCGACAACATACATTCCCCGGAAGGAGTAGATACTGACAGAACATGGTGTAAGGGCTCAACCTCTAAGCGGGCATGCGACACAAATGCGGAAGAGATAAAAGAATGTGACGAACCCGAATCAAACAAAACTAAGGCGTAATGCCCCAACACTGGGAGCGTACCTGTCACTACTGTGCCCGCCTTCTCTGCCTCAGTCCTGTTGGTAGCAAAGACTCTACCCTGATGTGGAGCACCTGCTCCCTGATTCTGCGCAATCCCCGTGACTCTCAACGGGCATCTGTCAGCTGTATGACCCTCTTGCCTGCACTTAAAGCAGGTCCTGGTCCCGAATAAGCAACGGCCCAGATGGTGCTTCCCACAAGTGGTGCACAACGGCTTCCCTCTGGCAGCCTCCCCTGCCTCAAAAGGTTTCTGCTGGAAGCTGCGAAACTCACCACCTGGTCTGAAATTCCGCTGTGGTACTGGAACAGGCTGCTGCTCAGCCTTCCTCTTCTGTCCCGACGTCGAACCTCTACCAGCGGTCTTAGACGAGTTTGCCCTCTCCTGTAAACTGAGATCCACTGCCAGGCGCAGTGCATCGGCATGAGTAGCGGGTCTGAAAGCTCGGACCAAACCCTGAATGTCCAGTCGGAGGCCTCTAACAAACTTGTCAGCTCTGGCCGCCTCAGTCGCTATCATCTCGGGAGCGAAGCGGGATAACATGTCAAATTCCGCATCATACTGCTCCACTGTCATGTCACCCTGCTCTAGGTTCAGAAACTCCTGCCGCTTGGCATCTCTCAAACTGGCAGAGAAGAATTTCGCATAGAAACTCTCCTTGAACTGCTGCCACGTGATCTGACTCACATCACCACCTAGCATCCTCTCTGTAGTCTCCCACCAGGCAGTACCTCTGTCAGTCAACATAAAAACAGCACACTGAACTTTCTGATCCTCAGGGCATTTCATGTAACGGAAAATGGTCTCCAAGGACGATAGCCACATCTGAGCTCTGGTGGGGTCCTCCAAAGACCCATCAAACGTCGTGGGATTATACTTCCTGAAATCCCTCAGGTGCTTAGCCTCTGCTGACAACTGATCCGGCACAAACTGGGGTGCAACTGGTACCGGAGCCGGGGCTGGAGCAGGAACTGGTGCTGGAGCTGGCGCTGGAGCTGGCGCCGGAGTTGGCGAGGCAGGCTTCTGCTGCTCCCGCATCTGCATAATCATATCTCTAAACCTCTGCTCCATGGCGGCTAGGTCCGCATGAGTAACTGGCGCAGCCGGGTCAGGGGCTTGGGCTACAGGCTGCACCTCAGGCTGAACGCGTCCTGCTCCCCTTCCTCGGCCTCCTCGGCCACCCCTTCGTGCACCTCTCCTTGGTGGCATTTTCCTAACAACCACCAACAATTTCCTTTAGTCACAATTGGTAATTGAATTTGCAGTTTAACTTAGGTAAGGTAATGCACGTAGAGTTATACATATACTTTCATGAGAGCGTACCTGACGAGCGGCAAGGATCGTTTCAGCCATAAGGACACAAAACACAGACTCACATTATAAGTCAGTCTACAGAACCTAAAACTTAGGCTCTGATACCAACTGTAACGACCCAACTTTTCCGGACTAAGCTGAGGTCACTACCAAATACCAAAACTCGACCATTCAAAATAAAATTTAAAACGGACCAGATACGATTCATTAAAACATTATAAACCTTACAAAAGACAGTTTCGGGCCCTATTTTAAATAATTCAAAAAGTCACAAAATAAAATGTCAAGTCACCAGTCCAAAAATCACAATCAAAATATTCTGACAAAATACATAGCGGAAGCGAAAGAAAATCAGACGCGTCCATATGGCCTTCACGCATCCTTCCTGCCTCTCGTCGGTCTGCCCCTCGCTGTACCCCTACCTGAAAAGTTAAAGAAAGGAAAGGGTGAGTATAAACATACCCAGTAAGGGACCCACTACTGGGCCCGTTAGGGAACGACAGTTAACTTCCTATTCGGGGGTGCCCTACATAACAGTCTAGTGGTTCCGTAGAACGCACATATCAGTCTAGTGCTCCCGAAGGATGCACATATCAGTCTAGTGCTCCCGAAGGATACACATATCAGTCTAGTGCTCCCGAAGGATGCACATATCAGTCTAGTGCTCCCGAAGGATGCACATATCAGTCTAGTGTTCCCGAAGGATACACATATCAGTCTAGTGCTCCCGGAGGATGCACATATCAGTCTAGTGTTCCCGAAGGATACACATATCAGTCTAGTGCTCCCGGAGGATGCACATATCAGTCTAGTGCTCCCGAAGGACGCACATATCCGTAAGGCACACTACCCCATAGATGAAGCTAACCGTTACCCCTCAGTTCAAATTAAACTGTCTACATCATCTACGTCCCAACGGCATTCATATCACAGTCCCGCCATAGGCTTTGTCAGTCAGATAGTATAGGTTTAAACATCTACACCCTCAGTTGTTATATGCATTACCGATTCGCACACCAATAGGGAAACCCTAGGTCCAATCGGCTAACCAACCAAAACCGGACTCACTGTCCTTCCTCGTCCAAACTCCATGAACCACATCCAGACCAGTGTTTAATACATACTAAACCGTAACTTTAAGGTCCATCAACATATAATTTCAATCCACACACAGCAGTCACAGTATATTTTCATCAGACAGAATATACTATCAGTACTTAACAGTCAACACGCATGCAGATATTCAGTACAGTCACTAACGTGTAATCCCCTGTGGATTACTACGGTTTTAGCCTGGACTCGGGGTCCAGTAGTAGGAAAACCCTTACCTGAAACTCGGTGATGCCCCTCGATTGAAAACTACGCTCAACAGATCCACCTAAACGAAACACGAAGGTTTTAGTGGGTGGCCCTAGTAGCAGTTGATTTAAAAAGGTCATCCGTTGACTTACCCAAGGAAAGGAAGCTATCTCCAACCAGGTCTGTCGCGGAACCCGAGAACTTAAGCGTCAACTCTGTACTACCTTCAAGGGAGAAAAGTAGGGCCATATCTTAATCCAACATTCAAACTCGAATCGGACGAGGTAACATTAGGGAATTCATCAAAACAATCCTTACCGAAGACTCACCGTGAACCGAAGTGGAGGAAAGAAGGCTTAGGTGGCTCGGCTCGGCTCGGCTCGGCTCGGCTCGGTTCGGCTCGCGGCTCGGCTCACTCGGCTCGCGGCTCGGCTCACTCGGCTCGCGGCTCGGCTCACTCGGCTCACGGCTCGGCTTGAAGCGGCTGGCGGCTCGGCTTGAAGCGGCTGGCGGCTCGGCTTGAAGCGGCTGGCGGCTCGGCTTGAAGCGGCTGGCGGCTCGGCTTGAAGCGGCTGGCGGCTCGGCTTGAAGCGGCTGGCGGCTCGGGCAAGGATGGCGGCTTGGCAGCGATTGCGGCTTGGCTTGGACAGCCGACTTGGAGCCGGGTCGGGTTGGACGAAGAAAATGGTAGCCGCGGTTTCGGTGATCCTTTCCTCCGGCGAACAACGGCGGCGGCGCTTCGCGGACGAAGCACGAGGAACGGAGCTGGCTGTTTCGTGGAGCGGCGATGAGCGGCGGCAGATCTGCCGTTGTGTGAGGCCGAGAAGGAAGTCGGAAATGGATGGGGAGCCGCGGCGGACGACGACCGGTGAACCTACACACGCCGACGGAGATGGAGACGATGGGTGATGGTGGCTGAGATGGAGAAGAACTCGAAGGAGAAGGAGAAAACGAAGGGAGAGATGGCTGGCGGTGACGGGCGAGGAAGGGAGAAGAAGAAGAAGGAAATGGATGGGCGGCGGCGGGAGAGAAAAGAAATTTCGAGGGGGGGGGGGGTTAGGCGGCGCGCGAGGTAGGGTTTTTAAAAAAAAATTTGTTATATATATATATATATAAATATAATTCTTAATAATTTATAATATTAATAATTTAAAACTTAAATAATGATATGTATTAAATATAAATAATAATGATATTAATAAAGTAATAATAATGATATATTAATAATATTAATATTAAATAATAAATAATTTATTTTATTATTTTATAAATAAAAAAATATTTCTGTAATATTAATTTATAATAATAATATATAATATTAATATTATAACAATTAAAATAAATATTAATAATAATAATATTTATAATATTAATATTATAACCAACAAAATAGTCATTAATAATAATAATATAATTACTATTATATTATTATTATATCAACTTGCATTTTACATAAAACGAGAAAAATTTTACCTTAAATTTTCGGGGCGTTACAGGGCAGTCCTATAGTTTTTTGAAGGGCAGGTGGTCCCGTACTAATTGTTGTTTTTTAGATAGTTTGTACGTATACTTTAGTTAGTGGAGGAACTTTCTGTTGTACATATACATTGGTTATTAATCACGATCTTATATATTATCTTTATATTTTTGAGTTTTCACTTACAGTTATTGGTTGTTTACTTAAATATTTGATTATATATAGAAGTTGGATGATTGTATTTGTTGTAATATTATATAGAAGGGTGGAAAGATGCTGATATTTTAGGTGTTGGATGATCGTATTTGTTGTAGTACTATATGGAAGTGTAGAAAAGTGTGCTGGTATTTTAGTGTTGGATCTTATGCATTGTAGGTGTTTATTATTGGTTTTCCATGGAGGGCAACATGTGTTGTTTGATATGTGTGATTATATATATAGGTAGATATATTGGAAGATTTGGAGTAGTTGGACTTATGGTCTTGAATATTATTTTGTTTATTGATATGTGATTATATGTAGGTGTTGGATGATGTGTATTTGTTGTAGTTCTATGTGGAAGTGTATGCTGGAATTTCAAGTATTCTTGTGTGCATTGCAGGTAAACTAGTTATAAGGTT
The DNA here is from genome assembly GCF_025177605.1 of Cucumis melo. Classification (NCBI taxonomy): domain Eukaryota; kingdom Viridiplantae; phylum Streptophyta; class Magnoliopsida; order Cucurbitales; family Cucurbitaceae; genus Cucumis; species Cucumis melo. Next base: position 17,307,527 of record NC_066862.1, read on the forward strand.
TACCATTGAGTAGTAGGCATTCTATAATCAGCGTGCAAGCAATTTTTTTATTTTTTAGAATATATGATGACGAACATTTCCGAACATAATTCAAGCCAAATAATGTCAGTTTTGCCATCATAAAAACTAGTGTAAATACGACATTAAATGTGTCTTTAATGTCGGTTTAAAAACAACATTAAACACATCTTTAACGTCGGTTAAAAAAAATTAAAGACATCTTTATTGTCGGTGGAAAAACGACATTAAAGATATCTCATAAGCGACATTAAAGATATCTTTAATATCGATTATCTACCGACATTAAAGATCAACCGACATTAAAGGCCTTCAATAACATCTTCAAAGATGTCGATTATAAACCGACATTAAAGCCCAACCGACATTAAAGACCTTTAATAACGCTCGCAAAGAAGTCGGTCACCAAGTGACATTAAAGGTCGGATTTCTTGTAGTGACACTACTGCTTCTCTATTTAGAGTGAATACTGATTACAATGTAGACTTTCTAGAATCTTTGGAAATTAGAATCAGTGTATTCGATAAGGATCAGATCCTTAGTTACTATACACAAGCACATAGTGTTTTAAATTTCTATACTACTTTAGAATATACTTAAAACGACAATTCAACTTTTTTGGAATTCTACATTTTGTATCTAGACAACATTTGTTTATATAAGATGCTTTAGATTGGCTAGTATTCTGTTCTCATCATTCCGAAAAATTTGGATCCTTAGAACACATTGTGCATTTTCAAATCTCTTATTTGAAAGTGCATAGCTAGTCATTTCTTGACGTTAGATAGATAATGTACATCATTCATTGCCTTTTCATAAGCCAATGGATCCTCTTAAACCATCATCAAGTTTGACGATTTGGTTTTCAATAAAATCATGTAATGGTGAAACTAATGAAAAACCCTCCCACTACTTCGAGGCACTCTCAACTCTTGAGAAGAATGTGACTGGCCAAATTCCCTAGTTTTATCAACTACTTTAGTTGATGAACTAGGTTTAATTATAATGTATTCGGAAATCCTAATACTAATTTACTACTTCGTTTGATGATTTATGGTAAGGTTTTCCTTTAAGAATCTGGTATTTGTCTCTACAAATTTTTTATTCCTTGAGGATCAAAGAGCATATCTCATCATAGTCAAAATCAATCCATTTTAGGGTGTTTAATTAATTATGCATTTGATGTATGTTTTAATTAATGTTTAAATTGTATGTACATATAGTATGCCATATAGATTTGAAATCCCACCATAGGTTAACATGTTCATCTATTGAAAGTATGTTATAATGGTTAATTAATTAATATGAAAATTAATTGTTTAATTAATTAAGTTAGTTGTAATTAAATATGATTTAATGAAATTAATTAATTAATTAAATTAAATTAAATATTGTTTAATTTAGGGGTCTTTTAAAAAATATAAAAAAGCGGAAAAATATTTACACTCTATAGAACAATTCAAAAAATAGAAAAAGCCCAGATGCCCACCGTGTAAAATACCAAAAATTTCCCGTCAATCACGCCGTCAATAACGCACGCGTAAGATATTTGCAATCGTTTAGATTTTTTTATTGTTTGATACGCGACCATTTAGATATGGCTACAATTTATACGCGATCGTTCATATATGGCTACAATTTATACGCGATCGTTTAGATATGGTTCAATATATACGCGATCGTTTAGATATGGCTAAAATTTATATGCGATCGTTTAGATATAACTATAATGCGATCGTTTAGATATGACTACAATTTATACGCGGTCGTTTAGATATTACTACAATTTATCTTTTCAATTCATCGTTTAATTTTGTTACATGATCGTTTAGATTTGGGGACACAAATCTAAATGTTTTTTTTTAAATTTGGTACACGATTTTTTTAATTCTTTTGGTACACGATCATTTAGATTTCTTTACACGATCATTTACTTTTTTTACACGATCGTTTACATTTGGCCACTCCAATCTAAATGATTTTTTTTCAAGATTCTTTATACACAATCTTTTATTTTTTTACACCATCATTTACATTTGGCTACTCCAATCTAAATGATTTGTTTTTCAAGATTTTTTATACACGATCTTTTAAATTTTGCTATTTTGTTGTACACAGTCATTTAGATTTGATTACCCAAATGTAAACGCGTAAAAAAAGAAAAGAAGAAAGACAATGGAAAGAAATCGCAGCGAAAAAAGAAGAGGAAAAGTAGAAAGATGATGGAAAGAAGTCAAAGCGAAAATAAACGAAGAGGAAAAGAAGAAAAACGATGGAAAGATTAAACGACATAAATAAAGAACTGAAAAATAAGAAAGATGATGGAAAGAAATTGTAGAAAAGAAAAAGAGAAAAGAAGAAAGACGAAATCTTAGAGGAAGACGGGAAAGAGGAAATAACAGGAGGAAGACGAATTGCGAGAAAGAAAAGAAAGATGGAAGGGCAAACCTAGAATATTTAAAAAATGGCTAATCTTATGGGCTTTGTTACACGAGGCGTAAATAGTTTACAGTTTTGTTAGATTTACGTAAGTTTCCCTTTAATTTAATTACATATGATTTAATTAAAATTTAAATAAATAAAAAGCCTATATTAATTAATTTGTTTATATAATGTTTATATATTGTTAGATGAATGTTATTGGTTTGTCTAAAGTTTTTTTTCATAATTGTTATAAAATAAATTAGACATTTAAAATTTATAACAAAGATAACTTGCATGCTCACCTAGGTTAAACATATAAACTAAATTTCATAGAATTAGGTCGATATCTTATAAAACTGGTTACAAGAGACTCACTTGATTCGATCTTGTCAACAAGTCAGATAAGATGATTAAGGTTGGAGGCTCTTAAGTTGACGGTTTACGGAACATCTGCTACCTGAAGATCATAATCAATTCTTGAGCCTAGCTAGTTAACCTAGTTTTATGAGTGTGCGTGAGAGATGTGAGGTGATAAATTGTAGGTTAAAATCCAGTATAAGGGTTATACTCAGATGTTTCACGTAGACTTAATATTTTTTTAGGTTAGATTAAATATGATCCTAATTTTTTTAGTATCATTTATAACTTTCTTAGAACAATTCAGCTAGAGAAAAGTAGCGTACTTTAATCTCCAACATCCCTAAGAATTTACATTGTGAGGTCCATACAAGGCTTTGGGTCGTGCATAGGAGCGGACTCCCTTCAAAGAATGTTTGCATGGATCAATATCAAGGTGAATAGAAGAAGTAATTCATAGTAAGTGGGTGAGGGATATGTGACAACATATCCCACAGTCTCTTCCATTGGGTCGCACCGTGAGATCCCTATAATGCACCTGCTTGTCTGCCCTAGAGCGACGTTTTATTCGAAAGGCTGTATTATATAATTCGAAACATCGCGAACTTCTTATATGGATAGGGTCTCTTTGATCAGTTTTCATATTGACTTTCCACTTTTAGGAGCATAATGATTCTTATCTCTGAGATTTGAAAATGGAGGGTTAGACTTACAAGAATTACTAGGTTATTAGTATATTCTCGACTGGAATAGCGGTAACTAAGTGCTAAGCGAGTATGAGATATTTAGGAGTTTGCATTTGGTCAAGATTTTCTTGGTTCAAATGATGAGTAATCGACTACCCTTCGGTAGAAGTTATTCTAAACCTTTGAAATATCGTTGCAAAGCATAATAATGATGGGTACGTTATTAATATTTTCTAAACTAATTGGTTCTTAAAGGATTATAGTTTTTCACTAAATAGATTATGTTTTGTTTTTCAACATGAATAGCTCCATAATGCAACTCTAGGCTTATGAGATTCTTAACAGTGATAATTATACGACTTGGAAATCAAACTTAAATACAATACTAGTCGTAGATGATTTAAGGTTTGTCTTAACTGAGGAACTTCCTCATGCCCCAACCTTAAATGCTAATTGAAATGTTCGGGAAGCATATGATCGATGGGTTAAGGTCAATGAAAAGGCACGTGTCAATATTTTTGCCAACATATCTGATGTTTTGACAAAGAAACATGAATTCTTAGTCACGGTTAAAGATTTTATGGATTCATTGAGGGAAATGTTTGGTCAGCCTTCATATCCCTCAGACACGAAGCTATTAAGCACATTTACACCAAGCGAATGAAGGAAGGAACTTCTGTTAGAGAACATATCTTGGACATGATGATGCACTTCAATATCGCTGAAGAAAATGGAAGATCTAAAGTTGTTTAGATAGATATTTCATACTTGAAATTGTTTTGTATGCTTCTCAAAAAGTTGAGAATTTTAATTAATATCTATCTCTTGTATTTCAGAATAGATGTATAGAATATTTTTGAAATCAATGAAAGGCTCATCATTCTATATAAAGTATTCAGTTTTGCTGCCATACTTATAAACAATTTAAATAAGTTAAGACCAATTGAAGCAAATTTGTCTTTAATACTGAATTGTTTAGCATAAAAGGATAAAGGTTTCTTTTAATACCTATATGTGATACTTAAGCTTTGATCACATAAATCTAAATGCGATAGGGAGATTGGTTAAGAGCAGACTTCTAAACTATTAAGAAGATAACTTTTTACAAAAAAATACAAATTAGAATAGAAAAGAAGATGTTATGCCGCATAGTGTGATTTCTCATACTCTTTGGCTCTGATTTTTGCCTATTGATGAGAGGGAAGATGGAGGGTATGACTCTCACCAAAAACTCAAGAGAAGGGAGAAGATGGATGATGTAAGAACGTGCTCTCAGGCAAAAATGTGTAGGCTTGTTCTAGAGTGAAAGACTCTATCTAAAGGCTAGAGTTGATGTTGATAGGACACCAAAGACTATTAAGGCCTTTGAAAAATTGCAACAGCGTTACACAGACGTCATTTTGTCCTTTCTCTGAATTTTCTGTCGACCAATTTTGTTTGCTACCGCCTTGGACGGCTAGCTTGTAATTCTTTTCACCGCAAAGTTTGAACGTGTCTTCTTACGTAAGCATGATCACCACTAGAAGAAAACTGAGCTGTCAGTTGGAAAAAATGACCACGGATCTTTAATGTCGGTTTTCAAAAAGTAGATCTTCTTCATCTTTGATGTCGGTTTAAAACCGACATTAAAGATCTGCTTTTTTAAAACTGATAATAAAGATATATTAAAGATAATAATTTTAATTTTTTTAGGGTTTCATATTTATAGAGATATATTTAGGGTTTCATTTGTCAGAATTTCAAACCCCCAAATCAACCGTATCTCACGCCTCTCCCTCTCCATTTCCTTTTCCCTTCCCCTTTCCTTCATCTCTCAAGCCTCTCCGTCTCCTTTTCCCTTTCCCTTCCCTTTTCCTTCATCTTCTTCAGCTGCAAGCACACCTTGCGCTAACACTTCTCCCTACCGTCAAACGTCCATCCGTGAGTTGCAAAGTATCGGATTGCTACTGGCGAATGGTCTATCTCTCACGTTGGATGTTCAAATTGTGAATGACTAAGCTCTATCCAATGCTAGTGTTCTGAAAGAGCATAGGACCTATGGATCGAAAAAATCTACTATGGTTCATCTTAAGATATGCACAAAAACCTTCCTCAAGCGAAGATAACTTTGGTGCTCTTCCTCTAGCGGCAACTCTATAGGACTCCCAAATCCACTTGAACTATAATGTGGAGAGAGTGTTCAAAGTCACTCTCGTTTAAGCCTCATTCTTTCATTAAATGTTCCGACTCCAAGTCTACAAGAATTTTGGCATTCCTTCTATTTCTCACAAACTGGTGCCCTCCTCTTTTACTTCTTCAGCAACGTAGATGGAAGAAAAATCAAAATCCTCATCTTAAGCATGATCAGTTTCAGACGGTTGCGACACAGATGGAGGTGTATGGTAAGAGTACACTAATTGATTGTGCTTAACTTTTTTTTTTTCTGGTGTTTTCATTTCTCTCTTCTCATCGGCATTTGTATACACTGAGGTTGATTTTTGCAAGAAACTATGTTGTAAGATTTTATATCCAATGTATTTTTTCACTGTGACAATTGATATTTGTATATTTTCTTTACAATTGAAATCATCAATATTAGAGTGAATTTACAATTTTATCCTATATTACATTGGAGGATCATTAAAGCTTTTTCCAATTGGTTGAAGTTTCCATTATTTTCATAGCATCTAAATTGAATGTATTTTATAGATTCATTTGTAACTGGGACACCACCAAAACCAACTAATGGCAAAAATAATAATTGGGAGATTTGATTGATGTTACTTTTTTCTCTTTTCATAGGTATCCATTTGGTAACCCTCTAATTTTTTTTTATAGATTAGTGAATATGTCTTTTGTTTTTCCTTCCATTAATGGGAAATATTTCAGTGATTTTTCCTTGAAATATTTAACCATATATGTTGGTATATTCATTTGTAACCGTGGAATATGTTTCTTTTGCCTCTCGCATGAATATTCACAATAAAGAGGGATCTTATATATGGGTTCAAATTCATATTTATAGTACCCTTAACTGAGATTCCTATAGATGCTTGGCAGGAAACTAAAACTGGGTTTGGTCTGAGTTGATTTGTTCGGAAGTCAGTCTTGATTACTTTGCATTTATATATATATATTTTTTAGACATAATGGCAGTGAAAAGAGAATGTAAAAAAAAAAAAAAAAACACAATTCCAGAATATAATTTTGTTCTTCCTTGTTTGCTTTCAAGTTGCATTGAGATTCCTATAGTACCCTTAACTGAGATTCCTATAGTACCCTTAACTGAGATTCCTATAGATGCTTGGCAGGAAACTAAAACTGGGTTTGGTCTGAGTTGATTTGTTCGGAAGTCAGTCTTGATTACTTTGCATTTATATATATATATTTTTTTAGACATAATGGCAGCAAAAAGATAATGTAAAAAAAAAAAAACACAATTCCAGAATATAAACTTGTTCATCCTTGTTTGCTTTCAAGTTGCATTGAGTTTTACAAGCTTATTTAGGTTCCCCTATTTAGTACCAAATATATATTAATTCGAAATAGTGTGACAGAAGGGGAAAATAGGTCTAGTGATGATGAATGATACATTTTCACTACAAATGAGTACTTGAATGCCTTTTAACTTTCTTCTTCTTCTTTATGTAATCAATTTTTGTTGGCATAAATGGTGCTCAAGACCTCACTTCCTCGGCAAATTCATATTTGTAACAAGGTTCCTAAGTTTGTTTGTTTTTTGTTTTGTTTTTTTGTTTTTTTTGTTTTCTTCAGTTTCTAAGTTTATCATTGTTGTACATATAGTAGTAATAGTCTTGAGAGGTTTAGTTTATCATTGGGGAAGAAAGCTCTCTTGGTTTGGCGTAAGACAGAGCTAGGAAATGAGAGAGTGGCAGGTTAATATTCTACTCAATCAAATGAGGCCTGCAGTGTAAACCCGATATTTTCTTGGTTTAATTTCTTTAAATGTGGAAAGAAAAAAAAAAGAAAAAGAAAATGGAAATTAAGTGTAAATATATATATATATATATATATATATATATATATATTAAATAGTTTTATTAAATAAAGAAAAGAAAAGAAAGAAAAGAAAGGATAAAAAGAAGAAAAGGAGAAGAAAATTTCATTTTTTTCTTTTCTTCTTCTTCTTTTCTTCCCTTCACCGCCAAGATTTTGAAGACATCCAAGTTCCATTCTTTTTTTCTTTTTCCTTCTTCAATTTGCAGAGAACTTCTAAGAGAGAGTTTGGAAGAAAAAGAGAAATTTTACTAGAATTTTTAGGTTGAAAAAGAGGAGGAGAACTCAAGCAAAGTGTGTCAATGGCTGAATTTTAGTTCATTCTGCACATCACTGGTTTTTAATTCGGTTTGAACTCTTCAAAAGGAATTAAGAGGTGAGATTTACATTTACTGAAAGTTAACTCATTTTTAAACAAACTTTATGAAGAACGTTGGAGCAAATTCGGATATTCATTTGGTGCTTTTTGATGAAGAAAACAGGGCAGTTGGTTTTTACTCGAAATCAGGAGGTCTCTGGTTTTTCTTGTATTTCAGAGTGTATCGGTGAAGTTAGAATCTCTATTTAATATGGTTGGAAAGCTTATTCAATTTAGTACAACTTTCATGAAGAAATTGTAAACCAAAAACGACTAAAAATCAGTTAAATTGTAGGGACAAGTTAAAGAGGTCGTGTGCGCGCGATTCTGGAAGTGGTTCTGTTTTGAGGGTTATATATGTTTATGCACGGGGAATCAGATTTATATGTCTTCAGGTAAGTTTTAGAGGATCTCAAAATGAAGATTTTGATATAAAGAACACTCATTTTGGTTAAGTATTGAGAAAGTTATAGTCCTTTGAAGTTTATGTTAGAAATCTGGAAATTTTAGAGAATTGTTGAAATAGGATTTTATTTCTTAAGCTTTGTTTTCGTGAGCGTCATCTTTGGTGCGACATGTTATGTATATCTTTAGGAAACCAGAATGTTTAGAGTTTTAATACTCGGTTGGGTTGTTGGCAGGCCGAGAAGAATTAAACCGAGCTTATAGACCAAGGATCTAGCCCAAGACTGTGAGTGACAAAACCAACTTTGAAATATTTTCCATAATTGTTATTATGATTGAATGCGATAAATGTTTATTTACGAAGCCATGAAAAGTATTTGAATTTCATGACTATTTTCAAGTATACATTTGGAGACTAGATTTCTTAAAGCAATTTATGCTAGCACGTAGATATTAAATGTTTGGAAAGTATTTAAACCACAATATTTTAAGCAAAGCATGAATTAGTATGAAGTTTTGTTTTAAGAACTACAATTTTCCACGAAAGAGCTGAGTAAAGTTCGAGCTTTGTGTAAAATTTATAAGCAGGCATGTTTTAATATTTAAAGATGATTTATGAAATTTTCATTAACTACATGACTGAGATCTTGAGCCTGAGGCTAGAGATTACAGTGTGCACACTGGTTAGATTCCATTGTTGACGTTGAGTGTACTTCGTCCGTAACAACGATGCTGTCGTGAGTGCTGGGCGGGCCACACTACGACAAAGATGATGGGAGTGCTGGGCGGGCCCCACTACATCGTACTGCTTGTAAACGTTGTTGTACTAGGTGTACCCTACACAACTAGATTCATCATGTTAGTTAAAATGCTTCGATATACTTGATATGCCTTGCTAGATTTCAATGATGAACATGCTGAGTATTTAAGGAAGCTATTCTTACTACTACATATTTACATTTGCGACTTGTATAAACAGATTTATATGTGTAAAGTTTTCACGTGCTCTTATCTTTAAATTCATAGTTTTAAACTGAGTCACTCACTGAGCTTCATAGCTCACCCTTTCCAAAATGTTTTACCCATTTTCCAGGTAGAGATCGACTTCCCGGTGCCTGATAGACTGCCTTAGTCTGCGGAAGCTTCATTATCGATTGCCAGTACGTGTTTTGAGTTGGGCATAGAGTCTGTTGTGTTGTGGTGTATATACACCCTTGTATGTTATAGATACTCCACAGTTTGTATAAGCTTTAGGAGCTGTAGTTGTGTAAATTTTGTTGCTTATATTTTGATTAAGGTGTCTTTAGGTTTACTCGTGAAATCGGTAAATTTTGAGGTACACTTCATGTATGTGTTTGACTAGCCTAGGATCCGTTGTGTTTTGTGGCATGTACAATAGTTTATATACTAGATTAGCAAGTTCATCACATGAAAGTTTTAAGCAGAGTCGACAGATACAGGTACAGAAAAGCGTTGTTCGTCGGCTTCACGCCATCTTTCGGTCTAAGGTAGCAGGTAGTCCGGGAGGGGGTGTGACAACTTGGTATCAGAGCAGTTTGCTCCATGGGAATTAAGGTAGAGCGGTTAGCTCTAAGAAGAAACTGGAAAGTAAATAATTGAAAGTCAAGTTAGCTTAAAGGGAACTAGTGGAGTATGGTCTAGGTAAGGGTAGAAGTGAGTCCAATTATTATTAATACGTGAGTAGACATTTAGTATCATGCATTTGAGTTAAGTATTTATAGTATGTCTAATGTATTGACATATTATAGGAGTCATGCCACCACGTACTGGTAGACACGCCGGCAGAATCAGGACGGGATGCAAGGTCCTACCCAAGGTCCATCTGTAGGGGAATCTAGTACCCTAGGAGTTCGAGGTGGTGCAGGAAACGAGCAGTTTGCGAGAACAACACAGGAAATAGGAAGGCCAGATAGAGCAGAGCCTAGTGATCCAGAAAAGGCATACAGAATTGAACGACTAAAGAAGTTAGGGGCTACAGTGTTTGAAGGTTCCACAGATCCAGCTGATGCAGAGAACTGGTTGAATATGCTTGAAAAGTGTTTTGATGTGATGAATTGTCCTGAGGAGCGAAAGGTTAGATTGGCCACATTTTTGTTGCAAAAAGAGGCTGAAGGATGGTGGAAATCTATATTAGCAAGACGCAGTGATGCACGTGCTTTAGACTGGCAGACTTTTAGAGGCATATTCAAAGATAAGTATTATCCCAGCACATACTGCGAAGCCAAGAGGGATGAATTTCTGGGGTTGAAACAAGGATCACTTTCAGTGGCTGAGTATGAGAGGAAGTATACCGAGCTTTCACGATATGCTGACGTTATTATAGCTTCTGAGAGTGACAGGTGCCGAAGGTTTGAAAGAGGGTTGCGTTTTGAAATACGTACCCCAGTTACAACCATTGCTAAGTGGACGAATTTCTCTGAGTTAGTGGAGACTGCCCTTCGTGTGGAGCAGAGTATAACAGAAGAGAAATCGGCAGTGGAGCTTAGTCGTGGGACTTCAACAGCTAGTGGATTTAGAGGCCGTGAGCAGCGGAGGTTCACGCCTGGGATAAATATTTCAAGCCGTCAAGATTTTAAGAATCGCTCTAGAGGCCAAGCATCGAGGAACGTGAGTTATGGTAGTGTTTTTCAGAGACAGAGCCAGAGAATACCTAGTCAACCCATTAGATCAACAGTAAGATCGCAACCAGGTCAGGAGTCCATTGCTAGTACCATTAGGCGAATACCATGCACGAGTTGTGGCAGGAACCATCGGGGTCAGTGTTGGTAGGTGCCGGTGTATGTTACCAGTGCGGACAGCCAGGACATTTTAAGAAAGATTGTCCGCAGTTGAACATGACAGTTCAGAGAGATCAGGGAGTTGGGTCCCAGACAGTTGAGCAATCGAGAGTTTCAGTGGTTCCAACAGAGGGCACCAGTGGTGCAAGGCAAAAGGGAGTTGTTGGAAGACCGATGCAATAGGGAAAAGTCTATGCTATGACTCAACAAGAAGTAGAGGACGCACCAGACGTTATTACTGGTACGATTCTTATTTGTAATGTACCTGCAGATGTTTTATTTGATCCAGGTGCTACGCATTCCTTTGTTTCTAGTATATTTCTGACTAAGTTGAATAGGATGCTAGAGCCTTTATCTGAGGGGTTAGCTATATACACTCCAGTTGGTGACGTTTTACTTGTTAATGAGGTGTTACGTAATTGTGAAGTTTTAGTAGAAGGTATCAGTTTGCTAGTGGACTTGCTACCACTAGAGTTGCAGAGGTTAGATGTAATTTTGGGAATGGATTTCTTATTTGCTCACTATGCATCTATGGATTGCCATAGGAAGGAAGTGGTTTTCAGAAAACCAGGCTTTGCTGAAGTGGTTTTTAGAGGTATGAGGAAGGCCGTTTCTAGAAGTTTAATCTCAGTTTTGAAAGCTGAGAAATTACTGAGGAAAGGTTGCACAACGTTTCTTGCACACATCGTAGTAGTGCAGAGAGAAAAGCTAAAGCCAGAAGATGTTCCTGTGGTGAAAGAGTTTCTTGATGTATTTCCAGATGATCTGTCAGGTTTGCCACCTGATAGAGAGATTGAGTTCACCATTGAATCATTACCAGGAACAGCACCTATTTCACAGGCCCCGTATAGAATGGCTCCAAGCGAGCTAAAAGAATTGAAGATGCAGTTGCAAGAACTAGTTGACAAGGGATACATCAAGCCTAGTGTTTCGCCGTGGGGAGCACCAGTGCTTTTTGTGAAAAAGAAAGATGGTACCCTCAGATTATGTATTGACTATAGACAGTTAAACAAGGTTATAATACGTAACAAGTATCCTTTACCACGCATCGATGACTTATTTGATCAACTAAGGGGAGCAGCGTTATTCTCTAAGATTGAATTAAGGTCAGGATACCACCAATTGAAGGTTAGAGAATCAGATATTGCTAAGACAGCATTTAGAACGAGGTATGGGCATTATGAGTTTCGAGTTATGCCATTCGGTTTAACGAATGCGCCAGCGGTTTTCATGGATCTTATGAACAGGATCTTCCATCGGTATTTAGATCAGTTTGTGATTGTGTTCATTGATGATATATTAGTTTATTCGGTTGACAGAGAATCTCATGAGGAACATCTGAGGATTGTTCTACAGACTCTACGTGAAAAACAGTTATACGCTAAGTTCAGCAAATGTGAGTTCTGGTTGGAACAAGTAGTATTTTTGGGGCATGTAGTTTTAGCAAAAGGAGTTAGTGCCGATCCACAAAATTTAGAAGCAATTGTCAATTGGGAAAGACCAATTAGTGCCACAGAAGTACGTAGTTTCCTGGGTTTGGCAGGATACTATAGGCGTTTTATTGAGGATTTCTCTCGATAGGCATTGCCTTTGACCGCTTTGACAAGGAAGAATGTTAAGTTTGAGTGGTCAGATAAATGCGAGCAAAGTTTTCAGGAATTGAAGAAAAGACTAGTTACAACACCTATTTTGGCACTTCCTGTAACAGGGAAGGACTATGTGATTTATTGTGATGCTTCAAGGCTAGGATTAGGTTGTGTGCTTATGCAAGATGGGAATGTAATAGCTTATGCTTCAAGGCAGTTGAAGAAGCATGAGTGTAATTACCCTACCCATGATCTTGAGCTAGCAGCAGTTGTTTTAGCACTGGAGACACTATTTGTACGGGGAAAAGTGCCATATTTTCACAGATCATAAAATTATGAAGTATATTTTTGATCAAAAAGAGCTAAATCTGAGACAAACACGATGGCTAGAACTGATTAAAGATTATGATTGTACTATAGAGTATCATCCAGGTAAGACCAACGTAGTAGCAGATGCATTAAGTAGGAAGTCAAGACTTCCGAAGAGTGCCTTGTGTGGTATTCGAGTAGCTTTGTTGAATGAGTTAAGAGGTTCTAAGGCAGTAGTAACTACAGAGGATTCAGGAAGTCTCTTAGCTCAATTTCAGGTTCGGTCTTCTCTAGTAACTGAGATTGTAAGAAGATAGTCAGAAGACAGTAATTTACAGAAGAAGTTTGAGAAATCCAAGAAAGGCTTAGAGGTGGAGTTTGAGCTGAGAACAGATGGAGCCATTGTTAAACAAGGAAGATTATGTGTTCCGAATATCAGTGAGCTTAAGAATGCTATTCTAGAAGAAGCTCACAGTTCAACTTACGCTATGTATCCAGGTAGCACCAAGATGTACAAAACTTTAAAGAAGACTTATGTGTGGTCTGGAATGAAGCAAGAGATAGCTGAATATGTTGATAGATGTTTGATTTGTCAATAGGTTAAACCAGTAAAACAGAGGCCAGGAGGATTTCTTAATCCTTTGCCAGTGCCAGAGTGGAAATGGGAGCATATTACTATGGATTTTCTATTTGGATTACCTCGTACATCCAGTGGACATGATGGTATATGGGTAATAGTAGACAGACTCACCAAGACGACACGATTTATACCGATTAAAATGACATCTACGTTAGACCAGCTAGCGATATTATATGTTGATAAGATTGTGAGTCAGTATGGAGTACCAGTGTCCATAGTTTCAAATAGGGATCCGAGGTTTACTTCTAAATTTTGGCCTAGTTTACAGAACGCAATGGGAACAGGGCCAAAGTTTAGTACATCATTTCATCCCCAAATAGATGGTCAGTCCGAGAGGACCATCCAAACTTTAGAGGACATGTTGAGAGCATGTGTCCTACAACTTAAAGGAAGTTGGGATACCCACTTGCCACTTATGGAGTTTGCTTATAATAATAACTATCAGTCTAGTATCGGTATGGCACCATATGAAGCCTTATACGGGAGACCATGCAGAACTCCTGTGTGCTGGAATGAAGTGGGAGAGCGGAAGTTAGTAGGTCCTGAGTTGGTTCAGATTACGACAAACAATATTAAGTTGATCAGAGAAAATCTGAGGAAAGCCCAAGATCGACAGAAAAGTTATGCGGATAAGCGACGAAGAAACCTAGAATTCCAAGTTGGAGATCAAGTTTTCTTGAAATTATCTCCATGGCGAGGTGTTATTCGTTTCATAAGAAAAGGTAAGTTAAGTCCTAGATATATTTGGCCATATCAGATAACGGAACGAGTGGGACCAGCAGCGTATAGACTTAGTTGCCAATAGAACTTGCACGAATACATGATGTTTTCCATGTATCCATGTTAAGAAAATATATACCAGATCCATCACATGTGTTGCAAGAGCAACCCGTTGAATTAAAAGAAGATTTGAGTTATGTTGAAGAACCAGTTCAGATTCTGGACAGAAAGGAACAAGTTTTGAGAAACAAAACGATTCCACTCATAAAGGTTTTGTGGAGACATCATGGAGCGGAGGAGGCAACTTGGGAACCAGAATATCAGATGAAGAAGAGATATCCGATACTTTTCAGTTAAGGACATTCTAAATTTCGAGGACGAAATTTTCTAAAGGGAAGGTAAGTTGTAAACCCGATATTTTCTTGGTTTAATTTCTTTAAATGTGGAAAGAAAAAAAAAAGAAAAAGAAAATGGAAATTAAGTGTAAATATATATATATATTAAATAGTTTTATTAAATAAAGTAAAGAAAAGAAAGAAAAGAAAGGATAAAAAGAAGAAAAGGAGAAGAAAATTTCATTTTTTCTTTTCTTCTTCTTCTTCTCTTCCCTTCACCGCCAAGATTTTGAAGACATCCAAGTTCCATTTTTTTTTTCTTTTTCCTTCTTCAATTTGCAGAGAACTTCTAAGAGAGAGTTTGGAAGAAGAAGAGAAATTTTACTAGAATTTTTAGGTTGAAGAAGAGGAGGAGAACTCAAGCAAAGTGTATCAATGGCTGAATTTTAGTTCATTTTTTACATCACTGGTTTTTAATTCAGTTTGAACTCTTCAAAAGGAATTAAGAGGTGAGATTTACATTTACTGAAAGTTAACTCATTTTTAAACAAACTTTATGAAGAACGTTGGAGCAAATTTGGATATTCATTTGGTGCTTTTTGATGAAGAAAACAGGGCAGTTGGTTTTCAGAGTGTATTTCGGAGTTGGTTTTCTTGTATTTCAGAGTGTATCGGTGGAGTTAGAATCTCTATTTGGTATGGTTGGAAAGCTTTTTCAACTTACTAAAACTTTCATGAAGAAATTGTAAACCAAAAACGACTAAAAATCAGTTAAATTGTAGGGACAAGTTAAAGAGGTCGTGTGCGCGCGATTCTGGAAGTGGTTCTGTTTTGAGGGCTATATGTGTTTATGCACGGGGAATCAGATTTATATGTCTTCAGGTAAGCTTTAGAGGATCTCAAAATGAAGAGTTTGATATAAAGAACACTCATTTTGGTTAAGTATTGAGAAAGTTATAGTCCTTTGAAGTTTATGTTAGAAATCTGGAAATTTTAGAGAATTGTTGAAATAGGATTTTATTTCTTAAGTTTTGTTTTCGTGAGCGTCATCTTTGGTGCGACATGTTATGTATATCTTTAGGAAACCAGAATGTTTAGAGTTTTAATACTCGGTTGGGTTGTTGGCAGGCCGAGAAGAATTAAACCGAGCTTATAGACCAAGGATCTAGCCCAAGACTGTGACTGACAAAACCAACTTTGAAATATTTTCCATAATTGTTATTATGATTGAATGCGATAAATGTTTATTTACGAAGCCATGAAAAGTATTTGAATTTCATGACTATTTTCAAGTATACATTTGGAGACTAGATTTCTTAAAGAAATTTATGCTAGCACGTAGATATTAAATGTTTGGAAAGTATTTAAACCACAATATTTTAAGCAAAGCATGAATTAGTATGAAGTTTTGTTTTAAGAACTACAATTTTCCACGAAAGAGCTGAGTAAAGTTCGAGCTTTGTGTAAAATTTATAAGCAGGCATGTTTTAATATTTAAAGATGATTTATGAAATTTTCATTAACTACATGACTGAGATCTTGAGCCTGAGGCTAGAGATTACCGTGTGCACACTCGTTAGATTCCGTTGTTGACGTTGAGTGTACTCCGTAACAACGATGCTGTCGTGAGTGCTGGGTGTCAGGGGCATAATTGTCCAACGTATTAGTTACCGTTGGTCATATGCCCGAATACCCCCAAATCACTTTATCTTTATGTCTTGAAAGTAATTTAGGTTAATTCTTTCGTTTAGGTGTCGCCGAGTCATAGTGTGACATTTCGGCTTTTTCATATGCAAGCCTGCCAAGGCCAAAATTCTCAATATGTACTATAGGGGGTACATGACTAAGTCCGACCCCCGCCCAAGCCTTGTCGCACTCTTTGCATGTTGAGTTATTTTCCTTTCAATTGACAGTCTTCAATGCTTTCTTTATGACGTTTTCAACTATTTACTTTCTCTCTCCCGTTTTATAAAAATATTTTTCCAAGAACGGGAAGGGAGGCTACGTCATACCGCGAGTTTGACCGCGGATTCCGATTTTCGAACGGCTGACTTGCTGATTGAGCTAAGCAAGTGCCGCACAATCATGTCGAGAAGTTACGATTGTGACAAGTGGTATCAGAGCCAAATTGGCTAATTGACGATTACACCGAAGCATGTCGTCGTCGAATCCATCGGGCAAGGCCCAGAGAGACCGACTAGTAGAGATAGAGGAGCAGATGCTCTACCTAGTCGAAGTTCCCGACTCCATCCGCTACTTGGAGTCTCGTGTCGACGAAATTTCTGAGAAAGCTAACATGATCGATGCGGTAGCTGGCCGTGTCGAAGGGTTGCCAATAAAAGAGTTGTTGGCAAGGGTTGACGCCCTAGAAGAAAACACCAACGCCAGAAGAACTATTAACTACGAGCGTGGGGAGAGTTCTTCAGGTTTTGCTGCCCACGTGGAAGAACGCGTCAGTGAGCTTGATAACACTCAGAAGACACTCTTAGAGATGATAAACGGCATGTCGGAGGATTTTAAAGTCACCCTCGATGTCGTTAGAAATGAAATCGCAGACGTGAACGCAAGGCTGAGTCTCACGATGCGAGCAATGGCTAACCAAGCTCCAGCTGGAGGAGCAATTTCGGTTAGCAAAGTAAAAGTCCCAGAACCAAAGCCCTTCTGTGGGGCAAGAGATGCTAAGGCCCTGGAGAACTACATTTTCGACCTTGAACAGTACTTCAAGGTTACAAACACTGTCGCCGAAGAAGCCAAAGTGATGTTGGCAACGATGCATCTGTCTGAAGATGCAAAGTTGTGGTGGAGGTCCCGATACGTAGACATACAGGAAGGACGTTACACTGTAGATACGTGGGATGCCCTGAAGAGAGAACTCCGCTCGCAATTTTTCCCCGAGAATGTAGAAATCCTGGCTCGGCGAAAATTGCGCGATCTAAGACACACTGGCGAGATTCGGGAGTACGTGAAGCAGTTCGCAGGGTTAATGCTAGACATCCGGGATATGTCAGAGAAAGACAAAGTTTTCTATTTTGTCGAAGGGCTGAAACCGTGGGCGAGGGCCAAGTTGTATGAACAAAGGGTCCAAGACCTCACGTCGGCATATGCAGCAGCCGAACGGTTGTTCGATCTGACAAATGACTCTCAAGATGCGAGACGTAACCAAAGTTCCTCGCCAAGAAGGAACAGGGATGGTCGCCCGAGCTCTCCCAAAACTGTCAGGGGAGACGAATACACTGGTAAAGACCGAAGATCTCACCAGTCAAACACAGATAACACATGGCAAAGGCCGAATAATCAAAGCCCACCCAAGCGCCGCCTGAGTTGTTACATATGTGGTAAGCCACATATGGCAAGAGAATGCCCGAATAAAGTCGACTTCCATGCGTTTCAGGCCTCACTAATTGCAGACTTAGACGATAAGTCAAATCGTGCTGAGGACCAAGCGGACCTGGTAGATGGAGGCGAGAAGACTCGGATTGGGGCCATAAAGTACATGTCGTCTCTCCAGAAAAAGTCAGGGGAGAGACACGTACCAACAAAAGGGGGCCTGATGTATGTTGACACCTGGATCAACCAAAAACAGACTAAGAGCACAATGGTTGATTCTGGTGCAACCCACAACTTTATTACAGAGGCAGAAGCCAGGCGTCTAGGGCTCCGTTGGGAGAGGGATTCAGGAAAGATGAAAGCCGTGAATTCCATTGCCCTACCCATCGTCGGATTGGTGAAGCGAACAACGATAAAGTTGGGAGGATGGAGAGGCCCCGTAGACTTTGTGGTTGTAAAGATGGACGACTTTGATGTAGTACTGGGAATGGAGTTCCTCCTTGAACATCAAGTCATTCCAATGCCGTCAGCCAAATGTCTAGCGATTACTGGATCCTTCCCTACGGTAGTGCAAGCAAATATTCGGCAGCCTAACGGGTTCAGAATGATATCGGCCATGCAGCTAGACGAGAGTCGCGCCCAAGAGGAACCACTGTCTGTAGAGATCCTGCTTGGGGCGTTGGAAAAGCCGGGGGAGACAGTCCTCAAGGACACTCTGTGTGTCCCAGAGAAGTGCCATGGTGTGATGCCAAGTAGATGGCCCAAGTCCTCGTTGATGCGGAGGAGAACCGACCATGGGGTAGAGTCGCCATCAGAGGCAAACGCGCATGCGAAAAATGCTTATCGCATGGCGCCATCGAAGTTAACCAAACTTCGGAAACCGTCAGAGATGTTGTCGAATACAGGGTGTAGTATACCCGTACAAGCTCCGTATGGAGCCCGCGTCCTTTCCCTGAAGAAGGAGGACAGAAGCCCACAACAGTGTGTTGATGGCCGCCCACGTGGAGTGAAGCATCTCCCAAAGTCAAACGACCGACCGAGGCAATGTCAAGTAAGAACAATGAAGGCAAAGGGACTCGAGAAAAATTGTGTCACTAGGCATGAAGCATACGAGTCCCCCGTGGTGCCGTTGGGTCTTACTGATGCCAAGGGAGGAAAGTGTTATTCTGCGCAGGGCCAGGTGAGCGTGCTGAGTCATGTGGGAGAGTGCCACCAGGGTGGGTCGTCGAGAGGAGAAGACACTCAATGGAGCGAGAACCTCGAGTGTCAGGTCGCCTTCAATGGTTCAAAGCAAGCCATGATCGAGGGGCCAAGTCTTGGGGTCGTCGGGGCGACCAAGACTCCTGAAGTCGAAGCCGAGCAACTCAGTTGTGTGCTCGCAGAACAGCTGCATCATTGTGTTGATGGCAGACAAGAGAATTGGGTTCAACTGCTGAAGGTAACCCAATTCGGTTATAGTGCTCAGACCGACTCGCTGATCAAGAAAAGTCCGTTTGAGATTGAAAATAAGAGGCATTCTGCATTGCCGCTCATCGCTGATGGCCCTTGTCTAGGGAACCGCCCTCAAGTCCACCGAGTTGAAGAAGAATGTGAACAGATGGCCAACATCGCTCAAGTGTGTCTAGAAGAAGCTTCAAGGCCGACGGAGGAAAGGGGAGATCAAAAGCAATGCCCCCTCGAGTTAGAGGGGATGACCAAGCTTCCAAGTGACGGTGCAACAACGCCGTACGATTGCCTGTCAACCTGGACCTGGAGGAAGACAGAGAAGTCGAGGAAGGCCTTGCTGATAGAGTAAGGACCTGTAGAAGGCCCACGAGGGAGATACATAAATTCCTAGTGAAGCGGAAGAAGCCCTCGTGGAGGTAACCAGTGGAAGACCTGTTGAAGATTTTGAAGCGTGGATGCAGAAGACCGAAGAGCTCCAGCTTCGCCAGTTGACGAGGACGTCAACCGTTTGAGTGGGGGAGAATGTCAGGGGCATAATTGTCCAACGTATTAGTTACCGTTGGTCATATGCCCGAATACCCCCAAATCACTTTATCTTTATGTCTTGAAAGTAGTTTAGGTTAATTCTTTCGTTTAGGTGTCGCCGAGTCATAGTGTGACATTTCGGCTTTTTCATATGCAAGCCTGCCAAGGCCAAAATTCTCAATATGTACTATAGGGGGTACATGACTAAGTCCGACCCCCGCCCAAGCCTTGTCGCACTCTTTGCATGTTGAGTTATTTTCCTTGCAATTGACAGTCTTCAATGCTTTCTTTATGACGTTTTCAACTATTTACTTTCTCTCTCCCGTTTTATAAAAATATTTTTCCAAGAACGAGAAGGGAGGCTACGTCATACCGCGAGTTTGACCGCGGATTCCGATTTTCGAACGGCTGACTTGCTGATTGAGCTAAGCAAGTACCGCACAATCGTGTCGAGAAGTTACGATTGTGACACTGAGCGGGCAACACTACGACAAAGATGATGGGAGTGCTAGGCGGGCCCCACTACATCGTAGTGCTTGTAAACGTTGTTGTACTAGGTGTACGCTACACAACTAGATTCGTCATGTTAGTTAAAATGCTTCGATATACTTGATATGCCTTGCTAGATTTCAATGATGAACATGCTGAGTATTTAAGGAAGCTATTCTTACTACTACACATTTACATTTGCGACTTGTATAAACAGATTTATATGTGTAAAGTTTTCACGTGCTCTTATCTTTAAATTCATAGTTTTAAACTGAGTCACTCACTGAGCTTCATAGCTCACCATTTCCAAAATGTTTTACCCATTTTCCAGGTAGAGATCGACTTCCCGGTGCCTGATAGACTGCCTTAGTCTGCGAAAGCTTCATTATCGATTGTCAGTACGTTTTTTGAGTTGGGCATAGAGTCTGTTGTGTTGTGGTGTATATACACCCTTGTGTGTTATAGATACTCCACAGTTTGTATAAACTTTAGGAGCTGTAGTTGTGTAAATTTTGTTGCTTATATTTTGATTAAGGTGTCTTTAGGTTCACTCGTGAAATCGGTAAATTTTGAGGTACACTTCATGTATGTGTTTGACTAGCTGTGTTTGACTTACCTAGGATCCGCTGTGTTTTCTGGCATGTACAATAGTTTATATACTAGATTGGCAAGTTCATCACATGAAAGTTTTAAGCAGAGTCGACAGATACAGGTACAGAAAAGCGTTGTTTGTCGGCTTCACGCCATCTTTCGATCTAAGGTAGCAGGTAGTCCGGGAGGGGGTGTGACATGCAGTGAGTGGGAGCACATTTGTGCATTTTCTTTGATTGTGATAATTAAGATGCTTAATTGTTTACCTTTTTGTTCCTTACGTTTATGCTCTATCACATTAGTGGTTTTTTCTTCCCTATTATATGCTTCCTAGATTTATGACATGGTTACAATTATAAGGTACTTGAATGGGACACTTATCTTACTACCATAATTAGGTCAGTTTTCTCTCCCCCACCTGCTCTTGAATGTGTGAGAAAATGCGAAAAGGTTTACATGGAAGCTTACACTTCTCTTTTATCCTTTAGCCTTACTTCCGACGATATTTCTTCTCTGGTACTTCTCTTTTTTCCATAATCTCTCCATCACAAAATTATTTTTCTCTCTGAGATTTTCTGAATTTGAATTTACGAACAGGAGAAGCTCTACGAAAAAATTATTACAATTGCATATCGGGAAATGGCGGAGGAGAAGGTCGACCAGATACTCTCCAAAGCTCGTACTTCTAATGTTGCTTTTCTCATTGTTGGTGACGCATTTGGGTACAAAATGTTCATTTTCCCTCCTTTTTACTATTGAAGATTTTTGCAATTTTGGATGATTCTACTGTGATCTCAATTTTATCATTGTCTAAATTGCAAATTAAGAACCTTAAAAAGTCCTCCATTTCGATTTCTATTTTAAAACAATTAAATTTTTACAATTCTTCAAATGCTTGGATTGATGTTTATTAGATAGAACTGAAAAAAATCAAATTTTTATTCAAACTCTAAGTTGACTTTAAATAAGATCAAGTGAAAAATAGCGATCTAATTGAAAGCTTAGGCTTAATGTCATTGAAAGCCTCATTATTAGAGATTTGGAGACTTTTTTCTACTATGAAGATGTTTGCAATGAAATTTTCTTTTGAGCTAAATATTTTTCTTCCTCTACATACTATGTCATAATATAGAGCCAATTTCCACTCTGATCTGGTAGTTTGAGCAAAGAGTTTAGGGATTCAAGTCAGAGTGGTGTACATAGAACTTTGAGCAGAAAGGATCGTGATATGGTTCACAGGTCTCAGTGGCTCAGGTTTGTCATTAAACCTTTTGTCTTTTGCTTTTACTGCTGAATGGTTTTTGACTTATTATGATTAAATCATGGTTTAGAGAACCTATAGTTTAGATTGTCCTCAAATGAAACCTACAGTTTGGATTATAGACCAAACTCAACAATGGAACATTTTGATTTTGATTTTTGAGGCCATTCTTTTAAAAGATTTCGTGAAAAGGATAGAAAATAATTTGGCCTGAAATAGTTTAGTTGGGTTTGGGACTTTTTGGACCTGGCCCAATTTTCTAAATATGCTTAGCTAATTTGCAGGGAAGAGCACTGTGTCCTGTGCCTTGAGTAAAAGCTTATACAAAATGGGAAAGTTAGCTTATATCCTCGATGGGGACAATGTGAGGCATGGCCTGAATCGCGACCTTGGTTTTAAAGCAGAAGATCGTGCTGAGAATATAAGGAGGGTCGGTAAGTTTGATTCGTTATCATTTAGAATAACACTCTGGCCTGTTATGTTAATGATTTCTAATTAGTATACCTCTTCCATAAACTAGGTGAGGTTGCAAAACTGTTTGCAGACGCTGGAGTTATTTGCATTGCTAATGTGATATCTCCTTATCGAAGGGATCGAGATGTCTGTCGTGGTATTTTGCCTGATGGATACTTTATTGAGGTATCTCTTCATTTTTGCATACTATAGATTTTAAGCTGGTTTCTTACCTTGCATCTGAAATATATTTTACAAAAATTTGCTAAAAATATATAGGTGTTCATCGATGTTCCTCTTGAAGTTTGTGAAGCAAGAGATGCAAAAGGACTGTATAAGCTTGCACGGGCAGGGAAGATCAAAGGTCACTGCAACTTGTTATCATCTTCCTTAGATTTACTTGATGATCTCTTCATATTTTTACAGGCTTTGCTGGTATCGATGATCCGTACAAAGTACCATTGAATTGTGAGGTAATTCCAAATTCTGGAGGAAAATGACAAAATTTATTTAAACATTCTTTCAATAGATTAATGCTTATACTACATTGAGAGTAAATGTTTTTGCAACATATTCTGATGGTTAGTTAAATAATGAAGAACTTGTGGACATAACTGGTTGTATTATGAATGACATTGTGTTTTGAACCTGATTGGGAGACCCTTTGAACTTTCTGTGTACTATATGTGGTGTAAATGAAAGTCAATGATTTTGGTTGTTAATTCCTCCCATTTTAGGGGACCTTTTCTTTCTCCTATGAGTCCCCACAGGCTATAGAACTGCTTACTACTATGCTTGACATGTTTTTTTGCAATAATGGAGATGATAGAAATTAGAAGTTATTAGATTAAATGGTTTATTTTGATATTGCTTGTAGAATGATTGAAGTAATCAAATTGAAAGCTAAGCGATTCTGTAGATAGCCAGGCGATCGTTGAAGGTTGAAGACTGAGAAGGCGTTTAGGATTTCTTATTTAAGTCTTGTATTAGGATCTTGTTTCATGTACTATTGTAGAATGTATATATAAACACAATATTAAGTTTTCATTTTGTGTATACAAATGTAAAAGATAAATATTATAGTTTCTAAAATAATATTAATTTTATTAATTTGTTGGAGCGAGAAAAATATTTATCTATATGGATTCAATGTTGGTTTATAAAAAATGGACAATAATACAACAATTAAATAAATATAAATTTCTAAAAATTGACAAAAACAAGCCTTTAATGTCGATTTTAAACTGACATTACTGGCCTTTTTAATGTCGGTTTTAAAACGACATCATAGCCCAATCGACATTAAAGTGCTTCAATTACACTATCAAAGATGTCGGTTTAAAAACGACATTAAAGCCCAACCGACATTAAAGGGCTTCAATAACAATATCAAAGATGTCGGTTGAAAACGGACATTAAATGCCTTTAATGTCGTTTTTAAACCAACATTAAAGAGGCCTTTAATGTCGTTTTTAAACTGACATTAAAGTTCAACCGACATTAAAGGCCTTTAATAACGCTCGCAAAGATGTCGGTTGTCAAGTGACATTAAAGTCCTTTAATGTCGGTTTTAAACCGACATTAAAGGTCAGATTTCTTGTAGTCATGATATCGCCGAGCTGCACTCTTTTTTGCCTAAAATCCTGTGATTAGAGCACTAGAACATAGTAAAATAGGGATAAGGTTCTTTTATATCATGCATTTCGTAGATTAATCAAATCACCTACTTTTTCCTCCATTTTCTTCTATTTTCATGCGATAAGACTTCATTATTTTACTTAAAAGACTATAATAACTTGTATTTCTACAAGTTATCACACTCCTAAATTTATAATAATACTTGTCCTCAAGCATCGTCTCAGGATTCTAAACATGATTTGTTTCGTGCACATTGTTAAACCTTTCGGAATGCTTTTCTAATCTATCTCGCATTCTAGCATTTCTTCTTTTCTTTGCCTACTCTAAACTTGAAAATATTTCTACATTCTAAACGTAGTAAACTTCAGTCTCAAAATACCCTTGTTCATTTTTGGAAGATCTTATTTTCTCTTTTTGCGAAATGTTTGTTGTTTTAAAAAACTTTTAGTTCCTTTCTTTTCTTGCAAACATTTTTATTAACTAAGTTATTTATTTACATTGAGCATTGAGTGGGAAATCATAGGTACTCTATGAGTCCGTTCCTCTACTTAACTATACTCTTATCGCCACTTGTTTATTTATTCTCATGTTTTTACGAAGCTTTGCTTCTTATTTACTTTGGTGAGAGGCAGCAACATAGGAATTCTTATTTCAATTGAATCTAGAATCAACAAATGAGTTAGTTTTGATTTTTTTTAAAAGGAATGGGTTCCTTGATTTTTTGAAAGCTTTGACTCGGACCTCACACACCCCCAAAATTAAATCTTACAAGATGAATGATAAGATGAATGTTGAAAAATTTACAAAACAGGTTTGAGATAAAGCTTACTCACCTAAAGACTACAAGAAATATTCACTAAGTTCATTTCGCTAGGAAAAATCTCATCCCTAGGTACAAATTAAATTACACTTCGCATAATTTTCATCATGAAACTTATCCTTGCGCAAAACAAGAGAAAGCAAGCAAAGTATGCATTAATGAAGCATGCACTAAGAAAAGTACATCACATGAATAAAAAGAAAGAGATGATAGAAATTTGATTAATAATTGCAAAAAGCTCCATACAAAAAAATAGAAGATAAGTAAGGCAAAATACAAAAACTCAAACATTACACCCCTAAATTTAATTCTCTAGGCAAGGGTCAAGTTTGCCAAGAGTAGGATCTAAAATATGAATGGGAGGAATTGGCGCGATCAACTCAGGTACAATGATAGGTTAGGTAACACGCAGTACAAACACCGCATGTGTATATTCCATTTGTGCTGCAAATTGCATATTGTGTTGTTCTGCAATGTGATGCGACTGGTTGGAGTAAGCGATCATCAAACTTGTTAAGCTGGTTAGGGCAGAGGAGAGTTGTGGAATCATGGAGTTGAGGGTGGAGACTGTGGCTTCTAAGCCTTGCATCTGAGTGTAGTTGGTGATTTGATCCTTCATCGCCACATTCTCCAAGACCACTTCTTTAAAAGCCGCGTTCATGAGCTTCGCGATGACATTGTGAAGTACATTGCGAAGCTCAACTTCTTTCTCCGTAGGGGCTTCTTCCTCTAGTTGTGCTTCTTCCTTCGAACTCTTCTCTCATGCATCTTCCTCAATAGGGATGTCTTGGAAGAGTGGGTCATAAACCGTCAAAGGAAGCTCAGGGTCAACTATCTCTACCTCCTCTGCCACCTTCTATATAAAAACATCACCTTTAGATAAGTTCACAACATGAACATTTAAATCAATATGCTCGAGGTCTAAGTTGATGATTGATGGGTTTATGGGTGCTTTACTAGGCAACACAGATGATCGTAGTGAAAGAGAACCTTAAGGAGTTTGGAACTTGGGAGAAAGAGGCTGGCTGTAATGAGAGTGAGATGGAAAATGGGAGTGAATATGCGAGGGGTCCATGGTAGGTGGGGGATGAAAGAGGTTGATTTTGGAACAAGTCAGGCCAGGGTTATGCTAACTAGGGGAGATAACTGATTTAGGGTGGAAAGGGAAAGTTGGTGGAGGAGGGTAAAAAATTTATTCGCTTGGAAGCAGAGGAGGGTCTTCAATATCTTCGCGAGGAAGAGGTGGTTTATCTTCATTTTATAGAAAGGAAGAGGGTATTGGGTTATCTAGGTGAGAAGATTCGATGAGGGAGTCATCATCAAGGATCCTTTTGTTGTTTTCTTCATTTCTTTCGTAGTGGCTCCTTGATAGGTTGGTTCTTATGGGTTGGATCAACCTCTACCCTTGAGGTTAATGACTTCCTATTAAACGACGAAGGGGGTGGAAAAGTAGCAACTTCTTTATCATTCTCACTTCTTAGCTGCTGTGTCTTTTGGCGGCGGAGGTCCTTATATGATTTAAGCTGATAACTTATAGAAATACAAGTTATTGTAGCCTCTTTTATAGAATAACGAGGCCAAAATTGTAATGACCCAACTCCTTATACTGAGGCGAAGTCATTACTAAATGTAAATAACATAATTGAAGTTATAAAGTTTGGCTAAAATGAATAAAACCTCCAAAATTTATTTATTTAAAAACCAAATCAGGGTAATGTGCGAAATGTAAACAAATATTAAAATCCTACCGGGCCCTATCTACTTTTAAAGAAACGAAATAGTAAATAAAGAAAAATGAAAACTCAAGTACTAAATGTTTAAACGGGGTGTAAAGCGGAAGCATAAATCCCTATGGCTCGCCACGGTCACTTCTGGTCACTCGCAAGCTTGCCCTTACCCTTACCTCTGCCTTTACCTGAAAAATATGACATAGAGAGAGTGAGTATAAAATACTCAGTAAGAGACCCATTACTAGTCCCACTAGGTGCCTGTTAACTTCCTATTAGAGTTCTGAAAATGGTACCCAATAACTGGCACGTTCTCGAACACGTGCAACATGCACTCCCGTAGGAACAGAATCTGGTCTTCGGTGTCCCGAGGGAGCACCTAGGACATACTGGTCTGTAGTAAACCTGGAGGAAACGCTAAGATAATCGGGCTGCAAGGATCCCGTTGAATCACTCGAATCATATCTATATCCATGCTAGACTGGCAGTCCCGTCGGACTACGCAGTCCTAAATAGGTGGTGATCCCGAAGGACACCCATGCAAGTACGACGCTAATAGGCTAAGCTAACAGGTACCCTAACCATAGCATACATATAACATGGCATCATCTCGTAATCATATTAGTCTAATCATCATATCACATTTTATCACAATATTCAAACATAAAGCCATAACTAGCCGTCATCACATTAAACCATGCTATCATATCAAATCACGTCATCAGTCACATCATGACCTCATTAATTAACATATCATTATGCAGTCTAGTCCTCAAGTGCTTAACTAGGAATGCATGCGGTCTCATGATTCTAGTCGTAGAGCTAGTAGTAGAAATCTCTTACCTAGAGATTTACTCAATCGAATTCTAACAGTAAGGTCACCCGCTTCTCAAGTCGCAAGTCCTAAATGGTTAGGAACAACAATTAATAACCTAACCTTCATGGAATGAAGTCCAAGGATTGTTCGAGCAACTTACCCGAGATCAAGGTTGCAATAATTTCTTTTAAGTCGGAAATCCCACGCTCCAAACTCCAATTGGTCCAATCGGCCCTTTTACAAAGATAATTTAATTTAATCCAAAATTAAATTATTTAAAAACCAAAATTACTCTTCGTTGGGTATGCCAAAAACCCAACCAACTTACCAAAAACTTACCAACGATAGGTGGGGAAGGACCGAAAAAACTAGGTGGCTCAAAAAGGCTTGGCGGCTTGACAGGAAGGAAAGAGACGCGGCGCGGCTCGGCTCCGGTGCAGGCGCGGCTCGACTCGGGTGCAGGTGCTGCGCGCGTGCGGCTCGGCACGGATGGATGCAGCTCGCCTAGCTGTGCAGACGCGGCGCGCGTGCGGCTCGACGCGGGTGGATGCAGCTTGGCTAGCAGTGAGACGTGGTGCGCGTACGGCTCGACGGGGCGGATGCGGCTCGGCTAGCAGTGAGACGCAGCGCGCGTACGGCTCGACAGGGGTGGATGCGAGGAGCGAGGATGCGGTCAGGTACGACTATGTGGCTCGGGTTGCGGAGGTGCGGTGCGACTGAGCTTCGCGGGCTTCGACGATCGGTGCGCGGCGGCGACGGTGTGGCTGATCGAGCGATTGGCGACGGTTGGATTCGTGGAGGCAGCTGGCGGAAGAGATCGACTGGAGAGGCGCGGCTGCGAGGAAGAAATCGGCTGGAGATCGGATTCGCTACCGGCTCGGTTGTTTTGTGACAAAGGGTCGACGGCGACGACTGGCAGAGAAGGGAGGGGCGACGGCGGCGATGACTTGCTAGGGTTTCTTCCTTTGGGTTTGGTTGAAGAGGAAGATGAATAGTGCAATGTATTTAATGCCAAAATAATAATTCTTTATCATCATAATCATTTTTTCTCTTCCCCAAAATACTCACTCTCTCTCTTCCATTAAACCCATCAAAATCTCTCTCTTTATGTAAACCCGATATTTTCTTGGTTTAATTTCTTTAAATGTGGAAAAAAGAAAGAAAAAGAAAATGGAAATTAAGTGTAAATATAAATATATATATTTATATATTAAATAGCTTTATTAAATTAATTAAAGAAAAGAAAGAAAAGAAAGGACAAAAAGAAGAAAAGGAGAAGAAAATTTCATTTTCTCTTTTCTTCTTCTTCTTCTCTTCCCTTCACCGCCAAGAGTTTGAAGACATCCAAGTTCCCTTTATTTTTTTTTTCTTTTTCCTTCTTCAATTTGCAGAGAACTTCTAAGAGAGAGTTTGGAAGAAGAAGAGAAATTTTTACTAGAATTTTTAGGTTGAAGAAGAGGAGGAGAACTCAAGCAAAGTGTATCAATGGCTGAATTTTAGTTCATTCTGCACATCACTGGTTTTTAATTCGGTTTGAACTCTTCAAAAGGAATTAAGAGGTGAGATTTACATTTACTGAAAGTTAACTCATTTTCAAACAAACTTTATGAAGAACGTTGGAGCAAATTCGGTTATTCATTTGGTGCTTTTTGATGAAGAAAACAGGGCAGTTGGTTTTCACTCGAAATCAGGAGGTCTCTGGTTTTTCTTGTATTTCAGAGTGTATCGGTGGCGTTCGAATCTCTATTTGGTATGGTTGGAAAGCTTATTCAATTTACTACAACTTTCATGAAGAAATTGTAAACCAAAAACGACTAAAAATTGGTTAAATTGTAGGGACAAGTTAAAGAGGTCGTGTGCGCGCGATTCTGGAAGTGGTTCTGTTTTGAGGGTTATATGTGTTTATGCACGGGGAATCAGATTTATATGTCTTCAGGTAAGTTTTAGAGGATCTCAAAATGAAGAGTTTGATATAAAGAACACTCATTTTGGTTAAGTATTGAGAAAGTTATAGTCCTTTGAATTTTATGTTAGAAATCTGGAAATTTTAGAGAATTGTTGAAATAGGATTTTATTTCTTAAGCTTTGTTTTCGTGAGCATCATCTTTGGTGCGACATGTTATGTATATCTTTAGGAAACCAGAATGTTTAGGGTTTTAATACTCGGTTGGGTTGTTGGCAGGCCGAGAAGAATTAAACCGAGCTTATAGACCAAGGATCTAGCCCAAGACTGTGAGTGACAAAACCAACTTTGAAATATTTTCCATAACTGTTATTATGATTGAATGCGATAAATGTTTATTTACAAAGCCATGCAAGGTATTTGAATTTCATGACTATTTTCAAGTATACATTTGGAGACTAGATTTCTTAAAGAAATTTATGCTAGCACGTAGATATTAAATGTTTGGAAAGTATTTAAACCACAATATTTTAAGCAAAGCATGAATTAGTATGAAGTTTTGTTTTAAGAACTACAATTTTCCACGAAAGAGCTGAGTAAAGTTCGAGCTTTGTGTAAAATTTATAAGCAGGCATGTTTTAATATTTTATGATGATTTATGAAATTTTCATTAACTACATGACTGAGATCTTGAGCCTGAGGCTAGAGATTACCGTGTGCACACTTGTTAGATTTCGTTGTTGACGTTGAGTGTACTCCGTAAGAACGATGCTGTCGTGAGTGCTGGGCGGGCCCCACTACATCGTAGTGCTTGTAAACGTTGTTGTACTAGGTGTACCCTACACAACGTAGATTTGTCATGTTAGTTAAAATG